>NC_136065.1:1937208432-1937891479 GCF_964261635.1 Lissotriton helveticus
TCCTTCATCTGCCGAGCTTGAGAGTGGTGCCTCGTCCTGCGTCTCGTTGCTCTGCGACTCCACCTTTGGTTGCGGTCACACGTGCTTCATGATCTGTGGCCAGGCTGTGCGTCACATCCAGCTCCTCTCCTCCGGTGATTGTATCTTTGAATGGGTACAAAACAAGTTTTAGAAAAACTGGCAGGAGAAGACATTTATACATCTCAATTCCGTCCCCAATCCTAAGTAGGTGGGGGATAGGTTCATCGGTCACAGTCAGAAGTCATCACTTATGGAGTATGTGGGAGGGTATTTCCACTGTATTCGTGAGCCTATTTGGCGTTCATTTGTGGCGTACGTGGAGAGAAATCGGACTCCCATTGACAGTGTATTCTATCAAACTCGAGATCGAGTCCTTAGGTAGAGACTCGCCCTTTTTTTTTCTAACCCAAGTACTGACAATCTTACATTTCCCTTCGGGGTCGGCTAACTCTTGCAAGCAGGGGGGTTATCATCATGAGAGGGGGGGGGGCGGAGGTTAAACATGCTTTTCTTGGGGAGCGACAGTTAATCAAGGTCATCAATTACACTTCGGGGATAGCTGATATGGAGTTGGGGTCAATCGGGAGAAGCGAGGACGCTTTGGACGCTTTGGACAGGGAGCTGGGGTCAATCGAGGGGAGCGAGGACGCTTTGGACATCCGCACTTAAGTGCAGAGGGGTGAGGCAATTTGGGCATTGGGGATTGCATTTCTAACGAACTGAAAAACAGAAGACCATTGACGTTATAGTCCCCCCATAAAAAGGCCAGATTAGGGGACATCAGTCGTCTTACCTGTCCTTTCCTTCATTACCAACTCGGGTTCTATCGTTTTGCAGAAAGGAGAGGTAGTAATATGGCAAATCTGAAAGAAACAGGTTAGTATTAGATTCCTTACCTTAGAATATCCCCAGGCGTCAGTCTGGATCCGGAAACTTTTGCGTAGCAGTACCCCTGCGCGTCGGTAGGCGTCGTCTGCAGGCGTCCCCTGCGGCTCCGCGTCCGTCGTCGGCGTCGTGCGCCGTGATGACGTCGCTGGAGTATATAGACGCCGCCTCCGCGCGCTGACGTCAGTTCTTCTTTTTTCCGCGCCAGTTAGCGCAGATCCGAAGAGCAGTACTCCGGTCTTTTGACCAAGTTTTTTGTTAACTATACATCTTCTACGGTGCCGGTAGGATGCCCGGTTTCAAGAGTTGCGACGATTGCGACCGCATGATGTCGGTCACCGACCACCATCGACTCTGCCTCCGGTGTCTGGGCGCGGACCACGACGTGGAGTCCTGCGTCGACTGTCGGGCCTTGACTAGTAAAGCTAGGCGGGAGCGGTCCCGCAAGCTTCTCGAGCTCCGAGTGTCGGCCCCGCGTCGAGAGCGGTCCCGGTCCGGTCGGAGGTCGAGGGAGCGGTCGAGGGAACGATCGCGGAGCCGCCATGAGCGCTCCGGGAGTCGCCACCATTCCTCCGGTTCGTCAGGTAAGCGTAAGAAGTCGGGGCGTCATCATCGCACCCCCGACTCCCCCCGACGCCCGCGTGATGCGGCTGGGGGTTCGGGTGGCCCCGCCCCCGCGGCCCCGCGTGGGTCGCCGACGCCGTCTGCCCCATACCCGTCGGTCCCTGGGGAAGGCGCGTCGCGCGAGGAGATTGATGCGTTCCTCATGGCTATGAGGGCGAGGTCTCCTCCGGCGGGGCCTACGGCGCCTGCGGGCCCGTCGGTCCTGTCTGGGGGCCCGAGCGGTTCGGGTGCTCCTGCCCCGACGCCGCCGGTGGCTCCGGCCCCGGCGCCGCTGGGCCCCTCAGGTTCGTCGCCGGCTGGTCTACCGGCCTCTCCGGCGTCGATTCCATTGGGCCATCCCGTGGTGCCGCCTCCGCGCGACGCCGGGACTCCGCCGTCGGTTCCGGCCGGCGTCGGGTCCCCGGCGCCGGCGCCGCGCGGCGCCACCCCCATTCCCTCTCTGACTCCTGACGCGGAGTCGGACCGGCGTCGTCCGACGCCGGATCCGGCGCCGATGGGGCCCATTGACCCCGAGGAGCCGGTCTATATCGTCGACCCGAACTACGGCGATGAGGACGAGTATGGAGAGGGTTGGGAGGGGTCTGAGGACCCTTTATCCCGTGCCTGCCAGTATGACGTGGACTGGGTAGGTGACTTGGGTGATGCCAGTGGTCTGGACGAGTCGCCCAACCCTGGGTTTGTCTCGCCTTCCCCTGTGGCGTCTGAGGCGGGGGCTGCCTATTCGGTGGTCCTGATGAGGGCTGCCAAGGCCTTGCGCCTTGAGCTCCCCGTCGCTAAGGTCAAACCTAACATTCTGACCGAAGTGTTTAAACCGCAGTCATGCCCTCAGGAGCCTCTGCTGCCGTTTAATGAGGCCCTGACGGATGTCCTTTTGGGCACCTGGTCCAGGCCCGCTTCCGGTGCGCCGGTTGACCGGAACGTTGCCAGGCGTCACCGTCCGTGCTCGGACGACCCTGCCTTCCTCTCCACCCATCCCTCCCCGGAGAGTCTGGTGATCCAGGCCTCCACTTCACAGTCCGCATTCCCGTCGGCCCCGCCCGATCGGGAATCGAAGCGGTATGACCAATTTGGGAAAAAGGTCTTTTCCTCTTTGAGCGCTGGACTGCGGTCTTGTAATACCGCGTGCCTCTTGGGCCGCTACACCCACTCCCTGTGGGATACGGTCGCGGAGTGTCTGCCGCAATGCCCGCAGGAAGTGCGGGACAAGCTCAACCAGGCCTTGGTTGAAGGCCGGGACGCGGCGAGGTACTCGATCAGGTGTGGTCTTGACACGACCGACTCGCTGGGACGGGCTATGTCCACGACGGTGGCGATTCGTCGCCATGCTTGGCTGAGATCCACCAACTTCTCGCCGGACGTCCAGAATGCCCTCATGGACATGCCATTTGATGGCAGTCGCCTGTTCGGTGACAAGGCGGACAACGCGCTTGAGCGCTTCAAGGACTCCAGGGTCACGGCCAAGTCCTTGGGTCTTTCGACCCAGCGCCAGCAGACGGGTTAGTTTCGCCCCTTTCGTGGCCAAGGAAGGGGCGGTCCCACGCGAGCTGCCAGCCACGCGCCGCAAAACGCTCCCCAGCGCGGTGGCGGCCGTGGATTCCGCCGTGGTGGCGGTAGAGGGCAGCGGCGAGGTCAGTCCACACCTCCCCCCGCTGCAGCCTCCAAATCTTCCTAGTCCGAGCTTTCGAGCTCACGTGACGCCAGTGGGTGGCAGGGTTCGCCATCACCACTCCCGCTGGCGCGCGATTACATCGGACAGGTGGGTGCTGCAGCTCGTCCGAAGGGGCTACTCCCTCCCCTTCGAGTCCACTCCTCCTGCCATGCCACCGCAGAACCACCGTGTGTCGGGGGACCACTTGACACTTCTGCAGGAGGAAGTTACGGCCCTCTTGGCCAAGGGGGCCATCGAGCGCGTTCCTGGGCCAGAAGTAGGGTGTGGTTCCTACTCCCACTACTTTCTGGTGCCCAAGAAGGACAAAGGAGGCCTCCGTCCTATCTTGGACCTCAGGGACATCAACGGCTTCCTCCGGAAGGAGAAGTTCAAGATGTTGACTTTGGCTCAGGTCTTGGCTGCTCTAGACCCACAAGACTGGATGGTAGCGTTGGACTTGCAGGATGCGTATTTTCACATCCCCGTCCTGCCGGCCCACCGGCGTTACCTGCGGTTCACGGTAGGCCACGAGCACTTTCAGTTTCTCGTGCTCCCATTCGGCCTTACCAGCGCCCCACGGGTGTTCACGAAAGTGATGGCGGTGGTCGCAGCTCATCTGCGCCGGTTAGGGGTTTCAGTCTTCCCCTACCTCGACGACTGGTTGTTGAAGGCGGGCTCGCCCCAAACAGTCGTCCACCACCTTCAGATGACGGCAGACCTCCTGCACGAGCTGGGGTTTTCCATCAATGTGCCGAAATCACACCTGTGTCCCTCTCAAAAGCTCCTTTTCATCGGAGCGGTTCTCGACTCGGCGCAGTTTCGGGTTTATCCTCCGGAACGGCGGGTCCGGGATATTCAGGCTCTGATTCCCATCTTTCAGCCGTTATCCCGGGTTTCGGTCAGGTTGACGCTACGGCTTCTGGGGCTGATGGCCTCCTGCATCCTACTGGTGCATCACGCCAGGTGGCGGATGCGGGCTCTGCAGTGGGACCTGAAGTTTCAGTGGGCCCAGCATCAGGGCAACCTATCCGACCATGTCCTGATCTCGGAGGGCACTGCGAGACAGTTGCAGTGGTGGCTTACGGACCGCGATTGGGTCAGAGGCAGATCCCTCTCCCTTCCCCAACCGGAGCACGTAGTTGTGACGGACGCGTCCCTCCAGGGCTGGGGTGGCCACTTGGGAGAGGCGGAGATCAGAGGCATCTGGTCTCCGGCGGAGTCCCGGCTCCATATCAACCTGTTGGAGCTGCGGGCGATTCGCCTAGCACTGAAGGCATTCCTCCCCTTTGTCAACGGGAGTGTAGTGCAGGTGTTCACGGACAACACCACCGCCATGTGGTACTGCAACAAACAAGGCGGAGTGGGGTCGTGGACCCTTTGCCAGGAGGCTCTGCGCCTCTGGCAATGGCTGGAGCGTCAGGGCGTGACTCTGACGGTTCAACACCTGGCAGGTTCTCTGAACGCCAGGGCGGACGAACTCAGCCGTCGGTGCTCGGTGGATCACGAATGGCGTCTGAACTCGGACGTGGCGAAAGGCCTCTTTCTGCGATGGGGAGAGCCTTGGTTAGATCTATTCGCCACAGAAGAGAACGCGCAATGTCATCAGTTTTGCGCGTTGGAGTTTCCAAGACGGCACTCGCTCGGCGACGCCTTTCGGCGCGAGTGGAGCTGCGGTCTGTTGTACGCCTTTCCGCCTATACCACTTCTGCCCAGAGTGCTGAAGAAGATCAGGCGCGACCGGGCCCAAGTTATCCTTGTGGCTCCGGACTGGGCTCGAAGATACTGGTATCCCGAGCTACTCAGCATGTCAGTCGGTCCCTCGATCTGCCTGCCCCTTCAGGAGGACCTTCTGTCGCAGCAGCAGGGGACGGTCCTCCACCGAACCTATCCAGCCTCCACCTCCATGCGTGGAGATTGAGCGGCGACAGTTGAGGCCATTCGACTTGCCTCCTGAGGTCTGTGATGTGATTCTGGCAGCCAGGCGTCCCTCCACAAAGTCGGTATACGCCTGCCGGTGGAACAGATTTGTGGCATGGTGCACAGCAAAGGCTGTGGATCCCCTTTCTGCCCCTCTTTCCGAGGTTCTCCTCTTCCTTCTTTCTCTTGCCCAGCAGGGCTCTGCTCTGGGCACTATCAAGGGCTACCTTTCTGCCCTTTCCGCCTTCTTAAGGCTACCTGATCAGCCATCTTTATTCAAGTCCCCTATTGTACTGAGGTTCTTGAAAGGCATCACGCACATGTATCCACCTGTTCCGTTCGTGATGCCTCAGTGGGACTTGAATCTGGTTCTGACATTCTTGATGTGTGCTCCCTTTGAGCCGCTTCATTCCTGTCCTCTCCGTCTTCTCACTCTTAAGACGGCCTTCCTGGTTGCCATCACCTCTGCCAGGAGGGTGAGTGAGCTCCAGGCTCTTTCTGTCAAACCTCCTTTCATGTCCGTCCATCCTGACAAGGTGGTTCTCCGGACTAGGCCTTCTTTCCTGCCCAAAGTAGTTTCTGCTTTTCACATCGGGCAGTCCATCACCTTACCCTCCTTCTTCCCGCCTCCGCATCCTTCAAAGGATGAAGAGCGGCTCCATCGTCTGGACCCAAAACGTGCGCTTTCTTTTTATATGGATCGCACACGCCAGTTCCGGGTGGATGACCAACTGTTTGTTGGCTACGTGGGTGAGAAGAAGGGAAGGGCGGTACAGAAACGAACCATCTCTCGGTGGGTCGTCCTGTGCATCAAGGCATGCTACTCTTTGGCTCGGAAAGAGCCTCCTGTTGGGCTGAGGGCCCATTCCACTCGGGCCACGGCGGCTACTACTGCCCTGGGCCGGGGAGTCCCTTTGCAGGACATTTGCCAGGCGGCTACGTGGGCCTCGCTGCACACCTTTGCGAGGCACTACTGCCTGGACAGTCAAGTCCGGAGGGATGGCTTCTTTGGCCGTTCGGTCCTCCAGGACTTTCTGGTGTAGGTTTGTATTGGTTCGCAGACCCACCACCGGGGTTGGTATTGCTGGGGTATCTATTCTAAGGTAAGGAATCTAATACTAACCTGTTTCTTTCAGATGAACAAGTTACTTACCTTCGGTAACGATATATCTGTAAGAAACAGTAGTTAGTATTAGATTCCTTACCGCCCCACCCGTCCTCCCCGTTCTGCGAACTGATACCTAGGGTTAAGGACATCCCTTTCAGGGCCCTAGTTTCAAATGGCACCAGTGTTAGTTCTCACATGGCTCTGCGTGTTCTGGCGCGGAAAAGCTGTGTGCAAAGAACTGACGTCAGCGCGCGGAGGCGGCGTCTATATACTCCAGCGACGTCATCACGGCGCACGACGCCGACGACGGACGCGGAGCCGCAGGGGACGCCTGCAGACGACGCCTACCGACGCGCAGGGGTACTGCTACGCAAAAGTTTCCGGATCCAGACTGACGCCTGGGGATATTCTAAGGTAAGGAATCTAATACTAACTACTGTTTCTTACAGATATATCGTTACCGAAGGTAAGTAACTTGTTCGTTACAATCGTTTTAGTTTCTGTCAATTTTGCCGAACACCTTTGTGTTCGAAGAGACCCAATTAGGTTTGTGCCGGTGGGGCACAACGTTACCATCAAAGGAGGAGGGAACAGTGGGATCCTCAGAGAGAGAGAAAGAGAGAGAGAGAGAGAGAGAGAGAGAGAGTGAGAGAGAGAGAGAGCGAGAGAGAGAGAGAGAGAGTCCGCACTCTAAACGAACCATTCGGTACACGTATGACATGGAGGGAGAAGGAGAGAGAGAGAGAGAGAGAGAGAGAGAGTCCGCACTCTAAACGAACCATTCGGTACACGTATGACATGGAGAGAGAGGGAGAGAGAGAGAGAGAGAGACGTGTACAATAATGGGCATTCAGTGCGCACACAACACAGAACAACAGGGGTCAAGTAATACGGAAACACAGGCAGAGGGACGACGTAGATCCATACATTACATGCACACAAACTCAGGCGGGGGAGACAGTACATGTATTATGTACAAAAATCCAAGACAAAACATAGAACAGTGACTGGTATTATATACAAAAATCCAAGACAAAACATAGAACAGTTATTGGCCAAAATGATCTCTGCCTGTATGCTGCGCATCCTTAGCATCCTAAGCTCTTTTTACTTTTTTCTTCTCTTTTATCGTCGGCTGCCTTCACCGGTGGCTTTAGTTATATACACTTATATGCCTTTGGCAATTGGTCAAGAACTAACCTGGTCGGGCTAATGCTCACGGTGGGCTGAGGCAACAGTGGGCGTCAGTTGGGAGAACAATAGGGCAGCTTTGAGTTTCATGTCTATGAGGGTGCGAAAAGGAGGTAGTAGATTTTAAACACTGGCAACATTCCTAGTCCTCCAAGCGGAGGGTACTTGGGTAAATCTCACCTCGGAATATTCCTTAAACTTTCCTTATTTAATTAAACGTAGGAATTTATTCATTAGTGCACGTCATTCTTGGTTGTATTATTCGGGGGGGCCAAACGAAGTCATATTTTGTAGTTTCCGCTTCAAGCTGTCCTCCCAAGCGCTAAGTTCAGGGAGAGAAATCGTCATTGTTCGCTCGTTGTGTGTAGGTACCATAATCGAACCCCTTTTTCCCATCTTTGTCCGCTAGATCACCATTTTCTTTTTCGTACTTTAATCGACGTTCCGATGTATCCTGCAGAAAGAGAGAAAAAGAAGGGGGGCAGGGGCAGCATTTTAAAAACACATCAGCGCGCATAAACTCGAAAAGGCTTTTACTTACTACATACTCGGGCTATCTCCACTGGACGCAGTCCCTGCCAATTTGGCGTTTAAGCCCAGGTGGACCATTTAGTGTGGGAGAGATGATTATCGGAAGCCTGTGGATAGCTTAGGTCGCCCAAGCGTGGTATTACGGATCGTGCGCAGGAGGAGGTCAGAACAAAGGGCAGTCGGTGCAACGTGGGGGGGGGGGCGAGCTCGTGCTCTCCTTTGAGGAAAAGTGATAACCTACAGTGGTACGGGGTCGTTTGTCGTTCGTACCGGGGGGGGGTCAGGTGGCACTCCTTCGGGGCGACTTAGGGGCATTTTTAAAACAACTTTCCTGATACAGGTAGCATATAAAGTATAGGCTAAATACCAGGATCTTTAGTGGTTGCTTTAGGCTTGTACAAACATGAGGGAACACATACAACAAAAACCTGGACCATTCATATTTGCAATATTTCTGCGTACTATACTTTTTAACCCTTAACTAGTCGAGCTGAGCCATTTCACCTGTAATCTAGTTATATCGGAAATAGTGGTCATTTATTCGAAACTTACCAATTTACGCGTGACAACTACGTTTGCTTTTTCCAAAAATCTTTAATAAAAATGTCAGTGCATAAATACGGGCCTACAACCCCGTGGGCCGGCCAGAACTGTACATGTGAGGATACTTATTAGTGGAAAACCTAATGGAGTCGGTGGTCGTTGATTTCATAATAAAAAGTGCGACAGGTGCAATAAAATCATATCGAAACTTCAGTGTGAGCGAGTATCATAAGTGTTGAAATTCGAACTTTCAATAATCATGATGCGCCAAACTTAACAACAATTCATTGTCCGAATGTTCAATCAGTACCCATCTCACTTCAATTCATTGTCCGAACACATAATCAGTACCCATCCCATATCAATTCATTGTGTTTAAAAACTGCATACATATTTCACGACACCAAGGCTGAGCAATCGGGGTACAACAAGGAGTTGAAAGTTTCATTTGTACCAGCGCCATTTTGGGGGCAGCCAGGCAGATCCAGGCATAGTCAAAATCTCCACCAACTCGTGGTTGGCCCAGAGCCTCCTTCGGCAGTCCAAAAGTTCCGTTAAAGGGCAACAGAAAGGATCGGCAGTATGAACCATCAGTCAAAGGGGGAGGGAGGCAACAATTTTTCTACCGGGTCATACTGGGTTTTCACCGGAACTGATCCGAACTGTAGTCTGTAGGATTTTAGTCATTCAAACTGAGGCTGGCGCCAGCATGGGAGCGCCGACGTCTCGCGGCTACATTTTCATCGTTCCGCGGGCAATCATGGCAGTCATTCCCCATCGGGGGTGTCTGCGGGGGTCGGGTGCCTCCGTGGCTTCTATAGAATCTTCAAAGTCGAGGAGGACACTTTTGATTGTGGGACTCATTTCTTAATCAACAAGCAACCGGGCCATCTCTTCACGCCGGGCCCGCTCCAGCAGGGTCGACCGCCATTTTACGAGTGGGCGAACCCTCGTCGGGTGAGTGGAGCGTTGGGGGTGCCACTGGGGGCCTCCACCTGGGGAGGCGGGAGAGGCTCGTTCGCGCCGCCTCTCCCTCCCAGCGCACCCCACACCGTTTTTCTCGGCGCTAATATTCATGATGGCCGGACCAGGCGATGAGAGGGGGGGGGGGCGGAGGCATAGGCAAGACATCCCCCCCCCGGTGGCCTGCAAGGCGCCGCTTCAGGGCCGAACGGGGAGCTCATACCAAGCCATGGCTGGACCAGGAGATGCGGGGGGGGGGTCGGTGGCATGAGCAAGACATCCCCCCCGTGTTGTCGCAGCCATTATTGAAGAAAGAAGAGGGGACGCCCGGATCCCGTCGGCCTCGGCTCCTCTTTTGGCCCACCTTACTCGATGACCTCCGGCCGACGGCTGGCAGCAGGACCCGCCCTACACGTGCCGAAGATCTCGTCTTCCGGATGGGCGTAGCCGCGAACCTGTTGCACTTCGGGAGTTTCCAGAATGGGGGTAGGTATCTGTTGACTTGTATCTGTCTCATGTTACCGTTATTGGGGCGTGGCAGGCGGTGGGACAGACATGTTTGGAGCAGTGAGGGGTGGCGAAGCCTGGTTGCCTTGTGGCTGCCGTGATGTCAAGCTTGGCTTCTCTCACCATTTTCATGTTTCTTATTACGGACTTATTTCTTAACGTTTCTTATTTCTAGCGAAATCATGTGTTTCGTCGTGAGCTATTTCTAACGTTTTCTTATTTGTAGCGAAATCAAAAAAACTCATCAGTGGCCTGCTGATTTTGCTTTCTTATTTCTTTCTTCCCTTTTTTTCCTAGCTTGTTTCATGCTAAAGCTTCTGTTAACAGGATACGGTTATTACTTCGTTATTGTTGCATATGTCCTTTTTTATTAGGGGTGCCCTCTGGTCGAGCCAGATGACCTACCTCTAATAAATGGTCCGGGTGGAACTAGTTTACCAATCAGTGGGGAGTAGATAGGCCCGGGAGATTACAACGGGGGACAAAGGTCCGCATTACCTACCCTTCACTACTTGTAAAGATTTAGACAGAATATTTCTTTTCTACGTTATTTGCAAACAGAGGATACCTTAAAAAACTATTCCTTGAACAATAAATGTCCAGACAATCAATCAATCAATGGGGAGAAAAACAGGCATGACGGATTACAATGGGGACAAAAATCTGCATTACCTATCCTTCACTATCTGCAAAGGGGGCAGAATATTTCTATTCTTCCCTGTTTGTAGACAGGGAATATCTCAAAGAGCAATAATCGATAAAAATCGATAACAAACAATCAGTGGGGAGAAAAATAGGCATGACGGATTACAATAGGGGACAAACGTCTGCATTACCTATCCTTAACTATTTGCAAAGAGAGAGGAACGTTCCTATTCATCGCTGTTTGCAAATAGAAAATGTCTCAAAGAGTACCAATACTTCAAGTACAATCAATCAATCAATCAATCAGATGGATAAAGCCATCCTACCAATCGGACGTAAAGACGTCCTACTTAACCTTACCCGGACCGGACCGTGTGGGCAATTCTTCGCCTTCCCTTTTCCAGCGCCCAATCGTTCTCTTTCTCCATGTTTTTACCGCAGCATTCCTGTGGGATTCCAGTCAGGACAGTAGGTCACTTGAGAGAGGTCCGTTCGGAATCGGTGAAGTTCATTCAATCGGCAGCCGGACGAGGGCCCTCTCAAGGCAGGTATACTCCAATCATTTAGATGTTCACCCCATCGTCTGGACCTCTCTTACCGGACCTTATGTCGCTGATGGACCCCGCGTTGGGACGCCAATTGTGGAAAAGTCAGCCCATAACACACCTGATGCCCAGGCTGCTGGCACAGGACGCCTCTTAGTTCCCATCTTGAACAATTACCAAATAAAGAGACGGGCGCTGGAAGCAGGAAAACAAGAACAGAGTTTTATTTCTCATGAGGAGAGCCTGTCATTTCGGACACTCGCATAGTGTCTTCAGGAGGTGCTCTAAAGGGTTTCTCTGAGGCTTCGTCTTTTATACACATGTTTATGATGCACAAAACATTCCTTATTGCAATAAAGACGCTTTGAAGTAGGAAAAACATGCTTGGAATCCCAGCTTCAGGCCTATTCCCATACCAGTCGATCAGATGTCATCCTCCCCTCCTGAATGTAACAAGAGATTATGATCTCTCAGCCGGACATTCCTACAGGACACGAGGGCAGGAGGGGATGATCAAATCAAAGGTTGGGCAGGCGATAAGATCGGGCACTTCGGCTGGTGTATCACGGTTTTGTTATGCTGGGCAGGAAAAGGGGGGGTGTACATTCACGAGGCTTGGTCTTAGGACTTGGGACCGGGTCGAGAGGCCAAGTGCAGCCGGGGGGGGGGGGGGGTCGTCAGCTGAGGGGAAGGGTGTTCTCGGGAGGAAATGGGGGGTGTGGGTCAAGCAGGAGGGTTACTTCTAGAGCAGGGTCACGCAGAGGGAGAGGGTCTTGTGGCCGATGCATGAGCAGTGCGCGCGGGGAGGGGTGCCGGGAACAAATGGGCAGAGAGGCCATGGTGTCTAAAATGGCTGTCGTGTACGTGTGTGCATGGGTCTATGCTGGCGGGATAACACAGTCAGTGTTTAGTGATATCCATTCTGCTTACAACAAGGGGTACAGTGAACACAAATGAACGCCGCTTATGTGCATATACATTGCCATTTTCAACAGCGTAGCTGTCTTTATGTAGAAAACCAGAGGAAAGATTAAAATCCTATTACTGTATCTCAGGAATGGGACCAGCTAGAAAAAAAAATTAATCAACAGAGTTTTTTTATAGTTGTTGAAAATCCATTTCAATGGTGAAGCCTGATTGTTCATACATATTAAGGAATTTATTTTTTTAAGTTACCATTTCCCTACCAGAAGTTCCCTGAGGCTGGGGCGTGTCCTAGCAAGATGGCCACCAGGACTCCAACATCGCCGTTAATCTCTCCTTTATTTTACACAGCCCAAACATTTCAAGGATGCCCCTGATGCAGTGCCCCGTGACCGAGACACTGCACATAACAGTGGCCTGTGAATAGCAGCGGCTGCCGAGCGGGACTGTGACTGCCTTATGCAAGGATCCTGGAAGTGCCCCTGGGGCAGACAAATGCTGGCAGGGGAGATCGTGTGCCTCCTGGCCTGAGATGGAGAGAGTGACCTGGGACCCTGGCTTCTCTGCCGGTAGGGAGAGGAGAGAGAGGTGGTCGCCAGAAGCAGTGAGTGGCTCCGTCCAGGGCCTAGACTGTGGCCTGCTGCGTACTGGTGTGGTCTTTGGGGCTTGCAAAGGAGACCCCAAACCACCTCTTGCTTGAAAATGCAGGAGTGGAGAAAACTAGGCAGGGCCTGAGGCTTGGCCGGCAGGAGCCCCACGAGTGGATGGAGACTTAATTAATAAGGAACCTTCTATGTCACATGTTTTATAAGTTGCACATATTTCGTTTTTAAACTGTTGCACATAAACTGTCTGCAAATAGGATTTTAAACAAATACCTCCTGAGTTGCTCACCTGACTCTCCCCGGTCCACCGCAGCTTGGTAGCTGATTGAGTGGAGGGAGAGCATCACGCCGGAAATACTCACTTCCGGGAGGCTAACAGACAGACGCCATTTTCAGGGTTTGCGGTCTAGTCTGTGTGCAAAGGCACTTCCAAGATCTGCATCTAAGAGCGGGATGGCGCCGACGCGCACTGGGCGCGCCGCTGGCACGCTGAAGGCGCGCTTAAGGCAAGCCCGTCTGCGCCCGTCCGCGCCCACCAGGGGCAAGGAACCCTGCCCAAACTACCCGGGACCCTCCAAAAAGGTATACGTACACAAAAACAGAACTCCAGGCACTGAATACAGGTGTCCACCCCACCTGCCTGCACTCTGAGTACAAACAATCCCCTGACGTGTCCCATCTGTGGATTCACAGGCAAAACCAAGCCTCTACAAAGAGAGGTCATAGGAGAAATGTTAGACTACACTAACCACTGGAAGATGGGACTAATCAACTGTAGATCCCTCCCAAAACACGCAATCGAAATTAAGCTCCTAATAGAGGAGGAAGAGCTTGAGGCCCTATTCCTGACAGAAACATGGCTTCATGACAGTTCAAGCCCAGACATTGTAAATGCCCTCCCCAGGGCTTTGAAATCTATCGCCTCAACAGAGAAGGTGCGAGAGGAGGTGGCATCTCTATTATTTGCAAATCACATCTTGCCAGTGCCATCACCCCCCCAAAAACATAGCTTTGTGAGGCGTTCACTTTCAGACTGTCCCTCACTCCTGAATGCTACTTCTCAGGATGCCTTATCTGTAGGCCAACAGGGACATGTACACAGTTCCTGGAAGCCACCCCAGACATTCTAGCTAGTCTGATAATTGAGAAAAGCGCCTTCACTGTACTAGGCGACTTTAACATCCACTTGGACATTCACGCTAACCCCTGAACAATGAGATGCCTAGGCGACCTAAACTCACTACAGCTTACTCAACTTGTACATTTGCCCACTCACGAAAAAAGGCCACATTCTGGACCCTATCTTTTCAAACGACCCCAGACTGGAAACACTCGACCCCATCCGGATGCCATAGACAGACGACCCCCTCGACCCTATCCGGTTCCTAAAACCCAATCTCACAGAACAAAAAAATATAAGCCCAGTCCTAGGACGCAAATGGCCAAGGCAGGCCCCCGCAGCATGGGTCACAGACCTTGAGTCATCAGCTCCACCAGAATCCATAGATCTATAAGAAACCCATAAAAACTGGTCATCTTGGATAAAAGGATCCATAGACCGTAATTTCAGGAAGCCAAGCCCTATAAAACCAAACAACACTAACTGATCCTCTTGGTTTAGTCCTGAGCTGGTCTCCCAAAAAAAAACTTGTAAAAAGCTTGAATGAAGTTGGAGAAAAACCTATGACCCTGAATAGTCTACAAATCAGCCATTCAGCAATACCACAAGAAAATTAGGAACGCTCAAGCGGCCTACTTTGAGAAAAAAAATGTAGAACTCCTCAAAGGAGCTGTTTAAAATAGTAAAATCTCTCTCCACAATTGGCCCAAGTGCTAACATGCCCCAAGGCTCAAAAGAGAGATGCAATGAGCTAGCCTCATTATTCAAGAGTAAGGTGGAAAAAATCTTCAACTCACTACACACCAACACAAGCCCGACTGCAACATCCACCGAAGACCCCACATCCTCCATAGAACGCCACAAGACCATAGAACTACCACCGCCCCTCCACTCCCGGAACTATATTCTTTCCCCAAAATGAGCGAGGATCAGGTTGGCGCCCTGTAATTAAACCTAAAATCAGGATCACCCTTAGACTCAGCACCCCCGCACATTCTTGCGCAAGGGAACCGTATGGACCTAGAGCTGCAGACGATCAAGAACGAAACAACCTTCAAAAAGAGACTAAAAACATGGCTGTTCCCCAAAAATATCTGCTGAAACCCCCTATCTTGCTTCATACTTAGCGCTGGGATGCCTAAGGGTAGCCATTCGCTCTATAAATCCCTAAACCTAAACCCCTTGGTGCCCTAATTGGAGAGAGGCCTGTTAATGCAGAGTGGCTCAAGAGTTGAGCCTGGCCTGCACTGGAAACTGTGTGCAGGCTTGTAGGAACACTGTCCTTCAGAGAGGACATTTGTGTTGTTGGCTGCCCTCTTGGAAGGGTGTCTGGGTCCCAGCAGAGCAACACAATCACGCAACGTATGGTTACCCCAGAACCAGTTTTGCGAGATTTGAAACATGATGAATCCATGATGGACCCCGGCCGGACAGAGTGAGTACAGTGCTTAATTTGAGCCTGTGGTTTCCGGTGCTCGACACAGGCACTTAATTGGTTTCGGGTGCTTGACACTGGCACTTAATTGTCATCCTCACACTTATGACGCTGCTCATCTAATTTAGCAATAAGCAGAACAGCGGTTTTTTTAGGAATACAATATACATTAGAAAATACTAATACTTCCCTCCCCAGGCATTCCTTTAGCTTTGGGGACCTGGACTAATCTGAACTGTCGCACATGCAATCGAGCGAGATGGTTAGTAGTTGTTTTAGTACCGTCATTGCCAACGATGACGGGTCAATGGGTGGCGCAAGTTGCAGTGTCTCCTGGTCAGGGCCCTGGCACTTATTATTTAACAAATTAAGGGTGTGATCTGTCTGATCCCCAAGCCAGAAAGAAAGGTAACTGACCTGGCCCCATACAAGCCCCTAACCATGATTAACACAGACACCTAAGTCTTGTGTATGGTGTTGGCTAGTAGACTCCAATTGGTGATAAGACAACTAGTGCATGAGGACCAATGTAGGTTCAACCTGGTCTGTACCACTGCCATGAATTAAGGAGATTCACTCATGTCCTGCACTTGCTGCAGGACTCTAATGACAACTCGCCCTGTCTGCAAGTGATCTAGAGCAAGCATTTGACACGCTGGGTTGGGTTAATTGATGGAAGTCCTCAGACAGATGGGTTCTGGACCAAACATTTGTGACTGGGTGCAATACTTAACCCATGGTACAGTGGGTGTGGTATCGGACACATGGTCTGTGGCAAAGGGGTGTCCTCTGTCCCCTCTCCTGTTTGCCCTAGCTCTGGAACCCTTGGCACTCAGCATTAGGAGGAACTTGTCTGACTGGGGGGTTTGGGTTGGTGAGTCGACACACTTGGTCTCCCTGTACGCTGATGATGTCATTTTCTATCTTCGGGAACCCCGAGCCTCGCTGCCGTGCTTAATGTACCTACTTGAGGGGTTTAGAGGGATATCTGTTATGGGTCAATCATCACAAGAGACTCCCTTTCCCCCATGGACTGGGAGAGCCTTCCTGTCGTGGGTCCACGGTGGGAAGTGGATATGTTCCACTATCTGAGCATCAAGGTTGCAATAACAGCTGACTGGCAATCTGCCTATAATATAGGGAGGGTGATCGAGGGGCTAAATGCCACGGTGCACTTTTGGTGCACGCTACCGCTCTCCAGTATGCGATGGGTGGCAGTGGCCAAGATGGTACTGCTGCTGCAATTATACCATCTCCAGAACGATCTTTGCCCTTTAAAGCCGGGTGTCTTTAAGACTGTTAAGCAGCATGTTGGTATCACTGGTATAGGCTGGTGGGCGCCCTAGGGTAGTGCTGGAAACCCTTCAAATGGATCAGGAGCTGGGAGACCTGGGGCTACCAAACCTTGAGCTATATTATTATGCGGCCCACATCTAGCTCACTGCTAAGTGACTAATGAAGGAAGACAACCGGGAGAATCGTCTATTCAGGGGTACGTGCGAGGGGGGCCCTTGTCGGTGCTGATGAGAGAGGGTAGCCCAGGATGCGAGGTGCCCTATGTTGTTCGCCAAACTGCGCAGATAAAGGAACAGATTCTTAAAAGGATTTTCTGACACCCTCCTTTTGCCAGGGATTTAAAAATCAGGGCTACAGCACTTTTGTTGTATCAGCAGTAACATGACAGTGGCTGCATGGAGAGAAGGGGGATGCCAATTACTGGGTGGCTTGTACGCGGGAGACTTATTTATCACCTGTTAGGAGGCACAGGATGCCTTTGGTGTTTGCTTTGGGCAGTTCTTGCAATATGCTAAACTAGCTGCAACAGCAAGAGAGGAGTTGATGGACCCCTACGACACACATCTTGGAAAGTGTTTTGCAATTTGGTGTGGTGCATCACCCGATATCATTGACATACAGAGAATAGAAATTGGATTATCTTGTGCCTAATTATGCTGCCAGGCATGCCTGGGATGCGGAAATGGCCATCCCGCTGACTGAAAGAGAATTAGCAAAGGCATGCAAGCTACTGCGGAAGGTATCAGGGAACGTATGTTTTAAGCTAATACACTTTAACTTTATTCACCACATGTATATGGCCCAAAATTCATTAGCCAAGATATAATTGACTAGATCTCGTGATTGCACCCCGTTGTGGAAGGAGCAACATTCCTACACATAGCCTAGTTCTGTTCGGATGTCCTGGAATAATGGCACACGGTGGAAGAGGTAGTACACGAGGGGTGGAGATCCCATTGTCCTTACACACTCGCCAACTGTTACAGCGCCTTGTAGACCACAGAAGGAGGCAAAAATGCAATGCAAATTTCTGCAGCTGGCTCTACTGCTGGCAAAATGCAGAAATGCATTTAGATGGCTGGGTACGCGCCGTCCCAGTGCTGAGCTATGGGTACGAGATACACTGGAATGGACCTTTGCAGAAGAAATACATATAAAACTGACCAGGAGGGACAGAAAAGTGCAAAATGACTTGCTAGCATGGGGAGCCATTATGGAGAATTTTGATGTGAGGGTCGCTGAAGGGTAGGGAGACACTCAGGGCACAAACTAAATGCATACCCGGGCTGGTGAGCATGGGATGTGCTTCTATATAGTCTGCACCTACTAATAGACAAACTTGCTGCACTGTGCACCATTTGTGGCTGCTGACTGCTTATATCTGGGGTTATACATACACTGTGTGAGCCCGAAAAATTGAAGGATGATAATAGGGAGGAGGGTAGTCACATGATACAATATATTACTTGCATATAAATTGAGAGGGCATAATGAGAAAAAATCAAAAGTCTGCAACAGGTTTGTTGATGGTTATCCTGGAAATTGCATGAATAAAGACATTTTAAAAAATAAGCTACTTGAGGCTAATTTGCATTGGCTATCCGAATTCTCCCAGCTAGTAATTTGCATTGAATAGGTGTGAAATGTTATGTATATTTCTATAGTGCGCCACTTATCTGGGCTCACCTGAATGGCCAGGGATGACTCTTCTGAACGCCGCAGAATATGCAGGGTAGGGCTGTGTATGTTTTTTTTTTATTTCACAGTGTCGAATTCTGCTTGAGTGTCCATTGCTGCTTGACAGGTGTGCTGGGTTTACATACAACCATTGGGGCACACCTGGAAGGGAGAGAGGAGGATGCCAAGACACTTTTTGTGGATCCACTGTCTAGTTGCTCAAAGACTCTGCTTTCGTCCTACTCATGTCTGTCTCTGGGTTTAGATATAATTCTTAGGGCACACATGAAAGGGGAGAGAAGTGAATGCCAAGACAGTTCTTGTGAATCCACTGTTTGGTTGCTGAAGGGCCCTACTTTTATCCTACCACGCCTAGGTCTATGGATTTACTGTGGGTAAAGTGGCTGCCTGAAGCTGGATTTTAGAGTTACATGTGGAGAGACAGTAGAATTACCATTGTATACTCCCCACACTGTCATGCCCCAAGCCCCCTCCCAGTGCGCTAGCCCTTTAATCATGCACTATATAGGTGTCCTTAACCCAGGGAGCGACGCTTCACGTTCTTGCGTCTAGCTCCGTTGGGTTCGTTCTTGTGCCTGACTTCCTGTGCCTGACTTCCGGTTTTTCTTCGTCCTGGTGTTTGTCTATTGTGAGAGTTCTTCGGCTCTGCTGGTTCGGTTCTGAGCCTGCCCTGGCCGTTCCTCTCATGTGCACAGTGCCTCTCCACCGCGCTTGTGTAAATCGACACGTCCTGTGTCGCTTCCCGTTTAGACTGCCTTGCAGTATTCTGGTGTCTCGCCCGGCGGCCGGGTTTAGCTCCGCCATCCGGCGGGATTTCCTCTCCCTACCCTCTGCCTCATTGCAGCTCCGCTTGTCAGCCGGGTTTGGCTCCGCTGACGAGCCGGGCATCCTCCCTCTGCTGTTGGCCTCATTTGTTTTTCGCTCCGCTTGTCAGCCGGGTTTGGCTCCGCTGACGGGCCGGGCACACATTCTCCCTCCCTTTGTCTTACCTCACCGGGGTGCTCCGCTGCCAGCCGGGTTCTGCTCCGCTGGCGGCCGGGTTGTTTACCGGTGCGCTGAACTTAGTTAGTTAGGGCTTTTCCTTTTCCCTGCTTATACCTATTTCACTTTGGGGTTATTCAGTTCTGGTGTTTTATCACCTTTTTGGACTTGATATCTTGCGTGGACCAGTGAGGATTGGGATACAGATACATGTTCCAGAAACACGGTAACAGCGCATTCTTGCGCTGCATATTATAATGTTATAAGTGATACTGTATTTAAGTTTTGACTCCTTGTTTTGATCATTATAGATGTTGTTCCCACTATCAAGAATACTGACAACCGAATGCTTGTAATCAAAGAATCCTTTGGGGTGTGCTTCGTGGCTGTTAAGACAAAAGATCAGAGTGAGCAGGATATATTGTTAGTCACTCACTACACAAGTATACATTGGGTCAGTAGACTTATAAGGGTATTGTCTTCTTCACTGCAGCTCCAGTTATATCCCTTTCCAGAGGTTTTCCCATATTCATTCAGGAACATCAACATACAAACAGCTAGGTATGTAAGGTTATGTCGTATACTGGGGAATGTGATTGTCCTCTTCAGATTGAAGAATATAACTCTTTGCATTGCAGTCTCTCCTGATTGCCAAGCCCACACGAAGGTTGAGACGACCAGTCTGAAGACCCTCAACACCCACTTGTTACCCCAACCTTTCCTTGTTTTGTTTCCCTGTTTTCCCCTGGCTTGCCTCTTGTGCTCTAGTGCTTGATAGAGTCGGAAGGCTGCAGGGGAAGGCTGTGGATTGAGCTTCGGATTCCTGACGCTCCTGCAGAATCATCGTGTATCCTTTACAGAACGTGAAGCCCAAGAGGTTTGTTCTGCCCGAGCGTCATGGATATCGAAGCGGTCACTCTGGCGGATGTGGCAGGCATGTTAGGTAATCTGCAGGTTGAGACTCAGACATTGATGGCTAGAATGGACACCCTGCAGAGACAACAGGCTTCTAGTGCTACAGGAGGAGGGCCATCGGTAGTGCAGGTGACCACTCCACATTCGATACCTCTGGCACCCCCTGAGCGTTTTGCAGGAGAAACAGCGCGATGCGCGGCTTTCCTCAGTCAATGCCAACTACACTTCTCCTGCAAGGCTCAATGTTTTCCCTCCGACCAGGCCAAGGTAGCCTTTGTAATTTCTTACCTCAGTGGTTCTGCAGCTGATTGGGCTATACCCTTAGTAGACAGAGATGACCCCCTGTTACATAATTATGCAGCTTTTCGACGGGAATTTCGTAAACTCTTCGATAGACACATGTATACTCATTCTGCCGATACTGAATTATTAGAACTAAAACAGGGTACTCAGGATCTGGTAACCTATATTACTAAGTTTCGCCGGTTGGTGATTGAGTCCAATTGGCCGGAGGAAAAACGCAGTACCATGTTCTACAGGGGGTTGCGGGAAGAACTGAAAGACGCCTTGTCCCAGATAGTCGATCTTCCTACCTCCTGTAGTGCTCTCATAGATTTGGTAGTGAAGATAGACCATCGTTTTCATGAAAGAAAGAAAGAGAAAGGGAAGCATGAGTATCGGTATGTTGCTCTGAAGGATAAAAAGACTGCCCCAGAAAAAGCCACGGAAGACAGCGAACCCATGCAGATAGGCATAGTCCGAGGCCCTCTGACTTCCGAGGAAAGACAGAGAAGAAGAACTCTTCGGTTATGTTTGTATTGTGGGAAAGCGGGTCATTTCCTAAGAGAATGCCCAGTTAAACCTGCTCAGTCCAAGGTGTCGGGAAACTAGTCAGCCTGAGTTCCTGTGAGACGAGGAACTCAGGTAGGTCTGGACTAACGGTCTCTTCTTCCGACTATACTTACGCTCCTACTAACCATTTGTACATACCAGCATATCTCACACAAGACACTCTTGGTTTACACGTTTTGATAATGGTAGACTCTGGGGCTTCTGGAAACTACATGGACAGAGAATGGGCTAGGGAGAATATGATAACCGACACTAAGAAGGTGATTGCCAGTAATGTCACTACCATCGATGGCAGTCCCCTTCTTTCTGGTCCGGTTACTCATCACACCAACCCGATGCACATGGTTATAGCACCTGATCATCATGAGGATATAATGTTTGATTTAATTTGTTCCCCACAGTTCCCTGTGCTTCTGGGTATCCCATGGTTAAGAACGCAAAATCCTGTCATCAATTGGGAAACATCCACTATAACCTTTCCTCCGGTGGCTCTGGGGCCTGTTGTAGGGGTTTCTAATAGAGAGGCACACACAGCCGCGGAAGGTAAGGAGGTCTGTCCTGTTCTACCATCCTGTTACCGTGAATTGCAAGCAGTCTTTGATGTACAGGAAGCGGAGGTTCTTCCGCCGCACCGCGTCTACGACTGCCGTATTGATCTCGAGGCAGGAGCCAGAATACCCTGTAGCAGAGTGTATGCACTCACTGAGAAGGAGAACGTATATTTACGAGAATATCTCGACTCTATGCTTGAGAAGGGATTCATCAGACCATCGCGATCCCCAGCCTCTTCGTCCTTGTTTTTTATTCCTAAACGGGAAGGGGGCCTGCGGTGTTGTATCGATTACAGGAAGCTCAATGAAGTGACCATCAAAAACCGATACCCTCTTCCTCTCATAGCCTCCCTCCTTGACAGAATTCGCAATGCCCAATATTTCACCAAGTTGGACTTGCGGGGCGCCTATCACCTGGTAAGAGTCAAGGAGGGAGACGAGTGGAAGACGGCGTTCTGCACTAAGTATGGTCTCTTCGAGTACCTTGTAATGCCCTTTGGGCTCTGTAATGCCCCAGCGGCGTTTCAATTCTTCATAAATGAAGTCTTGAAAGACATTCTTGATGACTACGTCATTGCCTACATTGATGACCTGCTGATCTTTTCCTCTACTTTGGAGACACACCAACAGCATGTCCGTAATGTGTTAGAACGGTTACTTAACAATCAATTGTATTGCAAGTTGGAAAAATGTACTTTTCACACACAGGAGGTTCCTTTCCTGGGATACATCGTTTCCCCTAGTGGCCTGCGCATGGATCCCTCCAAGGTGGAGGCTGTTTTGGCATGGCCGGCTCTGCGGACGATCAAAGAGGTCCAGAGTTTTATAGGGCTGGCCAATTTCTATAGGAGATTCATTCGCAATTTCTCGGACTTGGTATCGCCCATTACTTCTTTGTTAAAAAAGGGGGTTCCTTTCGCCTGGTCCGGTGAGGCAGAGCGTTCCTTCCAGATGCTAAAGAACGCTTTCACCAGTGCCCCGGTACTGCTTCATCCCGACCCTGCTCTGCCCTTTGTGGTGGAGGTAGACGCCTCGCAAGTGGCAGTGGGAGGTGTTCTATCTCAGGCAGATGCAGTGTCCGGTGAGTATCATCCAGTGGCTTATTACTCGCATAAACTCTCCCCTGCGGAATACAATTATGTGGTAGGGGACAAGGAACTTCTGGCTATCAAGAAGGCATTCGAAGAGTGGCGGCAGTATCTCCTAGGTGCTAGACATCCTGCGGTAGTATACACCGATCATCGCAATCTCCAATATCTGAAGTCAGCAAAGGCACTTTCCATGAGACAACTGCGTTGGGCTCAGTTCTTTAGCGAGTTCGACTTCACTGTTCAGTACAGACCAGGCAAACGTAATGGGAAGGCAGATGCACTTTCAAGGTTGGGATTCGATACTCCTATCGATCCCATTGAGCCTACATCGATTATCCCTAGAAGGAATATCGTAGGAGGTACTAAGTCGGAGGAGGAATTCTTGGCACAAGTCAAGTGTAGTCAAGCGTCAGCAGACATGCAGGCTCTAGTGGGTTCACAAGACACGACCAAGAAGGGAGACCTTGTGTGTGTACAAGGGGGAGTGGTTATACCGACAAAGAATCTCCAAGACCAGGTCATGCAGTGGTATCATACACATCCCATAGCGGGCCATCCAGGGATTAAGAAAACCATTAGCACTGTGCGTGACCGTTATTGGTGGCCTACTATGTTGGCAGACATAGAACACTTTGTTAAGACCTGCTATGTGTGTGCACAGACTAAGGTTTCTCGCCTCAACCCTGTAGGCCTTCTCATGCCATTACCTCCCCCTCCCGGTCCCTGGCATACGGTGTCCCTTGATTTTATAGTGGAACTACCGCTCACCAAGGCAAAGAACACTACGTTACTGGTGGTGGTGGATATGTACACCAAGATGGCTCATTTTGTACCGTTACAACGTCTCCCCACAGCAGTCGAATTAGCTGCCATATACATGCAACACATAGTGCGACTTCATGGTTTCCCTTCTGCTTTGGTTTCCGACAGAGGAGCCCAATTTGTGTCAAGGTTCTGGAAGGGTCTGTGTTCTTTGCTTCAGATAGACGTCCGTCTGTCCTCCAGTCACCATCCACAGTCAGATGGACAGACGGAGAGAGTCAATCAGTGTTTTGAGCAATACATAAGGAATCAGGTGTTGCAGTCTCCAGTGGACTGGGATGAGTTGGTTTGGGTAGCAGAAATCTCATATAACAACAGCACACACTCCTCTATCAAGGTCTCTCCGTTCTTTTGCTTGTATGGTTATCACCCTAAGTTGCTGCCCTCTGGTTGTTCCTTAGATTGTCCAACCCCTGCTGCTGCAGATAGAGTAGAAACGTTACATGAAATACAGAGGAAGGCATTGGAGAGTCTTGAGATGGCCAAGGTGAGATACACAGAGGGGGCAAACCTACACAGAAGATTAGAACCCATATACACACCAGGAGATGAGGTATGGCTTTCCACCAAATACATTACTCTCGGGGGTCCACGCAAGTTCAATCCCAAATACATAGGTCCCTATAAGGTGGAAAAAATAATCAATCCTGTTGCCATACGATTACAGCTTCCGCCTTCATTCAGGATTCATCCGGTATTTCATGTTTCCCTAATAAAGCCGGTTGAGCCAGGGACTAAAATGCCAGCAAAACCTACTCCATTAACTCTGCAGGACTCGGAGGAATATGAGGTCGAAACAATCCTAGATTCCCGTAGAGTGAGGGGTACGGTCCAGTATCTGGTTCATTGGAAGGGATACGGTGTGGAAGAACGTACATGGGAACCCTTTTCCAACGTCCATGCACCCAGACTGTTAAGGGCGTTCTATAAAAGATACCCTGACAAGCCAAAACCAGGTGGGGGTTGTTGTGGGGGGAGTATACTGTCATGCCCCAAGCCCCCTCCCAGTGCGCTAGCCCTTTAATCATGCACTATATAGGTGTCCTTAACCCAGGGAGCGACGCTTCACGTTCTTGCGTCTAGCTCCGTTGGGTTCGTTCTTGTGCCTGACTTCCTATGCCTGACTTCCGGTTTTTCTTCGTCCTGGTGTTTGTCTATTGTGAGAGTTCTTCGGCTCTGCTGGTTCGGTTCTGAGCCTGCCCTGGCCGTTCCTCTCATGTGCACAGTGCCTCTCCACCGCGCTTGTGTAAATCGACACGTCCTGTGTCGCTTCCCGTTTAGACTGCCTTGCAGTATTCTGGTGTCTCGCCCGGCGGCCGGGTTTAGCTCCGCCATCCGGCGGGATTTCCTCTCCCTACCCTCTGCCTCATTGCAGCTCCGCTTGTCAGCCGGGTTTGGCTCCGCTGACGAGCCGGGCATCCTCCCTCTGCTGTTGGCCTCATTTGTTTTTCGCTCCGCTTGTCAGCCGGGTTTGGCTCCGCTGACGGGCCGGGCACACATTCTCCCTCCCTTTGTCTTACCTCACCGGGGTGCTCCGCTGCCAGCCGGGTTCTGCTCCGCTGGCGGCCGGGTTGTTTACCGGTGCGCTGAACTTAGTTAGTTAGGGCTTTTCCTTTTCCCTGCTTATACCTATTTCACTTTGGGGTTATTCAGTTCTGGTGTTTTATCACCTTTTTGGACTTGATATCTTGCGTGGACCAGTGAGGATTGGGATACAGATACATGTTCCAGAAACACGGTAACAGCGCATTCTTGCGCTGCATATTATAATGTTATAAGTGATACTGTATTTAAGTTTTGACTCCTTGTTTTGATCATTATAGATGTTGTTCCCACTATCAAGAATACTGACAACCGAATGCTTGTAATCAAAGAATCCTTTGGGGTGTGCTTCGTGGCTGTTAAGACAAAAGATCAGAGTGAGCAGGATATATTGTTAGTCACTCACTACACAAGTATACATTGGGTCAGTAGACTTATAAGGGTATTGTCTTCTTCACTGCAGCTCCAGTTATATCCCTTTCCAGAGGTTTTCCCATATTCATTCAGGAACATCAACATACAAACAGCTAGGTATGTAAGGTTATGTCGTATACTGGGGAATGTGATTGTCCTCTTCAGATTGAAGAATATAACTCTTTGCATTGCAGTCTCTCCTGATTGCCAAGCCCACACGAAGGTTGAGACGACCAGTCTGAAGACCCTCAACACCCACTTGTTACCCCAACCTTTCCTTGTTTTGTTTCCCTGTTTTCCCCTGGCTTGCCTCTTGTGCTCTAGTGCTTGATAGAGTCGGAAGGCTGCAGGGGAAGGCTGTGGATTGAGCTTCGGATTCCTGACGCTCCTGCAGAATCATCGTGTATCCTTTACACACACAACCAGGCCCTCAGAGCCCAAGTTTAGTGTAGTTGAAGAGTTTCGCCAACTTTAAAATGCACAAGTAGGTACGGTTGACCCCAGAAACATTCACCTCATTAGTTTGAATGTGCACAAGAGTCCTTCCCACCCACGAGCTAGTTCCAGGAATACATGTAGCACCTCTAAGCATCCACATCAGAACACTTCCTGGTCCTGTCGAAGATGAAAACAGGACTGGACCAGCTGTCTAAGGCCAGAGACGAGCCTTGAAGGACTGGACCTGTTCTACTCCAGACAAAGAAGCGAACTATAAAAAATCTCCATGTGTCAATCGCCACTGTGTATGTATAGTTAGGACCATGTTTCTATAGGAAATAGATTTTTAGGTTTGCTAATAACTTTGGCGCTGTTTGACTAATCTTCACAAAACGTTATTAAAAAAGTCTCATTCACCTTTGCTTCTTCCTGGAAAGCTTTGGGTGATCTGTCAAGCAGGGTCAGAGAAAAAGAGTGGGTCCCAAAACACATTTTCCCCATTCAATTTTCCATAAGAAAATTAAACAGCAGTACCACAAAAACAGTTGAATGGAATGGCACCACATTTTGCAGAAAGTTAGATCTTAGTCGAGAAAGTGTGCCCTGTCTTGGAAAAAGAGTAAAAGAAAATATATGGAAGAGGGGTGTATGGATGGGATACTCAGCCCCCTTAGGCCTGGTGGGCAGGGTTCCCTGAGGGACAACACAGGCCATCAATGTAATTGTTTTCTTCTGCTCGGTAGGTCCCGGGGAGTGCGGTTGCTCGGGCACCCCTAGGTTTTTGTTCAGTTTGCGTATTTCTATCTCCGCCAGTTTGCACTCGTGCTCGTATGCCAGTCTTTTTTCTTCGAGGTCTCTCTGTCTCTGTTTTTCCTCTCGCTCTTCTCTGAGCCGTAAGTGTTCTAAGTTTATTTTTTGTTCCGCCAGTTTCAATTCTCCGTCTAATCTGAGTCGTGCCAAGTCTAACTCGTGTAATCTATTTTTTTCCCGCTCTTGGATCTCTTCACGGGGAGGGCCTGTTCTCCGTTCCTCCGTCCGGGTGGTGTTGACTTCCGGGGCTGCGGGGTCCCGGGGGTTTGCGGTATTTGTCTCTGCCCAGGCCTCTAGGGCGTTTTTGAAGTCTTCTTTTGTGCTTAGCCCGGTGGTAGCAATGCCTAAGTCCATGCAAAATTGTTTGAGCTCTCGGTGGTTGTATTCTTCCAGCTTTTCCATCTGGAACTTCTCCGCCGATCCGCTCTCTTTGGTCGTCATTGTGGTTTTAGTCGTAGGGTGAGTTACTGTCTGTACGGTACGCGTTGGTTCGGATCGCGCCGCTAGCCACCAATGTTAGACGGAGACCTGGAGGGTCGGCCGAGCACAGTGATCGCACAGACAGGTAACTTCCCCCCCACAGATGGACACCACACAAAGTTCAGGGTAACACCT
The DNA here is from genome assembly GCF_964261635.1 of Lissotriton helveticus. Taxonomy (NCBI): domain Eukaryota; kingdom Metazoa; phylum Chordata; class Amphibia; order Caudata; family Salamandridae; genus Lissotriton; species Lissotriton helveticus. Next base: position 1,937,235,670 of record NC_136065.1, read on the forward strand.
TTTATAGGCACTTCTGGTAGTAGAGTGGTGCGATACAAGGCGATCAGGACACGATGATCCTCTCAATTCTAGTCTCTAGTAAGGGAAGGGGGTAGCGGGACAGTCTTGGTACCTACGGGTACTGAGGTGTAACGGTGATAGCTCACAATCCTCGAGCTCGGTGTTCGGATGGGTCGGACCGCGGCAGCGCCGGCAGGTCCCGAAGAGGTCGTAGGTAGCAACGGGCCGCGGCAGCGCCAGCAGGTCCCAACGAGGATGAAGGTTACAACGGGCCGCGGCAGCGCCAGCAGGTCCCACGAAAAGGCAGGTTGCAACGGGCCGCGGCAGCGCCAGCAGGTCCCACGAGGATGGAGGTTACTACGGGCCGCGGCAGCGCCAGCAGGTCCCAACGAGGATGAAGGTTGCAGAGGGCCGCGGCAGCGCCAGCAGGTCCCACGAGGATGAAGGTTGTAGAGCCGCGGCAGCGCCAGCAGGCAGGACAATAGTTCACAAGGCAGGGCTGTGGCAGCGCCAACAGTCCGTCAAGGATGAGTTCTTCTCGGTGTCTCTCGACTCCAGGATACAACTGCCTTCCTGTCCTGGGGCTGCCTCAGTTATAGGTCTGGCGCCCTTTGATGTCCGGACCCTCGCTCTTGGAGGTCGGGAGGTCTGGGATGAGGGAGTCCAGACACCCAGCAGGGGGGTGGAGCCAGCGCCCGAGGAGGCTGGGGGTGCTCGGCACCTGGCGGGGGAGAGCCATCGACACTTCGTACTCCCATTGACCTGCCAAGTGGTCCGTTCACCTCCTGGGTGGAGGGTGGTGCCGGGATGTCGGGGCCTGGCCAGGCCCGGGGTTGGGGTCGGGCTGAGGCCGCGCGGCCGCGTGGTGCCGGGTCCAAGATGGCGGCTGGGCCGGGCAATGGTGCTGACGGTGGCCCGGGCCCTGTCCTGCGGGGAGGGAGCGAGCCCTTCATGTGGCCTGTCCAACAAACGGTACCCCAGATCCACAAAGTATCCGTTAATCTGTGATGCTGGTAAAAAAAAAGGGCAGCCTCCTGCTCTTTTTTAGGGCTCGCCTGGAATAAGCATCCGAAGGATGCGTCCAGGCGGAGACTTATAGCTGCCTGTCTCGGGGGGAATGGAGGGACAAGAGGGTGTTACGAGCTTGAAAGCCGGATTTGGGTGCGCGAACGCGCATGTTCCGTCCCGCGCCGTGCACTTCCCTCCCATACTCCCAGCAAGTCAGCCTAACGCGCATGCATGCACACAGACACACACACGCGCGCACACGCACTTACTTACTTACACACACACACGCAGGCACCCAGACGCAGGCAGACACATACAGGCAACCCCCTCTCCCCTCCCCTCTCTTACCTAACCGGGCTTGGCGCGCAGATTTAACATCGGGGACGCGCATGCCCATCCTCCCGGCGCCGTGCACATCTCCTGTCTGTCCCACATTCACACAGCGCCTCTCTCATTCACGCACGCAGCCCCCCCTGAACACACACACAGACACTCACATACACACACCCGCCCCCCCTCCCCCTACAACTAAGCCCCACTCACCCATCGACGTCCTCAGTCGCCCCTCCTGACTTCTGCAGCCACCGCGCGACAGCCGTGACGCTCCCGAACTTCCGGTTTCGGGACGTGCACGCTCACGGCTTGTTTATTTCTTCTTTTCCTTCCACGCTGCTATGATGGAGTAGTCCGTCGTTTGTCTCTACCGGTGTTAGTGTCTCTCGCACTGATGGCTGATGTTGCAGAAAATGCGCCTGGCGGTGGGTGACTTGTTTCTTTGAACACCCCTCCTCCTTCCCTCACAGCGGTAATTTACTGGAAGATTGTAAGTCTATGCGCAGAAGGGTAACTGAGAAGACGCCTTTATACTACAGCGAGGGGCTAACTTCAGAACAGCATGCAGCTTCTACTTTTCTGGTACGTTCATCTCCATAAGTCAGACCAACTACGGAAGCCCTCTTTCAAAATGTTAAACTTTATTTTTAATTCCTGTCCTCACTCAATGTATTTTAATTTTTAAAGCGCTTAGAAACGGCAGGACTGCACGAAGCGCTATTACTATTTCTCTACAGGGCTTCGTAGCACACAACACGTATTGGGATAGCACACAAGGAGGTCGGGGTCCCTGCAGCTCACACTGCCTCTACAGGGTTTCCAAGCGCACACACACCATCTATAGGGCTGGCACACTAGGAGATCAGGGTATGTGCGCAGACTGCACAGGAGTTGGTGGCACACATGCAAGGATTGGGGTACGCATGTCCTACCTTGGGAAGAAGCGGGGTGTCCAAGACCAGGGAGCAGCCCCCGCTCGTGCCATCAGCAGCAGCCCGGTCTGACTATGAACACTGCCGCAGCTCCTGTGCGGACCCCCAGCACCTGTCCCTGCCTGGCAGCCTGTCCGGAGGGGGTGGGTGTGGACAGGACGGAGGAGAGGGGAACAATAGGAGGGCCGATCCGAGAGCCCCCATTCCTCAGATATTACATTCGCACCCTGCACCCTAACACCATCAGCAGGGTGTACAGGGCCTTGTTGTGGCTTGTTGCTCACTCGTTTTTAGTAGGATTTGTCTTGAAACGGTGGCTGTGCTGCCCACTGATTAGCCATTAGTGAAACCGGTTTACCTCTGAAGATTAGCCTGTTTGTGCAGGCAGGGAACCCGACTTCCTGCATAATATACACGGGACAGTTCCCAAAGATTGATGCAAACCAAACGTTTTTCACTGATTAGCCATTAGTGAAACCGGTTTACCTCTGAAGATTACCCTGTTTGTGCAGGCAGGGAACACGACTTCCTGCATAATATACACGGGACAGTTCCCAAAGATTAATGCAAAACGAACGTTTTTTGCCTGTGAAAATAACTTGGAAACGTAAACTGTTACATATTCAAATGCCTCTCACCTAGCGTCCTTGGAGGTACACTAAACAGTTGTCCCATTATGCTAATTTCCAATCACTGTAAGGTGTAAAAACTTAACTTAAAGACAGCCATTGTTGACTGCACATTTTATTACTCAGTCTTCCATCGCCCACTATATGTTGTGTGCAAAGGATGTTATCTTGTAACTTTTTAATCTGCAAAACTGTTGTCACACATACACATTATTTTGTTGTGTCCTAGACAGGCTGCTGACCGGCTGCCACACACACACACACACAACCCCCCACACACACAACACCACACACACGCAACCACACACACGCAACCACACACACGCAACCCCCCACGCACAACCCCCCACGCACAACCCCACACACACAACCCCACACACTCAACCCCACACACACAACCCCCACACACAACCCTACACACACGCACACAACCCCACATACACACAACCCCACACACAACCCCACACACAACCCCCCACACACAACCCCACATACACACAAATCCCCACACACAACCCCACACACACAGACCCAGACCCCCCACACACACCCCCCACACTCACCCCCCCCACACACACACAACCCCCCACACTCACCCCCCACACACACACAACCCCCCACACACACACACCCCACACTCACCCCCCCCACACTCACCCCCCCCCACACACACACACACAACCCCCCACACACACAACCCCACACAAAGTCCACACACACACACAACCACACACACCCCCCACACACCCCAAACACACAACCCCCGCCACACACACCCACACACAACCCCCACACACACCCAACGCCCCACACACACACCGCCACACACACCCACCGCCACACACACCCACACACACCCACACACACTGCCACACACACTCACAACCCCCCCCCCCACACACACACCACACACAACCATACACATACAACCCCACACACAACCCCCCACACACAACCACACATACACCCACCACACACACACCCCCACACACACCCCCCCCACACACACAAAACCACACACACACAACCATACACACACAACCCCCCACACTCACAACCATACACACACAACCCCACACACAACCCCCCACACACACAACCACACACACAACCCCCAAACACACAACCCACACACACAACCCCCCCACACACACACTCCTACCGCCCTCACTCTATCGCCCTCACTCTATCGCCCTCACTCTATCGCCCTCACTTTATTGCCCTCACTCACTCTATCTATTGCCCTCACTCACTCTATCGCCCTCACTCTATCTATCGCCCTCACTCTATCTATCGCCCTCACTCTATCTATCGCCCTCACTCTATCTATCGCCCTCACTCTATCTATCGCCCTCACTCTATCGCCCTCATTCTATCTATCTATGTTCTACCTGCACCTCAATGCTCTTGCTTCCTGACATTGCTGTCTCTGGTCCACTCGGGTGTGTCAATAAAGTCATCCAAGAGCTCTTCGCTGATGCTCCACCCTGGGAGCGGGGAGAGAGAGGGGTGAAGCGACCTATAAGGTACAGACCAAGAGGCTTATTTTGAGTTTGGCGGACAACATACACCTTAACAAACATTTACAATGCAATAGGTCTCGCATTATTAAAGTTGGAGCAATTGGCATTGTAAATGACAATGTCTTTTATTCATTGTTTTTAAAACCTGCAATCGGTGCATAAACACGCACTTTGAACGTATATTCCTTGCTTACAATGAGCAAAGCTGGCAGTAAAAGAGACTTCCAGCCTTGCTTCTCATAAGCATGGACTATAAGTGCAAAGTGTTTGTTTACGCAACGATGCAAATGAAGAAAAGGCATTGTCATTTACAATGCCAATAGCTCAAACTTTAATAATGCGAGACCTATTGCATTGTAAATGCTTGTTAAATTTAAGCCCCCAGAGTGGGCTGGGGCCTGGGGGCCGTGCACATTAGAATCATTTTTGGAAGGAGACAGACACCCTCCCAAGGCATTTGGGAGTCTTAGGGACCCCAACCACTTGGGACAATTTACTTATCTAGGAGATGGGGGGGTGCGGCCACTAATTTATTATTCATTACTCCGGTCAAGGAGTGTCCCATAATGGCCTGCAATGGTTTTTTAGTAATATTTTGTGACCGTGATGCTGCCCCTAGAAGGAGCAAGGGTAACACCAAGCATTTTCTTAATGTAGTGGAGGGCTGCAGGGAGCGCAATTCCCTACAACAACTTAAAAAAATAATAATGGTAAGTCTCCTGGGTCATTGAAGACATGAACCCAGGCGAGTGTGCTGTAATTTTTAAAACACACTGACCTGGAGCTGTATGCTCTTCAGTTGGTGTGCAGGGACCCTTTGTGGTTAGTTCTATGTTTGCTGTTTGTGGCCTGAAATTTAACTTCTTCCATGCTCATGACTCACAGTGGAGCTGTGCTTATGACGAGCTGGGCTCATCATAACTGCCGCGGTCCGCCCATGCGCGATTGATTCCCTGCTTGTGTGGGCGAATTAATCAGTGGGCTGAGTCGTGATTAGTCCAGCTCGTCATGAGCACAGCTCTACTGTGACTCATGATGAGTTGGGCTCGTCACGAGCACCGCGCCCCCCGCCCCCGCACCATGGGGAAATTACCCCCGCAGCGAAGGGGTTAAAAAAAAAAGACACAAGACATGTTGGTGGTTTTTGTTAAAATTGCTTTATTGAAAATGTTTTATGACATTTACTATTATTAAACATTGCAATGTGTGAATTTATAAGGTATACATTTGATTATAGTTATTGCTGACTTTTTGACAAAGCCAATAGGTCTCATTTATATACAGTGATATTCTGACCCCTTGATACAGTCAATAGGCCTGCTTTTTTATATTTTGGTGTTGACCCTTTGACAAAGCCAGCAGGTCTGCCTTACTTAAAATGACACCCTTTATATTATTACCTGACCTAGTCAGAGGTTGGGCCCCAAACCCCAGCTGCACATGGCAATGCACATCTTACTTCATGTAAAAAAAATTGAAATTCTCTGAAGAAACCAAAGGGTTATGGTGATGTTATAGCTAGTAATTGTAATATCATACTCTACATAAAGAAAATCCTTAGAAATTAACTGAAAAACAAAGGTTAAAGGAACATTATAGTTAGCTGAAAAGTAACTATAAACTCATGCCCTAAAGTAACTATAACTCGCACTGTCGCGAAGTTCCGCAAATTACTTCACAGATTACATAACTCATGACATGTTCTATGATATCATTGATAACGTCACTGCAACATCTAAAATTATATCATTGATGACAAAACTGTGCATGGCTGGGGTGCGAGTTATAGTTACTTTAGGGCACGAGTCATAGTTACTTGAGATATCTATAACTAATTCATTTCAGTGGTTCTCGTATGTTTAAACTGACATTTTCACCTAATTATAAAGTGCATGTACCCTTTTTTTCAGTGAATATAGCTATAGGTAAGCCTTCTTAAGAGAGGTTCAACTGTAAATTATTTCCCGTAATTCAGCTTCCCTAAACAAATAAAGTTAAATGGAAGGTAAACACAACATTGTGACTTTCAGTGCTAATTTAAAAAATTGCTTTCCAATTACTTTACTGCTCTTAGACCACTAATCAGCACACTTAACGAGCTCACCCTTGTAGGCGCATGCCTTTTTTTATAAATAAAACTTTATTGAGTTTTTTATACATGACAAATCATCCATGGCTCCTATAAAATACAAATGGCAGATAGACATACAAAGTAATAGTCGTAAATATCCATGACAACGCCTGTGTTTGAACAACAACCAAAAAATTATATGTACCTATTAATTCTGAATGATACAGATTCCTAGGGCTAGATGTAGGTAATCCCAGATTACCGATTCTTAAATACCGAATCATACCGATTCGGTATTTAAGAACTGGCAATCGGGATGTAGGTAATATTACCGAATTAATTACCGAATCGGTATGATTCGGTAATTAATGAATCGGTATTTACCGATTCTGTAATTGCCATTGATTCCTATGGACCTTGAGGCCCATAGGAATCGATGGCAATTACCGAATTGGTAAATACTGATTCGGTAATTGGCTGAAACATTGAAGGGTGGCAGGGTGTCACTTTGACACCCTGTTGCACCCCTCAATTGTGCATGGTTGCACATGTTGCAGACATACACGCCCTTAGGGCATGTATGTCTGCAACATGGCACTGTTCAAAAAGCAATAAAAATGCTTTTTAAAGGGTTTTCATAATTTACCACCAACTTCTAGTTGGTGGTAAATTAAGAATTCTTAAACCCCTGTAGCACTGATTACAGTGCTACCTACATGTCAAAATACTGATTCGGTAATTATACCGATTCGGTTAATTACCGAATCTGTATTTTAACATGCCCCTACATCTCAAACTCCAAATACCGGTCGGTAACGGCCGAAATCGGCCGTTACCGACCGGTATTTGGCGACCTACATCTGGCCCCTAATGTCCAAAAATAATTACAAAAGGTAATTGTCGGATCTCGTGTACATGAGGAGATCCGGGTGCAAGAAAACTCGTGATTATCTATTTATCTACACAATACATAAAATTGAAAATTGTAGGCGTATACTTAAAGCAAGCATCTACCAGTGTGAAAATAAAAACGGTAAGCGCAGAACCTTATCAGCAACAAGTTATACTGTCCCACAATGCACTTTATTTTCTTTCTTTATATATCTCTTCTTAAACCTCCTCTTTCATGTCAATGAAGTACAAAAGAAAAGTGAGTTTTTGAATGCATGATTTTGATTTCCTGGAAGTGGTCTTTGCAGTTAAAATTTGATTTATAATATTTTAAACATTAGCACATAGTACCCATCAAAACCACACATTTCTCAAAACATTGACAGGTATATCTGCAGTCTCAGGGAAACAATGAATACTATATGGATGATAATCAGATGCTCTAAAGCTTTAAAAAAATACTAAAATCAGTTAAATGATGCAATATCGAAAATACGTAACGAGGAACATGTGTAATATGATCCTATGTTGCCATTTATTATGTAGTATATACCTATATACATACACACGTGTGTGTATATATATATATATATATATATATATATATATATATTTTTTTTTTTGCAGAGTTTTATATAGCGCGAACTAGAACCGAACCGAATCAGTTATCAGAGCGCTTTACATAGCACCAGTTACGTTCATTTTAGGCACGGGGAGATTAAGTGATTTGCCCAGAATCACAGGGGGTTTTTGGCGTCGTTACCGAGACTCGAACCCAGATCCCCAGGTCCGAGGTCGAGCGCCTTAGCCGTTAGGCCAACCCAATGCTATGGCAGAGAAAATAAATGTGACCTAATATGTAATTTAGCGCAATCTTACTAATAAACATGGATTTGCACATTTATTACTACAGTGCAAAGGTCAAATTCAAGATTTTTACCTCGTTACAGGAAAATTGATATGCTAAAAATACATTTTACTGCCTCACAGATTGCATGTAACAAATACTTAACATATAGAAATAACTCTCCTAATAGTCGCCATATCTCTTGGATGTGACTTTAACGTGCTACAGAAACATAATCGCTTTCATCCTGTATTTGGTTAATTTGGTTATTAAAACATATACACATTTTTTTTTAAATGCCAAGTAGTAAATCATAAATACAGATGTACATACTTAAAGAAGCTATTACCATTATGAGGGAGGGGAGGTGTGTTATGACTCACTCAATGCTTTGGCTAGATTGAGTCAAGGCCTCTCCCAACACTCAACAATGATAATATATAGTTTTATACTCTGCATATTGGCGTATATACTATCTGCTTATACACTACACACAGAACATATATATATCTATATATATATATCTGTAATGTGTGTGTGCGTGTATATATATATATATATATATATATATATATGTGTGTACCAGAACAAATCCTGAATCTTTGGAATCCTCAGATGCCTGAGACAGGTACAGACCACAAACGAGCTCCAAACGTTAAATTAGTGCATGAATCTTTTATTCCATGATGGCGTTCGTCAGCATGACGCGTTTCGGCTGCACACAGGCAGCCTTGATCACATGACGCCCCGGATTTAGTGTTCAGTTTATATACATACACTTCCTGGTAGGCTAAATTGCCTTACTAGTAAAAACAGACATATATGTGTATACATGTATATCTGTAATGTGTGTATAAATATATATTTAGACACATACATAACAGATGTACATATATATATATGTATGTTATGTGTGTAAGAGCTAGAAAGGGACACCATGCTTTTTCCTATTAATACAGCAAAATCTTTAAGCATAGGATTTGCAAAGTGCTGTCCATGCTGAGCTGTAAAATGACAAAAGCCTTTTACCACTCCAGGCACAGTATTACCGCCTTGGATTGGTAAAATACCATCCAAGCCAACCTGGAATGCATAAAAAACAATCCCTGACAAGTGTTTTGCTCTCAGAGTTCTTCAGAGTGTTATATATTTGTCCAGACACAAGGGAGCACCCAGTATAAGTCAAAACAATAACCTTTCAGGCTTAGAGTGCAAATAAATTATGCAAAAAAAAAAAAACATTTGAGGTGAGCAGATTCAGACTGTCACTGGTGTTGTAGGGTGCTCTATATAGGAGCTGCTCTACACCTAAATTTGGGAACTACCTGGAGTTCTCTGCTTATTTTACATATATACATTAAAACAATACCCTTTGAGGCTTAGAGTGCTGCATAAATTATGTAAAAAGGAAGCGGCGAACTCTGTTTTAGGTGGAGAGCAACTCATGTAAAGAGCACCCTACAACACCAGCGACATTCCGAAGCTACTCATCTTGAATCTCTTTTTCTAGCAAAGTTTTTAAGCATGGGATTAGCACAGTGGAATCAACACCGAGCTAGAAAGGGACAAAGTATTGTGCCATTTTGACAGCAAAATCTGTAAGCATAGGATTAGGAAAGTGCCATCCACGCCGAGCTGTAAAATGACAAAAGCTTTTTACCACTCCAGGTACAGTATTACAGCTTTGGATTGGTAAAATACCATCAAAGCCAACCTGGAATTAATTTAAAACACATCTGACACGTATTTCTCTATTATTATAGCTCTTCAGATAGGATTAGCTTCATCCAGAAACAAGGGAGGACTGTGTATAAGTCAAAACAATACCCTTTTAACCGTAAAGTGCTGCATAAATTATGTGAAAAAGAAACAGAGAATTCTAGGTAATTCCTAAGTTTAGGTGGCGATCAGCTCCGTAATGGAGCACCCTACAACACCAGTGACACTCAGAATCTCCTCCCCTCAAATGTTTGTTTTTTTAGTAAAGTATTTAAGCATAGGATTAGCACAAAGCCATCCATACCGAGCTAGAAAGGGACAAAATATTTTGCAATTTCTAAAGCAAAGTCTAGAACAGGTTTGCACAGATGTTCACCAGACTTGCCAATAAAGTAGAAATTCAATGAGTAACTGTTGTTTCTGGGATTGTGTATAAAAACATTCAATATTTTTTAAAATATTAATATTTTAAAAGGGTGATGGGACGCAGAGTTGAGATTCGGAGATATCTTGGCTCTGAAACTGTTGAGCTGAAAACTTGTGTATTCTGTCAATCACATTTGAACTGTGAGGCAGTAAATAATAATTTTCTCATGTCAGGTCCACTTTAATGTGGTAGTAAACATGGAGTTTGAATTTTGCATTATAGTGATAAATGTGTGCTTACAAACACAGTTGTACTAAACATAATGTTATTGGGCCACATCTACTTTCACTTGCATTGCTCAAATATAAGTGTGTCTGTACTATTTATATTATCACATGCATTGTCTGGTGTCAATCGAAAGCTGATCCCCTGATTGAAATCTGGTGCCTTTTGTCATGGCCTCCTCATTTTGGTCTACCTCTACATGGATATGTCAGTATCTCTAGGTTTAGTCTAGTACCACTGTCCCTAGAATTATTAAACACTATTCTTGTGCTCATCTCAAAATTAGACAGACTGCGCCGCCATGTGGTGGACTGTCATTGGTTCTGGTGTTGAGAAATAGCTCTGGTGCAGAGCAGCGGAAATCACCGGCTCAAATTAAGCACGAGTCTTGTTTTGCTTGTATTCAACTAATTAGTCTAACATGCCAGAAACTGTGATTTGTAAGGGCGAAGTTCAGGACAGAAGACACTGTCCCTAATGACCTGGAGTGAGGTGGTCAGGTCATTCTAGTAAAGATCAAGGATGTGCATTGAATCCTCTGACACAAAGAGTCCAGTGATTAAATGAGCAGAAATGTTCCAATGATTGTATGGTCAGAGAGATGTACGCTGAGCGTTAAACGGGCCAAGACCAATTGATGGAATTAATAGAGAAGTTCTAAGGATTGACTCACAGTAACAGTAGCTATGGATTAACTAAGCACTGAGACATATGAGGGGATGCTTTCAGAGAGGCCAGTGACTGAATGTGTTATTAAAAATCTATAATGTAATGCCAAAGATAAGCCACTGATCATATGTGTCAAGAGAGAGTGAGCTGCTAAGGGTTTAAGTGAGAGGCCTCGAGAGGAGCTGAATGATTGCATGAGCAAAGATGCAAATGGTCATTGGGCACAGAAACACCAGTGATTGAGTGGGTAGAGACACTAATGACAGAATAGATAGAGAGACCAAGGATTGAATGGGCAGCAGAAACCAAGCACAGAATGCGAAGAGAGGGGCAATGGACTGAAGGAGCACAGAGGGGCGAGTCACTCCCAAGTCATATGGAAAATAGTCGGGAGGCTAATTATAATTCTCACTTAAAGATTAAGGGACTATTTTTTAACGCACATTATATAATCATAAAGAAATATGAAAAGATCATTTTTAGGTTTCACTTTTTATAAATCATATGTATTTTTTCCACATATTAAAGTTTAACTGAGCTCGAAAATTGTTGAAAGTTAGAGTATTTTTAAACAGATATGTAGAACTTGACAGTTGCATACTTTAACAAGTTTTATTGTACAAACTGTTTCCTACTGCTGTTCTTTATCCAACTTCAAATAAATCAAAGAACAAAAGTCATTCATGTTTGCACTAAGCAATAGGAGGGTTAAGGGTGTGAAATTCTCTATTCTTCAGATAAGAAATTGAAACATAACCCTCTTTCTGCCCCATTCTCACAAGTAAAAGGGATGCTGCTAGTCAGGGCACAAGCCCTACTAAAAGAAGTGGGGGACTGACAATATGCAAATGACCCCATGACGTCACGTGCTCAACGTGTCCCGGTCTCTGAAAATTATACCGGTACACGTTCAGCTTATTTCTGTGGAGCCCAGCTTCTTGGCAGGGGGGACGGCGTCCACTCTGTGAAAAGAGTGGGGGGACGCCGTCCACCCGCGTGTACCCCGACTCGAGCCCTGCTGCTAGTTGAATTGATGTTTACCAACATCTAGAGGCCAGGTTAAACGCGTGCAAAGTTTTTAGATGCAAGGACAGGTGACATCTCTGCCTCGGATTAAGGGGAACGAAGTTCTCGTTCCAAAAATACTGGCGGGGGGTGGGTGGGCTCCTTAGACCCGCGTTCACCTTCGATCGGTGCCATGGGCGGGATGAAAGGCCAGAAAATGATTCACATTAAGTATTGACACATTTTTGATTTGGCCCGAAAGATGTAAACGATTGAAAGGATAGGAAGGGGCGAGGACATGGTATTTCAGTGAATTTAAGAAGAGGAACTGAGCTCCAAATAAGTAACCACTAGCGAGAGAGGCCAAAGAGAGAATGGGCAGAGAGCAGTCTATAAGGATGGAATGGTTCTGTTCGAGCATCGTCGAACCTGGCTTTGGCTTCAGAGCATGAACCAATAAGATGCGGCCATTTTAGGAAGGGACGTGGCACTCCCCGACTGTGGAGGTGCTAATAAAGACATTTGTGTCTCTGGCCGCGATGGATTCCTGCGGTCTCGCTCCTTCGCCGAACTCTGCACTCGCGACTCCAAGTTTATCTGTGAAAAATGGTCATTTTCTTACCCCCGCTTCACGGAATGTTATTAAAATGCTAATTTAAAAAGGGGCGAAAGAAAAAAAAAGTTAAATATCAAGGAACAGCACAGCCTAATTGCGGCTATAATGAGCTGTGGAAACGTTGTCGCCCCTGACACACCGAGCGCATAAAGAGCGAGGAAACACACCATTAGGGCGCCCTTCATTTATTCTGGCGACCTCGCCGCGACCCCAGCGGCGGTGGGGGGGAGCGAGGTGAACGGCAGGTGGATCCGGCTGCGACACCCCCCTAGGGGAACCCAGGAAATGAAGCCGTGAGCCGTTGCCGTGGAGACGGCAATATGTGTGGATGATGTAACGCGGCACTGTACATGGCCCCGACCGCCGCATCATCCGGCCCTTCAATTATTTATTCTGTTTTCATTTGCGTCGCTCCGCTCGCCCTGGAGGCCTCGAGGCGGCGGTTTCCTCTGGATCATGTCCTTGCGAGGCCTGGTGGTCCGCCCGCGCAATATTCTGCACCTCCTGTCCTCTGTGTGAGGGTACGCTCTCGGAATAGCCAGCACATCCAGCCCTCCACCCGACAGCACACCCTCAGAATAACCTGCACATTCTGCCTGTGCCCGACAGCACACCCTCACAATAACATTCACCTTCTGCCCTCCACCTGACAGCACACCCTCACAATAACCTGCACATCATGCCATCCACCCGACAGCACACCCACACAATAACCTGCACAGCTTGTCTTCCACCCGACAGCACACCCTCACAATAACCTGCACCTCCTGCCTCCACCGGACAGCACACCCTCACAACAACCTTCACATGCAGCCCTCCACCCGAAAGCACACCCTCACAATAACCTGCACCTCCTGCCTCCACCCGACAGCACACCCTCACAACAACCTTCACATCTTCCCTGCACCTGACAGTATATCTCCACAATAACCTGCACAGCTTGTCTTCCACCCGACAGCACACCCTCACAATAACCTGCACCTCCTGCCTCCACCCGAAAGCACACCCTCACAATAACTTGCACCTCCTGCCTCCACCCGACAGAACACCCTCACAACAACCTTCAGATCTTCCCTGCACCTGACAGTATATCTCCACAATAACCTGCACAGCTTGTCTTCCACCCAACAGCACACCTTCACAATAGCCTGCACAGGTTGTCTTCCACCCGACAGCACACCTCACAATAACCTGCGCCTCCTGCCTCCACCGGACAGCACACCCACACAATAACCTTCACATCCAGCCCTCCACCCGACAGCACACCCTCACAACAACCTTCACATCTTCCCTGCACCTGACAGTATACCTCCACAATAACCTGCACAGCTTGTCTTCCACCCGACAGGACTCCCCCACAATAACCTTCACATCCTGCCTCCACCCGACAGTATACCCTCACAATAACCTTCAAATCTCCGCCCGACTGCACATCATCTCATTACAGTAACCTGCACATCCTGCCACCGCCCGAAAACACACCCTCACAATAACCTTCACATCATGCCCTCCGCCCGACAGTACACCCCCACAATAACCTGCACATCCTGCTATCCACCTGACAGTAAACCCCCACAATAACCTGCACATCCTGCCGTGTATCTGACAGCACACCCCGCAGTAACCTGCACATCTTGCCCTTAACCCGACAGTACACCCTCACAATAACCTTCACATCCCGCCCCCACCTACACACCCTCATAATAACATTCATATCCTGCCCTCCAATTCACATTACACCCTGACAAAAACCTACGCATCCCGCCTCCACCTGACAGCACACTGTCTCAATAACATTCGCATCCTGCCCTCCACCCGACTGTACAACTTTACAGTAACCTGTCCAACTTGGCATCCACCTAACAGTACATCCTTACGATAACCTTCACATCCTGCTCTTCACTTCAGTACAACCCCACACTAACCTTCAAATGCTGCCCCCCTTTGCCCCCCTGGACAGTACACCCCACGATAACCTTCACATCTTGTCCTCCACCCGACAGTACACCCCACGGTAACATTCACATGCAGCCCTCCACCTGACAGTACACTGTCTCAATAACATTCGCATCCTACCCTCCATCTGAGAACACCCCCAGTTACCTTCACCTCGTGCCCTTCACCTGACAGCACACCCTCACAATAACCTGCACATCTGCTCTCCTGACAGTACACCCCTAGTAACCTTCACCTCCTGCCCCCTTCAACAGTACACCCCACAATAACCTTCACATCCTACCCTCCACCCGACAACACATCTCCACAAATCCCTTCACATTCTGCCCTCCACCCGACAGTACACCCCTCGTTAATCTTCACATTCTGCCCTCCACCCGACAGTACACCCCATGATAACCTTCACATTCTTCCTTCCACCCGACAGTACACCTCCACAATAACCTTCACATTCTGCCTTCCACCCGACAGTTCACCTCCACAATAACCTTCACATTCTGCCTTCCACCCGACAGAACACCTCCACAATAATCTTCACATTCTGCCTTCCACCCGACAGTACACCTCCACAATAACCTTCACATTCACCCGACAGTTCACCTCCACAATAAACTTCCCAGTCTGCCTTCCACCCGACAGTTCACCTCCACAATAACCTTCACATTCTGCCTTCCACCCGACAGTTCACCTCCACAATAACCTTCACATTCTGCCTTCCACCCGACAGTTCACCTCCACAATAACCTTCACATTCTACCTTCCACCCGACAGTTCACCTCCACAGAACCCTTCACATTCTGCCCTCCACCTGACAGTACATCCCTCATTAATCTTCACATTCTGCCCTCCACCCGACAGTACACCCCCATGATAACCTTCACATTCTGCCTACATTCTGACAGTTCACCTCCGCAATTACCTTCACATTCTGCCTTCCACCCGACAGTTCACCTCCACAATAACCTTCACATTCTGCCTTCCACCCGACAGCTCACCTCCACAATAACCTTCACATTCTGCCCTCCACCTGACAGTACATCCCTCATTAATCTTCACATTCTGCCCTCCACCCGACAGTACACCCCCATGATAACCTTCACATTCTGCCTTCCATCCGACAGTTCACCTCCACAATAGCCTTCACATTCTGCCTTCTACCCGACAGTACACCTCCACAAAAACCTTCACATTCTGCCTTCCACCCAACAGTTCACCTCCACAATAACCCTCACATTCTGCCCTCCACCCGACAGTACACCCCCCATGATAACCTTCACATTCTGCCTTCCATCCGACAGTTCACCTCCACAATAACCTTCCCAGTCTGCCTTCCACCCGACAGTTCACCTCCACAATAACCTTCACATTCTGCCTTCTACCCGACAGTACACCTCCACAATAACCTTCACATTCTGCCTTCCACCCGACAGTTCACCTCCACAATAACCTTCACATTCTACCTTCCACCCGACAGTTCACCTCCACAGAACCCTTCACATTCTGCCCTCCACCTGACAGTATATCCCTCATTAATCTTCACATTCTGCCCTCCACCCGACAGTACACCCCCATGATAACCTTCACATTCTGCCTACATTCCGACAGTTCACCTCCGCAATTACCTTCACATTCTGCCTTCCACCCGACAGTTCACCTCCACAATTACCTTCACATTCTGCCTTCCACCCGACAGTTCACCTCCACAATAACCTTCACATTCTGCCTTCCACCCGACAGCTCACCTCCACAATAACCTTCACATTCTGCCCTCCACCTGACAGTACATCCCTCATTAATCTTCACATTCTGCCCTCCACCCGACAGTACACACCCCATGATAACCTTCACATTCTGCCTTCCATCCGACAGTTCACCTCCACAATAGCCTTCACATTCTGCCTTCCACCCGACAGTTCACCTCCACAATAACCTTCACATTTTGCCTTCCACCCGACAGCTCACCTCCATAATAACCTTCACATTCTACCTTCCACCCGACAGTACACCTCCACAATAACCCTCACCTTCTGCCTTCCACCCGACAGTTCACCTCCACAATAACCTTCACATTCTACCTTCCACCCGACAGTTCACCTCCACAGAACCCTTCACATTCTGCCCTCCACCCGACAGTACACCCCCATGATAACCTTCACATTCTTCCTACATTCCGACAGTTCACCTCCACAATTACCTTCACATTCTGCCTTCCACCCGACAGTTCACCTCCACAATTACCTTCACATTCTGCCTTCCACCCGACAGTTCACCTGCACAATAACCTTCACATTCTGCCTTCCACCCGACAGCTCACCTCCACAATAACCTTCACATTCTGCCCTCCACCTGACAGTACATCCCTCATTAATCTTCACATTCTGCCCTCCACCCGACAGTACACCCCCATGATAACCTTCACATTCTGCCTTCCATTCGACAGTTCACCTCCACAATAGCCTTCACATTCTGCCTTCTACCCGACAGTACACCTCCACAAAAACCTTCACATTCTGCCTTCCACCCAACAGTTCACCTCCACAATAACCCTCACATTCTGCCCTCCACCCGACAGTACACCCCCATGATAACCTTCACATTCTGCCTTCCATCCGACAGTTCACCTCCACAATAACCTTCCCAGTCTGCCTTCCACCCGACAGTTCACCTCCACAATAACCTTCACATTCTGCCTTCTACCCGACAGTACACCTCCACAATAACCTTCACATTCTGCCTTCCACCCGACACTACACCTCCATAAAATGTACGCATCCTGTTCTCCAATACGACATTACAATAACCTGCGTGTAATGTCCCTTCAAGTACCCTGCACATCCTGTCCTCCGCCTTGCAGCACCCCCTCACAATAACCTGCAGATCGTTGGCTCCACCTGGCAGTACACCCACACAGTACTCAAATAATCAAAGACAATTACCACCTTGAATTAGACCTGTTTCAATGCTCCTCTATAAGGTGCGGAGAGTTGCTCATTCCACTTTCCTTTTGCATTCAATACATGTTTCTGGGAATCCTCTAAAATCAATAGTCCAGAACTCATTAGAAATAATAGAAATGAGATGTAATATTCTTTAATCTATTTGATCACAAAGTAATTGTATGGCCCAAGTTTGAAGTTTGGCCAAAACGTGTTTCGAAGGTTTCATTCTTGCTTCATCAGGGCAAATCAATCACATTTTGTTCAGTTGCAACTAAAATCTGTAAAGATAAATAAACCCACTATAAAAACTGTTACCCGTTCATATTCCCCGGGTCTCTATTGTGGTCAGAAATATTTCTGTTGGTAATTAGCTGGAAGAGCTTTAAGTCATTAATCTGAAACACACAGATAGTTTAATAATACATGTAACGAGTACATTTGTTCTTTGCTGGTTTTGTATTTGCCTCTTGGTAAAGGCTCCTCAACATCAACTAACAGAAAACTGGCCACCAATGAATCTACCATCATAAGTGATAAATTACATAATGTGTATCTGTAATTAGATTCGAAACCATCTACAAGTATCACTTGTCGCCCTATACTTATGTTAGAATTGCCATTCTTGTCAAACACATATCGCCTCTATGTTTAGGTAAGGTCATATCTGTTTTGAGCTCCATATTAATTCCTAATTTATGTCTTGTATATACATATGTGATTTGTTCTGAAATAGCATTTCTGCTGTTTAAGTGTCGGCCTGAGAAATAATAAAACGTAAGTAAATCCTGAAGTTCTGTCAGGTTATCGAATCATAAGATAAAAGGGAATGAATGCAGAGATTCTTTCTTACCCAAAAAATAGAAGCTTTCCACGCCTAGAGGTCCTTCATGTTTCAGCGACACCCTGATCAGTCTAACTTGGCTTCCAATAAGAGTGATCAACAGTGTGGATATAGTTGTATTAGGATATTCAAGATTATACTGATGGAACATTAACCAGGAAACTCACAAATATCTCAACTGCAAAAGGAAATATTTTTGATATAAAGGCGCGTAGGAGAAACAAACCTTCATTATTTAGAAGGTCTCTGAAATGTGCCCTGTCCTGGGGCTAATTGAGGAAATTAGTATTAGGAAGCTTCAGGCAGTTTGATGCCACAGAGGCACTTGTGATTACATATGGCTGTCATTGGGTATACTAAAACAAACAGTACAACTGTAAATTTAGTGAGATAAAATACTGATTACAAATTAGTCAATTCAATTGAAACTATTGTGAAATAAGAAATAATAATTATTGTGCAGACAGCAGAGTAGACAAGAAACTCTAACTTGTATTCGAGGATCGCCATTAAATAGAGGATTCTTTCAAAGTATCCTACACCATCTCGGGACTATCTGGGGACCCGGTATCGAAAGGCTTATGGTACTTGAAAAGCTTCAGTGGCTTTTTATATACACTACCCACATGGTCATTCAAAATTAAACATTCTATACAATGCATCTCGTATTGTGATATATTATCGTTACTACTTTTTGACAAGTGCTTAATTTGTAAAAACATAAGTGTCGGGTCCCTTGTCAGGAGCCGGAGGCCACTGCAGCTTGGCATCTTGAACCCGCCATGCCAGCACTGCCAACGACAATTGACAGTGACAATTCAGACCATTTCAGGACCCAAAGTTATAAGAATGGCTTTGCCGGTAGGTTTTTGTCTTTTTTGAAGTATATTTAATTAAAAAATAGCTGGTTTGCATATCTTTAAATTAGACAGACAGCGTCCTCATGTAACAAACTGTTATAAGTACCAGTGCTGATAATTAGGTGCTGGTGCCGAACACCGGAAACCACCGGCTCAAATTAAGAACTTCGTGAGACCTGAAGAGAGAAATAGTAAAACTCATGTATTGGCGGCTGACAGTGAATGAAAATATATCACTTATAGAAGTAGATTCGAAAGCCCCAATTCAAAATTGGTAAAATATTACATTGAGTCGTCCTAAATTGGCACTAACAAACCATGATTCTGGTTACCACTGAGATAAGCGCAAGGGAAAGGAAAGCTTCTGTTGATGTATTTTCTTTCCATCAATTAAGGTAAGCTGTATCCCAATAAATTGCTAGAAATTATTTAGAAACACCTGGAACTCATTTTATTATGTAGTCCTTCCTCAGCTGCATGCAGAATATTAATCCACAATCCTAATTTCAGGCCTCTAGCCCCTCCACATCGATGTTTACTTGTGATGAATTGCACAATTTCACAAGTTTCGGTGTCCAAACTTTTTGTAAAAGTCTGTTCTTTTTCACCTGTGATTGCACAATAGATGCATGCGCCTCATTGAAGAATCTTTTGTGGCTTCCACTTAGACTTCTCTGTTCTCAGCTTTTTATCCTTTAAAGTCACTTGGACTATAAACGACCACATAATGTCTTGTCTAAATGTTATTTGAGGTCTTCGATTAATACACATCCACGGCTAGGATACGACAGTGTTTTAGTAGAATAGCATAGAGTTGATTACTTTTCGCAGCGCGGTGTGTGCATCATTCGAACAGTAAGGGACACTTTTAAGGTCCCGTTCCGCTTATGGCTTGTACTAAATAACTCCTTTCTATTCTCCTTATTGGGTTTGGTAATGCCTGTATCAATGATGCAGTCCTTATCACCTCTTTGTTTAAATCTTTTATGTATATCCTGTATGGATTTATAGTATTTTTCCTCCTCACTGCAGAGCCTCCTGGCTCTTAAACCTTCGCTAAAAGGAACATTATATTTCTGAGGTTTGGAATGTGCCCACTCAGCAAGGAGCAAGCTCTTTGTAAATACTTCTTTTTTACTCGATCGACTCTGCAGCTTATCCTTAACACAGAGGTCACCGTCCAGGCTCGACCTTAAAAGGAATGCCTGTATGACGGTATTCTCTTAATAGTATTCATAGCATTGGCGACATAGCAACGCTGGTGACATCATTTCAGATCACTTTCCTTCCCTTTCCAAATAAAGGAAAGTCATCTACATAGTGAACACGGTACTGCACTTGATTTAGCAGGTAACAGACCTTCATCAGCAAGTCGCTCCTTCTAAAACTTGTCCATGTAAAGGTTTACGTACTAAGGAGTGGATCTGCAGCCCAATACTCTGCCCCTAGCTGGTTAAGACAGCGCACAAAATAAATAGTTGTTCTCTAGCACAAATGCAGCCATCTTTATTAGCATCTTATTTTGTAACAGAAAATTAGCTGATCTCATGTTCAAGAATAATTTCATTCCAGTTAATCCAACCAAGGGCCGTATTACAAGATTTACCCCAGGGGTACCACGCATGTGTGTGCCACTTTTCTGCACCTCCAGGGCCCTGTAGTATTTAAGGATGGGCTGCAGATGCTTGTGGCCCCTTCTGTAACACAGACATTGCCAGGGCACATACAGTGCCAGCGCTATCTTAAGGGGGTGCTTCCTCATGGGTGTGGCTCCATAAAAATGAAGTCAACCCTTTGCCTCTGCGCCCGTGCCTTATTTCAAAAGCAGACACAGAAGCAAAGAGGTTGTTAGGAGGTGCACTGACTGTGTGCCACGAAGAGGTGGCCCAATAAGGGTGCCCCAGACATCCACCTGCAGGTAGGTGCAGTTACTCACTGCTTTGCCTTTCACTAATGCGCGTTCCGCAGGTCAGGCCTAAGTTCGCAGCCGCCATAACAGCATCACATTATATGTAGTAGTGCACACTTTCCCTGTTTGCTGCTGGCGTACCTTGTTAAATGTGCACCACTACGCAATCAGGGAGGTGTGCTATAAGTATAATATCACCCTGGCATATGATAGAAGTGCGCAATGTTATAACATCCATGGTGACCAAAAAGTAGTAAAATTCCCACGAAATGTTAAATATCCTGGATGAAAACTCATTGGTATCTTTGATATGAGATGGTATTCTACAGATTACTGGAGACAGAAAGGTGTAAATATATTGTGAAATCCTCTCAACGACCCAAGTCCTGGTACTGTGGGTCTTCCAGGGGTGATTGGACTTGTTTGCGGACCTTTGTTAGAAAACTGACCGAATCTCAGAGTTAGCAACCTTTGTATATCTAATCTCATTATCACTTATAAAATTATCATATCAAGTCTGCAACAAAGGGAACATGCATTTTTAATACACTCTTTGAGACAGGAACACTTCTATAGCGCTTCTTTCACTCCAAGGAGTATCTTGGCGCTCAATCCAACCTAGATGAAGAGGTTGGAGGGAAGAGATGACCTGTATACTGCACTACACACTACACACTACACCAGTTCCCAGCACTCCGCATCAGACAGGGAGAAAATCCAAGTTTTTAGCGCTTTCCTGAAGTGTGTTTCTTGGGAAAGTATTCGTAGGTTGGGCGGAAGCTTATTCCAAGCTTTGGAGCCCAGTACGAAGAGTGATTTACCGCCTTTTGTTCCCAGCTTGAATCGGGGGATTGTAAGTAGATTCTGACTGGCAGACCTCAAACAACGTGTGGGGTAATATCTCTTAAAGCCATTGCACAGGTATTTTGAACCCTGCTGATGGAAAGCCCTGAAAGTAATTATGAGAATTTTAAACAAAATTCTTTTTCCTATGGGTAACCAATGGAGTATTTTAAGTGCTGCTGAAGCTGAAGACCTACGGGGCCAACGTAATACCAACCGGGCGGCTGCATGTTGGACCATTTGCAACTTATGGAGAACGATCTTATTAGCTCCAGCATATAGACCGTTGCCATAGTCCAACCTAGAGTTTATTAAGGCCACTGCAACTGTTTTCCTGGCCGACAGTGGGAGAAAGTCAAAAACATTTCTCAAGGCTTTTATAATCTGGAAACACGTTCCAGCCACTGTCACTGCTTGATGTTTAAAAGACAGTTGGTCATCAAATTTGATGCCTAGATTACGGGCAGATGTAATTGTATTGGGAAGTGTTTCCGCATCCACTGGCCAGCACACTTTTGGGGAGAACAGGTTGTGGCTCCCGAACGGTAGGATTTCTGTCTTACCAGCGTTACATTTTAAATGATTGTCAGTCATCTATTTAAATGTTGCTGCTAGACATTCCTTGAGATCTTCTTCAGCACTAGGCCGTTCCCTGTCCAACACCAGAATGAGTTGGGTGTCGTCAGCGTATGAAATTGAACTGATCTGAAATGACTATGATAACATGTTCCATCACTCAGTTGACTCTTTACCTTCTTGTCAAAGAAACTCTGCCCTTGGGTAACCGGATAGTACACCCTCATAGCACCCTTTCCTGGCTATACATGTCCCAAAGATTTGGGTTTGTTACCTGCATGAGTGTCAGAGCATCCCTGGACGCGCCTGATTTTGGCGCTAGTGTTGCCCTATCTTCATGATTCTCATATCTCCTCGGTTGAGACCCTCATTCATTTGTTACACATGTAAAGGTTTTGTGGGAACGATTTTGTTATTTACGGCCCATTGGCTCTTGAGCACACCAGCATGTTCACACTTGGCTGTTGTGAGGAGTTTACTGAGTGCAAGTTACTCATCTTTGAAATAAATTCCCGACCACATGTGGCTTCTCTTCGCCCATATACCGTCCAAATATTCAGATCCAGTGACATGTGACCATTTACTGGCAGGCATGGTCTGTAAGGTTTATTTTATATAACCTAAAATTGCTCCCCTCATCTCTCGAACCACCAAACACAAGAATGAATCATTTCTCTCTATTAATTTGGCTCAACCTGCCTTC
This sequence comes from Lissotriton helveticus, assembly GCF_964261635.1. NCBI lineage: Eukaryota > Metazoa > Chordata > Amphibia > Caudata > Salamandridae > Lissotriton > Lissotriton helveticus. The sequence continues at coordinate 1,937,259,192 of NC_136065.1, forward strand.
CGTCAACCACAGCGCCACACATTTACCATTGTGCCCTTCACACTGGGCCTTACGTTGACTACTAGGCACTAGGCCCTCTTATTAACCATTGGACCCTCCACATTGGCCCCTCCATTCAACACCGTACCCTCCAATTAACTGGGGTAGCTCCAGTGGTCTGGCTGCACCTGGGTGTATGACCGACTAGGAATATTACTACACTCTGGTTTGAAAGTAGCTGGGCTGCAAGCTTCTGTAGAAAGGCAGTCCAGCTTTGTTGGTGTCTAGGCGTCCTCCCTTCTTCGCTCAGTGCACGTGAGTGAAAGGTGGCCAAGCCAGAATGGGTTTGGAACGTCAAGCACCGACTATGAGCTATAGATAAGGTGTTTATTATAGAGCAATACTGTCCAGTGAGCATGAGGTAAGAGTTCTGCAGTAGGGTGGTACTAAACACCAGTAAGACTTGAACATAATTGTCAACAATGTTTAGGCATATATGGACTCCTTTCTTTAGGTGATGTGTATTCCAAGAGGCCCAACCAAGACAGGTTCTAAATGGTTATAATTAATCAAAATAAAACTCCTAGAATGAACCTTACATTAGGAAGAGGGAAGTTGAGCAATGGATCAAAACATGAAATGCATGTCAGGTGCCCCGTGGCTGAGAAGAACAGGGAAGAAAGTCTTGTAAACAACTGCGTTAATGATGTTCAGGCTGAGGACAGCGTCTGGAATAGCATCTCAGGGAAGAAAGAAATAAGAAACAGCATGTCAGCATTCCAGCAAAGATGAACGTGGAAAAAAAGACTGAAGAATCAGCACATCAGCCTAGCCGCAGAGATGGGCTGAGAAGATTTAAAACAGGATGTACCAAACTTTTTGAATCTTTCTTTTCTGTCATCTCACTCAGAAGTGGCTACCCTCATTAGAGAAGCTCCCTAGTACTATATAGCAAAGACTCCTGAGGAAATTGGGCTTTCAGGGGTATTGAGGTTGGGGCAGTGGAAGGAAGTAGTGAATTCAACTACTCTGTCCTGTGGGAAGAGTACAGTAGTTCTCACTTACTTTTCCATTTCAGAGCCCCTGTGCAGCTTACTGTCACCTACCAGTTTGGTTTGTGCACCTAGACAGTCATAGCACACACATATGTAGCGCGAGAAGCTTACGGCACATGGGAAGACATCTTTTACAGCCTATAGGACATGGACTTTGAGTCTGGAGCAATCAGAGAAGCCTGGTGCAAATAAGCAGAGTGCAAGCAGATTGAGCCCTATGAACAGACCCTAGTAAATTGTGGTTGTGGCACATGAAACAAGCATTGGCACAGTCAATAGGTCTCACCTATGTGAGAGCTATTGGCTTTGCCAATTCATTTTAGCTATTCTGTACACCAGTTTGGCTGCTGTTCTGTTCAGCATGGCTAAACGTTAGTGGCATAGTGTGGGGCATGGTAGATTGGAGTGGGGTGTAATGTGGTACAGTGCAATGGGGTATAGTGGAGTGGGGTAGAATGGTGTAGAGTGGAGTGGGGTAGAATGGAGTGGGATGGATTGGGATAGATTGGAGTGAGGTGGAATGGGGTGCATTGGAGTAGGGGAGTTGGGTTGGTTAATGTAGTCGATTGGAGTGTGGTAGATTGAACTGGGGTAGATGAGGGTGGAGTGGGGTAGATTGGGGTAGGGTAGACTGGGACCGATTGGGGTAGAGTGGAGTGGGATATATTGGGTTAGATTGAAGTGGGGTAGGTTGGGTGGATTATAATTGGAAATAATAGAGTGGAGTTGGGGTAGATTGGCGTTTTTTGGAGTGAAGTAGATTGAGATTGGGTGGGGTGGATTGGAGCGGAGAGGATCAGGGTAGATTGGAATGGGGTAGATTGGAGTGGAGGAGTGGGTATATTGAATTGGGGTGGGGTAGATTGGAGTGGGGAAGATTAGTGGAAGAGTTGGGTGGAGTAGAGTAGATTGGATTGGGGTGATTGGGGGCATAGACTCTAGTAGAGTGGCATGTCATAGAGTGGAATATTGTAGAATGGAGTGGCGTTGCATAGGGTGGAAGAGCATGGAGCGGAGTGGCGCATAGTGTGGTGGTGAACTGCCATTACAGACAACACATTTTCAATTGAAATGACCATTGCATTTGCACCAAAATACAGTTTTACTGCACATAAACGATAATGTGTGCAATGTCATCACCTGGTGTATTGATGTGTTTTGATCGTATTGAGATATTTGTTTACGCTACACTTCAGAATTACAAATAATATCAGCACAGTTATTTTTTAGATCACGTTCTATCAGACAGTGCATTGGCTTTGTGGTTTGTAACTCACATTTTCTGTCCTTCTCTTTACTGGCTTTATTTGCTTCAGGTTGTTCAGCTTGAGTTCATCCCTCCCATTGATTGCCCAAACTTTGTTTACTGTACAAATTGACAGCAAAAAGAAAGACTTATTTTACGAGGTTTGGACAGGAACCTAAGGTTCTGAAGCCTTAATAGGCAATCTTAGGGCAAAACAACGAGTTGGGGAGATCGAAGAACACTACTTCTGCCGTTTATGGTAGCAGAGTTTTTCTTAGTTCCTGCGAACGACATAAAAGAAAGCAGAGTGTGCGACTTCGTTCTATAACCCCATATATGAAATTAAAACGGGTGCCAAAGAAGGAAAGCTATTGATGTCACAGTGTCACACTTCGAGAGTGACAAGTCTGAGAATGGAAACTGAGCGAGCGTCACTGAGTATTGGAGGCAGTGACACCTGCGTATATTGCAGGATAAAAATACATTCGCTTGCAGTCGGCTGAAAGACTCGTGCTCAAGGAAGCACATGAAAGTGTGCGTGTAAGCAGGAATATCGGGCGTTATTGTGACTGAATGGAAAGGATGTATATAGCGAAGGTTGGGGGTGGCGCGGGGAAAGGTTGCTAAAATGTACCTTTCAGTTGAAGGCAAAAAAGCATTGTTTGCTGCCTATGGGTGTGTTGTGTTGCAATTACGTTTTGCTGTGCAGACCATGGCGTTGTCTCCACATCTCTCCGTATACTACAATAGCATTGAATGTTACATGGTTATTTATAAGAATTTAAAACACTGGCAAAATTCAATATTTTAAATAATGGTAAGCTGCAGAGCCTTGGTCCATGCATTAAATACTTAACAGATTATTTATTTATTTTTAGAAATTTACGTTTAGTTCAAGGCAGTTGGTACTGTATTTTTAGGAGCATTCAATTGCATTGTCTTACCTGAAAAATAAATGTGTTTCTTTTAAGTGCAAAACAGTAAGTGTGCGCAGTAAACAGTAAGTTTTCTTTAGGGGAAGTATGACAAAGAAAGTGTTCATTATATATCACTAGAGGTTAAAACATTTAAACATCCCTTTCTTAATTATAATGAAATTAATACTGTACATGCTGCATTACAGGCCGAGGTCCGTCATGTGCTTAGTTCCTACGGTGGTTCTTTTTTAGCCATTTTTCATCTTTATCCACTTTTTTCTCTCTTCCTCCTTCATTCTCTCGTCTCGGTGTTTCTTCCTCTTACTTTGGGTAGAGTCTGAAGATTAAAACACTGGTTCTTTGGCCAGTTACTTCCATAAGAGAGCATCTCAGTCACAGCTCAAACCTGCTAATGTAAAATAGCGCCAGGATGCTCCAATGGGAATGGCAATGCTCTCTATAAGTACTCAATTCATTCATTCATTCGTAATGTCCGTGAGAGCGGTCTACGGACAAGTGTGTTTAGTGCAGACAGATATTTATTCAGATTTCAATTGTCTGCTAAACTGAAATACGTTTCTTTCTCTCTTGTTCAAATTGTAGTAAATTTGCATTTTACTCGAAGATGTTGAACTTTTTTACAACCATCATTTTTATTTAAAACAGTAAAACTGTAAAAACAATTGTGAGACATATTCACTGTGTGGATATTTTCGGGTTGCCGATAATTCTCCGAAATCTGAATTTATATATTGTAGTATGTGTCATTTGACACGGAAATATTTTAAAGTAACAATTTCACTGATAACGAAAGCTTGATTTTAAAGCTATAAGGGAATTTATCTCCCAGATCCAGCACTGTGTTGCACTGAAAGAGGAGCTTGAGGCCAGAAACACAATATGAGGAGTTTGGGAGGTAGGCAGAGAGCTTGCTCTGCCATGCAGTGCTTTAGCCTCTAACACTTGCAAGCCATCACCTGGCCCCAAGGGTCCAGCGCTTAGAGGTGATTCAGCTAATCGTGTGCGCTAGATGAAAAGTATACTTTATGAATTCCTGCTTCCGTTTCATTTCATGATGCACAGCCTGGTGGTGGATGGCAAATGACTGCAGTCGCTCAAGGGAAGGGTGGGGGGGGGGGACTGTGTGAGTGGTGTGACCTAGCTGGAGAAGGGGCTAGGGCGTGCACCTCTACTCAGAATATTGGCTTCCTTCCCTCAGCAAGAGTAGGTGGAATCTGGGCTTTTTAAAGATTGTGTATTTTCTGCTCAGGCTGCCAGCCTGGATTGTTTTTTCACTTCCTTCCTCCTTCAAGAGATGTATTTATTCAGCGGTAGGCAGTATCCTTGCCAAAAATGAACATTCATAAAATAAAATCCTGCATGACTATTGCTCATGCCACCAATTCTCATTCTTGTCCTTATGGCATTCTTTTACCATGTAGCAGCACCTCTGCTGGGCGCATGTCAATATATGAATTACTGGGCCTTCTCTGATTTACCCCCCTTTTTGGTGTAGACGCGTGCAGCATGCCACAGCCCAGATGCCTAGGCAATTGTTGTTTAGCTTCATAATTGGTTTAGTCCATATTGCAATTATAATGTGTGCGTCTCTCTCGCACATACCCTCACCCAACGCACTGACAGATGTCGCGGCCCAAACCACACCTCAGTGGTTATCACATATGACATGAAAACACTTCCCACATAGGCTCAAACAAAAACAACTTCCTTCCAACCACACACCCTGCACGGTGTGGCTCGCTATCTGTGTTGGTAAGCGCTTCAGTGCCCCACACAGGGGTAGTGAGCACTATACAAACACCTCAATACAGTGCAATGCAACCTTCCATACACAAGTGGAAGGGTTTACTCTTCACAAATCTGGAAGGGCTTCACGCCTGGATGATCTGCCGGGCAGCCACATGTGCATCTCCTTTTACATTATCACCCTCCGCCTGGAACGACTTCTGGTGGCCCCCGGCCCTGGGCACCGCTCCCAAGCCAACGGACCACGCACGCAACCTGGGCTTCATCCTGGACTCCTCCCTATCGATGACCAGACAAGTCAACGCCGTTTCATCTTCATGCTTCAACACCCTGCGCATGCTCCGCAAGATCTTCAGTTGGATCCCCACTGAAACCAGGAAGACCGTCACCCAAGCACTCGTCACCAGCCGACTGGACTACGGGAACACCCTCTACGCCGGAACCACAGCCAAACTTCAAAAAAGACTCCAGCGCATCCAGAACGCCTCCGCACGACTCATCCTGGACATCCCCTGACACAGCCATATCACCGGACACCTGAGAGACCTGCACTGGCTCCCCGTCAGCAAGAGAATCACGTTCAGACTCCTCACCCACGCACACAAGGCTCTCCACGACCTGGGCCCCAAGTCCCTCAACGACCTTCTACACGTCCACCCGCCAGCTACGATAGACCAGCCACGCCCTCGCCACCGTACCACGCATCCGCAGAGCCACCGCCGGAGGAAGATCCTTTTCCTACCTGGCAGCCAAGACATGGAACTCCCTCCCCATCCACCTTCGGCTGACCCAGGACCATCTTTCCTTCAGGAAGCAGCTCAAGACCTGGCTGTTCGAGCAGTAACATACCCCCTCCCCCAGCGCCTTGAGACCCTCCCGGGTGAGTAGCGCGCTTTATAAATGCCGTGATTGATTGATTGATTACATTTGCTTCTCATAATGGGTTGGACTTGGGGTGGGGGATAGAACTCTCTCGATTTTGGGACCATACTGCTTGGAGCTGTGCTACTCGACTAAATGCTTCAGTAATGCTATGGTCTTTAATAAACCAGGTGCACTGCATTACTCCAGGAGTGTGTATTATTTAGTCTTAGAGGACAGACTTTGATTACAACACATTGCTTAAGTATACTCCCATATGATAAGGACTGGGAGGGTTGAGAAAGTAATGCCTAGGTTACTTACTGGTAATCTTCATTAATCTGAGGGAGACTTGCAAGTGGATAGATAAATGTTAGGGCAATTTATTTATGTTACTATTTAAAGTTTAATTCGATTTAGTCACATGTGTCTGAGTTAGAAGTGGACACATTTCATGTTAAAAGTAACGGTAGCGGGCCATTTTGGGAATGGAAAAGATCTCCCTCTCTCTGACTCATCCAAGGGCTTCTTTTCACGATCTGTGGGCCCCCTTCCTCACGTTATTGACCTCAGAGGTCACGGAACTCACCTGCCCCAAATATCTGCGACTAATGAGACTGGCGGATCCCCCTAGATTGTCTGCCCCAAGCGCCTCCACTGCCTGGCGTATCCTGTATGGATTTCCCTAGATCGTTCTTAAAAGGCCCTTCTGATGGCGGTGTGTTTTTCCTTGGGGAGGAGGAGGGTGGGAAGTGGGGGGGATCTTTTTCTCTATCTTGTCTTTGGCTGACCGAACATAGTCATACAACTGCCGTGATGTATCCCGAAGACCTTAGAGCGTGCTGGCTCGTTCGTTATTTTCTTCATGTTGAAAATCAATAAAAGAAATGTAAACAAGTGAGAAAGAATACATGGGGTTATGAATATTACCGGTGAGTTAACAATTCATTGCGCACAGTTTTGCGCACACAACACAGATGCAAGGGTACACTGCAAGACCATGCATACCAACACTGATGGTGGCAGAAGGCTCACCATCTTTGTTAGAGGGTTAAATTGTGCTGTTGAAGCTTTTCTTCTGTATGCAACATCCCCGACCAGCATATTAAATTACTTCAGTTTTTGTCCCAACTCACTCTCCCAGGTGTTGTCAAAGGTTGACCTCTATGTGAGACCATACAAATGTTGATATCACATATATTTGCAGTCCTTTGAACATTCCTCCCTACACGTGCAGCCATGACCACTTTGTGTGACTTTCATCAACTTGCACATGTACACATGTTCCCAGTGAGCCTTCTGCTCTATGTTCATGAACATACAGTCGTCCACATTACTGAACAGTTAATATCCATCTCTCATACACACGTCCCTTCTCTGTGTACCTTCAATTTATCTAATAAACTTGAAACTGGAATGTCCTGCTTGGTATAAGGGCATGTACCTCTAATTACATGTGAAACTGGTATCCCTTTTGTTGACCATGTTAGTACATTACTCGAGCATGTGGAATGAGGCCTAGACCTATCCATGATACCCGTTCTGTGACCTGGAGGGGCACATCATGCCTGTCCTCATAACCAATAGGGGACTATAGTGTATGTTCTTGCTTGATCACATAAAACACTGGTGGCAGGGTACTGAATGTTGCTATTTATTATTATTGACCAGATCTTTCTCCTGTGTCAGAGAGGATTGCAGTCTTTTGACCCCATTCGTGTAATGTTTGGCCATAGTGTGACCCCTGTGCTCTGACATTGTATATATACAAATATATCGAAATACTCTGTTGCTTTTTTCTTGTTCTTCTCACAAACTGGCTCGGACCACAAAATCAGATGTGTATATATATATATATATATATATATATATATATATATATATATATATATATATATATATATATATATTGGCACTCACATCCCTCACCACTAAACAGGGGGGAAAAGAGCACCCCGGCAACACAGGTGAGATGTCAAATTCCTTTAATTCAGGCGTTGTGCATGACGCGTTTCGTTTTATGTAAAAACTTCCTCAGATGCCGTTCGGAATCTTGCAAGTGCATCTCCCGCCCACATTTAAAAGCAAATTGTCCCGCTACGATTGGTCAGAACACTGCTGGTCACAATGTGCTGGGTAGCCACAAACACCAGAACCTGGATTCGCGTGGAGCAGACACTTGAAGTAAGTACGAACCCAAGTGGGCGTGGTCTGCTCACTTCTCCCCAGCGTTGACCTTTGTTCTTTTGAATGGGCGATGTGACAGCTCTCCGTGTGCGGTGAGGGATGTGAGTGACAATAGTTTGGGGTGCAGCCACGAGCGCCCCTTTGAGCACCCACCCCGAGAGAGTCCGGCGCAGTCTTGTGGCAATTTGGAGGTTCTTTGTAGAAGCGCCAGGACACGCCGCATGCCCGAGACCAGCCCAACCGCTTCACAGTGGACTATGACTTCGTGTGGACATACTGCTTACTTAGGCGGTATGCATGGGCTCTATGGGATTTTCAGCGGTGGGGTGAGGCACACGGAGAGCTGATATATATATATATATATACACTCCCCAGCTCTCATATTGTACATACGTGGGTGCTCTTCTTGACCAAGGAAAGGAGGACTCCTTGGAGCACCCAAATAGCTACTGTGTGATCAGACCTATTTTTTTCTGCAAGACAGCCAGCAACCCAGAAGTGAGGGGACATCACCTGAGCAATTTATCTTAAGCTGAGGGTCTGCCTAGAAGCCTGTCTCCCTGCTCAGGGAGGGAAGTAAAGTGTCCGTCCCGGTCAGAGGAGACACTGTCCAGGAGGAGAATCCCAACTGTATTCGCAGCATGAGGAACAACCAGATGCGACTGAGTGGGAAACCAGAACCAATCTGTGTTGTGAGGGTCTACCATTGACGTTCCCTTAGTAGATTGCTTAAAGGAATAAAGCATAAAAGCAACATTTTGCTATCTGGCGCCCCGGCAGACTGTCCTGAGGTCTGTGCTTCGAATGCTCGATGTTGGTGTACCTGATGACTGAGCTGTCATTGCCACCAAAGCGAAATTCTAGCTTTTGGCCTGAAGGTCCCAACTGCACACCTGTTGGAATTCTGTCGCGAGTCTGCAACTGCAGAAGATGAGCACCTATCTGAAACTGGCCAGAAGGGTGCAACTGCGAAGATGAGTACCCTGGCCGCATCCTTAGAAGATGAGCACCCACCAAACAGACCAGCTGTGCTGCTCAACCCCCTGCGGTCCCAGACCAGAGTGAGGCCACCACTGCGGTCCATGGGCACCGGAGCCAAAGATCCGATGAGTACACCTATCCACGCTGCATCTCCATGAGCATGTAAAGCAGGGCCTAAATGTGGAAGACTGAACTTAATGTGCAGATGTAAATCTGTTTTGAGAGCACTAATTGTTGCCACAGCGATCGCTTTTGGCATGAACCGTTTGAACTGATCTACAAATTATCCTATAGGTAATCAATAGTGAACTGCACTCTGTCCAATCGATACCTGTGCTTGAACCTTTGTGGTTGTAGAGCTTGACTATGACGCATAAGTGATATTGCAACCTGGTAAGTGAGCCCTTACCAAACTGTTTAGTATGTCGCTCTTCTGTGATATTAAAGCACTTTCTTTTTTCTAAGATAAGCACTGGGCTGAAAATCATGGTATTGTATATGGTGTGACTGTAGAGCTTTGAGCTTTTACTTCCAACACTACCTCCCTGAGAAGTCTTTTACTACTCATCCTTGCCTCCCTGAGGGCCAAGTGCAGACATGGTGTACTAGGCCCAGTTTGCAGCGCCATTGTAAGACGGACAGCAGGACACCTGTTCCAAATGACCATAACCTTACAGTTGTGGCCCAGTGGTCCCACCTGCCATGGGGCTCTCGAATGGGATTTGAAACGTTCTCAGCTCAATGAAACTGTATTTCAGCTAAACTCCAGACTATCATCTCCCTAAGACTATCTCTCCCCAGGGGAAGACGCACTATCTTTGGCACTCAACACCTAAGAGTAGTTATTTACCTCACCTAACAAGATCCACACCCACACTCTCTCAAGCTGACATTGCCGACCGACTTGCAAGCTACATCACCCAGTAATCCCCACTCTCTTTCACTCTTATTCCTCCTACCACCACCACCTCAACCCTAGAAAACTCCATCCAGTAGAGAATCTCAGCTATCTACCTCACCCGATGCAAACACAAGTCATGTCCAAGGCAGAAGCTTGTTATTAGGAACAACAACTCTATAATAACCAAATCCACTGACACTGTCACACAAAAACTATTACCTCTTCACTACACATCATGTTTCACAACTGATGATCTGCTATGAAGCACAAAAAGGAAATCTCCTACATCATCTCTCAATACATTCTTCTACTTCCTCCAATCTACTCCAAAGGACTAAGTATGCAAAGTCAGGCAGTATTGAGGTCATTTACAGAGATTCACTGCAATACAAGGAGATACAAAATGGCCCCTTCTCAACGTTTCCATGCCTTACAATAGACCTACTCGCTCAACAAAATTCTCTCTTAAGAATAAATGCAATATACCACCCACCAGATAATAACATGGCCTTTGACGAGGAATGGACTGACCTCATAACTGACCAAACCACCCGCAGCGAAAAAGTGATCTTTATGGGAGACTTCAACCTTCACTGGGGCGCCACAGAAGACTCTACGGTGAACCACTCCGCCTCTACTCTCCTCAACAATGACTTGATTCAACATGATCTTAAGCCAACACATACTAAAGACTCCATACCAGATCTAATAATCTAAAAACACAACATGCTTTCAGTGAATGATCCAATCCCGGATAGACTGGTCCAATCACTCTCTCATTCCCTTCGCCCTACGGCTCTCTCACACTGTGATAATAGGTCAACCAAAATGTGCAACTACCTGGTTTCGAGACACTAGAAACATACACATCAGTACTCTTGTTCAGAAGATACTTACCCCTGATTTGACTTACCACAAATGTGAATGACGCTACCTCTCACAGCTTTGCGAGCCTCTCTGAAGCGTTGGATGCTGCAGCACCCAAATCAAAAAGAAACGTCCTAAACCATCAGTGCCATGTTTCCAAAAGGCCCTTTAGGAGGAAAGGAAAGCCTTAAGACTCTTAGAAAATAATAGAGATGGTCGATGTCAACCACCAGCCTCACTTGCTTCAGAAATTCTAACTCCCAGTACCAAAAACACATCTACTGAGAGACATCCAACCACTTTCGTTCAAAGTTGGACTCAGCCAAAAACCAACCAAACAAATTCTTTAATCTGGTCAAAACCAACATCAACCCTTCCACACCCACCTCCAGCAAATTTGAAGACCCATCTTCAAATGCAGAGTGATTTCTACAGTTCTTCGACTCCAAAGTTCAACGGCTACTATATCATTATGTCCACCCAACCTCTCCATCGGTATGCAAATTCAAAGTAACTTGGCAACTGTTTAATTCTATCACAGGAAGACTAACTCAGGATTATCATAAAAACAAAACCCTCAAACCACTTTGTAGATACAATTCCTGGTGAAATTGCAAAAGACCTTTATACTTACAAAACTCGTGAATCGCCCTCTCAGCCAAGGAAATTTTCCTGACTGATTCACAACTGAAAAAGTCACCCCTCTCTTAAAAAAATACTTATGGAGACCAGTGACCTCCGCAACGGTGCGCAGACAGAATATCGAGTTGCACAAATATTGAGTCAGAAATATCGTAATTGAGAAATACAGACAGCAAGAATATAGTGGTCAAGAATATCGACTTAAAGTAAGTAATATCGAATGTAAAAATATCAGTGTTTAATATAGTTTGCAATAATATAGTTATTAAAAATATTGATATTTTAATTATTTATGTATTTTAGTATATATTTTAAATGTATGTGATGTATTTTTTTGTATAAGAATTGTTTATATTTTTTAATATGTTACATTTTTAGTTGTTTTAAAAAAAAGTTTTTTTTGCATTTTTTAGTTCTGTTGCGGGTTGTGGGTTTATAGGGTAATAGGGTGGGAAGTAATTTAATTATATTAAATGAATTTTTTTATAAGAATTGTTTATATGATTTAATATATGTAAAATATTTAGTAGTTAATAATTATTTTTAATTTGAATTATGTGTTTTTTTGTTTTGTAGCGGGTTGTGGGTTTAAAGGGGGATTGGGTGGGAAGTAATTGAATGATATTAAATTAATGAATACTTTTTATTTATGAATATTTATTTAATAGAGACATAGGGGCACATTATGATGTCGGGCGGATTGCCTCCGCCAGGCTGGCGGTAGCCAGCGCCGGCCTGGCGGAGGCAATCCGCCCGACACCTATGCCCGGATTCCCCCCCCGCCGTATAAGGATGGCGGGGGGGAGCGCGGTGGACGGAAAGACCGTCCGCGGCGGAAAGGGAATAATATGGTGGCGGTGTCCAATGGACACTGCCAGCCATATTACAATGGTGGGTGTAAGGGGCCTTTCCGCGGTGGCAATGCAACGGAAAGGCAGGCGGTCTGTGCTGTGGGGGCCCCCTGCGGAGCCCCCAGGTGATGGCAGAAGTGGGGGATTCCCCACATTTGCATATGCAATGCGGCAGGCACCGCGCGGTGCCTGCCGTTTTGCATATGCAAATGCATTCAGAAATGTTTGGCATTGTGGCGGGTGGTGCAGAGTGCACCGCCCGCCACAATGCTAAACATGTAGGATGTGCCCGCCACTGTGGCGGGCACATCCTAATTCCCCCTACGGGACCCCCGCCCTTATGGCGGGCGGTCCCGTTCTCCGTTAGGGTGGCAGGCGGACAAAGTCCGCCCGTCATCCTAATGAGGCCCTTAGTTTTAAATGTGTAAATCAATGTAATTTTAATTAATTATTGGTGGTTAATTAATATTAACTAATTGGTCATGATAATTGTGTAATTAATTGTAGGTGTGTGTTTTTGTGTTATTGTAAAGGGTGGGAAGTGACTTTTTTATTGATGAATTAATAATGTGTTGTTAATATTAAATATTAATTGGTATTTATGGTAATTGCGTAATTAATTTTAGGTGTGTTTTGGGGTTTATAGGGGTAAAGGATGGCAAGTCATTTGTGTTTAATTAATATATAGTTAATTAATGTTAATATTTGATATTTATTATTGTGTGTTTTTATTTCTCATGTGGTAAAGGGTGGGTATTAAATGCATTTTACTTACTTCATAATTGATTGTGTAATAGTATTTAATTTTAAAATAAGTTTGAATTGTTTAATGTATTGTTTTACAGTTTAATTTAGGCGTGTGTTGTGGGGATTATAGGGTTAAAGTCTGGGTACGTAATTAATTTTAATTAAAAACATTTACTAATATTTTTTTATTTATAATTATGATAATTATAGAATTATATACATATATTTTTTAACTTTAGAAATGTTTTGTTGTTTGTGTGGTGTTATAGGGTAAGAAATAAAATTAATACATTTATGTAATAAATAATGTTTTTGTTTGTTAAAAATTTCTAGTTTAAAATATTTATTTTTTGGAAATGTATTGATTATTTTATTTTACATAATATTTGTAGGCATGTGTTATATGTAATTAATATATGTTTTTTTAATTTGAAATATACAGTTTTTACATTTTTTAACATATTCATGAATGTATTCTGGATTGATTTTTATAGTATTATTTTTTGATTTTGAAATATTTAGTTCGTTTTTATTTTTGAACTGCTTGGTGTTTGATTATTAAATTTACCCCAATGCTATCCAACACTTTCGATACTGTTGCACTCACTGAAGTGGGAATAGTAATTTTTACCCCTCCGCTTTCCAACACTTTCCCTACTATTGTACTCCATTTGAGCGGGAAAAGTATTTTTTACCCCTGCGCTCTCCAACACTTTCCCTACTGTTGCACTCACTGAAGTGGGAATAGTAATTTTTACCCCTCCGCTATCCAACACTTTCCCTACTATTGTACTTATTGGAGTGGGAATAATCATTTTTACCTTTCTACTATTTAACATTTTCCCTACTGTCTTCTGACTATATTGGGAAATGTAAGTTTAAATATATTTTAATAGTTTCATGTTTGAATTTATTATAGAATTTTTTTGAATATATTTAAAATTATTGATATATTTTTAATTTTTATATAATTTTAAACTGGTAAAATAAATTTAAAATAATAGTTAATTATTTTATAGTAAATGTATAAATTATTATGTTTGTGTATTTATCTTTTTTATTACATTTGTTATATTTTGTTAAAATGTATATTAAATGTAATTTATTTTGTTAACATTAATATTTAATATATTTATGTAATATATTTTATTTTTTAGACATTTAAATCAATATTTTTTCATCTCAATTTTTTTACATCTATATTTTTTGAGTCGTTGTTTTTGTACTTACCTGTTTAGGTATGGGAGTCGATATTTTTGTAATCTGTTTTTCAATCGATATTTTCAACATCGATATTTGTGTCACCGATGTTCTATCGATATTTGTGTCAACAATGTTCTATCAGTGAACTCTCAGCAACTATCGCCAGATCTCCAACCTGCCTTTCCTCTCGAAAATCATTGAAAGATGTGTAGCGGAGCAACTACCCCCAACACATCAAACACAATGAAGACCTAGACTAATTCTAATCTGGTTTCAATCAGGGCTGCAGCACAGAAACCGCCCTAACACAGGTGCTCTGTGTGTTCTCGACACTGACAATCATTGTCTCCTGATTCTTCTCACCCTCTCATCAACCTTTGACAGGTCAACCGCCACATGCTCCTGGAAACACTCAAAAATAGAATGGGTATTGATGGCACAGCTGTAAAATAGTTTGCTTCATTCCTCATAGGCAGGTCGCAGCGAGTAAAAATTGATAACCAGCTCTTTTTACCAAGTTCAGTGTGCCCAGTGTCCCCACAGGTCCATCCTTGCCTCAACCTTTGCACCACTCAGTGTTTCTTAAAAAGTGAAGGGTCTTCTATCACCAAAACGCAGACGACACACTTTAATCAAAAGGTCTTCTCACGAAATTAGATCTTATTGCTCACCACCACCCTAAACCATGTTCATAACTGGATGACAACTCAAAACCTGCAGCTAATCCCTTCTAAAATTGAATTTCTCCTTATCTCATCTTGAAATCAACGACTCCGTGGCAATCCTGGGTGGACACACACCACATCCTCAACAGTAAATCCAACATTGTTGACAGTGCCAACTTTCTGGGAATCATCCTTGACAAAAGACTCAACCTACATACTTAAATAAGCACCACGGCCAAAACTTTCACTATCAACTATGTCTTCTGTGCAGAATCTGCTGTTACATCCCAGAACAAGATCTTAAATCTCTTGCTCATATACTGGTGCTTTCCAGAATAGACTATTGTAACTATCTTCTGAATGGTCTTCCCAAAACCCATCTAACTCCCCTGAAAACTGTTCTACATTCGGCAGCATGCTCGTCTAATGGGCCAAAAGAAATGACCACCTTACCCCCGTGCTGTTCACTCTCTGGTGGTTGCCATTTGAAACAAGGGCTATTTACAAGTCTGCCTGCATCATCCACAAAGTCCTGCATACATCCACTCCCCGTTACCTGGTTGACAATCTCTAAAGCAATACTCCTCGAACACCAGTGCTTTAGAAGAGAATGACTGATGGCACAATCCTTCTTGGGAAGTGCAACCAGAATTGGGAATTAACTCCCTCCAAATCTCTGCACAACTACCTTGCTGACAACTTTCAAAATGGACCTGAAAG
Source organism: Lissotriton helveticus (assembly GCF_964261635.1). NCBI lineage: Eukaryota > Metazoa > Chordata > Amphibia > Caudata > Salamandridae > Lissotriton > Lissotriton helveticus. The sequence continues at coordinate 1,937,274,781 of NC_136065.1, forward strand.
CCCTACTCTTTCAACGGTATTTTAGCTCAAATTCTGTAATCAATTCTTGACACAAACTACTATACTATCTTAACCTTTGTAAGGCTGTGTACTAACTCAACCTGTTTATGGACATATGTGCCTTTTGTAGACCCTAAATCATTCAAGAATTTAGAAAGTGCTGCAAATCACCTGTGATTGTCTCAAGGCGCTGGAGTAACTAACTGCTTCATGGTGATCTACTCAATCAATGAAAATGTGGGGAAAGCACGGAGAATGCACTCAAAAACTGGGAAAAAGGCAAGGAGAAAACAAGTGAAAACAAGGAGAAGGCACTCAAAAACTAGGAAAAAGGCAAGGAGAAAACGGGGGAAAAGCAAGGAGAAAGCACTCAAAAACTGGGAAGAAGGCAAAGAGAAAGCGAGAGCGAGGGAAAGGCAAGGAAAAAGCACTCAAAAAAACAGGGAAAGGGAAGGAAAAAGCAGTGAAAAATGAGGAAAAAGCAAGGAGAAAGCACTCAGTCCACTGGTCCAAGGGAAGGAGAAATCACTTAAAAAACAGGAAAAGGGAAGGGGAAAGTGAAAAATTAGGGAAAAGCAAGGAGAAAGCACTCAGAACACAGGGAAAATGGAAGGAGTCAGCAGTGAAAAATAAGGGGAAAGCAAGGAAAAATAACTCAGAAAACGGGGAAGAAGCAAGGGGTAGGCAGGAGCAAGAGTGATGCAGCAGCTTGGGGAGAGCTAGTCCTGGGACCTGCTCAGTGGGGTCGCGCTGTGGCCTCCATCAAGTAGGTCCTGGGAGGAGGGAGGGGCGGTGGGGACGGATAGGCAGGAAAACAGGTGGCAGTGAGTGAAAAACAAGGAGAAGACACAAAAAACTTGTGAAAATGAGGGAAAAGCAAGGAGATGGTGCTCAAAAACTGAGGGAAAGCAAGGAGAAAACGGGGAAAATGAGGGAAAAGTAAGGAGAAGGCGCTCAAAAACGGAGGGAAAGCAAGGAGAAAACAGGGAAAATGAGGGAAAAGTAAGGAAAAGGCACTCAAAAACGGGGTAAATCAAAGACAGCAGTGAGAACGAGGGAAAAGCATGAGAGAAAACACTCCGCAAAACAGGGAAAAGGAATATAAATCAGCGAAAAATGAGAGAAAAGCAAGGAGAAAGCACTCAGAAAACAGGGAAGAAGTACAGGGAAGAAAGGAGCAACAGTGATAAAGCAGCATAGAGAGAGCTAGGGCTGAGACACTGTATTCTACCTCCCCTTGCAGCTTTTATGCATTCTGTTTTATGTAATGATCAACCTTATTGTACTTTCAACCTTGTAATTACTTATAGCTGTATTGTCTATCTTAAACCATCAGTAATCTTGAATGTAACTAAATATATAAAGCGCTCTGGCACCATTGGGTAATGTCCTCACTATATAAATATAATAAACATCCGCTGTAAATTCAGCATCTCTTGCGCATGTGAGCGCACAATTGACCTGCCATCATTCTATTGCACATGCGACACGTACTGAATTCCTCCTCCGCTCCTCCTCACTTTCTCCTCCCCCGGTTCAACCATGGATGGATCAGATGAATCAACTTAACAATAAACCCATCATTGTCGACAGCGCAAAATCCCTTGGTGTCATACTCGACAAAAAACTCAATCTAATCTCCCTCATCAATTCCGTTGCAAAGTCTGCTCGATACCAACTGCGCCTTCTTTGGGGAATTTGTTGCTTCTTCCCGGAGCAAGACCTTAAAACCCTAGTCCAATCGCTGGTCCTCTCCAGACTGGACTACTGTAATTCTCTTCTTACTGGCCTCCCTAAATCCCACCTGTCCCCCCTTAAATCTGTTCTCCGTTCAGCAGCTCATTTCATTTATGGGGCTTAAAGAAGCGCCCACATCACACCCATGTTATCCACCCTCCGCTGGCTTCCCATCGTGGCAAGATCTATCTACAAGACTGCCTGTATCACCCACAAAGCCTTGCACTCCTCCTCTGCTAGCTACCTGGTGAATAAACTGAAACTCTCTGAAGGCTCTAGACCATCACGTAATGCGGAAAATCTACTGCTTGAACCTCCCACTTTCAAGAAGGAAAGATCGATGGCCCAATCCTTTTCAGGCAACGCGGGAGAATCTGGAACTCACTTCCACCTCAGCTCCGGACCACCACCTCCTCCTAGGCCTTCAAAACTGACCTCAAAGTTCTCCTCCTCCGAAGACACCTCCAAATATAATTCTCGCCCTCTCTATTATCTGAAGGAAGACCTTCCATTATAGGAAATTCTATTCTCCATGACTATGGAAGTGCCTTCCCAGTGTGTTATTTTGAGTGGTGTCGAGTGGTCTGCCATTTATTGAAGCATTATCCTTCTACCTGTGTCTGGTACTCTTTTGTAACATGCACACGTCACTTTTCTCTTGTAACACACTGTTTGCTACCTCCTTCATTTTGTTTGCTTTAGATACCTTCACAAGTGCCACCATTGCCTACGTAACGTTTGTTTTTGTGTTTGAGTGTCTGTCATTTATTGAAGTATTATCCTTCTACCTGTGTCTGGTACTCTTTCGTAACATGCACACGTCACTTTTCTCTTGTAACACACTGTTTGCTACCTCCTACATTTTGTTTGCTTTTAATACTTGCACAAGGGCCACTATTGCCTACGTAACGTTTGTTCTTGTGTTTGAGTGTCTGCCATTTATTGCAGCATTATATCGCTACTTATACTTTGTACACCTTTGTAACTTGCACACACGTCACTTTTTCCTCCTGTAATGTACCGTTTATTTATTTATTTATTTTGAAAGTTTTATATAGCGCAAACAAGATCTTTGCAGATAACAGAGCGCTTTACAAAGGCAGGTGGAAGGGTAGGGAAACAAGGGAGCATAGTAGGAAGGTAGGTCATCAAGTTAATGTAGATAGTAAAAATATTACATATATTACAGGTATGAGGTAGCATGGCATAATTGGAACGTTTGCTACCTCTTGTATTTTGTTTGCTCACAATTGTCACTTTTACCTCATGTAACTTAACGTTTGCTTTTGTAATTTGTTCACTTGTAATTTTCTCCTCATATCATTAACGTTCCTATTGTGAAGCGCTCTGACACCTTCGGGTAAAGTCCGCGCTATATAAAAACGCATAAATAAATAAATAAACTTCAAATACATATATATGTACCCGTCACCCGGGCGGGTGCCAACCTTCAGGTGGACACAGGGGAAGCCCACTGCAGGCACTCCCCAACGTCGCTCTAAAGAAGTGTGTCGTAAACTACATTGTTATTATGAAGTCTCTTTTCTTCCTTTTTTTCCCCTCTCTCTCACCCCCCACCTTTCCCTAACGCGCTAACAATTAAAGTTGACAAGTGGGAGGTGGGAACCTCATATTTTTTTCGCCCGGGGCAGTATCTGAGCGAAGGCCAGCTCTGCCTGTCATCCAGCTGTTAGACTGCAGCTCAGGCACGCGCAGCCTCTGCGAATGTCTCGCGCGCGCACCTACCATGCACGCGCTCATCCCCTCCACGCGCTCATCCCCTCCGTGTGACCCATCTCTCTGACGTGCACGCGCCCCCATCCCTCGCATGCATAGTCACTTCCCCTCCCGGTGAACCCGCCGTCCCGCGCATGCGCACTCCCGCACGCCATGCACTCCGGATGAACCTGTGCTGATGGCGCTGGCCCTCCCAGTGCAATAAGTGGTGATTTAGTGGAATATTAAGCGTGCTGCCGTGTGCAGATTGCAGGCCCCTGTCTGGGCGAGCGGCGGGCACACTGTGCACAGATGGGCACCGCTCATTAAACTCTTCCCGCATCCTCAACAGATTGGGCTGAGGGCCCGAGGCTGGTGATGCGGCTGTGCGGCGCGGCGCAGAACCGAGCGTGGGAGGGGTGCAGAGGCAGCAGACCGGAGCTCGGCGGCGCGCTGTGCTCTCTTTCCTCCATCATCGCCGCGCCCCCGGAACCCCTCAACCCGTCCTCTCCTCGCGCTATTAGCACACGCTCTGGCGCCCCCTCAGCCAGCCAGGCTTGCTTGTACTGTTTGAGGGGGGCTGAGGCAGCGGAGCTGCACACGGGAGCGTCTCTACCATCCAACACACCCGGTGCCCCCTCATCCCAGCCAGGCAGAGTCGCACCGGCCCTCATCACGCTGCTTAATTTAGGAAATTGTGGGTATAGAGTAAGCATAATTAGCGCATGGCTTCTGAGGTTGTTGCATAATAATTTACTAAAAAGGGGGCCTAGTGCCGCTAACATCCACAGTGGCACTGACTGAGACACAGCTCGATGTGTACTCCGTGAGGCTGTCTGCTGGGCTCTGAGGGCACGCTCCTTGGTTTTAGTGGCACCCCCTCAGGACGTATTCTTCATTGAGACTCGAGCTCCGAGGGCACGTCTTTATTGAGCCTGCCACCCAGGTTCAGACTGGGACTGAAATAAAAGAGGCACCCATTAGCGAATGCAGATGTCTAAAAAAAAAAGGACTACAGTTGCAAATATAGCAGCTTTGAACATGTAAAGGCGCATTTTATAGGTATTTTGCGACGGTACGTGAGGGAGACTGTATGCATTTGTGCTTGCTACAGGCAATGTTTGTGATAATATCAAGCCATCAGTAAAAATGGTCCCATCAGACCACAAAACAGACCCACAAACCTCCATAAAACGGCCCACACAGTGACCTAACACCCCAGCCCCTCTGACACTGCCTGGTTGCCCTGTAGTTTAGGCCAGTCAGACAGTGCAGGCCACACTGCCCACTGTCTGTCCTGAAAACTAGGACTGGCACCTCTTGAATTGAGGGCACACCTCACCGTGTCGCTTCCTGAGGTCTGAAGGCACTCTTTGCTGGATCTCCTGCACTCTTTGTTGGCATAGTCCTTAATTTGAGTGCCACCCCGAGGACACACTCTTCGTTATGTCTTCTGAGCTCGGAAGTGACACCTCTTATTGAGTGCCCCCCCTGAGGACACATTCTTCACTATGTCTTCTGAACTCTGAAGAAGCACCTCGTACTGTGAGGGCCACCCCTGAGGACACACTCTCCTGAGCTCTGGAGGTGCACCCCTTACAGTGAATGCCTGGACACCTCCTTGGCTTTGATGGCACACGCTTTACTGAGAGTGGTACTTCCTGGGCTTCGAAGGCAGTCTTACTCTGTTCTCCTGAGTGCCTGAGACACATTGAATTGTGAGTGTCACCACCTTCCCAGCGGCACACTCCTCAGCGTGTCACTTGAGCGCCAAGGGCTCACTCCTTAGTTTGACTCCCCTCTCCCGAGGTGTCACTCCTCGCAGTGTCTTCCCAACTTTGACAACATACTCCTTACTGTGTCTCCTGAGTTCAGAAGCCGCACCCCTTAATGTGTCGCCTGTATGAGGGCGCATTCCTCACTGTGAATACTCCTCCCAGAGCTCTGAAGACAAACTCTTCTAGGTGCTTTCAGCGCATTACTCTCTCTGAGTTCCATGTCCCGAGGTCACTCGCCTCACTCCCTCCTGAGCTCTGAAGATACACTACTCACTGTGAGTGCCACCTCCTGAACTATAATGACAAGGTTCTCACTGTGCCTCCTGCGCTCTGAAGATACACTACTCACTGTGAGTGCCATCTCCTGAGGGCGCACTGCTAACTCGGCCTCCCGAGCTTTGAAGAACCAACTCACTCCGAGTTCTACTTCTTGAGGTCACTTACCTCTGTATCCCTCCTGAGCCGCGAACCACATGCCTCATTGTGCATGTCACCTCTTAACACTCCTCACTGTGTTTTCTCACTCTCTGCTCCCTGACTCTACCCAGAAGCACTTCCTTCACTGTGAGTGTCTGCTTGTAAACACAGAGGGTGCATTCCATACTTTGGGTGTAGTCTCTGGAGCTATAAAGGCACGTTTCCTGAGTGTCTTCTCAGCTCTGAAAAACACTTCTTGTTGTCGTGGTCTCCTCTTAAACTGTGAAGGCACACTCCAAAGTAGGTGTTTTGAGCTCTGAAGGCACACTTCTTACTGTATAAAGGCTCTTGCATTATTGAATTATATATACCAGGATGAGCAGCCTTTTAGATCCAGACAGGTTGTGCATTATTGTGCATTAGTGCAAGACAATTCTCTTTCACAGACCCCATGCTGTGGTACTGTAAGCTATCAACCAAATATTTTGTGCAGTAAGCGAGTTAGGCCTACTTGTCCAGTGCACAAAATAAATACTAAATATGTTGTACTTGACCTCAAACAATATGTCCTGGATGGCAGGCAATCAGAATCCACATCTCTGTTACTGGAGTATAGACTTTCAAGTAGAGTTGTGATTCTTTGTTACCTATGAGTAGAGCCCCAAGGAGCTTCAAGAGGAATGAAGATGAAAGAGGACGGTATGGAACCCAGTGGTGCTCCGCAGGGGATAGGGATTTTTGGGGATCTAGAGGTACCCATGTGAGTGAAATGGTGCTGGTTGCGAAAGTACAAGTACAACCAGTAAAGGAGATTGCCAGTGAAACTCCAGTGTGTTAGTGAGGGTTGGATGGGCGACTGCATCTGAGGCAGTTGATAGGTCTAGCAATATTAGGAGGCAGGAGTCTACTTCATCTGTGGTCAGAAGGCGTAGTCTACGATGTGTATGGGAACGGTTTCCATGGTGCAGCATTATATAGAGCCAGAATTGTGGTTATGTTGTAATATGGTTAGATTTTATGTGATCATGGAGTTGAATGTAGAATGTTTTTTCAACAATCTTACTATTGAAGGGCAGGTGAGTGATGGGCCCGTGGTTGGTAAGGTCATCTAGGTCTACTTTAGGTTTCTTTACGAGGATTTTGCCTGTCTTGAAAACTTTTGGACAGCAAGGAGCGAGTGAGGTGTTGATAGTGGTGAGCATGGGAGAGTGAAAGTCCCTGGAGAGAGCTTTGTTGAAAGACGAGAGTAAGCATCATCTTCATAAGAAGTAGCTTTGAGGGAGTTGAGTATGTCAGCAAGATCTGTGTGAAATAGGGCTTTGAAGGATGGCCAATGCAGCATGGGGTATGGTGTTGTTGATGTACTTTCCAAGCATATGTATTTTTCACGGAAGAAGAGATTGATTGCATTGTCTGTGGATTGTGGTATGAGGTGGTCAGGCAGGGAGTAGATGCAATGCTTGGTTACCTGTATGTGTGTTCTCCATCGGTTGATGGTGCTGATATAGTACTTGCCTTTGGCTGATATGATGAGCAGTCTGCATGTTGCATGGGAGAACTTAAGTGTCATTAATTCAGCTGGAGTTCTGTTTTCCTACTATTGCTTTCCCTGTCTGCAGATGGAGCATTCTTATCAGAGAGATCTTTAACGTACCAGGGTGCTGAAGGTTTTGGCTTGCACTTTTTATTGGTTTGTGGATGTTCACATATTTTTCCTCCAAAAAATGTTGAAAACATTTAGAAAAGTGGTGGGGTTGAACATGGATTTGGCAGGATTAAAGATGAGCACATTCAGTAGGCTGTCGAAGGAGAAGTGAAGGTTTCTTTTTCTCTTTTCGGTTTATCTTGATTTGATAGACGAACACTTCAGGGGGATGGGTGGTTTGCATTTGATTATTGGTGTAGAGAAGATGAGATTGAGGATGTGGCCTCTGGAGTGTATTAGTTGGGTGATGTGCTGTAGTACAACGTTTCAGAATTCCAGTTGTGTGTGATTAAAGTACTTTCCAGTTTTAAAGAAAGGGCCCTGTCTGGTTTTCTAGCCCACAGCACCTCCCCGAGCCACACTGCTCTTCTTAGTTAGCCTAAGAGACTAGTGTTGAAAGGGACACATAGTGCTAGTTTGATGGTTTGGAGTACGGAGGCCCAACAGCACCAAAGGTAAATGACGCAAATGGGGCTAGTATCGTCTGACTGCTATTAGACCTAATGAATCCCAATTTGCTTTTACATGGTCAACTCTCTGGCAAATACAATAGGAAGGGGGTTCTCACTGTGAACACTTATGGCAAATGCAAGAGAAAAGGAATTTACATTGAAAACTCTGTGATAACTATAACAGAAATACGTTCTGGTTGTGTTACTCCTTGAGGAACATCATATGAATGGGCTGTACCTTCTTTAACACTGCGATCTTCTGACCAATCTCTAGTTCAGATGATGCTAGGGAGGTCTCATTGTCATATTGTGTACATTTGTAACTTTGTGTTTAGTATTTAAATATATGAGAAATAAAACCCCTTTTTCTTTTAAAAGTAAAGACACTGGACATTGATTTATTAAGAATTATAGTGCGCTCTTTGAAGATCTTTAACTTTTCTTTACCTCTTAGTTGTTTTAATTCATTTGTTTCACTTTTTTTTAACTATGCTATGACTTTCTCCTTGACTATTGGGAAGGTCTTGTTTTAATCGCATGTTTAATGATTGATGTTCTTCTGAAGTTGAACACCGATAAAACAGAGGTGCTGGTTCTAGGGATTCATCCTTATACTTGGACTTCCTTTTGGTAGTCACTGGCTCTTGGCCCTCCTGTTATGAAGACCAAACATGTTGATGTGATTATCAAACCTGATCTTACCTCCTGCCCACATGACAACCAGATCTCTGCTGCACATAGCTCCCTTTTGAAGAGCCTAAGGAAAATTCTTCTTTACCTCTGAGTTGAAAGAAGGTTGGTGATCGAGGCAGCTATCTCATTTTGTTTGGATTATAAGATGCAGTGTCACCTACTTAAATATCTTACCTGTTGACTTCCGATTGCACAAAATGCTAACTACGCATCTTTTACTTATTTTACCTTGGTACATTTCTTTTAAATCCCAACTGGACTTCATGTACAGGTTAGAAATGAATAAACTCTTCTTTTAAAAAAAAAAAAAAAAAACACTTTGCTTGGTGGAGAAGGCACTTGCTGGCACTTGTTCTGAGTATCTCAGCTCTCGGCTTCCGGACCCTTTGCCCTCTCGCAAGCATGTTTCCCTTCTGGTGCACCTTTGGTTGTACCATTGTCCCATCCACCAGATCATGCAGATGCTATTTCTTAGTTCTCGCTCCTATCCCCCCACCCCACCAGTACTCCGGAAGTTAAAGACTCTGCTCGTATAATTGTAGGGTAAGCGGTGTACCTGCGAGTGCAGCATATTAAGCCAGACCTATTGGTATTGACAATGCTTATATTAGATTTTTTTACCATTCTATGGTGGTTTTATCCAAAAGACATTTAAAACAAAGCTAATAAGGCTGAGGGCACACCCCCTTAGCGTAGCCGCTTCTGAACTCTCCTTTCTGTGAGTGTTTCCGACCTCCACGTGCACAATCTTGATGGTGAGTGTCTTCTGGGCTCTGGTGACACGCTTCTCACAGTATCACCCTCATGTCAGTCTGAGGTCACACTCCTACTCGCCTCTCTATTCCCTACTATCAGACTATGGTGTTGGTACCTCTTATGGTCTAGATCTCCTTAATTTGACCAACTTCATCAATGCCCTGCAAACATACTGTAGGTGTTGACCTGAAGTCTGAGGGCGTACTTCTTAGTGTGAGGGCCTCTTGCGTCTCTGGGAGCACTTTCACCTCTCAGATTCTTCCTAGCACTCCCATGAGTATCCCTCAGGGCCATTCCCTGTCACAAGTCTACCTACAATCTCTACCAGATGTCCCTTGAACTGAATGCACAGTCCTTGCCAAGACAGTCCCCTGAGTACTGACGATAAGTTGCCCAGTACCTACACCTGCCCAGAGACCCCGCCAGCTCGCTCCTCTTTGTCCTTTGAGTGTTCACTCCTCAGCATGTCCCGATACCCTGACATCACACTCCTCCTCTCCCTGCTGGCATGTGCCACTGTGTCCCAAGAGTGCTGAGTACACACCTGTCGACACTGCACACCGTGAGTGCCCTCTCGGCTGAGTACACACTCCACAGCATGCATCCTACAAGACCTGTCGACACTGCACACAGTGAGTGTCCTCTCCGCTGAGTACACACTCCATAGCATGCATCCTACTCGACCTGTCGACACTGCACACCATGAGTGCCCTCTCAGCTGAGTACACACTCCACAGCCTGTCGACACTGCACACCGCGAGTGCCCTCTCCGCTGAGTACACACTCCACAGCATGCATCCTACAAGACCTGTCGCCACACTTCACACCGTGAGTGCTCTCTCCGCTGAGTACAGATTCCACATCATGCATCCTGCAAGACCTGTCGCCACACTGCACAGAGTGAGTGCCCTCTCGGCTGTGTACACATTCCACATCATGCATCCTACAAGACCTGTCGACACTGCACACCATGAGTGCCCTCTCGGCTGAGTACACACTCCACAGCATGCATGCTACAAGACCTGTCGACACACTGCACACCGTGAGTGCCCTCTTGGCTGAGTACACTTTCCACAGCATGCATCCTACAAGACCTGTCGACACTGCACACCGTGAGTGCCCGCTCGGCTGAATACACACTCCACAGCCTCTCGGCACTGCACACCATGAGTGCCCTCTCTGCTGAGTACACACTCCACAGCATGCACTCCGCTGAGTACACACTCCATAGCATGCATCCTACTCGACCTGTCGACACTGCACACCATGAGTGCCCTCTCCGCTGAGTACACACTCCACAGCATGCATCCTACAAGACCTGTCGCCACACTGCACACCGTGAGTGCCCTCTCGGCTGAGTACACATTCCACATCATGCATCCTACAAGACCTGTCGCCACACTACTCAGAGTGAGTGCCCTCTCGGCTGAGTACACATTCCACAGCATGCATCCTACAAGACCTGTTGCCACACTGCACACCGTGAGTGCCCTCTCGGCTGAGTACACATTCCACATCATGCATCCTACAAGACCTGTCGCCACACTGTACAGAGTGAGTGCCCTCTCGGCTGAGTACACATTCCACAGCATGCATCCTACAAGACCTGTTGCCACACTGCAAGTGCCCTCTCGACTGAGTACACATTCCACAGCATGCATCCTACAAGACCTGTCGACACTGCACACCATGAGTGCCCTCTCCGCTGAGTGCACACAGCCCTTTCCGCTGAGTACACACTCCACAGCATGCATCCTACAAGACCTGTCGACACTGCCCACCGTGAGTGCCCTTTCCGCTGAGTACACACTCCACAGCATGCATCCTACAAGACCTGTCGACACTGCACACAGTGAGTGCCCTCTCCGCTGAGTAGTCACTCTACAGCATGCATCCTACTCGACCTGTCGACACTGCACACCATGAGTGCCCTCTCCGCTGAGTACACACTCCACAGCATGCATCCTACAAGACCTGTCGCCACACTGCACACCGTGAGTGCCCTCTCGGCTGAGTACACATTCCACATCATGCATCCTACAAGACCTGTCGCCACACTGCTCAGAGTGAGTGCCCTCTCGGCTGAGTACACATTCCACAGCATGCATCCTACAAGACCTGTTGCCACACTGCACACCGTGAGTGCCCTCTCGGCTGAGTACACATTCCACATCATGCATCCTACAAGACCTGTCGCCACACTGTACAGAGTGAGTGCCCTCTCGGCTGAGTACACATTCCACATCATGCATCCTACAAGACCTGTCGCCACACTGCTCAGAGTGAGTGCCCTCTCGGCTGAGTACACATTCCACAGCATGCATCCTACAAGACCTGTTGCCACACTGCACACCGTGAGTGCCCTCTCGGCTGAGTACACATTCCACATCATGCATCCTACAAGACCTGTCGCCACACTGTACAGAGTGAGTGCCCTCTCGGCTGAGTACACATTCCACAGCATGCATCCTACAAGACCTGTTGCCACACTGCACACCATGAGTGCCCTCTCCGCTGAGTACGCACTCCACAGCCTCTCGACACTGCACACCATGAGTGCCCTCTCCGCTGAGTGCACACTGCCCTCTCCGCTGAGTACACACTCCACAGCATGCATCCTACAAGACCTGTCGACACTGCACACTGTGAGTGCCCTCTCGGCTGAGTACACACTCCAAAGCATGCATCCTACAAGACCTGTCGACACTGCACACAGTGAGTGCCCTCTCCGCTGAGTACACATTTCACAGCATGCATCCTACAAGACCTGTCGACACACTGCACACAGTGAGTGCCCTCTCCGCTAGTACACATTCCACAGCATGCATCGTACAAGGCCTGTCGCCACACTGCACACCATGAGTGCGTTCTTGGCTGAGTACACATTCCACAGCATGCATCCTACTCGACCTGTCGACACTGCACACCATGAGTGCCCCTTCGGCTGAGTGCACACTCCACAGCCTCTCGACACTGCACACCAAGAGTGCCCTCTCCGCTGAGTGCACACTGCCCTCTCCGCTGAGAACACACTCCACAGCATGCATCCTACAAGACCCTTTGACACTGCACACCGTGAGTGCCCTCTCCGCTGAGTACACACTCCACAGCATGCATCCTACAAGACCTGTCAACACTGCACACAGTGAGTGTCCTCTCCGCTGAGTACACACTCCATAGCATGCATCCTACTCGACCTGTCGACACTGCACACAGTGAGTGCCCTCTCCGCTGAGTGCACACTGCCCTCTCCACTGAGTACACACTCCATAGCATGCATCCTACTCGACCTGTCGACACTGCACACCGTGAGTGCTCTCTCGGCTGAGTACACACTCCACAGCATGCATCCTACAAGACCCGTCGACACTGCACACCGTGAGTGCCCTCTCCGCTGAGTACACACTCCACAGCATGCATCCTACTCGACCTGTCGACACTGCACACCATGAGTGCTCTCTCGGCTGAGTACACACTCCACAGCATGCATCCTACAAGACCCGTCGACACTGCACACCGTGAGTGCCCTCTCCGCTGAGTACACACTCCACAGCATGCATCCTACTCGACCTGTCGACACTGCACACCATGAGTGCTCTCTCGGCTGAGTACACACTCCACAGCATGCATCCTACAAGACCCGTCGACACTTCACACCGTGAGTGCCCTCTCCGCTGAGTACACACTCCACAGCATGCATCCTACTCGACCTGTCGACACTGCACACCATGAGTGCTCTTTCGGCTGAGTACACACTCCACAGCATGCATCCTACTCGACCTGTCGACACTGCACACCATGAGTGCTCTTTCGGCTGAGTACACACTCCACACCATGCACCCTACAAGACCCGTCGACACTTCACACCGTGAGTGCCCTCTCCGCTGAGTACACACTCCACAGCATGCATCCTACAAGAACTGTCGACAATGTACACCATGTAGTGCCCTCTCTGCTGAGTACACACTCCACAGCATGCATCCTACAAGACCCGTGGACACTGCACACCGAGAGTGCCCCCTCACTCCCTGCCGTGCTCCTCTGCTCTGTGTCCCCTCAGTGCTCAGTACCCACTCCTCAGTCTGCCCCCTCCGTGACCCGCGGCACACTCCTCACTGGGAGTGCCCGCCTCCTCGCCCCCACTTCTTCCCAGCACTCTCCTCGCTGATAGTTTGATAAAAATGAGCGTAATTACCCAACATCTGTACGACGCCGAGTGTTGTCATTTGGCTCTCGGAAACGAGGGCCGGCCATGTTTGCTGAGAGTTTAATGTTCTTTTAATTCTCTCTGGCAGCTCGGAGAGTATAAACATTTGGTGCAGGCTGTTTCCAGCCGCTGCTCATTTGCATGTTCCCGCAGATGAGGATCTGCTCTCGCAGACTCCCCCGCTATTCATCACAGTGGAAATTATTTTAAAAGAGCGCTCGGTGTTAAAGAAGGGGTCGGCGTGGGCGGGAGGGGAGGGCGGACGGGGTCAGGGATGCGGGCAGGGGGCACTGAAAGAGGAAGCAGACGTCAGCACTCTCTGTATATTCAGTATATTTGTATGGTCCATTCACAACATTTGTGCGGTCCCAGGGCGCTTTGGAATCTGGGTGACATTTACACCTCTGGGATTTGTCATTGTCTGGAGTTGGCTTTGTGTGGGTTGTGTTTAGTAGTGGGACGTTGTATAGGTTAATGTTAGTGATGGATAACATTGGATAGTGGCCCGCTAGATGTCGTTATGGACTGTATTGTATTGCATTGCAGTATTTATATAGTTCTTACTACACCTATGTGGGGTGCTGAAGTGCTTGCCTACATGAGTAGCACACTATTTTGTCTTTGATTTCAACCTATTTGGGAAGTGTTTCCATGTCATGCATGCAGTGCTTAATTTGATCCGGTGGTTTCTGGTGCTACGCACCGGCACTTAATTCTCAACACCCGCGCTTGACAGTCTGCCACAATGTGGCGCTGTCTGGCTAATATAGATATAACCACAACAACAGTTAATAATTCAATCTACATTAAAAATTACTATTACGTGCTGCCCAAGCCATTCTTATAGCGTTGGGGGCCTGAAACAGTCCGAGTTGTCACGCTTGTAGGAGCGAGATGATTAGTAGTTGTGTAGGTACTTTCATTTGCAGCGCTGGGATGGGCAATGTGTTGTGCAAGCTGCAGTGGCCTCCTGATTGGAGTCCTGGCACTTATTTCTTTACAAATTAAACACTGCATGCGTGATGACCATGGGGCGCGGTTATTGTGTTATGGGGCGCAGCCTGTAGCAGTCTGTTAAATGATGAAGTGTGAGAGCCAGACGTGCGGTTTTATGGTTTTCAGACTACTGGTAGCTTTTGAACAGCTACCAGTCCCTTTATGGTATTTCATATGATATAGTCTCCTTCGCTGGCTACTGCTCTGGATTGTCCAATCTGAGATTTTGTGTATAGTTGATGTCCTGAGCTGACATGGCTGGTGGGAGAGAGAAATGCAAAGATCTGTTGGGATGGGTATTTTTATTATTGTTAGACCCGGCTTCCTGGGCACCAGGGCACTCAGGGGTAACTGCGCTCCAATCGCATCAACTGGAGTGTTCCCTCACTGGTGTCCTGGGGCCTCAGTACAAAGGGACCCAAAACTGGATAACCAAGTACTCCTCTCCAGCACTTGACTCTCTCAGGGTAGCGAGACAGAGCAGTCCAAGGCTTACTCAAGGAGGTGAGGTGGGGTTAGACATTCAGAATACAGTGTAAACCGTACCACCAGCTGATAAACTCAATGTCCAGTCAGTGCTTTACTTTTTATAAAAGAAATGTACTTTAATACACATAAGATAATTATTCTACACATAAAACTAGGATAAACAGTGAAAACCAGAAGTCTCTACAACCCTCTGGGGCAGAGTTCTGACCCCAAACAGTATTATAGCGCCTAGACGCCAAACACTATAAAAACACAGTTAACATGAAAACACACAGTAAGCATTGCATATTACAGATCATGTTACACAGGGCTGTTCTCATTCACTAGAGCCTTGATACCAAACTTTGTATTGAAAGGATATAGTTTCAGCATATGATGTGAAGTCAAATGTTCATGATCAGCCCCATAACCCCCCCACCCAAAGCAACAGAAGTGCCCTCCCATTGTGAGTGAGGACACCGCTCTAGTGGTGTCAGGGATCTGATCAAAGGTGCCGGATGTCTTGGCACAGTTTACTGGAGCCCCACTAGTCCAGTAGCCACTGGCTAGCTGTAGAAGGGTAGTGGCTGGACAGAGTGCCAGTTCACCCTGATACCCTCAGAGATCACAAAAAGAAAGGTGGGGGTCTGCTTCACTGGCCTCTCTTCCCAGTTACTGCTTGTACAGGCTCCCACAGCGCAAGGGAGGAGCCTAGAGGGGATTTGATCTCACCTTCAAAGACTAGAATCAAGCATCCTCCTCTCTCTGGCTCTCGTCATGTGCTGCAAGCTTCTTTCCACCAGCCTCTGTGATGTGCTGTAAGCTTCCTTTCCACACTGGGTGATGTGCCGCAAGCTTTCTTTCCACACTGGGCAGCTGCCTGTAATTTCCTTGGTCAAAGCGAACGCTCCTCCAAGCCTCACAAAAAACAGCTGGTCCTTAAAGACCGCAGTGAACAGAGTCTTATCTTCTGCCTTCACACCGCGGGGTCGCGGCTGGTTACCGTCCGAGGGCTTTGGTGTGGCCGCTCGTCAGTCATAGACCAGTCTTTGAACAACAGCTGACCACTCAGGCCAGACTTTTATCACCTCTGATTGATAGGCTCATCCAATCAGAGGGTCTGCCGCTCTTTGCATTCTGAATACACCTCCAATCACAGACCATTCACTGCGTGTTCAATGCATGGGTAAAGCATGTAGCAGGTCCTGTTCTGGTATCAGGCTGTGCAACCCTCTAGAGAGGAATTTTAATTAACTCCAGCCCAGGAGGCCCTGACCAGTGGGGGGAGGATTCTCTCCACAAAGTTAGTGCAGCTAAACCAGATAAGAGCAGAGTGTCTACCCCAGCCCACCAGGCCTTTCTAAGGAAATAGGGAGGGGCACGGGGGAGCTGGGATGTCCAGCAGGACAGCTCACATTCCTCACACTGGCTCAAATCACCATTCTTCCCCTGTACACCCACGGGCTCTCAAACACACATCAGTCAGACAAAGGCAACAGGCCCACAGGCATGGCAAACTGCACAGACTTGGTCAGGAGGGTGCCTAGGGACTCACCCCTCCTGACTATAGATTTATTGCTGCCACCACTGTCAGTCTACCACAGCCTTAATAGGGAGGGCAGTAGCCACTCTCTGAAAAATAGGGGTGCACTAGGCATGCCCCCTCGACCTCAGAGCCAAGCTCTAGGGTCTCAATCCATGTAAACAGGGAGACCCTCAGTGGACATGTATGATTGTCATGCTCACTGAGGTAGGGATCTAGAATCTATACAGTAGCTTTTGAGTGACTTGCCTGGAGATTAGCATATGGCAGGGGAAGCACTCTCTCCAGAGACATGCAGGAGACTTCCCGTCCAAACATATGCCCTCCCCAGATCAGAATGGCCGGTACTTACTTCCCAGTGGGAGAAGACCGATCATCTGATTGGATAAACCGGCGGGAAAGTCCATCTGCATTACCGTGCTGTAAGCCTGCTTTATGTTCCACTGTAAAATCTAGTCCCTGCAGAGATATGGACCACCTGAGCAACTTTGGATTCTCCCCTTTCATTGCCATAAGCCACTTGAGGGGCTTGTGATCTGTCTGAACCACAAACTTTGCACCAAACAAGTAAGGCCTGAATCTTCGAAGGGCCCACACTATGGCAAAGCATTCTTTTTCAACTGCAGACCAGTTCTGCTCCCTGGGGAGTAGTTGGCGGCTGATAAAGGCCACCGGATGCTCCCTTCCCTTTTCATTGAGCTGGGCAAGAACTGCCCCAACTCCCTTGTCTGAAGCATCTGTCTGCACAATGAAGGTCTGACTGTAATCAGGGGCCTTCAACACAGGTGCATTGCATAGTGCAGCCTTCAATCTATCAAATGCCTTCTGACACTCTTCAGTCCAGATCACCTTCCTGGGCTGCGTCTTATCAGGCAGGGTGTCCCCTGTGTCTATGTCAAGCGCACAGACAGGCGTCAGCCTAGGGGTAAGTGAAAAGAGACGGGACAATCTCCCCAGCAGCTCTTTACACTCCACCTGCTGTTCAGGTGTCAGTTCAGAGGCAAGCTTAACTCCCTCAAGTAAAACATCCTTCTCATCACCTTGCAATAAGTCAGGGAGGGACTCACTCTCCTCTTCCAACTCTTCAGCCATTGCAAGTAGAGAAACCGTGTCATTCCTGGGAAGACACACCACCCTCTCTAAGTGTACCTCCACGACTGGTAGGGGAACCAAGGGTGCCTTCATCGGGCCACCAGACATGCTGCTGGCCTGACAGACCAGGCAGGTATGGCAAAACTTCTCCACCTCCTGAACAACTCCTGGCCAGTAGAACAGAGGTGCTAACCTGTCCTTTGTCTTTTTGATGCCCAGGTGACCAGCTAGGGGTACTTCATGGGCTAGATGCAGCAGGAAATTCCTGTGCACCTGAGGAACCACCAACCTTTTGCTGGCTCCTAGCTCTGGGTCAGCAGGCTCCCTGTAAAGGAGCCCATCTTCCCAAGCCACCTTGTGCTTTCCGACTACTCCAGTGGAGACCTGTTCCTGAGCAGTCGTCCGCAGGCCAACAAGTTTAGGACACTCAGCCTGTGCCTTACAAAACTCCTCACGGGACGGTCCTCCTGCCACAAGCAGCTCCTGCAGCTCTGGCAGGGACCCAGACTCCAACACCTTATCCGCCTCTGGATGCACACCCTCCTCTCCAACAGGAGCAGGAGGTGCCGACACCAGGACAGGTGCCTTCTCAGAATCTGCCCTTAGTTCTTGTTCTGGCCTGTTCCCCTCTAGTGTCTGTTCCACTAGAGCGGTCCCCACTTCACTAGGAAGCAGTTTTTCAGTCTGTGCCCTAGTGAGCACAGCTGATGAAATCCAGGCCATATAGGCCTCAGGGCCTGGTACTAACCCCGGTTCAACAAGATCATTCCCCAGAAAGCACCCAGCACCCTGCTTCTCTCGCACCCCGACATTGACCATGGCCTTCCTGCCATTCACCCCTACCTGCACTCTAGCAAGAGGGTACTCCATGTCATCACCACTAGCTACAAGTCCATACCCCTTGGAACCAGGAATGATCTCTTCGGGTTTGAGATATTTGCGTTCAACCATAGTCCTGTGGGCACCAGTATCCCTCATGGCAGGAACCTTCCTTCCATTGATACTTGCCACACTCATATACCCCGTTGAGTTAGGGTGAATATGCTTAAGGGCTTCTGGGTCAGGTTCCCAGATGTCCCTGGTGACTAAGTTAAACTCACTTTGGCCTCCTTTCATGTCTGCCCCCACTGAAAGCACACTTGCTATTACGGGTGCCACTGGCACCACGTCCTTCACTGGGCAGTCTGGCTTTAAGTGTCCCTCTTGGTGGCACTTATAGCATTTAATCACCGTGGGAGTGAAAGGACCCTTACCTCCTTTCCCCTCCTGGTACTGACTAGAGGCCCCGTTCCCCTTAGACTCTTGTCCGGACTGAGAGCCTTGGGAACCGTTCTGGCCCTTCCCCTCTGGTTTAAGGCCAGCCTGCTGGGAGTTCTTCTCCCCCTTGGGCTTGGAAAGGGGTTGCCCCTGCCCCCTGTTCACTTTGTTGGCAAGCCACTTATCTGCCATCACTGCAAGTTTCTCAGGATCCCTCTCAGGAAGGTCAGACAAATACTGTCTGAGTGGGACAGAGCACTCCTCCCGGAGACGTTCTGCAATCATCACCTGATTTAGAGACTGGTAATCAATTGCTTCCATCCCTCTCACCCACTCATTCCAGTCTCTCACTATGTCATGGACCCAATTCTCAAAAGGAACCCCCTCTACCTTCTTGTTCTCACGGAACCTCTGCAAGTACTGGGCTGGTTTCAACCCAAACCGCCTAATCAAAGCATCCTTCATGCACTCATATGTCAGACTGTCTTTCTCAGGCATCCTTTCAATCACTTCAGTCCCTTCCCGAGGGAGGCGACTCAGTAAAGTCGCTGCTTTGGACTGACCATTAAGACCTTGAGCCTTACATGCTAGATGAAAGGCACGCATCCAACTGAGAATATCAGTGCCCGGGACATACATGTGTAACAATTCTTTTGGTACCTTGGTGGTATTTTCCTTTCCCTGGGACTTTGAAGTGGATGCACCATCCACAGAGCTAAGCCCTCTATCAGCTGCTAACTTGAGCTTCTCTTTCTCTAGGGCTATCCGCTCTTTCTCCAATTCCCTATCATTCTCTTTCTCCCGTCTCTCCCTTTCTTTCTCCAGCATCTCCCTTTCCCTCTCCTTCTCTTTCTCCTGTCTCTCCCTTTCTTTCTCCAGCCTCTCCCTTTCCCTCTCCTTCTCCTTCCAAGCCCACTCTTCCTGTCTGAACCTTCGCTGCTCCTCTTCTGCCTGGCGGGCCATCCTTAGCTTCTCCCTTTCAAACTCCCTTGCTTTCTCCTCTGCTAAATCCTTAGCTTCCTGGAGTTTCAGCTAAAGTTTAAGGGTCTCTGCTAGCTCA
Organism: Lissotriton helveticus; assembly: GCF_964261635.1. NCBI lineage: Eukaryota > Metazoa > Chordata > Amphibia > Caudata > Salamandridae > Lissotriton > Lissotriton helveticus. The sequence continues at coordinate 1,937,294,658 of NC_136065.1, forward strand.
GTCCCTCCTAAGGAGGCGAATCCTGGGACAGAGGAAAAGGTAGCCCTGGAGATAGGGGGAGGTGAAAGTCTAGGGGCAGGTCTAGGGGAATACCTAGGGGAAAGCATAGGGGAAAGCCTTGGGGAATGCCTTGGGGCTGGTACAGGAGAAGCCTGCACTGACTGACTTGGCAGGCTTGTGGTAACAGTGCTCTCCAACTCTTGCACAAGAGTGACCTCTTGCTCAAAGCATTTTCTCATGTGGCTAATCAGGTGTTCCCTGTCCTTAGACCTTGGGACCTTCCACCCCCTTTCAGCACACATTTGCTTTAATTGCTCCACAGTCAAGTTCTGCAATTCCAATTCCTCTCCAATGTTATCTGCCATTTTACATATAGCTTATGGATATCTACTGGAATTATCAACTGGCCTCAGTGTCCACTGAGTCTGAAGTCTAGTGATCCGTCACCGCTTGCCACCAATGTTAGACCCGGCTTCCTGGGCACCAGGGCACTCAGGGGTAACTGCGCTCCAATCGCATCAACTGGAGTGATCCCTCACTGGTGTCCTGGGGCCTCAGTACTAAGGGACCCAAAACTGGATAACCAAGTACTCCTCTCCAGCACTTGACTCTCTCAGGGTAGCGAGACAGAGCAGTCCAAGGCTTACTCAAGGAGGTGAGGTGGGGTCAGGCCCGGACTGGCCATAGCGGGCACCGGGCAATCCCCCGGTGCGCCGCAAGGGTGGGGGCCGGTTTTGAGCTCCGGAGGGCCGATATTGCTACAGGGCCGTTTTTGCAGCATAGCTGCAAAATCGGCCCTGCAACAAAATCGGCCGAAAACCGGCCCTAGCGAAGTGCTCGGCGGCACCCCCAGTCTCCCCGAGTGGGGAGGGGGGGCCGGCCGAGCACTTTGCCAGGGCCGGTTTTAGTTCCCAGTCCGGCCCTGGGTGGGGTTAGACATTCAGAATACAGTGTAAACCGTACCACCAGCTGATAAACTCAATGTCCAGTCAGTGCTTTACTTTTTATAAAAGAAATGTACTTTAATACACATAAGATAATTATTCTACACATAAAACTAGGATAAACAGTGAAAACCAGAAGTCTCTACAACCCTCTGGGGCAGAGTTCTGACCCCAAACAGTATTATAGCGCCTAGACGCCAAACACTATAAAAACACAGTTAACATGAAAACACACAGTAAGCATTGCATATTACAGATCATGTTACACAGGGCTGTTCTCATTCACTAGAGCCTTGATACCAAACTTTGTATTGAAAGGATATAGTTTCAGCATATGATGTGAAGTCAAATGTTCATGATCAGCCCCATAACCCCCCCACCCAAAGCAACAGAAGTGCCCTCCCATTGTGAGTGAGGACACCGCTCTAGTGGTGTCAGGGATCTGATCAAAGGTGCCGGATGTCTTGGCACAGTTTACTGTAGCCCCACTAGTCCAGTAGCCACTGGCTAGCTGTAGAAGGGTAGTGGCTGGACAGAGTGCCAGTTCACCCTGATACCCTCAGAGATCACAAAAAGAAAGGTGGGGGTCTGCTTCACTGGCCTCTCTTCCCAGTTACTGCTTGTACAGGCTCCCACAGCGCAAGGGAGGAGCCTAGAGGGGATTTGATCTCACCTTCAAAGACTAGAATCAAGCATCCTCCTCTCTCTGGCTCTCGTCATGTGCTGCAAGCTTCTTTCCACCAGCCTCTGTGAGGTGCTGTAAGCTTCCTTTCCACACTGGGTGATGTGCCGCAAGCTTCCTTTCCACACTGGGCAGCTGTCTGTAATTTCCTTGGTCCAAAGCGAACGCTCCTCCGAGCCTCACAAAAAACAGCTGGTCCTTAAAGACCGCAGTGAACAGAGTCTTATCTTCTGCCTTCACACAGCGGGGTCGCGGCTGGTTACCGTCCGAGGGCTTTGGTGTGGCCGCTCGTCAGTCATAGACCAGTCTTTGAACAACAGCTGACCACTCAGGCCAGACTTTTATCACCTCTGATTGATAGGCTCATCCAATCAGAGGGTCTGCCGCTCTTTGCATTCTGAATACACCTCCAATCACAGACCATTCACTGCGGTTTCAATGCATGGGTAAAGCATGTAGCAGGTCCTGTTCTGGTATCAGGCTGTGCAACCCTCTAGAGAGGAATTTTTATTAACTCCAGCCCAGGAGGCCCTGACCAGTGGGGGAGGATTCTCTCCACAAAGTTAGTGCAGCTAAACCAGATAAGAGCAGAGTGTCTACCCCAGCCCACCAGGCCTTTCTAAGGAAATAGGGAGGGGCACGGGGGGAGCTGGGATGTCCAGCAGGACAGCTCGCATTCCTCACACTGGCTCAAATCACCATTCTTCCCCTGTACACCCACGGGCTCTCAAACACACATCAGTCAGACAAAGGCAACAGGCCCACAGGCATGGAAAACTGCACAGACTTGGTCAGGAGGGTGCCTAGGGACTCACCCCTCCTGACTATAGATTTATTGCTGCCACCACTGTCAGTCTACCACAGCCTTAATAGAGCGGGCAGTAGCCACTCTCTGAAAAATAGGGGTGCACTAGGCATGCCCCCTCGACCTCAGAGCCAAGCTCTAGGGTCTCAATCCATGTAAACAGGGAGACCCTCAGTGGACATGTATGATTGTCCTGCTCACTGAGGTAGGGATCTAGAAACTATACAGTAGCTTTTGAGTGACTTGCCTGGAGATTAGCATAAGGCAGGGGAAGCACTCTCTCCAGAGACATGCAGGAGACTTCCCGTCCCAACAATTATCATTCCATTTCTGAGTGTCTTTGTGAGCATTAAAGAAGAAGTCAGATTGTCCATATACTTGAGACGTATAGTGGTGGACTTTATTAACCCCTCCCATGCTCATGACGAGCTCAGCTCGTCATGACCGTTGCGCCGCGCCCACATGGGGATAATTCCCCTGCTCTGTTGGGCGTTCCATTGGAACTGGCATGGTAATGACAAGCTCAGGTCGTCATGAGCACACGGCCACATTGGCTCATGGCGAGCCGAGCTCGTCATGAGCACCGGGCCGCTGCGGCGCCCCCCCGCCCCCAATACAGCAGGGAAATTAAACCCGCAGGGAAGGGGTTAAAGTCCCCAGAATTGTCCAGCAATATGTGACAGATCTCTTCATTTATTCCATGCCTGTTCATTTATTGATGGCTGTGCAGTGCTGGTGATGGGCAACCCTCATAGCGGATATGTCTTGTGTGAATTTAAGAGGTATAAGATATGTGTGTAGACTATGCATTATGTGCACAGGTCAGTGTGTGAAAAGTCATTGTCTTTTGTTTCCTTCTACTGGGGTATATGGTTGTCTGTTGCTTAGTTTCAGGGGGCTGTTATGTAAGGCATCTTAGCAATGCTGTCACGTTGATGCTGTTGTGGTATGTAGGTAAGGTCGCTTTAAGTCACATTTCAGGATGGTTTATAAGCACGATGCATTAGGTGTGTGTTGTGTTGGTGGAAGGTGTCGCACTTTAGTGCAGAATGACTAGGTGTTTTATGTCCTAATAGTCTACAATAGGTGTTAAGGTGTAAAGCTGTAGGTATATGTGTGTGGCAGACAGTGCTTTATTTGTAAAAATATAAGTGCCAGTGCCCAAAGTAGTCCACTGCAGTCGGAACATACCACTGCTGCCGCCACTATTGCTGAATGGAAGTGCCAGCATTACCTACGAACCATCACACTTGAACAAGTGTGACATTTTGACTATTGCAGGTCACTCCAAGCTGTAGGGATGGCCTGGAGGTGTGAGTTTTATTTTTTTGTAATACACTGAATTGCTAAATGCTTGTAATGCGCAAAAAAAAGCTTTGAGTGCCACCATCTGGTGTACTGTTCTAAATAAGTGCCGGTGTTTAAAAATAAGTGCCCATACCAAGCACTGGAAAACACCTGCACAAATTAGGTACTTGTGTCACTGTTTGGCATTTTGCTGTGGGATTTGTTTTGTTTCTTGAATAAAGCTGTTTGGTAGGTTGTCTTTTATCTTGTATGTGGATGTTGGCATAAAATTCTGTCGTGGATGATTGACTGTGACTCTTTGCGTTCTCAACATGCTTGTAATTACTCTCTCTCGACCTCAGGAGATACTTGGCAATGATCCGGCTGGTGACAAGGTGTCTCTCTGCTGGGCTTATATCCAAAGGGCTCCCCCACAACAGTGGAGAGTGTCTACTATCTCCTCACTAATCCTCATGGACTGGTAGTTTCTTTTACAATGAGCAGCTCGTTGGGATCATTTTTTCTTGTATTATTGGACAATAAGACGTTTAAAACTTTAGTGTTTGTCCACTTTGTTGGACAGTGAGACTTGTTAGTTGAATTCTGTTTAGTTATATTTATTGACAGCTGTTGTGTTGAGTTATTCATTTTGTACTGGATGGTGAGATGCTGGTTAGGTTACGTTTTACTATGAATACCAACAACTTGCATAACAATGGGTCAAAAAAAGAGAACTATCTAAAAACTATCTGTGTATCTTAGGGGTACAACCGCGAAATCTACTTAGAGTATAACGTGGTGAAATAATTATTCCCATCAGATCACCGACCAGTACCGCCCTGCATCATTTGGGATCCTTCACCCTGAAGGAAAGTGGTTTTACCCACAGTAGATTGGGCAGGTGGTAGCTAATAGATTTCGCGGTTGTACCCCTAAAATACACAGATCGTTTTTAGATAGTTCTCTTTTTTTGACCCATTGTTATCCAAGTTGTTGGTATTCATAGTGATAAGGGATGATAGCAATGCAAGGTCGGTAAACATTCCCTCAGACCCCCTCTTGTATTCGTTTTAGGTTACGTTTTATCCTTGCTGTTGAACCTTGAGCTGTTTGGCTTCCGTCATGTTGGCAGGACAGAGAGCTACTTGTTGGGGATACTTTTCTTCTTTTTGCTAGAGAGAGCTGCTTGTTGGGTTTGACTGTAGTCGTCAGTTTTCTGTTAAAATATATAGGTTCAATTCAGGCTTGTCCTGCATGGAACTGGTGGTTAGATTTTACTTTGTTCTATTTCTTGGACAGTTTGATGCAGTTTAATAAAGAGCTGTTTTCTGATTAGTTGTGTTCTTTTTGATGGATAGTGAGTCACTTGTAGGATTCAGTGTTGTCATGTTTAAGAAAATTGAGCTGTTCATGGGTGTTTTTCTTTGTCTCTGTTTCATAGAGAGAGTAGAATCTTGATTAGAGTTTCATCTTTTTTTGTTGGTTACAAAAGTGCTTGTTAAGGTGAACTCTCGCCTTTGTTGAACTGTGATGTGCTTGTTGCGTTTCGGAATTTGAAAGCACTAGAGAAATGCGTGTTGTACTCGTGTTTTGCCTTTCTTGTTGAACAGTGAGCTATAGTTTTGGTTCACTTTTGTTGTGTGACTTGACTGTTAATGATTAGTTTGGGCACTTGCTGGGTTAAGCTTGGCCATGTGGTTTAGCAGTGGCAGGTGCTTTTTGAATTTGTCTTGTTCTTGTTTGTTTAATTTTTGTCCTTTTTGACAGAGGGCTTACTGTTGGGTTGTGAATATTGTAATAGACTGAGAGCGTTTTTAGGGCTCGGCCTCCGCCCACGAAGGGGGTGGAGCTTCGAGCTCCTAATGCTAAAGAAGAAAGAAAGGATCTCTAGGGGTCTGAACAGACACATTCCTTAGTGTATTTTGTCATCTGCCTAGTGATTCGTCTTCGCTGTGCTGTGTATGTATTAGCGTTGCCGTGATAGGATGTAAGTAATTTACGCGTGCCCGATGTGGCATATTATGTGCGAGAACGAGCACGGCAGAGTGATTAATTTTAATTACGAGCTGTCAGAGTGCCCGTGTAATGCAATCCAGATGGTGCGAGCGCGTACACCATTGCATGCAACAGAACAGTGACACGGTAATCTTGCCCTTTATCTTTGGCCCCCCCCCCACTTCCTCCTTTTCAAATTCCTTTTGAGCTGAGCGGAGCCTGCGACTACGGACTGCGAGCCTGAGCTGCTCCTCCCGGCCCCAGCCCCTCCTCTCCTGTGAACTCTGCAGTCTGCAGATTGCACCGGCGGCCGTCCCCAGCAACTTTAAAGGTGAGTGTTGTGTCCTCATGTAACGTAACTGGTGCTCTGTAAAGCGCTCTGATACCCGATTCGGGTCAAGTTTGCGCTATATAAAACTCGGCAAAAAAAAAACGGACCTCAGTGATTTCTTGTTTATATTGAAATACACAGTGTTCAGCGCTGGGTTTTCTCAGATGCACTGGGATCCTTTCCAGCCGTTTGCTCTTTCATTTCTCGGGCCTCCTCCCGCCTCACACATCGGTCCTTTGTGACCTCTGACGTAAGAAGCCCTCCAAAGATAGATGTGTGGAGATCGTCTCCTTCCAGAGCCTGATTTACCTCTGCTGCTAATTAACTGTAGAGCAATGGCCCTCAGCCATCCATTGAGAGATAAGCTTTGGCCGGTGAAAGGGATAATCTTGCACGTCCTCTTATTAAAGACTGCCCAGCTTATGTCCAATTTATTACGCACGAAATACCTTCCAGCACCGGGAGGTAGGCACTGCGCAGGCCACCGAGGCCACGGTGAGAGGCATAACCCGCCCCCTATTTCGACTGACAGTTGTGATGGCAAGTTCAGGTCTCTCAATTGCACCCTGAAGAGTAGGCCCTCCAGCTGGACACCACGAGGACCAGGAGGCACCGATCCTGTAGGGCTGCCCTGCCTATCATTCGTCTAAGGTCGATAACATGACGCTCGTTGAGATGGGTAACAAGAAACTCCATTGCACAGCGCCAAGATAAATAATGTAATATTTGGGGCAGCCTCCGACATGGCCGGAAGGCGGAAGGGTTGCTAGCGGCCTCCGTAGTAAAAAAGCACAAGACAAATTCAAGACTAGGCAGCCTTGGTGTTGGGCTTGCGGATATTTAAATGCAACAGCCCCTAGTTTCTCAGTAGCGCTTTGGGTACTCTCTTGCAAATGAAACTCTCGGTGGAGTTAAACAAGAGGGAGACATGCTACTGTTGAAAGAATAATAAGCTTTTCAGTTCAAGAACTTACATTAAAGGATACGAAGTTCCCTTTCTTTGAGAACGGGATAAAGCATAGGGCCCGCGATTGAATTTAGACCTAAAAAATGGAGGGCATTCAATTAACTGTGGCCTTGTTTATCTAAGTGGCGCTTTATACCGATAGCCGGGTTTCAAGCACTTTATAAGGGAGTAATCCTTTCTCTCGTTACTCAGCCCCGGTGCTAATTACGGAGAGGCTTGTGACGGTGCCACACATTTCCGATTACACGGGATACGGAGGCGGAGAGTAGGCCGCCCAAATGGGTTTTGAAAACCACAAGATGCTCCCCGCATGCCGCTTTTATAGCGGAGAGGAGGTGGCCTAACGGCTAGGGCGCTCGACCTCGGACCGAGAGGACCCGAGTTCGAGTCTCGGTCACACGACCCTAAGCAGAAATTGAGGGAAACGACAGAAATCGGGGGAAACGATCCAATTTTGCGTTCTTTCGCGTTCCACTTTCTTCGTATTGCGCACATGCTTACTGTCTCACGGGCTGCCTGATAAGATAATTGTTTTGCACAGGGGAACGACTTTGCTTTTAGGAGGCCTCTGCGATTCTGTATCTCAGCAAAAGAGTAACCCTTACCTCACACCATGTACAAAAAGTGCCACTGGTGATTCTGAAGAGGCAGAAATACTTGGCTGGTACCTCAGAAGTGGCTTAAACCCTTGTGGAATGTTCGACTTCTCATAGTATTCTATGCAAGTGTAGTGCTGGTTATCTATACCCGTGACCGTGTAAGTGGAGCATCATTTACACATATGCTGGACAGTACGAATGTCCATACATTAAGGCTGAATCTTCGCAATGGTGCAGAGTAGTGAGTGCAGAGTGCAGAGTGCAGAGTAGTGAGTGCAGAGTGCAGAGTAGTGAGTGCAGAGTAGTGAGTGCAGAGTGCAGAGTAGTGAGTGCAGAGTGCAGAGTAGTGAGTGCAGAGTGCAGAGTAGCGAGTGCAGAGTAGCGAGTGCAGAGTAGTGAGTGCAGAGTGGTGAGTGCAGAGTAGTGAGTGCAGAGTGCAGAGTAGTGAGTGCAGAGTGCAGAGTAGTGAGTGCAGAGTGCAGAGTAGTGAGTGCAGAGTAGTGAGTGCAGAGTAGTGAGTGCAGAGTGCAGAGTAGTGAGTGCAGAGTAGTGAATGCAGAGTGCAGAGTAGTGAGTGCAGAGTGCAGAGTAGTGAGTGCAGAGTGCAGAGTAGTGAGTGCAGAGTGCAGAGTGCAGAGTGCAGAGTGCAGAGTAGTGAGTGCAGAGTAGTGAGTGCAGAGTGCAGAGTGCAGAGTAGTGAGTGCAGAGTAGTGAGTGCAGAGTGCAGAGTGCAGAGTAGTGAGTGCAGAGTGCAGAGTAGTGAGTGCAGAGTGCAGAGTAGTGAGTGCAGAGTAGTGAGTGCAGAGTGCAGAGTAGTGAGTGCAGAGTAGTGAGTGCAGAGTGCAGAGTAGTGAGTGCAGAGTGCAGAGTGCAGAGTAGTGAGTGCAGAGTGCAGAGTAGTGAGTGCAGAGTGCAGAGTAGTGAGTGCAGAGTAGTGAGTGCAGAGTAGTGAGTGCAGAGTAGTGAGTGCAGAGTAGTGAGTGCAGAGTGCAGAGTGCAGAGTAGTGAGTGCAGAGTGCAGAGTGCAGAGTAGTGAGTGCAGAGTGCAGAGTAGTGAGTGCAGAGTGCAGAGTAGTGAGTGCAGAGTGCAGAGTAGTGAGTGCAGAGTGCAGAGTAGTGAGTGCAGAGTGCAGAGTAGTGAGTGCAGAGTGCAGAGTAGCGAGTGCAGAGTGCAGAGTAGCGAGTGCAGAGTGCAGAGTAGTGAGTGCAGAGTGCAGAGTAGTGAGTGCAGAGTGCAGAGTAGTGAGTGCAGAGTGCAGAGTAGTGAGTGCAGAGTGCAGAGTAGTGAGTGCAGAGTAGTGAGTGCAGAGTAGTGAGTGCAGAGTGCAGAGTAGCGAGTGCAGAGTAGTGAGTGCAGAGTGCAGAGTAGTGAGTGCAGAGTGCAGAGTAGTGAGTGCAGAGTGCAGAGTAGTGAGTGCAGAGTAGTGAGTGCAGAGTGCAGAGTAGTGAGTGCAGAGTAGTGAGTGCAGAGTGCAGAGTAGTGAGTGCAGAGTAGTGAGTGCAGAGTAGTGAGTGCAGAGTGCAGAGTAGTGAGTGCAGAGTAGTGAGTGCAGAGTGCAGAGTAGTGAGTGCAGAGTGCAGAGTGCAGAGTAGTGAGTGCAGAGTGCAGAGTAGTGAGTGCAGAGTGCAGAGTAGTGAGTGCAGAGTGCAGAGTAGTGAGTGCAGAGTAGTGAGTGCAGAGTGCAGAGTAGTGAGTGCAGAGTAGTGAGTGCAGAGTGCAGAGTAGTGAGTGCAGAGTAGTGAGTGCAGAGTGCAGAGTGCAGAGTAGTGAGTGCAGAGTAGTGAGTGCAGAGTAGTGAGTGCAGAGTAGTGAGTGCAGAGTGCAGAGTAGTGAGTGCAGAGTGCAGAGTAGTGAGTGCAGAGTGCATAGTGCAGAGTAGTGAGTGCAGAGTGCAGAGTAGTGAGTGCAGAGTGCAGAGTGCAGAGTGCAGAGTAGTGAGTGCAGAGTGCAGAGTAGTGAGTGCAGAGTAGTGAGTGCAGAGTGCAGAGTAGTGAGTGCAGAGTGCAGAGTGCAGAGTAGTGAGTGCAGAGTGCAGAGTAGTGAGTGCAGAGTGCAGAGTGCAGAGTAGTGAGTGCAGGGTGCAGAGTGCAGAGTAGTGAGTGCAGAGTAGTGAGTGCAGAGTGCAGAGTAGTGAGTGCAGAGTGCAGAGTAGTGAGTGCAGAGTGCAGAGTAGTGAGTGCAGAGTGCAGAGTAGTGAGTGCAGAGTAGTGAGTGCAGAGTAGTGAGTGCAGAGTAGTGAGTGCAGAGTAGTGAGTGCAGAGTAGTGAGTGCAGAGTAGTGAGTGCAGAGTGCAGAGTAGTGAGTGCAGAGTGCAGAGTAGTGAGTGCAGAGTGCAGAGTGCAGAGTAGTGAGTGCAGAGTAGTGAGTGCAGAGTAGTGAGTGCAGAGTAGTGAGTGCAGAGTAGTGAGTGCAGAGTAGTGAGTGCAGAGTAGTGAGTGCAGAGTAGTGAGTGCAGAGTAGTGAGTGCAGAGTAGTGAGTGCAGAGTAGTGAGTGCAGAGTAGTGAGTGCAGAGTAGTGAGTGCAGAGTAGTGAGTGCAGAGTGCAGAGTAGTGAGTGCAGAGTGCAGAGTGCAGAGTAGTGAGTGCAGAGTGCAGAGTAGTGAGTGCAGAGTGCAGAGTAGTGAGTGCAGAGTAGTGAGTGCAGAGTAGTGAGTGCAGAGTAGTGAGTGCAGAGTAGTGAGTGCAGAGTAGTGAGTGCAGAGTAGTGAGTGCAGAGTAGTGAGTGCAGAGTGCAGAGTGCAGAGTAGTGAGTGCAGAGTGCAGAGTGCAGAGTAGTGAGTGCAGAGTGCAGAGTAGTGAGTGCAGAGTAGTGAGTGCAGAGTAGTGAGTGCAGAGTAGTGAGTGCAGAGTAGTGAGTGCAGAGTAGTGAGTGCAGAGTAGTGAGTGCAGAGTAGTGAGTGCAGAGTAGTGAGTGCAGAGTAGTGAGTGCAGAGTAGTGAGTGCAGAGTGCAGAGTAGTGAGTGCAGAGTGCAGAGTGCAGAGTAGTGAGTGCAGAGTGCAGAGTAGTGAGTGCAGAGTGCAGAGTAGTGAGTGCAGAGTGCAGAGTAGTGAGTGCAGAGTGCAGAGTAGTGAGTGCAGAGTGCAGAGTAGTGAGTGTAGAGTGCAGAGTGCAGAGTAGTGAGTGCAGAGTGCAGAGTAGTGAGTGCAGAGTGCAGAGTAGTGAGTGCAGAGTGCAGAGTAGTGAGTGCAGAGTGCAGAGTAGTGAGTGCAGAGTGCAGAGTAGTGAGTGCAGAGTAGTGAGTGCAGAGTAGTGAGTGCAGAGTAGTGAGTGCAGAGTAGTGAGTGCAGAGTGCAGAGTGCAGAGTAGTGAGTGCAGAGTAGTGAGTGCAGAGTGCAGAGTGCAGAGTAGTGAGTGCAGAGTGCAGAGTAGTGAGTGCATGTTAGACGGGGACCCTGAGGGTCGGCCGGATACCGAGGGAGAGATCCCCGGGGGGGGGGGACCGTCTCCGGCGATCGTACAGACAAGTTACCTCCCTCCCCACAAACAGGCACCACACCAAGTCGAGTTCAAGGCTTTATATAAGGTCCTTAAGGCAAGGATATCAGCGATACAGGATATCTTGGACCCGGGGGTCCTCTCACTTCTAGTCTCTGTAGGGAAAGGGGGTAGCGGGACAGTCTTGGTACCGGATCGGTACCGGTAGTGGTAAAAAGGCGAGCTCACAATCCTCGAGCTGGAGGGTCTGTGGATCGGGCCGCGGCAGCGCCAGCAGGCCAAGGTGATAGTCTCATAAAGCAGAGGGCCGCGGCAGCGCCAGCCGGCCAAGACGATGGTTTCACGAGGCAGAGGGCCGCGGCAGCGCCAGCAGGCCAAGACGATGGTTTCACGAGGCAGAGGGCCGCGGCAGCGCCAGCAGGCCAAGACGATGGTTTCACGAGGCAGAGGGCCGCGGCAGCGCCAGCAGGCCAAGACGATGGTTTCACGAGGCAGAGGGCCGCGGCAGCGCCAGCAGGCCAAGACGATGGTTTCACGAGGCAGAGGGCCGCGGCAGCGCCAGCAGGCCAAGACGATGGTTTCACGGGGCAGAGGGCCGCGGCAGCGCCAGCAGGCCAAGTCACGGATGAGTTCTTCTCGGGTCTCTCGACTCCAGGATACAACTCCTTCCTGGTCTGGTCCGGCCCCAGTTATAGGTCTGGTCCCCTTTGATGTCCGGACCCTCGCGCCTGGGGGCCGGGAGGTCCGGGATGAGGGAGTCCAGACACCCAGCAGGGGGGTGGAGCCAGCGCCCAGGCGGCCTGGGGTGATCGACACCTGGCGGAGGAGAGCCGTTGACGATTCCTTCTCCCATTGACTCGCCAAGTGGTCACTCTGCCTCCTGGGAGGATGGTGGGGCCTCGATGTCGGGGCCGGCCGGGTCCGGGGTTAGGGTCGAGTTGAGGCCACGCGGCCTCGTGCTGCAGTGCCCCAAGATGGCGGCCGGGTCGATGTCGTGGGGTAGATGGTGACCCGGGCCAGCTGGGTCCGGAGCTGGTGTCTTGTAGTGGAGGGATTGCAGGGTACTTCGGGTGGTCGTTGGTGGACTCTGGCTGGGGATGCAGGGAGAGCCAGGGTCCTGGTCCCATTGCGGGGAGGGGGGACAGCTCGAACATGCGGCCTGTCCAACATGCGTCCCCCCCAGCTGAAGGCGGGGAGAGTCAGCCATCTTCCTGGGGACTCTCCTCGCTGAGGCGGAAAAAGCGTGACAGGCCGTCGGCGTTGGCGTGGTCCTGGCCTGGACGATGTTCCACCGTGAAGTCCATCCCCTGCAGGGAGATGGACCAGCGCAACAGCTTCGGGTTCTCCCCCCGCATTTGCATCAGCCATTGCAGGGGTCGGTGGTCTGTTTGCACCCGGAAGTGGGTGCCGAAGAGGTATGGCCGGAGCTTCTTGAGTGCCCAGACTACGGCGAAGGCCTCCCTCTCAATGGTGCTCCAGCGCTGTTCTCGGGGCAAGAGGCGTCTGCTGATGAAGACCACCGGATGGTCGACCCCTTCGGCGTTGAGTTGGGAGAGGACGGCCCCCACACCATGATCGGAGGCGTCCGTCTGCACAATGAATTCCCGGCTGTAGTCGGGAGCCTGGAGCACGGGGGCCGTGCACATGGCGGCCTTTAGCTTCTCGAAGGCTGATTGGCAGTCCGGGGTCCAGTTGACGGTTTTGGGGCTCTTTTTGGAGGTGAGCTCTGTGAGGGGCCCCACGATGCTGCCATAGTCCTTCACGAACCGCCGGTAGTATCCGGTGAGCCCCAGGAAGGCCCGGACCTCCGTTTGGCTCGTAGGGGGTTGCCAGGCCTGGATGGCAGCAATCTTGAGTTGGAGAGGGGCCACCAGCCCGCTTCCCACTTGGTGTCCCAGGTAGGTCACGGACCCTTGGCCAACTTGGCACTTGCTGGCCTTGATGGTGAGCCCGGCTTGCTGGAGGGCGTGTAGAACCTCCCGCAGGTGGCGGAGGTGGTCGGTCCACTGGTGGCTGTACACAGCAATGTCGTCCAGGTAGGCGGCGCTGAAGTCTTCCAGGCCCGCCAGTACCTGGTTTACCAGCCGTTGGAACGTTGCCGGGGCGTTTTTCATGCCGAAGGGCATGACTTTAAAGTGGTAGTGCCCGTCTGGGGTAGAGAAGGCGGATCGTTCTTGGGCCCTAGGGGTGAGGCCGATCTGCCAGTAGCCCGCTGTTAGGTCGAAGATGCTCAGGTAGCGGGCGGCCCCCATCCGGTCAATTAGCTCGTCTGCCCGGGGGATGGGATGAGCGTCGGTCCGGGTAACTGCATTCAGCCCTCGATAGTCCACGCAGAACCGGAGCTCAGGGGCAACGCCCGGGGCAGCTGCCTTGGGAACCAGGACGACTGGGCTCGCCCAGGGACTGTCTGAGGGTTCGATCACTCCTAGGGTCAGCATCTTGGACACCTCGGTCTGGATGCAGGCTCGTACCCGGTCTGGTACGCGGTATGCTCGGTGTCGAATAGGAGGGCTGTCCCCGGTGTCCACATCGTGGAGGCACCAGGGGGTGACTCCGGGGATGAGGGAGAACAGGGAGGCGAACTGCCTCAGGAGCGTTTGGCAGTCTTGGCGTTGCTCCGGGGACAGGGCCTCGGAGAGCTGGACCCCTTCCACTGAGCCATCCTGCTCGAGGGCCCTCAGTAAGTCCGGAAGGGGTTCGGAGTCTTCTTCTGTCCCAGTATCGGTAGCCATTAGGAGGCTGAGTTCGGATCGCACAAAATGGGGTTTGAGCCTGTTGGCATGGAGGACCCGTAGGGGGTTCCGGGCAGTCTCCATGTCGATTAAATAGGTGACGGGCCCCTTGCGTTCGATTACCTTGAAGGGCCCGGACCATCTGTCTTGGAGGGCACAGGGCTCAACCGGGGACATCACCCAGACCTGTTGTCCAGGTTCGAACTCAATGGAGGACGTGTGCTGATCGTACCACCTCTTCATGTCCTCCTGACTGGCCTCGAGGTTGGCTTTGGCGGTGTCTCGGAACTGCCGGGTCTGGTTGCGGAGAGCCAGGAGATACCGGTAGATGTCCGGGGGAGTTTTCTGGGGAGGCTGCTCCCAACCTTCCTTGACTAGGCTGAGGGGGCCCCGGACGGGGTGTCCGTACAGTAGTTCAAAGGGGCTGAAGCCGAGGGACTTCTGCGGGACCTCCCGATAGGCAAACAGGAGGCATGGCAGCAGTACGTCCCACTGGCGTCGAAGGGGTTCTTCTAGACCCATAATCATCCCCTTGAGGGTGCGGTTGAATCTCTCGACCAGTCCGTTTCCTTGCGGGTGATAGGGGGTCGTGAATTTGTAGGTGACCCCGCATTGCTGCCAGAGGGACTTCATATATCTGGAGATAAAGTTCGTGCCCCTGTCACTGACGACCTCCCGGGGGAACCCCACCCGGGAGAAGATCCCCATCAGGGCCCGGCCCACCACGGGGGCCGTCACAGTCCGAAGAGGGATGGCCTCGGGATAGCGGGTGGCGTGGTCTACAAGGACCAGGATGAACCGGTGTCCTTGGGCTGTTCGAGGGTCGAGGGGCCCCACAATGTCTATTCCCACTCGTTCAAACGGGGTGGTGACGACAGGAAAGGGTTGTAATGGTGCTTTGATTTTTCGGCCACTTTTTCCGCTGGCCTGGCAGGTGGGGCAGGCCTTGCAGTGGTTGGTGACATCCTTCCGCATGTGGGGCCAGAAAAAATGGGTCACCAGGCGGTCGTAGGTTTTATCCTGCCCCAGGTGTCCGGCAAGGGGGACATCGTGGGCTAAGTTCAGGAGGAAGTCTCGGAAGCGAAGGGGCACCACCAGCACCCGACTGGCCCCTAGTTCTGCAATTTTCTGCTCGCTGTAGAGCAGGTCTTGGTCCCAGTAGATCCAGTGGGCCCCCGAGGTATCCCCGGTGCTCTGGGCCAGGGCTTGCTGCCGGAGTCCTTCGAGAGAAGGACAGGTTTTTTGCTCGGCCCGGAATTGTTCCTGCGTGGGGCCTCCCTCCTGCCGCCATTGTGCCAGGTCAGGGACGTCCCGAAGCTGGTCGGGTCCTTCTTCGGTTTGGGTCAAGGGAATGGCTTCTGGGGCGGCCTCCTCTGGGATGAGCGCGGGAGGAGGTTCTGGCCACTCGGGCTCTTCTGGGCTGGGGACCGCGCGGGCGGTCATGGACCGGGTCGTGACGCAGACCCATTCGGGGAGGCCAAGCATCCCCAGGTGCTCCCTCCGTTCGACAGCTGCCCAGGGAGAGCTTTCAAGGTCGTTTCCTAGGAGGCAGTCCACGGGGGCATCATCGCGGACAGTTACTTTTAACATCCCTGTTACTCCTCCCCACTCGAAGGGGACGCAGGCCATGTGGCATAGGCTTTCGGAGTTGTCGGCTGATCGAACAGGGCAAAGAATGTTCGGCAAGATTTGGTCTGGAGTGACGAGGTGGCGTCGGACCGCCGTTACACTGGCCCCGGTGTCGCGGAGGGCTTCCGCCCGGCGGCCATTGATGTTGACCCATTGACCGTACTTCTGTGTGTTGGCGGGAAGGGGGGCCCGCGGAATCATGTCTCTCTCCCCTAAGCAGACCAGTGCCATGGCGGCGGGTGCCCATTCAGAGGGATCGGTCTCGTACTCCTCTTGGTCTTCCGGGATTATTTCTTCCCCTAGGGCCGCCGCTGCAACTTGGCGGGGAGTAGTGTTCGGATTCTTTGGGCAGGTGGGATCACTGGCGTAGTGGCCGGGTCGCTGGCACCTGTGGCACGTAATGTTGGCCCGGAAACCGGCCCGGACGGCAGGGCTTCCCCGGCCAACCGGGGTCGAGGGGTTTCTGGGGGGTGACGAGGGGCCGGGGTCTCTCCCCCGACCCTGACTTCCTCCTCCCCCTCGGGGGCGATACGATCTGGATGCTTCGCTGGGTGCGCTCCGGCCAACTCGGGTGCTTTCCCACCGGTCGGCTTCGGCGGCGAGTTGTCGAGGGTCGGTTAGCTTGCTGTCCAGGAGGTGTTGCCGGAGCTCCACGAAGCAGTTGTTCGACAGGTGTTCCCATACGATAAGGTCAAAGAGTTGTTCGTAGGTGGTTACTTTGTTGCCCTTGATCCACCCCTCGAAGGCTCGGCTAAAAAAGTTCACGTACTCCACCCAAGTTGTACCCGGAATCCGTTTGCAGTCGCGGAACCGTTGGCGGTACATCTCAGGTGTGAGCCCGTATCGAGTGAGGAGGGCGGCCTTCATGTGGTCGTAGGAGGTCATCAGCTGGTCCGGGAGTTGCAGCAGGGCGTCCCGCCCTTCGTTGACAAACCTCCCCCATAATCCGGCTCCCCAATCGCTTCGGGGAATCCGGTGGGAGGTCATTGCCACCTCATAGGCTTTAAACCACTGCTGGATATCATCGTTCTTGTGGTATTCCCGGATGACATCTTTGGGGATGTGAACCTTGGGTTCGGTCGAGGCAGCCGGGGTCGGTCGTTCGGGGAGCCCGAGGTCTTTATTCTGTTTCTGGATCTCCAGTGCTTTGAGATTGCGCTCATGTTCGTACTCTAGTCTCTTTTCCTCTAGCTCCCTCTGTCTTTGCTTGTCTTCCCGCTCTTCCCTGAGCCGTAAGTGTTCCAGGGTTATTTTTTGTTCTGCCAGCTTGAGTTCCCCATCCAAGCGAAGTCGGGCAAGTTCTAATTCGTGGAGTCTGGTTTTTTCTCTTTCTCGGATCTCTTCCAGGGAGAGATCCGCTCTTTCTTTAGTTGGTGCGGGGCTCGTTTCGGTTGTTTGTGTTCGGGGTACGGCCGTACCCGTTTCTGCCCAAGCTTCTAGGGCTCGTTTGAAGTCTTCCTTTGTGCTAAGACCTGTGGTTGGAAGTCCAAGTTCTATGCAATATTGCTTCAGTTCCCGGTGGTTGTAGTCTTCCAATTTTTCCATCTGAAATTTTTCCGTTGTTCCGCTCTCTATTGACATGGTTGTTGTGTGTGGTGGGGCGAGTGACTTTCTGTACGATTATGCGTAGGTTCGGATCCCGTCGCTGGCCACCAATGTTAGACGGGGACCCTGAGGGTCGGCCGGATACCGAGGGAGAGATCCCCGGGGGGGGGGGGACCGTCTCCGGCGATCGTACAGACAAGTTACCTCCCTCCCCACAAACAGGCACCACACCAAGTCGAGTTCAAGGCTTTATATAAGGTCCTTAAGGCAAGGATATCAGCGATACAGGATATCTTGGACCCGGGGGTCCTCTCACTTCTAGTCTCTGTAGGGAAAGGGGGTAGCGGGACAGTCTTGGTACCGGATCGGTACCGGTAGTGGTAAAAAGGCGAGCTCACAATCCTCGAGCTGGAGGGTCTGTGGATCGGGCCGCGGCAGCGCCAGCAGGCCAAGGTGATAGTCTCATAAAGCAGAGGGCCGCGGCAGCGCCAGCCGGCCAAGACGATGGTTTCACGAGGCAGAGGGCCGCGGCAGCGCCAGCAGGCCAAGACGATGGTTTCACGAGGCAGAGGGCCGCGGCAGCGCCAGCAGGCCAAGACGATGGTTTCACGAGGCAGAGGGCCGCGGCAGCGCCAGCAGGCCAAGACGATGGTTTCACGAGGCAGAGGGCCGCGGCAGCGCCAGCAGGCCAAGACGATGGTTTCACGAGGCAGAGGGCCGCGGCAGCGCCAGCAGGCCAAGACGATGGTTTCACGGGGCAGAGGGCCGCGGCAGCGCCAGCAGGCCAAGTCATGGATGAGTTCTTCTCGGGTCTCTCGACTCCAGGATACAACTCCTTCCTGGTCTGGTCCGGCCCCAGTTATAGGTCTGGTCCCCTTTGATGTCCGGACCCTCGCGCCTGGGGGCCGGGAGGTCCGGGATGAGGGAGTCCAGACACCCAGCAGGGGGGTGGAGCCAGCGCCCAGGCGGCCTGGGGTGATCGACACCTGGCGGAGGAGAGCCGTTGACGATTCCTTCTCCCATTGACTCGCCAAGTGGTCACTCTGCCTCCTGGGAGGATGGTGGGGCCTCGATGTCGGGGCCGGCCGGGTCCGGGGTTAGGGTCGAGTTGAGGCCACGCGGCCTCGTGCTGCAGTGCCCCAAGATGGCGGCCGGGTCGATGTCGTGGGGTAGATGGTGACCCGGGCCAGCTGGGTCCGGAGCTGGTGTCTTGTAGTGGAGGGATTGCAGGGTACTTCGGGTGGTCGTTGGTGGACTCTGGCTGGGGATGCAGGGAGAGCCAGGGTCCTGGTCCCATTGCGGGGAGGGGGGACAGCTCGAACATGCGGCCTGTCCAACAGTGCAGAGTGCAGAGTAGTGAGTGCAGAGTGCAGAGTAGTGAGTGCAGAGTGCAGAGTAGTGAGTGCAGAGTGCAGAGTAGTGAGTGCAGAGTGCAGAGTAGTGAGTGCGCAGAGCAGTGAGTGCGCAGAGCAGTGAGTGCGCAGAGCAGTGAGTGCGCAGAGCAGTGAGTGCGCAGAGCAGTGAGTGCTGTTATTTATGATTTAAGGGGAAAAAAAGAAATGTCATGAGCAATGCCAATAGCTCTACTTTTAATGATGCCGAGACCATTGCATTGTAAATGCTTGTTTTAGATTGACTTGTTTCCTTTTTATAGACAGTAAGAGGAGTTTATCCTGCTGAGTGGTTAGATTTAACTTCACAATGAAACACTTGCTTGTATGAGTTGACTTATGTTGATTGCATTGATAAATAACAGTGATGTCCAATAAGGCCCAGATTCTTGGGTTGCTTATATTCTTATACCACTGAGGTAAAAAAAAGAAGTCTCAGCACAGCTACTCTGTTCGGTGCCATAGCAGATTTGCATATGGTTCGCCCCCTTTTTTAAAGATTCAGACAAACTTAAAAACAGCAGAATGGAATGCTGCCCAGAAGAATTGGCTAGTTGAGATTTATTCAATCATTCCCATCAATCAGTTGTTTAATGTCTAGGTTGTACTAAACCTCTCTGTTGGACAGTGAGCTGTTTATTGAATTGCTCTGGGGTGAATCAGGCTTATTGGTCATAGAGCTACTAGCTGGACTTAAGCCTGTCATTTGAACTATGATCTGTTGCTGGGTTGAGTTTGGTGTGTTTACTTTTTGATACTTGTTTGGTTGACGCATGTCCTGTTGGGTTGCTGCTTTCCAAATCTGTTGTCTCCGCATCGCCTCTTACTCTGGATCATGCAGTTCTTTTCCCCAGTGCTAGCTTTAACATCTTTCCGCCTCCTTATACCCGTTCATGCTGATTAAGTGAGGCCACCGTAGCATGTCCTCTGCAGCAGCTTCATGGGGTTTCAGGGAGTCTTGAGAAGAGCAGTCATTTGGAAAACGAACTGTGAAAGAAAATTACACAGATCCTTGCACATGCTATAGGGGCTCAGGCTCATGGGGAACAGAATGTGCCTTTTCCGCATAGAGAGTCACAGGGACGATGGACGACGACAACCCCCAGCAGAGCTAGATGGAAATGTGTGTGCAGTCAATTGGTTTTAGGACACCTTGGGTGTGCACAGCAGTCGCAAAGAGGTGGTTCGCGATGCCAGTTGGATCAAGAGAGTAATGTGCAGAATGTCATATCTTTCAGGAGTACAACATCCACGGCTGGTGGATCGGAGAGCTGCATGGACAGATCGGAATTGTTCCAAGAGATTACCTCATGGCAGCCTATGAACTGGAAAGCATGTGACAGAGCTGTAAGTTTAATCCTACTGCAGTCAATTTGTAACCAGACAACACATTCATACACATAACTAACTACCACAAACCAGGCAGATTTGCGCCTTCTATCCATTATCATGAAGATGTTTATGGTTCAGATCATTCCCTCGCCTGCAGGTGGCCCTTTCGATATAATGAAAATAGTTAGACCGGCCATCCCTCACCTCTCACTGGAGATCATCTAGCCATATACTCCACCAACATTGGTCTTGTAATTCGAATGCATTGTTGCCTAGTTGCACCCAAGAAAGATGGCTACTCATGTCTTTATCAGCCAATCTACTGAGTGCCCAATCATAAAATCCTCAAAGCTGCCACCTGGTCTATGTTGCATACTGGTCATTGTATCCCTTAAATTTGGAACCATTTGGTCACATCCTCTTAAACTGCAGGGTCGTTGGTTTTACAGCATGCCAGTGCTTACATCGTTCCCTGCTGAGCGCTACATTTAGGTGGAGTGTGATGATGCAACTAAAAAGAACTTTTCCCTTCTTAACTGATTCTGTTGAATACTGCCTCCTGTTCACAAAATAAACACAGTCGCAGTCTTTTTCTCACCCATTGGCTCTGTGCTAGCTAAATTGTTGAGAGCTGCAGTACCGGCCATATGGAAACAGAGGTTCAGTCAGAAAGTCTGAGAAGAGCTCTCTGGCACCCATCCCATAATGTCATATATAAAAATAACTAGTTCTTCTTTGTAACGTTCGGTCCCAGGTTATCCAAGCAATTTATTTAGAATTAACTATTCTCCGACTCGGGGGTACTCATTCTGTTACCCTCAGAAGGATGAAGAAGTGAGATGGCCACAGTAGATTAGGGCCAGCCATTTACATGCAGCTAATAGCGTTAATAAATTTGCTACTTAGACCCATCTTCCCACGTTGAAACTGTACAGTATTCCATATGTCCTATACGATTCTACCATTGATACGTTGTGCATAGTTTGGTTAAACACCATGTTGATCCAGACTAAAAAGCCAAACACTCCTGATTTTCATGCATTTAATTTGCCTAACTTACAATAAACCAAGTTTACTCAACTGATGAGCCCTAATAAGGGTAACACTGTTCTTGGCTTGCCTTTCTTCCAGTTCAGGGAGTACCTGGCCTGGTAGTTCGGACTGGACTGTTCCTATTGGAGCAGCTGATTTGTATAACTGAGGTGGCATGGTGTGAAAAATAACAATGAACTGGAATATGGCCCGAGTAATTACCAGCAGCTAAAATTAATTCAAGCATTCCATCTATACCTTTTTTGTATATTTCAGCGTATCTGACAATAAACTGCATAGCTGAGAAATAACATTCACTTTTTGAGGCCCCCGTTAGTATTGATATAGTTAAGGCCTGCATCAGTGGTAGCTTTTCTTATCAGGAGCCTTCAGTCTAACTTGCCCCACCAAAAATGTTATTTTACCTTCTTTACTTTCCACCAATTTATTCATGCCTTTTTGTTTTCTGCCGTTGCAGCCCTGTCATCTTCGTACCTGTTTCGGACCGACTACCTACAAGTTGACGACGGACATTCCGGAACTTAAGGGATCTTAACGATGCCCGGACCTCGTTAACCACGCAACTTACCCCTTCTCGGTGGAGATTGGGAGGCAGGCTTCACCCATTGCACACTTTCATGTAGGCCTTTGTAGTGCAACACACCCAGCTGGTTACATCTGAAACCAGGTCTGCACACATCTTGGTGGTAGACAAATCTGGCATTATGTATAACCCGAAATATACAGCTCCATCCAAATAAGTGGAATAAATACATTGATGGTTATAAAATTGTGGTCTCTAAATTGTGAACTGTACAATAATCTTTCTAAAATGTATTACTCTGTCTGACAAGCATTATGTGATGAAGTTAAAGTTGGGGGTGAAAAGATATCGTCTTGCAGCTTTAGCTGTCGATCATCTAACTGAGGAACGAGGTTCGTATTCCAGCCTAGGCTCAACACCCTATAATTATGGTCAGATCACTAAACCTCCCTGTGACCAATAAAATGTGTAACATATTCTGGTGCTCATGTAAAGTGCTCTAAAGCCCTTGTGTCATGTTCTCTCTATATACAACACACCCAAAAATGTTTTTTAAATTGATACATAGAGGAAATGCTACAGAACATTTAGATCTCTCTAAGTGACAATGGAATAAGCTGAGCTGGGATTCACTGATTCTTGAATTGATTATTTTTTTAATGCATTTATATATTTCCTTGGAGAACATGGACATACACCCATAGACATTTTGACACAAACAATCATTCATGGTAGGCGATGTAGACACAAACATGATGTAAGGTGCCTTTCAGGAACATAAGATATCTTTAGGCAGGATATAAAAGCAAGAACAATACCATAAAAGGCACAGTGAACTGTGAAAAGTATTATAAGAGAATACTTTGTTTCACAAGGAGTGTAATGTCTAGATAACTGACCGGTTATTTTCATTACCCAGATTCCATATTCCCTGTCCTCATTAAATGCCGTAGTGAGGATCTGCCAAGCCATTGGCACCTGAAATGAAGTAGCAACAGCGTTTTGAGAAGTCTTTTCTATAAGTAGTGCGGAGTGGTAGTGACACACACGGACAAACTTCCACAAACCTTCACACCGAGGCAACATGTATGTGGGGCTTCCCTTATCGGGACATAGGTTCTAATTTTCAAGAATGCATTGTAATACTTCCCCCTTCTTAAAACAAAGTAAAATTGGAAAAAAACAAGATATCAAAAAAATCTCAGAACAATACATCACAATTAAATTATTCAGGGGTTAAATATAATACACTTCATTATAGATACTGGCTGTTATGGTTACTAGCCATACCATCATTGCTCGCAGCTCTAACTCTGTTTTCTCCTACATTCACGCCATCAAGATAGGTGGTGTGACATCCATGAAATCACAACTGCTGGATAGGGTTTTTTTTTTTAAATTTGTGTTTATTAGCATTTTCCATACTCTAGACATAAAATACCAATACAACGAAACATTTCAGCAGTTATAAACACAAGGAGCGAAAGACTGCTAGATAGGGATATGTTATCCTTAAAATACCCACATATTTTAGACACTTTACACTCACTATTGACTTTCCACCATCTTCCAGACAAATAGCATTTCTTCCATCTTTGATCACGCTTGTTGGGTCATAGTATGTAGAACACCATTTACTCTGCAATTTTGGTTTCTTTTAGATCCAAGAGCTTGATTTATATTTCAGTGGACTGGTTACTCAGTCACAAAGGTGATGGATATCCTGTCCATCAAAATATAAATCCCATTATATTCAATTGAATTTATATTTCGGAGGACGGGATGTCCGTCACCGTTGTGATGGAGTAACCCACCGTCGAAATATAAATTAGGCTCCAAGTCACTTGATTGCAGATCAATGTGAGTTACCCCAAGTTTCCTTTCATGGTAGTTTTTATATTTTGTAGCTTAATTTTATACTTTCTTTTATGTTGTTCTTTTGTTTAGGATCAAGCATCTTCCCATAAACTCCTATCAGACCAAAATGATAAAACAGCAGGTCTGCCTCTAATCAGGTAGAAAGGTGTGTCTTTGGTAACTGAATTGAAGGGGAGGAGGATTTACGGTGAGTCCATGACATGGTTGTTTCGAGTCATGACAATATTAACATTCAAAGCTACTGCCCATTGAATACAAGCCTCTAAATTGCAATTCACTTGCTACAGCAAGCAATTAGCCAGCAGATGATAAAATTATGTATGTGCAGAATTCCCCAGTTCTTTATCGCAGATGATTACTGAAGGACTTCCTTCTCTTACAAAAATGTCCTGGAACAAGTCCATTACGGTTTAAGTATTGGCCTCACCAACAAACGTCTGTTCAAACCATTTGGAATACTAGGCTTTGTAAATTAAATGTTTAGTATCTGTTCTACGCTTAGAAAATGGACCTAAAAAAGCAGTCCCTAAAGTATGCCATGACTTTTTAAGAAAATTCACAGAACTAAGGACGGGTGGAGGGGCTCGGCTCATGTGAAACTAAATGTTTGTCAGCTGAGGCACAAACTTCATACCTCTACAAACGTATCCACATCTGTATCCATGCTTGGCCACCAGAACATATCATGCA
This sequence comes from Lissotriton helveticus, assembly GCF_964261635.1. Lineage (NCBI taxonomy): Eukaryota > Metazoa > Chordata > Amphibia > Caudata > Salamandridae > Lissotriton > Lissotriton helveticus. The sequence goes on from NC_136065.1 coordinate 1,937,318,478, forward strand.
AATTCTTGTTGGTCAAGGTCCTACCAATATGTCCTGCATGGGAAAGATGCATCGAATATTAAAGGGTATCATCTAGGTGCCACAGGATGATGAAAACATCAATGGTACTATTGATGACACGGTTTGAACTTTGTTTCTACAAGTCGGAACAATCTCCATGAACCAAAGACATAAAACCAGCCTGGCCAGCATTTCCTTTACTTTTCCACTTAACTGCTCACCTACCTTTAGACAGACAGCCAACCTCCCATTCCCCTAAACAATAGACTGGCAGTGTTACAAGTCAAAGATTGTGCCCCAGCAATATCTAGCACTGCAATGCCAGGACCCAGAAAGGAAACACACTGTCTTGAGTGTGTTCATCTGTCTGCTGTAGATTGCACACTGTACTATATATAAATGGGTGGTCCCAGTAAATATAACATCAAACGTGTTAATGGTCAAGACAAATTGTAAAACAGGTACTTGAGAAAAGCAGATCAACACAAAATGTACGTTGCAGTGTTATTAAATCACACTGACACTGATCATAGGTTATTCATACGGAAAAAGACCATTGAACATTAGATACATAACTGGCAACATTGCAGTGCCCAGGGGAAGGGGTAGGGGTGGAAAGGGCTGTGATTCTGGTGAGGTAGTGGGATGGAAAAGAGTGCAAATCACACATAATGCAGACACATATTAATGGTGTAACAAAAGACAAGAATCAAGAAACAACATAAGAATGGAAGTACATAAAATCTGTACTGGTATGCCATGTAACATGTAATAACTCAGTAATTCAAGTACTGTAGGTAAGACTGGCATTAGACAGTTGTTGACGTTTCGACCCCCTTGGAGACGTAGGCAGCCTTGAGAGCCTTACAGTGGGGGTCTTCCTCAGGACAGTTAGTAGGTGGAGTGGGGTTTCGGAGCACCGTGAGTGGGGAAGAAAAAGGCTCCTCACCCATCAATGGTGGGAACAGATATGGCGACGGAGGCTCATGACACGGGAGGAGTGACAGAACACTTAAAAACTGGCTTGTAACATGACCAGGTTTACCCTGTTGTGTAACAGATTGCACACTGTACGCAGCGATGCTGTGCCACTAAGCAGCAAGTAATTTATTAATTTTTATGACAGACTGTCTGATGGGTGGTAAATGTGGGAAGGCTAATAAAGCATTAATTACCAGTTAAAGTAAGTCATTATCATATGAAGCTCATACACTTACTAAATGTCTGGATGTACATGACATCTTCTTCTGTTACATGTTCTCCAAAGAAGTGGCTGGAAGTATGCTATTTTTGTTGGATGTTAAAAAAAAAAATGACAAACAATGTGCACAACGTTTTTAGAGAGTACCTTGCTTGATGAGGCAATGTGCAACTCCTATCAAAAATAAATATTACGGCACCTACATTGCATATCAATACCAGAAATGAACGATGGACATGTTTAAGATGTTGTGTACTGTGGATCAGCACTATTGGTTTACAACTGACTTGGTAGGGCCCCTCCCTTCCATGCACTTAAATGAATTTCTACACTGTTAAAGTTCGAGTGCCACAGTCCTTATGGCATCCCATCCATGTATGACTTATCCCACTCCAAGTTAGACATAGTGTTATCTTTATTACAAACGGTTTGAGGAAATATGGTGGTAAACTTGCACAAGCAATTTAATCGAGAACATTGTAATGGTTTTATGGTAGTTTCCAGAATACTGTATTGCACAGAAGGAGGTAATAGGATACATCTACCAGATTACTTGATAACAGCTTCTTACACTCAAAAGAATGTTTTTAATAAAAGTGCCACAAGTGTGGCAATGAAATGTCACTTCGACAATAAGGCACTCAACTCCTGGTAGTAGAAAATGGCTACCAAATCAACTTTTAACTGCAGCAATGTAAAAGAAACTTCAATGGTTTAGACTGCACCTTTTGTAATGATTGTAGGTCGAATAATAAATCCCATTCTGGTAACAAATGTTTTACCTTAGGTCTTAAAACTTCAAAACACTTGCGCAAGTTTGAGATCCCTCTTCTATAAATGGAAAATATCCCCATGGTGTTCGAAAGGCTTTGACGAATGCCCTCTGTGGTTACCAAGTGGATAATAATCATTGTTGAAATTATAAAGTGGATAATAACCATTGTTGAAATAAAACAAAACACATCACAAGGACAAAAGTATATAATTCGTTTAATGGAACAATAACCAACAGCAAATAAGCAAGAGACAGTTGCCATTTCAAATGAACAGAGTTCTCACACAAAACGAGGTGGAGGGACCGTCCACAGGGGCATCGGCGGTCGCTCCGTGCAAATTAGGATGTGACCGCCACCCTGGCGGTCACATCTGTATGTTTAACATTGCGGCAGGTGCTGCTTGAAGCAGCACCCGCCGCAATGTTAAAAATGCAAGCAGTGCATTTGCATGCACAAAGCGGCAGGCACCGCACGGTGCTTGCCGCTTCGTGCATGCAAATGCAGGGGGGGTACCATAGGTACCCCCCATGTGCACCCCCACCCCTTCACCCTGGGGGCCCACAACGGGCCCCCAAAGAAAAGACCATATGCCTTTTCGTGGCGGCATTGCCGCCGCGGAAAGGCATATCCCTAAGCAAATCCTAATTTGGCTGGCGGTGTCTGATAGACACCGCCACCATATTAGAGCTTTTCCGCCGCGGTCTCGCGGTGGAAAAGCGACGGACGGTCTTGCCGTTCGCAGATGACCCCCCCCGCCATCCTAATCTGGTGGGGGGTCATTTCTCTCAACGCAGCGGTGAATCCGCATCCTCCGGGCCGGCGGTGGCTTCCGCCGGCCCGGAGGATGCGGAATCACCGCAATCGTAATCGGGCCCTAAATGTTTTTAGGGCTCGGGGCGGAGCGCCGAGATCCTATTAGTACAGAAAGAAAAAAAAGTGTGTTAAGGCCTCGGGAAAGACACATTCCTTATTTATTTTATTATCTGAATGGTCATTGGTCTTCGCGGTGATGTATTTTTAGTAGTCTTGATGCTATTGGGCAGTTGTAATTTTCGGGCGCCATTTTGGGCATATTTCGTGCGGTTACGTGCTCGAAAGTGCATTAATCTTAATTAGGAGCTGTCAGGGTGGCCGTGTAATGCATTCCAGATGGTGTGCGCGCGTTCACCATCTAGCAGTGTGTTTGTCGGGCGCGCGTCCTCCTCACGTGCACACAGGCATAGACGCCGTGTGCGGCTCCTTCCTGCCGGCCCGGGGAGCTGCTCTGCCGCTCTCTGGCTCACTCCCCGTCTCCCCGCCTGATTTAGACATCACCGGCTCGGGCTCAATTATCAGTCCAGGACCCGGGCAGCGCGCTGCCTGGCTCCCTTCTCTTCCGTTACGGGAACCCCGCTTTTATTGTAATATCGGCACTTTTTGTATCTCATTTTCATGACTATATTTGTGATTATAAGAATCTGCCGCCAGCCGGATCCATCTAGGAAACAAAGCTATTCCGTTTGGAGAAACAGCCCCAGGAAGCGGCAAAGAAGGGCGGCCGGGCTGTCAGCGTGCCCTGCACACACCGCCCCGGAAAGCTCGGGCCAGTGACTTCACAGGCCCTGCACAGTCCCATCCCCACGGCGCCCCCATTCATGCCCACGCCCCTTCCAGCAGTACGAGAAGGAGCCCCCGTCTCCCCACGAACACGAAGTGACATGACGCCTCCAACATCGCAATGTTCCTTCAAACAACCAAAACAAACGTCTCTGCTGGCAGATTTTATCGCCCCAAGAAAGGCACTCTTTTCCTCCGAAAATGAATATATCATACCCAATAAAAAAGTGTCACTCCAGTCCCAAGCACAAACAGATCGTTCATTTCCCGGCCACTCAATCCCCAAGTTTGGAAATAAGCGACTAGGGCATAATAGGAAATTAAGTGTGTGTGTGTGTGTGTGTGTGTTGGGGATGGGGGCAAGGAAAGCACTCGCAGGATTTCGAGGAGCATGGCACATGCACCTATAAACCCGCACAAAAAGTTACGGTCTTAACATTTTAAACATAAATATATTGTCTACTGAGTAAAAACCAGCGAGAAACTGCACATTCAAACCTGTGCCCGCCCTGCTAAGGTTTCAGCTGACCGAACCTGATAAATGAGCGAGAAATGACCTAGTTTGAAGTTTAAGTGGGGGTTGAGTATATTTCTTGTACTTCTCCATTTTGCACCTGTCTCGGGGTAAAGACGGACCCCGCGCATTTTTTTTTAAATCTCTCATGCCTGGCTGGCCTTTCCATCTTTAGCATTTATGACTTTTAGTAACTGTATGCACCTTTTGGTATGCGCTGGGGATCTCTCAGGGGAATTTCATACGAGGCTCTTTACACAATCAGTCTTACAGATTGTACGGCTCTAGGAGGATAAAAGCCTGAGTCAGCCCTGCAAGGGCTGCACTTGTGACTCCAGGCTGTTGAGGGCGTCCACAGCCGTAGCTTAAAATAACCGATCCTTCCCCCAGGCACAATCCTCCTCAAATGTCTATTTTTTAAGACCAGAAGAACACATTTCCGTCTTGCAATTATTAGCGCTGCTAACAGAATCTTGTACTTAAGACTGCGCGGGCGATTCTTCATGGCTGGACATTTGTGGTGTTTGTTTTCTTGCAGTTTTATGATTCTCCGTGGTGACCTGTTGTTCTGCCTCGCTGGTACCGCAGCCGGCTCGTAGTGAGTGCAGAGTGAGTGTGCAGAGTAGTGAGTAGTGAGTGCAGAGTGAGTGTGCAGAGTAGTGTGTAGTGAGTGCAGAGTAGTGAGTGCAGAGTAGTGAGTGCAGAGTAGTGAGTGCAGAGTAGTGAGTGCAGAGTAGTGAGTAGTGAGTGCAGAGTAGTGAGTAGTGAGTGCAGAGTAGTGAGTGCAGAGTAGTGAGTGCAGAGTAGTGAGTGCAGAGTAGTGAGTGCAGAGTAGTGAGTGCAGAGTAGTGAGTAGTGAGTAGAGTAGTGAGTAGAGTAGTGAGTAGAGTAGTAGAGTAGTGAGTAGAGTAGTGAGTAGTGAGTGCAGAGTAGTGAGTAGTGAGTGCAGAGTAGTGAGTGCAAAGTAGTGAGTGCAGAGATGTGAGTGCAGAGTAGTGAGTAGAGTAGTGAGTAGTGAGTGCAGAGATGTGAGTAGAGTAGTGAGTAGAGTAGTGAGTAGAGTAGTGAGTAGAGTAGTGAGTAGAGTAGTGAGTAGAGTAGTGAGTAGAGTAGTGAGTAGAGTAGTAGAGTAGTGAGTAGAGAGTAGAGTAGAGTAGTGAGTAGTGAGTAGTGAGTAGAGTAGTGAGTAGTGAGTGCAGAGTAGTGAGTAGGGTAGTTAGTAGTGAGTAGAGTAGTGAGTAGTGAGTGCAGAGTAGTGACTAGAGTAGTGAGTTGTGAGTGCAGAGTAGTGAGTAGTGAGTAGAGTAGTGAGTAGTGAGTAGAGTAGTGAGTAGAGTAGTGAGTGCAGAGTAGTGAGTAGAGTAGTGAGGTGAGTAGAGTAGTGATTAAAGTAGTGAGTGCAGAGTAGTGAGAAGAGAGTAGTGAGTAGTGTAGTGAGGTGAGTAGTGAGTAGTGAGTGCAGAGTAGTGAGTAGTGAGTAGAGTAGTGAGTAGTGAGTAGAGTAGTGAGGTGAGTAGAGTAGAGTAGTGAGTAAAGTAGTGAGTGCAGAGTAGTGAGTAGTGAGTAGAGTAGTGAGTAGAAAGTAGTGAGTAGAGTAGTGAGTAGAGTAGTGAGTGGAGAGTAGTGAGTAGTGAGTAGACTAGTGAGTAGAGTAGTCAGTAGAGTAGTGAGTAGAGTAGTGAGTAGAGTAGTGAGTAGAGTAGTGAGTGCAGAGTAGTGACTACAGTAGTGAGTAGAGTAGTGAGTAGTGAGTGCAGAGTAGTGAGTAGTGAGTGCAGAGTAGTGAGTAGAGTAGTGAGTAGAGTAGTGAGTAGTACATCACAGGCAGCAGCTGTGCAAGCTTCTTACACTCACAAGGAGACCACAGGCAGCTGAGGTGCAAGCTTCTCCCACTCACAAGAAGGACATCACAAGCAGCAGCGGTGCAAGCTTCTCACACTCACAAGAACGACATCACAGGCAGCAGCAGTGCAAGCTTCTTACACTCACAAGGAGACCACAGGCAGCAGAGGTACAAGCTTCTCACACTCGCAAGAAGGACATCACAAGCAGCAGTGGTGCAAGCTTCCCTTACACACTGACAGCAGGTACTGTGCCAAGGCAGCAGCAGCAACAGAGCAAGAGTCCCTTACAAAGAACAGGAACAGCACAGAGATGCACAATGCAATCTTCTCATACTCACAGGCAGCAGCGGTGCAAGCTTCTCACACTCACAAGAAGGACATCACAGGCAGCAGCTGTGCAAGCTTCTTACACTCACAAGGAGACCACAGGCAGCTGAGGTGCAAGCTTCTCCCACTCACAAGAAGGACATCACAGGCAGCAGCGGTGCAAGCTTCTCACACTCACAAGAACGACATCACAGGCAGCAGCAGTGCAAGCTTCTTACACTCACAAGGAGACCACAGGCAGCAGAGGTGCAAGCTTCTCACACTCGCAAGAACGACATCACAAGCAGCAGTGGTGCAAGCTTCCCTTACACACTCACAGCAGGTACTGTGCCAAGGCAGCAGCAGCAACAGAGCAAGAGTCCCTTACAAAGAACAGGCACAGCACAGAGATGCACAATGCAATCTTCTCATACTCACAGGCAGCAGCGGTGCAAGCTTCTCACACTCACACGAAGGACATCACAGGCAGCAGCTGTGCAAGCTTCTTACACTCACAAGGAGACCACAGGCAGCTGAGGTGCAAGCTTCTCCCACTCACAAGGACATCACAAGCAGCAGCGGTGCAAGCTTCTCACACTCACAAGAACGACATCACAGGCAGCAGCAGTGCAATCTTCTTACACTCACAAGGAGACCACAGGCAGCAGAGGTGCAAGCTCCTCACACTCACAAGAAGGACATCACAGGCAGTAACGGTGAAATATTCTCACACTCACAAGGAGATCACTGGCAGTACACACCACATGAACACACTCCATAACACATAGCAACAATACATTGGCGATTTCAATGCCATTAGCTCAAACTCAAATAAATCCGAGCCCGATTGCATTTCTAATGCTTGTTTTAAATACATTCGTCCCTCAATACAATTCTAGGGAGCGTAAACGTGACAGAAGCTTGGTACTTTCAACAAAATCCTTCTAATGAGCAAGTGGCATGATTTTCTCATTGTGAAAAACGCAAGAAGTCCTTTCGACCGAGATACAATACATGAACACATTGCTGACTTTATTCATTTCTTATAAACACATTTCTGGTTGCCAATATTGAAATCAAGGCTACTCTTCACTACAAGATGCAAACAAGCAGTTACAATGCAATGGCCTCGGCATTATTAAAGGAAGAGCTATTGGCATTGCCCATGACATTTTTTTTTTTTAAATCATAAATAAATGGCATTGTCATTTACATTGCCAATAGCTTAATCGTTAAATAAATGGCATTGTCATTTACAATGCCAATAGCTTAATCACTCGCAAATCCATGACCTATTGCATTTACACCCACACAGACATACAGAGCCACCCACACAGCCACCCACACACACATACAGAGCCACCCACACAAAGCCACACACACAGACACAGAGCCACACACACAGAGCCCCACACACACACAGAGCCCCACAAACACACACAGAGCCCCACAAACACACACAGAGCCCCACACACACACAGAGCCACACACACACACACAGAGCCCCCACACAAACACACAGAGTCCCCCAACACATACAGAGTCCCACACACACACACACACACACACACAGCCCCACACACACAGAGCCCCACACACACACACAGAGCCCCACACACACACACAGAGCCCCCCCACACACACAGAGCCCCACACACACACAGAGCCACACACACACAGAGCTCCACACACACACACAGAGCCCCACACACACACACACACAGAGCCCCCACACCGACACCCTGCTCTGCGGCCTGCAACATGACTGCAACTTGGACCACCCGTGTCTCCTGGAGGGTCCTGCGAACCGGACCCTTTGCAGTCTCACTCGCAACTAAACAACCAGGCTGCCTCACCCCTCGTGGTCACCCACCTTGGGACACAGTCCTATACCTCTGGGGGGGCAAAGAACGCCGTACGCAACGCCCGCGAGGCTCTGCCCACACCCCCACCCTCACGAGGCGCCCGGCTCTCTGCCTTCCACACACGGTGGTGGTAGGGTATTCACCAGCAGGGTCGAGTGGTAGCCACCGCTCTGTCCCTCCGGCCAGCGAGGTCGCACTTCGCGAGCCCACGTTGTCCGGCATCATCGCTGGTGTTTCCGGGGAGGGGGGGGTGGGTGGGGAGGGTTATGTCCGCCCCATCTAGTGCGCCACGAGGGTGCCGGGGGCCCTGTGAACAGCCCAATATTATCGGAAGGGGTGGTGGGGGGGGGGGTTATGTCCACCCCATCTTGTGCGCCACGAGGGTGCCGCTGGCCCTGCGAACAGCCCAATATTATCAGCAGGGGGAGTGGGGGTCAAAGTGTCGGGGCTCCAGCATGCTCGGCCGACGCCACACACGAGCAGCCTCGCTCCAGGACCAAGTTATTCCTAAGCCTCGACAAGGCCCAGGACGGGTACCTGTGCACCGCCCTTTTCCTAAAACATATCAAACCAACAGGACCCGACATCGGTAACGGTCCCCACGATGCCCCCGCGTTATGTCTTTAAATCCCCGCCCGGGGTGGAGGGAGGGGGGGAGATAGGTGAGGGGGGGCTCCGCGACTGTTGGCCTTTGGCGACTCCCGCCAATCTTAAAACGAGAAAGCAGAGGGCAAGAAAAACGAGTGAACAGAGGGCAAGAAAAACAAGAGAACAGAGGGCAAGAAAAACGAGAGAGCGTAGGGAAAGAAAAACGAGTGAACAGAGGGCAAGAAAAACGAGACAAGAGGGCAAGAATAATGAGAGAGCATAGGGCAAGAAAAACGAGTGAACAGAGGGCAAGAAAAACGAGACAACAGAGGGCAAGAAAAACGAGACGAGAGAACAGAGGGCAAGAAAAACGAGAGAACAGAGGGCAGAAATTACTTTGAGAGGAGCGCTCCACGCGACCATGTTTCTTCGAGGCGAGGCAGGAATGCCTCGGAGAAACCAGCGTCTTTTTCAGATTCGGGGGCGTGGTTTTCGTTCTCTCCTCTTCCCATTGGCTGGAAGGTAAAATTCCAGCCAATGGGAAGAGGAGAGAAAGAAAACAAGAAAGAAGCTTAAAAAAACACCCCCGAATCCGAAAAAGACGGGGCTTGAACCGAGTGACACCCCTCTCCTCCAATGGCTGGCCAGCATTTACTAGGCCAGCCAATGGAGAAGAGGGGCAGGTTCCAAGCCCCCTCTAAGAAACATTAAATCTCAGGCTCCGCCCACTGATACGCAGTGCGACGGTCCTCGGCCTAAAAATGTGCAGAACTTCTTTCAAATAAAATGGCTTTGGAGTCGTGAAACTTAGCAAGCATAGTGATGGGGCACTTCAAATTAATAAGAAAACAACATCCATGTTTGTATCTAATATATATTAGCACACATTGTGATATACAGGTGAAAGGGAACATTAATGTGGAAGCAATAGAAATACAAGATTATATTTTCACACTATCGTTTATCAAACCCTTCTTGTAAAAACTGTAGGATGTTTTGTGGTGGGCATAAGATAGGAGACAGATTAAAACTGGTAAGGCGGCGCGGGGGAGGGAGGGCTGCAAGTGAAAAAAAATCACTTACCTGATGCACCGCACCCCTCCGCCTCGTTACTTCAGCTTCTCTCCTCCTCCATAAGGTGATGGACAGGAAAGCACTGTCTCCCTACCCAATCTAGACGCTGCTCCCATAGCATGAGAGCAGCTCCAGGATTGGTCTGAGTGGCCTTGATTGCTGCTCAGACAGTGCCTGGGAGCTTGTGGCATTTCTCCAACCCGGCTGTTGAACAGTTGGGTTGGAGTAACATAAGTGTGCATTTCAATTTGGCTGGCCTAAGACCGGCCAAACTGACATGCACACATAAAAGTGCACACTACTCCTCCCTGCCATGGCCAGGCCCCTCCAACTTAACCCCTTGGCCGCGGCGGTAATTCTGCCGCGGCGCTAGGGGGGGAGGGGGCCGCGCGGCGCCACCATGCTCGTGACGGAACCACTCCGTCAAGAACCACGGTGGCGTTGTGCTTGTGACGGATTGGTTCCGTCACGGCCCCACACGCTCAATAGAACGCACCGCGCAGGCGCGAAATCACTGCAGCGTAGGCGCGGCGGCCGAGCCGTGACGGAACCATTCCGTCACCAGCACAGCACCACCGTGGCTCGTGGCGGAATGGTTCTGTCACGAGCATGCAAGGGGTTAAGGAGCCCAGGCAGAGATAAATAAAAGAATAACAGTTTTATCATTTTACTTATCTGCTGGCAGTGGGGCAATGCTCCTCTGCTAGTACTGAGTAGCCACCCCTGCTTTATTTTCACACCATCTTGTCAAGGAATCCCAATCATGATGATATTCTCTTTGAGTGGATTTCCTCCTTCTCAGATAAGAGTTACGCAGATAAGAGTTTTGAGACTGATGAGGAAGGCCTAGCTTCCTAACCTACCCCTTTCAACCTCTGAACCTCCAATTTTAGCTTTTGAAGAGATGACGAGGGGAATCAGAGGATGTCGTTATATCGTTCCAACAGCAGAAACAACACCTGACTCACTAGGATCTCCTTTAAAAATTGAAACCTGTATTTCCTCAGCCGGTAAGGATGGGGAAAGATTGTGAAAATCTAAAGAAAAACCCAGGGAAACTATTTGAGTGAAGCACTGATCCTCGATTATCTCTGGTCTCTAACCATTTGCTCTGAAAGAGTTTGTCATCCCTCAACTGCTCCTGCAGAACTGCATACGCTGGAATAGTGAGAAAGCTGATTATTTAGGACATCCCCTGTGTCCAGAATTTTTTAGTCCTGTCTGTAATTTTGACCTCGAAGAGGAAGGCTTGTACCTTCTGTTCCTAGGGCACTCATAGAACATAGCGCTTCTTATTATAATTCCTGGAATTATATTTTAATGGCCGATTATGTTTTCTAATCTAAAAGGATTTTTTAATCATGATTTCCAAATCTTCCCCAAACAAACCATCTCCTGAAAAAGGCATTTCAACAAACAAGACTTTTGAGCTGCATCCACATTGCAGTTTCTCAGGGAAAGAGGTCTCCTTGCTGCAACCATACCCTTGCTGCTGTTGAGGATGCATTGATACTATCAAAAGTAACCTCTAATAAATACTTAGCCAGAGTCTCCATAGCTGCTAATCATTGCGAGACGTCTTCCCATTCTTGTATTGCTTCGGACAAGGACTAAAAGTCTTTAACCAAGGACTATGGCTTATATACTGAATAAATAGCCCCCTTTGAGTAGCTTTTCTGACTGTCCAGTTAAATTTGCTAATAAAGGGTCCACTATTAACTTGTGTGGAAGGTCCATCGCCCTTTACTAATCGATACAGCCTAGCCATAAACCTCAGCACTGACTCGCGGGATCTCTTGTTTCCCTTTTCATAAAACCCTGGATTGATTCATTTTAATAGGATTTTTTTTAAATAATTGGTGATTAAAATGCCTAAAACACCCCCTCTAGTAGAAGGTTGTTTGTTATCTGGTGGGAGTAGTAGATTTGTAGACATACACAATATCAACCCATTTAATTCCTTATTTTGTATATGTTTCCCTCTAGGAGTTCCCAAACCAAGGCCATCTGAACCTGAATTAGAAGTCCTTGAATTAAACCCAATGATGGCGAGGTGACAAGATAAAACATAAGAGGCTCATTTTACCGGAGAAAGTCTTCTTTTGCGGATCATGTTGTTTCTGAAAAGTCCGCCCCCTCCGAAATTGACTTAACCATCAAGTGGAGTCGATTTTACCATATGCTGCGAGAGTGGCTTGAACTCCTTTTAAAAGAGTGACTCTTCTTTGTATCACTCAGTCAGTCTCCCCCACTGGCAGGGAGAAGAGATAACTGTTGTTGCTTCTGAGAAGGCTTTTCCATCTTCTTCCTTGTTACAAACGAGTTCTCCTAGTTAACCATAAAAAGAGAGCACCGCCTTTTAAGAAACCTTAAACATCTTCATCGCTTTACTTGTATGTACAGTCTAAAATAGTAACAGACCTAATGCATGGATAGGGAACAAATCGTAATTCAATTTTTAAACGTCCCACGTTCTCAGCACGCGCCTCTTCAAACCCTTCCGCAAGGGTCGGACTCTAGGCTTCCTACAAAAGACACCACTCTCCCTCTTGACACGTTCCTGCCAGACAGAAGTCAAAAATGCAGAAGGGAAAAATACTTATACACAGGGCTTTAAGTGGGAAAAAAACCTGGGGGTGCTCTAAAAGGGGCATGCCAAATTTCTTAACCCCTTCCATGCGGCCGCGATTCCCCTGCTGTGCTGTACACAAACGAACAGGGCGGGGCCGTGACGAACCCCAGCCGTCATCAGCACACGAGCACCGTAGTGCATGACGGCTGGGGTTCGTCATCAGCATGGAAGGGGTTAAAGGGGTGTAACCTATCCGAGTAGGGGCGTGGTCTAAATCAAGATAACTAGCATTGTGTGCTTAACCTCTTGAGTGCTCATGACGAGGTCAGCTCGTCATGAGCCACGGCGCTCCCCACGCCCGCTAGATGGAACGCTCGCATGCTAGGCTAATTCCCCTGCTGTGCTGAGCGTTCCATTGGAACGGGCATGGTCATGACGAGCTCAGCTCGTCATGAGCACCGGAGTGCCGTGGCTCATGACGAGCTGACCTCGTCATGAGCACCAGGGTGCTGGGCGCGCCCCCCAGCACAGCGGGGGGAAACAGCCCAGCACGGAAGGGGTTAAGAAAATCATGAAGTCGCATCCAGCAAAGGATAATAAAATAGGCAAAAAGGTATATATATTTCTTAAGTAAAGTATCTTGCTGCAGGCCGTAAAAGCAGGGTTGTGCCAGTTCTAACCAGCTGTTGGTGTGCTGCTGGCTGGCACAATGACGTAGGTGGCGCTGCGTGTTCAAAGAGAAGGGAAATCCCGAGAGAAAATGTCTCTCTTCAAAGGATTTCTTGAGGCCTGAAAATAGAGCCCTCTAGAGACCCCTTTCGAAGCCCCCCAAAAAAACTGGTGGTGCTCAGACCCCCCCTTAAAGCCCTGCTTTAACATATTCCTTTAATTTCACAACGTCCAGCCCATATGAGACTACATTAAAATCCATGAAAAAGTGACATAAACAATCGTTAAAAATTCCCGTTTTATTAGCAGCACAAACACCTTTGATGTTTTCAAGTGTAAAGCGGGCCATTGCTGCCGCCTTCCTCTGTCTCGCGGCGCCGAATAAGCGAAGCCGGCTCTAGAAAACAAACAATCCGCCGAGGCGCCGCACGCGCACCAGAGCTCGTGCTATACCGCTGCCTGCGCTGCACCGTACGTGCGTCGGAGCTCGTGCAACACTGCTGCCTGCGCTGCACCGCACGCGCGCCAGAGTTCGTGCTATACTGCTGCACCGCACGCGCGCCAGAGCTCGTGCTACCTGCAGCCAGACTGCGACTCCCTTCACTTCTCGTGTTTTTTTCCCCTTTACTCACTAACCGCGTTTAAATTCTTACAGGTTATTACGCCACTAGTCCTTTCCGTGTGTTTTTTTTAACCGTCACATAATTTGAAAGCGCTTTCCTCTTTGCACGATGCAGAGGCCTTGGTACTATTCTTATTTCATCGTCTCTGGGCACTATAGGGCGCAGAGGCCCGTATGTTCGAAGAGTGTATAGCGGTTCGGCGGCCCGCGCTCGTTTAATGTTTTTATTGAACCTGAACCTGTGTTCATGAAGAAAAGGCCGGCAGTGCAGTGTATGCAGGCCCGTCTTTCTCGCTGCCATCTTTCTGAAATATGATCACCCTGGGAAATTATTTTTAGGGTGAAATACTTTGGCAACTAATTTTAGGGGGTGGGCTATTTGTTGTCTGTATTACATTGAACGTTTCCGTTATCACCAAGAAGTCATCATCACATTAAGGCTGCTTACCGAAGCATATGTAACAACACTTTTTCTGTAGATAAACAGTTGCGTTGGGCCTGACCTCTGCATCATCCCCCTCATCCTGAAGGTCATTGTCCCATAAGGGCATGTCTAACTCTAGGCTTTGAAAGGGGGTTGCAATTTAAACCTGAAAAATCTGCTGGTAGTAATTCAGCTGCGGCACTGTAGGTGGCAGTCGTCTTCTCAGCATACGTCCAGATCCTCTTCTGCCTTCAGCACTGGCCCACAAGTTGCATTCAAAGACTCACTCGCTTGCGTCACTTATGTATTTATTTATTTAATGCATTTTTATAAAGCGCAGACTTCACCCGAAGGTGTCGGAGCACTATACAATAGAACCAGTTACGTTACATGGGAGAACTGTTACATGAATGGAACAAACAAAAATCGCATGCCACAGAATCAAAGAGCCGCAGGCATAAGGCACACAATCTCAAGCACCGCAAGCACAGACTGTACAAGCAAAAATATGAATATATATGACAATTTTTACAATGACTAAAGCACTTCCTGGTGAAAAATAGCAGGCCATAGAATCAAAACAACGCAGGCAAAAGGAACACAATATCAAACGCAGCAAGCACAGGATGTACAAACAAGAATATAAATATAAGTGACAAAATTTACAATGACTAAAGAACTTCCTGGCGGGGGCTGAGAAGGAGGGAATTAGTTCTAAAAGTGTCCTTGGAATAAAAGAGATTTGAGGTGGAAGCGAGTTCCAGATACTCACCGCATTACCTGAGAATGATTGTGCCACCAATTTTTCCCTTTTGAAGGATGGGGGCTCAAGTAGGAACTTTTCCGCATTCCAAGAAGGTCTTGAGCCTCCAGACAATTTCAGTTTATTCGCCAGATAGCGAGGGGAGGAAGAGTGCAAAGCTTCGTGGGTGATGCACGCCGTTTTGTAGATAGCTCTAGCCTCGATGGGAAGCCATCGGAGAGAAGACAGGATAGGAGTGATGTGGTCACTTCGTTTGGACCCTGAAATGAAGCGAGCTGCTGAGTGGAGGACGAATTTGAGGGGGGAGAGGTGAGATTTGGGAAGGCCAGTCAGAAGAGAATTACAATAATCCAGTCTAGAGAGAACTAGCGATTGGACCAAGGTTTTTAGGTCATTCTCAGGGAAGAACCAACGAATCCCCCATAAAAGGCCCAGCTGATAACATGCTCTCTTGGCCATGGAATTGATGTGTGAGATTAGGTTGAGTCTTTTGTCAAGTGTGACACCTAAGGATTTAGCGCAGTCCACAATGATGGGTTTACTGTTGAGTAGATTCAACTGATCCATCCAGGATTGAACAGGAGGCGGGGAGAGAGAGCTAGATACGAGGAGGAATCCGTTTTGGAGAGATTGAGAATAAGTTGGTGCACTAACATCCAGTTGTGATTAGCGTTCAGAGTAGAGCTGAGTAGTGAGAGATCATGAGGGGAAGACACCTTGAGGTAGATTTGGGTGTCATCAGCATAGAGATGGTAGAGGATTCCTTTGCTTAGGAGGTTCCCTAATAGTTCCAGATAGAGATTAAACAGAGTGGGAGCAAGGATAGAACCATTTGGGATCTGTCAGAGAGGAAAGAGGTAAACCATTTGAGAACTGTGCCTTCCACGCCCATTCTCTGTTGAAGAATGTTAAGGAGGGTGCTGTGATTAACAGTGTCAAAAGCTGCAGAGAGGTCAAGAAGAATCAGAAGGCATGATTTCCCCGAATCGAGAATGTGCAGCGCATCATGGATCACTTGCAGCAGGGCTGTTTCAGTGCTGCAAATTTGAATAAAGCCCGACTGGAACATGTCAAGGAGATTATTGTCCATAATGTGTTGGGAAAGTTGTTTTGCAACACATTTTTCTGTGATCTTTGAAATAAAAGGGAGAATGGTGATGGGGCGGAAGTTATTGAGGTCATTTGCATGTGCAGAGGTTTTTGTTTTAGAAGGGGGGTAACCTATCCTGTTTTGAGGACAACTGGGAGGGATCCTAGACTAAGGAAGAGATTGACTAGCCTGGTCCAGTAGGAGAGAGTGTTAGTATAGAAATCAATGGCGATGCCACTGGGTATGGAGTCAGAAGAATGGTTGGAGGGTTTGGTTTCGCGAATGCATTTGAGGAGATCATCCTCCGAGATGGCGGCAAAGTTCTGCCAAGTGACTAAGGATTTTCGCTCCTCGATGGGGGTGGTGTGGGTGACTTGTTCCACCAGAGATTTTACCTTTTTATCGAAGAATATAGCAAACTCAGTTGCTTTCTTTGAAACATCCTCAGGCTTGATGGTTTGGGGAGAACAATTTGGGTCTTTGATGAGGTCGAAAAGCTTTTTGGGTCTGTTTTTAGCTGAATCAAGGAGGGATCTGAAATGTGATGTTTATTCCTGGAAGATGTGCTTGTGGTATTTGGATCTTGCTGAACGTAAAAGAGAGAGGTTGGGGGGTGGATGGAGATTGTCTCCAGTGCTTCTCCAAGATTCTAAGGTTTTTCCTTTCGTCATATAAAGCTTTGTTCAACCAAGGAGCTGATGGGGTGGGTCTTTTCCTTTTGCTTTGGAGTGGAGCAACCTTGTCGATTTTGACAGAAAGGATTGAGAGGCAAAGGGGAGTGAGATCGTTGACATCCGTATTGGGGTCTAGACTAGGAAGTGAACGCATAGCAGAATCACATAGAATCTCAAGATCAATGTTTTTTGTGTTGCGGAACTACGTAGAGGCTCTTTTAGGTTGGCCGAGAGTTAAAATGTGAGAGAGGTGAAAACAGAAGGGAATGAGGAAATGGTCAGACCAGTCAACACGGATGGGTGAAGCAGTGGTAATCTGGTCTGATTTGGATATCACAAGGTCCAGAATTGAGCCCTTGGCGTGTGTAAATTCCGAGCAGTGTTGGGCTAGATCGTTAGCTGAGAGAAAGGTTGCAAGCTTGTTGGCAGCTGAGTCTTCCACGGAGCCCCAGTGGAGATTGAAATCCCCTAGGAAGATCTGCTTGTCGCTTTGTGAATATTGGTCACTAATGAAGTAGATGAATTCCTCCATGAAGGAAGAGCAATTACCAGGCGGGTGGTAGATGGTATGGAACCTGAAGGGTTAGCCATGATGAACTCTCCATACATCCGCAGTGGATGTGTAGCAGTCTGGCTTCAGGGCACTCGTGGCGTTTCAATATATGCAGTTCACAGTGCGCGTTCATGTTAACTAGTTGTAGCTTACTATAGATGCAAACGTTTACGGGACCTGGCTGCGGGGCTGTTAGCAACAGGCCACGTTTGCATCACGCGCTGCCACCCATAGGGGGATGCTTATTTCCTGTTAGACTCCCTGGCTCGGCCTTAGTAGGCGGGCCCAAACATTAAGGTTTCACCAGTGAAAGCTGCATGCACAGAGTGCACATTAGTCAAAAGGCACTTTTGTTAAGTTTTAAAGAACGTAAAAGTCTAAACTAGGGGGCATATTTACAAGCCCCTTGCGCTGCCAATACGTCACTTCTTGTGTCCCACTGGCAGCGCATTTCCATGCCTCATATTTACAAGGACCGGAAAAGCCACACTGCGTGGCTTTTCCTGTCCTTGTAAATATGGCCCCTTTACACGCAGGGGCGTTCCATGGGTGTTCCCACGCAACACCCATGAAACCAGACATTTCCAGATTTCCGAGGAATAGAAAATCTGGAAATGCGTGTGAATGCTACGCCTCCCCAGGGGAGGCGTAGGGATGCGCAACGAGGAGTAAAGTATTAATTTCTCCTTGTTTTTGTTTCTTGAGGAAATCACCTCTAATGATTGTTTATTGTTCAGGAAGGGTTCCCTTCCTGAACAAAAACAATCTTCCCACGACGCAGGCATCCTTGCACCATGATGCAAGGGTGCCTGCGTCGGCGCATGGCAGCAGTTTGTGCACCAGAGCAGGGGGAAGCACAGGGATGTGACATATTGGTGTAAATATGTCGCATCACTATGCTTTCCAAACTAACACAGCACGGCGCAGCAAAATGACTTGCTGCATCGTGCTACGTTAGTTTATTATAAATCTGCCCCTAAATAGGTGAAAAGATAAAACAATAGTAAAACAAGTCAAAAGTTAGGGAAAACTTGGCCAAAAACCCCTCTTTAAAGATGCAATACTGGGAAACACAATCCCGCCCTCTTGGCAAGGATCATTCCTTGTACCTTTTCATAAAAAAGGCTCGCGTTCCAATCCCGATAACTATCGAATGATAGCCCTGCTTGATGTGGATGGGAAAGCCTACGCAAGTATACTTTTAAAAGAACTTACAAAATGGGTGGAAACGAAAAACTTAATCCCTTTTAGCCAAACCAGCTTCCGTAAAGGTTGCCACATCGAGGACAACTTGATCTCCATAGCCCACCTGATGGAAACAACTCTAGCTGCAAAAGGCAAATCAATGTACATGGGATTCATCGACTTTCGTAAAGCCTTCGACAGCGTTAGTCGGCCTAAATTGTGGGAAAAACTGGCAAGATGGGGCATCCCACAGGCACTACTAAAGGCAATAATAGCCCTACACACGGACACCTGGGTAAAAGTCAGAGTAACATCGAAATGGTCTACCTCTAATAACATTTTCACTAATAGGGGCCTAAAACAAGGATGCACCCATGCGCCATTACTTTTCAATCTGTATCTCGCCGACCTACCTGAATGGTTGTCCCGATCAAGAGCCTTCCCTCCAGGAATCGGCCAGTGTAAAATCCAAATGCTGCAGTACGCAGACGATACCATTCTTCTGGACCAAACCCAGGTGGGCCTCCAAAGATTGCTCAATTACCTCGCCCAGTATTGTAAAAACAATATGCTAGAGATAAACGTTAGTAAAACCAAAACGATGGCAATCACACCTGCGAATGGAAAAAAGATCAAGTGGTATATAGAAGGGAAACCACTGGAGACTGTCACCGCATATAAATATCTGGGCGTCTGGATTGGCCATAAAGGGAGATGCTCGGTGCATACAACAGAGATGCAGGCAGTGGCTCGCAGTTTAGAGGGGGCCTTCATGAGAACGAAGAGTGCTCTGCATTCCCAAGATTTTGTCCCTTTGATAAAATTAATCAACGCAAAATTCCTGCCCACAATCTCCTTTGGCGCAATAATCTTCAAAGACAAAATGAACAACTGGCTAGATAGAGCACAATCATCATGCTATCGCCGGGTCTTCCGATTGCCAAATTCGACTTCCCATGCCCAAATCCGGAAAGAATTTTCCTTATCCTCTATGCGCTGGATTATGGGAGCAAGATACGTCTCATACTGTCTGAAAGCGAAACAAGCTAACCCCCACTCGCTGAAGGGCTGCATATGGCTCCTGCTTAGTAATCCAACTACACCATGGAATAAGTATCTGACATTCTGCCTCAATTCCCTTGAAGTGGGGAACATATGGTCCTCTCCTTTGCCCGACGAAACAAAAGCAAAGCTTTTTACCAAGCAAGCCAAAATTCTATCAAATCAATCGGACATGCAACAGGTTCTACAACTTTATCACGGTCCCTGGGCTGCCAAACTATATGCCCCGAAAACATCACCATCTTATCTCGCATCAGCAATGAAGCCGTATATCAAACATCAATTAATGAGATTTCGCTTCGGCTTAATTCCGTTGAAGGCATACAAGTTTGGCAAAGGATATGTGAAAGAAGCCTCCTCTCAGTGTCGTTTCTGCAATCAGGGAGAGGAAAGCCTAATCCACATTCTGTGCATTTGCCATCAACTCCGGGCGCAAAGAATATTTTGGCTGAGACCAATTTGGCTTTTTCTAGGCATCAGGACTTGTCAAGAAGCGCTCGAGGCCTGTATGAGGGGAGACTCGCCACAATTGGCGACTCGCTTTGTAAAATTCATCACAGCAATTAACTCCTCGATTCAATCATCCGAGCAAGTTTGAATTTTCCCCTCCCTATGTGCCAATCCCTTGGCTTTTCTGCTTTCCCTTTGCATTACCCAATCCATTATTTCTATTGTCTTTTTTTAACAGACTTGAATTCTTCTTTTCTATTTAAAATGTCATTTTCTGGATGTGCATATTGCAATGATTTTAAATAATTGTGCAATACATTTTTTTTACTTACTTACTTGGCCAAAAACCAGACACAACAATATTGTAATATTTGACAATCGCCAAACGAACAAACATGGGCCAAAATAGGCCAACTTTGCTCCATTCATGTTTGGTACGAATGTGCAATTCAGATCGCACGGCTGTTAACGTCCAGTCTGAAGACATAGGACTCTTGCTTGCAGCATTGGTCCTCTGGCTCAAAGTCGAACAGCTTATTCCCAAGCGTCATCACGTGGCAAGCTACCCAAGGACAAATGTGGTTTCACTGTTATCAAGCCTACGATTCAAAAGAGCAATCAAGCTCCTAGAGGTGGACAAGTCCTCGATAGCTTGCGCTCTGGCTCATCTCGGGGTCTTCGTGGGCCTTCGAGCCCCAACACGACTGAAGCTGAGAAAACCAACATTGTGAAACACAAACGTGGATGCATTGTCAATTGGCATCTAATGGACGGAGTGCTGAAACTTTTCAGACACTCACCCCCATTTACAGTTCTGGGTTGAATCCATCATCGTTCTTTCGCTCACTTCGCCACCCCAGTTCAGACATAGCTATATGCAAATCAATCCTGACCCTGTGCCCCATGGGAACAGTTCAGCCCAAACTGCCAAGCAATGTCTTCCCTGGACCGGAAACAAGCATCCCTGGACAGGCTTCGGGCTAACAGATCCTCATCAGCCAGGCTAGCTTGAATCCAATGGCAAATTGAGCAAGGGACCTACGTCTGGGCATACCCTGCCAAATTAGGGCGAACAAAGCAAACACAAAGAGAAGATGGATGGAGGGCTGACATTTTTCAGACACTGGGGGTGAGTCACTGGTTCAGCAGGGGTAAAGAGACCAGAGTCCTAAAACCAGCAAAAATGGAGTCAGAAAAATACAGGAGGAAGGCAAAAAGTCTGGGCATAACCCTGCAAAAAGGGCCAGGCCCAACAGGTGTGCATTTTAGTCACGAGTTATGGTTACTTGTGATAACTATCACTGTTGAATTTCAGTGGTTTTGTTTGTTCACCTAACTGTAACGTCTCTTTCTCCTTTGGTTTTTTGAGTGTGCATACATATATATGAAAAACCTTAAGAATAAATGGACAAGATATAAATATATAATATATATATATATATATTGAAAGATAAATATTAGGTAATTAATGTACAATTACAAAATATGTTTAGGTTTAGTTAAATTATTAAGATCATCATTCACCAACAAGATTTCTTGGCGCTACTTTCCGTTGCTGTGGAGTGGTACTTAAAGACGTATGTTTTTGAAGGATTTAAGTAAAAGTAGGTGGGAGAATCCTTTCTGAAGTGGAAGGGCACTCCGCAGTTTGTCTGCAGCTACTGAGAAAGCTTGATCTCTGAAAGTCAGCGGTGGACACCATTACGAAGGGTGGTGCGGTGGGTGGGGTCGCGGGGTGGGGTGGAATATATAAAAAAAAACATCTTTTGCCGCTGGCCACTCCAGCGTTGTCTCCTTGCGCCGCCTCTCCTCTTCCTGTCTGCAGGTCCCAGCAGCCCCTGGGACAGACTCCCTGTCCAATCCCCGTGCTGCAGAGCTGCGTGGGGATTGGTCTGAGCAGGCAGAAAAGATGCCTTTCTCAGACCAGAGAGTTAGGATTTCTCCAGCCCAGCTGCTCAATGCAGCTGGGCTGGAGAAAGCCTATGTGCGCATGTGTGTCTTGGTCGACCTGAGACAACCGGCCAAAACTCGTATGCGCACTTAAGGAGTGGAATGCACTAGCCCTCCTCCTCACCCTCCCATACCTCTGCCCCGCCCCATCCAACAGCGCTGGTTACAAGCCGGCAAATGTAAATTAAAACGATGCAAGAACATCGTTTTAATTTATATTTGCTGGCTCTGACCCAGGCAGTGAGGCGACGCTCCTCCGCCATTGCGGAGGAGCTGCCACTGCTGAAAGTGGAATTTCAAGCTTTGGGGGTTTTCAAGAGGAACTTTCCCATGGAGTGAAGACATCTGGAAGCATGATGTCAGAAGAATTTCTGGGACATTAAAGCAAGGGAATTAGCTTGAACTGATCTGTGTTCTATAGAGAAAGCTTTAAAAATGATTCCATCTTTCACTGGTAACCAGTATAGGTTTTTTTTCTGGACGAGGTCATTCAATCAATTTGTTTGAGGTCACATTTTGGATCAGCTGTATTTTCATAGTACATTTTCCTGGTGCAGCCAGCAAGACTCAGTTGCCATAGTCTAACCTTGACTGGATTAGAGCATTGACCAGTGGTATTAGTTCCTTGTCTAACCGCTTCCGCGCTGCGTCGATTCCCCCCCCTGTGCTGGACATTCCAGAACAGGGTGCGGTCGTGACGGAACCATTCCGTCATCAGCACAGCTCAACCGTGACTGATGACGGAATGGTTCCGTCACAAGCATCGAAGGGGCTAAAAGCTGTAAAATAGGTCGAAGCATACAACTGTTCTATTAGCGGCCAGAGTAGAAAGGCTAAGGGGAGAGTCTCGGTGGATTTCAAAATTACAAAGTGAAAGTGATGGTACGGGTGGTTGGCTGCCCCATTGTAGTTGGCCAGTTAAAACCCCGGATGCGGATTTGGGTGATGCTAGAAGCAGTTACATTTTGTAAGGGTTTTATTTTAGGTACTGTAGTTACCCACCTGTTTGTTGCCTCCATGCTCGTGGTTAAAGGATGAGACGGATTTGTGTCTGGAAACAATCCAAAAATCAACTCTGTGAACATAAAAACCCTTTGTACACAGATGGTGCAAGTGGGCGCATACTGACGTTAAAAACCAACAGGGATAACATTGATAATTGTGGCACATCATAACACATTTCTTTGACTGAAGAGGAGTATGTCTAAATCCTGCTTGTTGTGTGTCTAACAGGCCGTTTTTTCTCAACAGATCCGCAGAATTATAGAACAAGCAGTTTCTCCAACAATTTAGATAAATGAGGGAGAGGATAAAATAGTTGGTATTTTCTGGGATCTGTAGTGTTTAAAACAGGGTTTTTTAGCGGTGCTTTAATGACAGCAGTTTTCCAACTTTTGAGTCAGTTAGAGAACATTAGACAGGTTTCTTTGATCATACCTAGTGATAATTATTTCACGAATTTTGCTGGGCAGATGTCAAGCGGGGAACCAGAGGGACTGCTGTGAATAATGGTATCCCTGAGAGTGGATTCTGAAATTGGAGAAAAAAAGACTTGTCAAAAACCTAACCAGATGTATCCTCGGTGTCATTGAAGGAGTATTACAAGGTCTGGCATTAGGGTCGGTCTCACTCCCCCACAGCTAGTATAGTGAAAATCTGGCTTCCTTCTTTAGTAAAAGAATGGAAAAAATGGAAATAATTTGAACTTGGCTACATTCAGTAGATGGTCGTTCTTTAAATAGTTCAAAAAATGATTTGGAAAGTTTATGGGCATTATGAAACTGCTGTGGGAAATACACTTGTGTGGCCTGTTTGATCTGCTTGTAATACACTAGATGTATTTAGTAATTAACATTTTAAACCTTGATCATAAGATTTACACCACGTGTATTCACTTTGGCAAATGCTTACTTTATAGGAAGACGTACCTTGGAAAACCAAGGGATGTCTTTCTTTTTTGTTGGTTTTACTTTGGACTGGTAAAGGTTCATTGAAACTTGACAAATAGAAGAATTAAGATCCTATAGACAATTTGGAACAATATGTGCTTCGTTGCCAGTAGCAATTTTCTGTAGAGCTCTAACTTGCAATGTGATCTCAGAGGCAGTAAATAGTCAGGTCACTGTCCAACAGTAGTTTTTATTTTTAAAGAGGTACTATGCTGATCGTTTGCCACTTTAAAAATAAAAAGAATAGTCAAATGGTCTGACCTTAATAGATGTATACATTTATCAATTGTGAAATATTCTATATTGGATTAGGAAGTTGTCCTCAGGGATTTGGATCATAAGAAAGCTGATCCTCCTATTTAAAATTATTTATAATTGTACCTACGCACCATTTTGCCATGGCTGTCTACAGTACGCTGGGAATTACTACTATTAGGTCAGGCACAACCGTGCCATGTAAGCCTTTTTGTAAACATGGATGCCCGACTAGATATATAATCGATCACGGTGTTCTGTACTTTTTAAGCATGAAGCGAATGGGCTAAATTTGACAGCGTAGCACACAGCGTTTGCACCCCTCGCACTGGCCTGAACACTGGTGATATAAAGGTCTGTACACAAGAGATCGTCCGGATACTGGTTTCAAGCTTACATATCTGGAACCCTGAGGAAGTCAAGCCGATACATACCCGACTCAACACATTCTGGCTAAATCAGCATTGATGGAAAGAACAAAATAAAGAAGATTGCTGTGTTCAGTTTCAAGAGGGAATCATTATTGTACTTTGGTGTCCTTGCAAACATTGTCTTCTACAATCGGGAACTGTCCTGAACTTGAAGAGCATTGCTGGGGCTGCTCTCTTTTCTTACTAGAGCACCCTAAATGGGCTTTTGAAATATTACTGAATTGTTTGGGACCAAGAGTGTGTTGACAGAACTCTGGCCACCGAGCTGTTTGACCCATTTAGTGCATTGAATTGACATCAAAATGCAGGGCCAGCATAATACTGGGCATGGAAATCATTGCACCATTGACACCCACATTATGCCAAGAATTACCACAGTAGGTCCCGGATCAACATCATGCCGGGGGGCATTTACATAGCCGCAGTATGTCAAGAATTATGGCTATACTGCCAGGTTTGCCATTATTCAATGAGTGGGCACAACTGTTCCAAGAATGCCTACATTTTGCCCGTCATTACCACCATACTGCCAGGGCCCATGCCCATCCATTTTATGTCAAGAATTACCACCATCTCGCATGACCAACATTGTGCCAAAGATGTGCACATCTCACCACGGGTGGTCATAGTAGGACATTAATTGCCACCATCCTGCTAGGGTCAGCAGACACCATCATACCATGGATGCCCACTAAATGCCAAAAATGATCATTACTTTTCCAGGACTAATATAAATCATCACAATGTGCCTTTGTCGTTATTATGCCAAGACCTACACTTTAGTAGGAATTGCCATCATGCAGTGAATGCCTACAAGTTGCCAAGGAATCCCAGTTTTAGCAGGGCCAGCAGTCCCCCCCCCCCCCCCGAGGTGGTTATCACACATGGATGCCCACAGGCTGCCAAGAATTATCAACATTATGCCACAGCCAGCAATTTACTAGGAGTGGGCCCAAAACATATCCACACACACACACATATATATATATATATATATATATATATATATATATATATATATATATATATATATATATATATATATACACACCAATTCCATACATTAAAAAAAGTATTACTTACTTTTGACTAATACTGATATCATAACTCCTGCTCCTGTCAACCTGAACACTCCCATCTCAAGGGCCTGGATTTGCAGGTCAGCAAATAGTTGAAGACTGGGCTGTTGAGGGCCATCTGGTATTCGAACCTGAGGTTCCTGCATTGCTCTGCATTCTTGGGGCTGGACAAAGAAGGGGATTGGATTGTTGTGCCTTTCTAGGGACTGGACAGTTGTTAAATAGCAGCTCCAGGTTTCTGGTAAGTAGGTTTGTTGGGCTTCGCTGGGTGGAGGGGGGGGGGGGGGTTGGGCAGTGGACTCTGTGCTTATACGAGATTATAAAACTGTTCACCCATAAATAGGCATTATGGCTAGTGAGGGAACTGTGTATACTTCAATGCTATTTCAATGTGCTGATTTTTAGATGTGTCCTTCAGTATTGCACTTGCACTTAATAACAACACGGTGCACAGAAGCATTAGCACTTTATTATCATATACGAGATTAGAAGATTGCCGATCCTAGAATAAGCATTATGCTTAGGGATGTAACTACGCGTATATACTCTAATGCTGTTTTTATTCCTTCGATGCTGATGACGGAACCGCTCCGTCATCAGCTGCGGTGGCGCTGTGCTGATGACGGAGCGGTTCCGTCATGACCCGCTCGGCACACCTGCATGGCGCGGATTCCTCGCCTGCGCTGAGCGTTCTATTGAGCGGGGCGGGCCATGACGGAACCGCTCCGTCATCAGCATAGCTCAACCGAGGCTGGTGACGGAGCGGTTCCGTCACCAGCATGCGGCCGCCGCATTTCCGCCCCCATAGCGCTGCGGCGGAATAGCCGCCGCAGCGAAGGAGTTAATGCAATTTTAAAATAGAAGCATTTGCACATTCGTTCTAAACCAACAATGCATAAGTAATACAGCTTAGCACTTGCACTTTGAGGATTGAAAGCCTGGGAGAATATCATCCCCAATGAGAGTAAGTATTCTATTACAGTAAAATTGACAATGTAGTGTCCCACACTGCAGAGCATTCCTGATTTATTTCTGCGGAACTGTATTTTACAGGGGGTACGTTATAACAAAATAAACAGATCAGATATATGATGCCAATGAAATAAGTCTATAATCAAGAAAAACAATGCGGATTCGCAAACTTTAGATAGCAACCAGATGAGGTATTTGCACTTGCACCTTATCACTAACAACGATCATGCTGAACTGTTCAATAAAGTCTTGAGGATGTATTGTTCATACTATAATGGAGACTATTCCCGACAAGGTTAAAGCAAAGGCATAAGAACTTCATTTGCTGGCTTTACATAAAATCGAAAATCTGAAATCGAAAGCCTTATAAAGGAGAGGTAATGAAGGACTACACATTAAGGGGCTTAAAACTGAGGCACATAAAATATTATCTTTTTACACAGGAAATGTTTGGTTGTAGGGATATTTAATTTATTTATTTGCACATTAAGTTAGAATTTTGACAATATGTAAATAGAAAAAATTCATAAATTGTAAAAAAGAATGATATTGAAATATATTGAGGCAATAAAAAAATAGAAAGAATATAAATAAAATAAAAATGGAAACAAAAACAGAAAAGATAGAAACATTCTAAAAAGATAAATTAAGCAAACATGAGAAGAGTTCTACAAACTATTGTAACCAAGATGAATTGAGGTGTGTGCCTTTTGAAGTATGTTGTCTGTCTATGTTAACATGTGACCATTTTTGCAAAAATAAAAACAATTGTAGTATTTTGGCTCGCTGTTTGAACAAGGCAGGGGATCTTGCCGAAACGCGTTACAGCCCTTTATACAAATAATAAAACATACTGGAAGAATGGACTACTGTGTTGGTATCTGCCATCAGGATCGTGTGTGCCGGGAATGGTTGGAGAGAGTAGCCGCTTCCTGCTGAATGCAGCATTTCCGACACGCTCTTGATTAGGAGCCCCGCGGAGACTTGGCAAAGTTGTTTTTTAAGTGCTTTGCACAACGGGGGACCCCCCAGGAGACGACTCATTGCCGTAACTGCTCAAAGCTGGGCAGATCAGCCGCCGCAAACGGTGCGTCGGAGGACGCCTGTGAGTAGGTAAGAGTCTGCTTGGCGGGAGGCGAAAAACAATCCAAAGTGGGGAGAGACGCCGTGGAGGCAGAACACATTCTTGAAGGCGAGGTCCAGTACAGTTGGAATTTTGTTACAAAGTAAGGGCTTGTGCGAGGCAGCAAAGTGTTTGCCTGGCACTTGGAGCAGCTGTAAAACAGTAACTGCCAGGTTAAAACACATATAAAGAAGGATGGAAGAATGGGTACAATTGTGTGAGGTAGCTGCAGGGGCAGTTTTTGACAAAGAGAGACCAGGTATTGTAGTGTAGTTCCTATTTTCCCAATAGGCTCTGCGCATTGGAATAATATCTTCAATAGTATAGACGTAGGACTGTGGTTAACTAGGTCTTCTACTGACGATATTAGACTTAAAGTTATATGTGCCAGCTAGCTCAGAGTTCACTAGAAACTTTCTCGAATAGGCAAGATAGGAGTTTAACCTCCCTGGATAGACAAGAAGGGATTTAGTTTCTGACAACCATAGAACATGACAACTTTGCTCTCCCCTAATCAAGAGTATATCTCTAGAGTCGTGTGAAAACAAAAGACAACTATTTTACTCAGTCAGTACGTGCATTCTTAGTTTCACCAGTTTTGTAGAGAAATAAGAGATGGGCGTGGTTCAATAAAAAGATGTTATTTATTGATCAGTCTCTTTTCTCATACAAGAGAAATGAATCGCTATTATTGCAATACTTATAGTTAAGTAAAGTGCATACAGTAAAAAGAGAATTATAAAATAATACTGTAAAAGCATTTATATGGTTTCTTAGCCATATGATACTTAAAATGGATAAAAGATATACATACATATATACATTGACTAATCGTACTCAACTGGTGCTTCTAACTACGCCTACCCCGGTGTACCTGACCTAAGCCTAATACTTGGGAGGGAGTAAGTAAGTAGCAGTTTAAGTTAAGTTTGTTTTGCCAAGAATCTGACTCAAGAATTCTCTGTAAGGGGTTAGTCAGTTCAGTACCTGGGATTTAGAAGGCTGGAGAGTTGGTATCTCTGTCTCAGGACTCGATATCCCAGTTACCCGCGAGGGCGGCTATAAACGCCGGAGGCTGGATTTCTCGGCAGGAGAAAAGGCAGCGTCTCTCTCAGCGCGTCAAAAGGGAGGGGCAGCATCCGTGGGCTTTTGACGTGTTTGACGTAAGGATGGACATAAGACGTCAGCAAGAATGTCATAAGGACTGGTCGTTCTTACATTCTTTGCAGGAGTTCTCGAGCGAAATCAAAACAATGGCTGCGAGGATTTCCCAGGTCTGTTGGAGGTTTGATTTGTTTTGAGAACTCGGTGTGCTTCTCTAGGGGGCTGAAGGGATAGTGCTTGCTTAATGTGACAGCATGCGCTATGACCTAATCTGAAGACGGGTTTCTGTGCCGGTGTATGGACATTAGTGAATTAATAACCGGACAAGGGTCAGAAATAGGAGTATCAATATAGGTACCTAGATAAACACACTACACCCACTCCACGAATTTATGTACATATTTACAAACCTAAGCAATAGTAAACATAACTAACAGTGCATGTGTATACCGGACCACCCCAAAAAACATTTTTTTTTTTAAATGGCGTATGCAAAATGCACGAAATGAGTATAGGTACTGTATGCATTCAAGCAGTACAATCATTCAAAAGTAGATGCACATTTTATATCGGCATGAATGATTTGCGAAATTACACATGAAATGGCTCTTGATACAGAAAAAAAATTGCGAGACCATCTCATCACATATAAACACAATTAATTGCATATAAACTAGAGGTAGAGGTAATGTAATATCTCTAGTATTCCTAAGAATAGAAGTTCTGTTCTCTAAGAATAGTTTTACTTTAAGCAGAAGATAAGTGCCAAAAAGGTAAATATTTTGGAATTGGAAAAAAGTTTTCGCTATTCAGGGGAGAAGAGAAAAAAAATAGTTCACAGTCATTTTGTTTTCAAGAGACTGAAGGCCAAATTCAGAGTTCAGAGAACGCCGTGTGCAAGTTTGTTTAAAATCATTCTCTCTGTTCCGGTGAAAACATCATTTCAGATAGATTCTCGAAAAAACATTCTACAGCTTCTGGTGAGAGTTCGACTAGGTTAGAAAATGTCGCTACCATGCAGTCACGCGCATGATTGCTTTCACTGATGGTTTGATCAGAACTGCTTACAGAAGGTCGTACCTGGTCAATGCTGCTTTCATCTTGTACTTCACTACCCTTCAATCGTAGTGGTGAAGTTTCCACGAATGCCGTCATCAGGATAGGTAGCCGCTGGGGACAGCACAATGCATGAGCCTTTACCGGACCCAACAAAGTATCTGCATCCAATGGTACGTCTGATTGTAGTGTAAGACAGGTGTCCAACACGCATTCTTCGCCGCATAGCATGCACCTTAATACAGGCATAACACAATTCTGCCAGATGGGTCTGAATGAAAGAAACCAGGTCATATTTAGATCTCGTAGCCGGGCTAAGCCAAGGACTTTAGTTATGCGGTCATGGTAGCGGATAGCTAGGATCGTTTCTTCCATTGTAGCTGGAGTCTTGTCTGTGACATGGCTTGCCATAACGAAGCAAGAGTAGCAAGAATAAAATGCCTGCTACGAGTCCCAACAGGAGTGGAAGTCCGCCAAAGATGGAATGGACGAAATTTGGAAAAATACCCAGGATCACTTGAATGGTGTTAAAGCGCCTGAAAAAACTGACTTAAATACACTTGCGATACCGCTTGTATCAGAAATATTTAAGATTTCGTTCAACATTTCTGTGAAGTGTAGGGGGCAATTTGTTGATAACATTGAATGAATCTCTGCCGTTGTCCTTGCAACTTGGAGATCATACGTTTCTTTTGATGACGTCAACTGGGTTGGCGTCTGTAGGAGCACAGTCTTCATTCTGCTTAAAGTATCAATTCGAATAGAAGAGATTTTTAAACTGGGCCCTAACCTTCCCTCCCTGTCTGGAGCATCATTCGGGAACAATACTCTTTCACAGCACATGACCTTGGAAGTCACGCTTATGAGATAAGGTTTTCCTGGCAGCAAGCCACAACACCTGTGATCTACAATTAGAATGTAACTCCCGTTCGAAAGTCTTCTAAAGAATGGTTCTATTTGTGTTGCAGGTGTGCCTAATTGGTGACATGAAAGGTTATTTGAAGTCCCTTCACAGGCCCCATGCAAACTAATACCCTGACACAGAAGTATGCCACTGAGTGATTTTTCACAATTATTACCACTAAGGAATACACTCTGTCCGTTGTTACTGACACATGTGTGTGTATAGGGCAAGTTCCATGTGGACTTAATGTATCCTTTACCCAACCTTTCATACTGGCCTGCCTGTATATATTTTTGGCAGTATTGAAACTGGAAAGTTGTTATCGGAATATTTATTATCCCATGTATTATCCATTCAATGACAGGTCGTTCTGACATTGTCAATGGTAATCTCTCAAGTTTTTCAATGCTCAGAATTGTATAGTCAGCACCCTTTTGTGCCAAACTGATTTGTTTATCAGTAAGGTTAAAGATATTAAATAGTGACGTTGTGTTGATTAAACGCCAAGGCACATAGCCTGAACGCAGATTTTGTAACGTCCAGCCAAGCTGTACAATAGAACGCAATTGAGACTGACCGTGTTGCAACATCAGTAAGTCTTGTTCTATTATATCGATTGCAGAAGATACAATACTGTCCAGTGAATATATTCTGGAAGACAGAGTCATTAACCCATTGTCCACAACAGAAAGTGATTTTTCCAAATTAACACGGTCAATTTCCCGTATTTTTTCTGCTGTCTCAAGTTGAGTTACTTTCCAAGCTTCGTTGTAAGCTGCATATATAGAGGCCGCTATGAAACGTTTTAGACGCTGTTTGCGTGGTCCCATGATGAAATCACGCAAGTCAGCACCTTCCTTAAGTAAAGTTAAGTGTTGCTTAATTTCTGACAGTGTGGATGTATGTAGCCATTGAAGGCAGAGTTTCCCCACACTATAAGTAGTTACAATCCCTGGATGTTGTCTCTGGGAGTATCTTGCGTCTGGCCTGGTCAATGTGAACCCCTGTATTTTGTTCAGGAATCTGTCTTGACAGTTATTTGTGTCTGTGGGCCAGATCAACCATTTTTTCCAATCAGCATGTGTTCTGTTTTGGTTTAAAATATGGGATACGTCTATCTCAACCTCCGTAGTGCTATTACTGTTAGGTGTTGGTTTTGGAATAGACGGTTTATTGAAGTCTTTAATTTTGGCTAGGCCAAGACAGTTTGTTGAATTGTATCATTCAAAAATATAATTTGTTCTGGGATCATGCAGGCTCTAAATAATGATTCTATACCTTGCACGTGCCAATCTTTTGTGCCCCAGATTGTTTTCGTTTCAATGTTATTGTTCCAGAAATCAAAACCGAAGGTATTCATTTTTTCAAAGAATGAGTCTGAA
This sequence comes from Lissotriton helveticus, assembly GCF_964261635.1. Taxonomy (NCBI): domain Eukaryota; kingdom Metazoa; phylum Chordata; class Amphibia; order Caudata; family Salamandridae; genus Lissotriton; species Lissotriton helveticus. The sequence continues at coordinate 1,937,350,511 of NC_136065.1, forward strand.
TATATCAATTTTGTGTTTGTAAGCATGGTTTTCACTCCTGTCTTATTTAACAATTTGAAATAAAATGATTCTGCATTACTTGTGTTGAACCCTGAAAAGTATGAATATTTATCAAAATATGTCTTTGAATTGCCTTTTGGTGGAGTTGCACAATGTTCCCATTGGTTAAATTTTAAAACATTTCTAGGAGTAGATTTATGCAGATAATGGTTACCATAATGGTTATAACAAAACATTTGATCGTAATTAGATGAACCTTGCAAATAATCATGTTCTGTAAATTTAGCTGACATTACTAGATCAGACATCATATCATTAATACTTTCAAAGTCCCAATCATCAGTAAATGTGCTTGGTTTTACAAAGTCACTTAAAGAAATCTTGAATTGATGAGGATACTTCAGTAGTTCAACCGGACCATATATTTCGTAATCAGTTTTGTCCCATGCTACCCCACCGGGTATAGGATTGGCTGTGAAGTTTACTGAAGAAAGATCTCTTTTCTCGATGTGTGAAGACTTGTGTGGTTTCAGGACCAAGTTGATGTTCTGACTTGCTGTGTCCATTGTAACATATTTTCCCTTAATGAAGTGCCCCAAGCATAGTACCATGATGAGCCAAAGTATGAGGATGAATACTCCAAGCGCCACCCATAGTTCAATCCATGGAGAAATTAGATAGGTTTCTTTTAGTTGATGAAAGAGTTCCTTTGCTTTATCTTTAAGAGTTTTTGTTGTCGGCTGTTCCTCAGGTTCACTTGGATCCTCAGAAAAATCATCGAAGTTGATGAAGTAGCCTGATGCTGTTCTGTCAATTGTTTCAATTGCTTCTTGATTCCTTTTTGTTTTTGGAATTTTCTTTGTTTCATTAGCATAGTCTGTGGTTACATCATTGTAGACTGGTGTTTCTTGATTTAAGATTTTAATTTGGGTTTCAAGAGGTTTAAGTTCCATGGCTTTGTTGCATAGTCCTTGTTGTTTTACTGTAGCTTTATCAATTGTGATTAGTCTTTCAGTTTGAACCTCTGTGTTTGTAGCAAACTTTGGTGTTCTGCTACTTCTTGGGAGTCCACTTGGCCTACTACTTGTTATCGGCCACATGATTGTGGTTTAACCAGGTCGATGGATACAACTCGGTTCTCCTTTTTACCAGCAAGGGGCGGTAGTACTACTGATCTTGTCCCGTTGACAGACAAGACAGGAACTGCTTTTCTGTAAGAAGGCCCAAATTCCTTCTTTACCGCGATCTTCTCTCTGACCAGATCCCCGATTTTTTGAATCCAGACAGGCCTTGCTGGGACAGGTGGTTTCTCTTCAGTGGCTGTTGCTTCAACTTTATGTTGCTCAGGTCTTTTCTCTTTTTGTTTAAGTCCTGTAAAATAGCCAAACGATCTTTGATATCAAAGCATTTTTCTTTAACCACTGAAGTTTTGACTATCAAGGTCCTGGATTAACATTCTAGTCCCAAACAATAGTTCGTACGGACTGAGACCTCTCAGAGAATTTCTTGGCAGATTATTAAGACTACGTTGGACACTTATTAAATGTTTGACCCACCCAGCTCCTGAACCTAATACCTTTGCTGTTATAGATTGCTCTATGCCCTGGTTTTTTCTTTACACCATCCAGTTTCCCTCAGGAAGGAGGTGACAAGAGTACCGCAATGCTATGCCCATGCCGGCCATGTCCGTCTCATAAGCTCGAGAGCTAAAAAGCAGGACCCTGGTCAGAATGTAGCATGCAAATTGCGTATATGCCATTATAGACTCGCAAATCTTCGTATAACAGTTCAGACGTCAGCCGAGAGCTGGGGTCTATATTTTAAGTGAAAATAGTCTCTACATGTTAATATGACGCATTATTCATACTGGGTATTTCATGTCGAAAGCCTAATCCTTATTGGGTGAAACGCCATGGCAGTACACCGTCTCGGTCACCACTGCGATCTCTGTTGCAGTCTGGGCAGATTTTTGCAAATATATGATGTTGCAGGCTCATTCCTGGCCACCAGTATGTTGATTGTAATTCTTCTAGAGAATCCTTAAGTGTAAGGTGTCTAAGACCCTCACCCATATGTGCGTCTGCTATTAACCAGCCTCTCCTGTCCATGTTTGGAATCACTCTATCCCCCACTCCAGGGATTCGAGCAAAAGGAACGGTGTTTGCATCGATTATGTATGTATAATTGAGTGGATACATGAGGGGTAGCGCTGAGCAGTCGCCTTTTGATTACGTTTTTACCGCCAGCATTGTTTCCCCCGTCAATGTATTTTACTGAACGCTTTTTTGTAGCTACGGAAGCCGATTTAATTGGTTCCGCTGTGGCTGTCTCAGCCAATGAATTCCCTGCAACGTGAACGCCATCTCGCTGATGACTCAGTGAGTGTATCACGTGAGTCTTTGGTAGTTCTTTCTTTAAAAGAACTATTTGTTCCCAAAGCGATTTTTGCTTTATTGTTGCACCTGTGTCATCTTTGTACCCGTTTTCAACCCATTTCTGCAAGTCGTTATTGTATGATTTTACGCAGTAATATGAATCGCTCACTATTAGTGTCGGGAATTCGCGATCCGCATTATCTAGCGCCATTTTTAACGCTATTATGTCAGTTTGTTGTTCTGAATTGTTTTCCACTGAGTGTGTTTTTGAAAACAGAGGTCTTAATTTACCTCCGCGCCTTTTGTAATCTCGCATGTGGCGTTATAAGCTTGTTCACCCCAAACTGAGGGCTGAGCATGTCCGTCTGTATGTATTACACAGGCGTACTGTCGTACGGGCAGAATATCGATTGGCAGAGGATATTCTCTTTCATATTATAGATTTTTTTATTTTGTCAACTCTGGATCAAAATAGTATTTCACTCTGTCTGTAGCAAGAGAATCTTCCCATTGTATCCATCTAGGATTCAGTGCCATAGTAGGTAAATTACATGGGGTTGTTAATGCCTCAAAGGCTGATTCTGCTGTTCTGACTGTAATCTGTCTGCCGTCAGCTTGGTATCTTTCTCTTGCTACAGCTGTTTGAACCGCGTGAACAATGTTTTCCTTAATGCTGAATGTTTTTTCAGCTTCTGTGTACAAGTGTGATTTGTATGCTATTGGTACCTTTTCTCCCTCATTAGAGGTTAGGTATGTGAATCCGCATCTTCCTGGGATGACTCGAATCACAAGGTTGCGTGTGTTATCGCGTGTTTGCAGTTTTGTTTTAACTAACATGTCCGTTTGTAAAGATCTCAAAATTTCTGTGTGTTTTTGAGTCCAGTTGATTCTTTTAAAATCTGGTTTTATTAGAGAGGTTTAACCCTCTCTGCATAGTTTATAATGTAAGTTCTTCCGAAATTCAGGAAACCTAGAATTGATTGCAAGTTTTTCAGTGTTCTAGGTGCTTGGATTACAGCACATTTCTCTAGAAAATTGTCAGCCAGGCTTTTGCCTTCACTTGATAATTCATATCCTAAGAATAGGACAGTCAGATGGGCAATTCTTGACTTCTTGAAGTTGAATTTGTAACCCTCTGCTGCGAACCCAAGTATTATGGTGTTCACTCTTTTCAAGTGAGTATCCAAATCATCATCTGTTAGATAGATGTCATCGACATAAGATAATGCCTCATCATCATACATTTGTAGTAACTCTGTTACCCTTGCTGAGAATAATCCTGGGCTGTTCTTGAACCCTTGGGGCAAACGACAGAAATTTTCTGCGAGCCATTTATTGAGAAAGCGGTCAAATATCTGCTTTCAGGTGCTATATTTTGACAAAAGAATCCATTAGAGATGTCTAATGGTGTTTTGTATTTTTTGCGCACTATGCTATTCATTAGTGCGGCACTGTGTGATTTTTGTACTGCAAACGTTTTGCAGCATGAGTTAAGGTGTCTGTAGTCCAAAACTAGACAATATGAATCATCTGGTTTGGAGACAGGAAACAAAGGATTGTTCATTTGTGAGGTGCATGTTTCAATCACCCCCTGGTATTCAAGTTGATCTAAATCTCCCTGACCTGTTTTTTAGCTTCTTGCTTAATTGGGTACTGCCTCTGTGCAGTTGGTTGAGATTTTAACTGGATTTTGTGAGGAGGAGAGTCCTCATCCCATCCCACATGATTTTTATATAATGCAGGAGCCTGGGCTACTGCCCACTTTCTTGCAAGTGTATATTTTTTATGAATTGGAATATGATTTGAGAAGGCAGGTATAATCATTTCTTCGCCATGAGGGCACTCCCTGACAAACTCTGGTGGCCAGTCTTTTTCAGCTAGAAGGATGTCATAGCCCTTGGAGAGATTACCCCAAAATAGACCCCTTATTTTCCTAGTCTTATCTCCCTCTATACGTAAGGTTATTTCATATATTTTATGAGGTTTGCTAACTCTGGTATCTGCAGTTTCCACTTGAATGCATTCATTCGTGTCCACTGTCTCCAGATGATTCATCAGGATCTTGCGAGCTATGCTAACTTCTGCTGCGCTGTCTAGCATTGTCTGAGCCCACTCTCCGTTTTTCAGCTGAGTCCTCAGGATCCTCGGCATGTTTGATTATTTTAATGCTGGCTACCTTCTTCTTTGGAAATTGTAACTTTTTACTATGATGAGCAGGTTCTTTGTCTTTGGACTTGACGAGCTCTTCCCTGTGTTCTGACCGTCCTCTTCTTTCCGATTTCTGCGAGGAAGTCTGAAAAGATCGAGAGGGACGTGTATCAATATCTTGATATCTATCAGGTTTCTTCAGATTATCCCTATTTCTAAGGTTGTATTTTTTCTCAGAGGGCTCCCTCTGGGGAGACTTGTGTCCTTGGTCCGGAGATCTTTCTCTCCGCCGAGGAGACCTTCCTCTGGACTGGAATCTTTTTTCTTTGGGAGTGGATTGTTTATTTCCATCCCAGTTCTTTTTTGAAGTGTTTAGATTATTTTTAATAAATACTTTTTCAGGATTTTCAATTAGTTGGGGTTTCACTGGTTTCCCACCCAAACTATCTCTTCCTAGTTCTTCATAGGATTTTTCTATGATTCTGGCAAGTTCAAATGGTTGGTCTGCTATGTAGGTTTCCTTCAATCTTTGGCGGATCGCCACATTTGCTGCTTCCCCTTTTATGTTTGCTAGTAATATTGCCGAGACCTGCTTGAAGTCTTTCAGTAATTTCATACCCAGAGTTAAAGCAGGTTCTGGACCGTATTCATTTTGAATCTGTTTTAGCACTTCTGGTATTACCGCCATGGACGGAACACCATGTGTTTTTGTGTAAATGGAAGCAAAAACTGTACCCCAAGTGTCACAGTCCTCCACATGTGGTGCGATCCCCATTGGGAGACAGATAGTCAGAATTCTGTGTTTCTCCACAGGTGTGGTATCTGGAAATACCGCCTCTATTTGAGTGATTTTCTGTGCTAACCAGAATGGAATTTGTTCCCGTTTAATGGGTACTTTACCTAGACAGGACTGTATGTTCTGTGGTGTGATTTTATTTGTGTTCCCCTGATGAGGGGTCAGCTGTGGAATTTTAATAGCTGGTTGGACTGTTGAAGTCCGCATTACATATTGGACTAGTTGTCTGTGTATTTTAATCAGTTGTTTTAACTGTGTTAAAAGTTCTGTTATTGACATTTTTTCAATGTCTGGATGTGGTGTGTATCTGGCTAGAACCGGCCACGTCGCTCCTGGTCTACCTAGTGGACCGAGCCTGGTGATGTGATCATTATGTTTTAGGGCGCCTTTAAACCAGAGCAGGTGCTCTTGGTATTTGAGTGGTATTTCCACCTCCTCGAAAGGGGTGTACTCATCCGGAGGTTCATCTATCTTGTAATAATGGAACTTCTTTGTTACAGCGTTTGCTGCTGGAAAATGTATCCATGAATAGAATACCTCTGTCCGCCGATATTCATGTGCCTCAATTACGAATATGACTGTACCACCTCTAGGTGTTAGTCCATTTTCTATAAGTTTTAAAGTTATAGTTTTTCTTATGCTGACCGGGATGAGTATTGCACCCGGGTCTTGCTGTAGGAGACTTGTGTCTTCCTCTAGGAGTTGAGCTGCTATTCTAGCTGCCTCCCTATCTTCTTCAGTTTCTGACATTTTACTGTCAAGAAGGGTTTTTGTTGCAGATCAGGTTTTCAAGGAAACAAAGATTAGATGCACAATATTTTGGAACACTGTATCCTTCAACGTTGAATAAACCAAAAACCATACATAGGAGTCTCCCCCTACTAAGTTTGGCGGATTTAACCTTTCACCCATTCCAGACGTCTTTGGAGTTTTATGGAAAAAAGGGTCTGTGTGAAAAAGCACGACTGAGTTACTCTAATGTCTTGCGTTAGATTTATCGCCTATCCAAACCGTTGGGCGCCATGTAGTGTAGTTCCTATTTTCCCAATAGGCTCTGCGCATTGGAATAATATCTTCAATAGTATAGACGTAGGACTGTGGTTAACTAGGTCTTCTACTGACGATATTAGACTTAAAGTTATGTGTGCCAGCTAGCTCAGAGTTCACTAGAAACTTTCTCGAATAGGCAAGGAGGAGTTTAACCTCCCTGGATAGACAAGAAGGGATTTAGTTTCTGACAACCATAGAACATGACAACTTTGCTCTCCCCTAATCAAGAGTATATCTCTAGAGTCATGTGAAAACAAAAGACAACTATTTTACTCAGTCAGTACGTGCATTCTTAGTTTCACCAGTTTTGTAGAGAAATAAGAGATGGGCGTGGTTCAATAAAAAGATGTTATTTATTGATCAGTCTCTTTTCTCATACAAGAGAAATGAATCGCTATTATTGCAATACTTATAGTTAAGTAAAGTGCATACAGTAAAAACAGAATTATAAAATAATACTGTAAAAGCATTTATATGGTTTCTTAGCCATATGATACTTAAAATGGATAAAAGATATACATACATATATACATTGACTAATCGTACTCAACTGGTGCTTCTAATTACGCCTACCCCGGTGTACTTGACCTAAGCCTAATACTTGGGAGGGAGTAAGTAAGTAGCAGTTTAAGTTAAGTTTGTTTTGCCAAGAATCTGACTCAATAATTCTCTGTAAGGGGTTAGTCAGTTCAGTACCTGGGATTTAGAAGGCTGGAGGATTGGTATCTCTGTCTCAGGACTCGATATCCCAGTTACCCGCGAGGGCGGCTGGAAACGCCGGAGGCTGGATTTCTCGGCAGGAGAAAAGGCAGCGTCTCTCTCAGCGCGTCAAAAGGGAGGGTCAGCGTCCGTGGGCTTTTCTGCATCAGCTGGGCTCTCCGGCAAGTAGCGCTGCTTCAAGCTCGTCACCACCGTGTCCTAGCTTAGGGCAGCGTCGTTATATTTATACCTGAAAGGTGCCGTGTTTGACGTAAGGATGGACATAAGACGTCAGCAAGAATGTCATAAGGACTGGTTGTTCTTACATTCTTTGCAGGAGTTCTCGAGCGAAATCAAAACAATGGCTGCGGGGATTTCCCAGGTCTGTTGGAGGTTTGATTTGTTTTGAGAACTCGGTGTGCTTCTCTAGGGGGCTGAAGGGATAGTGCTTGCTTAATGTGACAGCATGCGCTATGTGGCCCCTGAGTAAATACAACGAAGAAGCAAAACTACAGCTGAGGGACACTGAATGTTACCAGTGAGGTACTTGAAGTAACCTTACGGAGGTTAAGATTAAGTATCAAAAGAGTTATCGAGATGGAGAGGAATGGAGTTTATTACTGAAGGGGAATATCAATATCCAAAAGTCAGCAATCCTGTAACACCAGTAATGTATCCAATACCTAAGGTGCACATAGATATGGTATCTCCGCCAGGCAGGCCAATAATCTCAGCCATTGGGAGCCTTTTTGAAACGTCATCTCGATACAAAGGATCATGTCAAAACCCTGCCGTACTATATCCAGGACACCAGGGATTTTTTAAGACGCCTGCATGAATTTCGTTGGGAAGAATCTAATCGCCTAATAACTTTAGACATAGCCTCTTAGTACACGAGTATTGCACACACAGGCAGATTAAGGGCTCTTAGACATTTTATGGGCAGTAGACAGTTGAATGTAAACCAACAATCGGAGATGTTGATCAAAATGGCTGAACAGTGCCTAGAAAATAACTTTTTCCTCTTTGGTAATGACACCTATAGGCAGCTAAGGGGAACATCAATGGGCACCTGCTTCACCCCCAGTTATGTGAATCAATAAATGGGCTGGTAGGAGGAGCAGGTGCTCAGGACTGAATTTGAGGAAGAGTGGCACGATAACATTAAAGTCTGGTGTCATTTTATAGATGACTTGTTTGTTGTATGGAGATGTACAATTGAACAGGCGAAGGTCTTTATTGCAGCCTTAAATGACAATGAGTCAAGCACCATCAGTGAAGCACAAGTGCACTTTTTAGATTTGGAAGTATTTGTCCAAGAAGGTAAATTGCGCACATGCACTTTTAGAAAACCCACTCCAAGGAGTTCTGTTCTGCATTCAAGTAGCTTTCACAATCAAAAGCTGAAACAGAGTATCCTCTTTGCGGAGCATCTCCGCATGAAGAGGAACTGCAGGCCAGCTTTCTAAAGCAAGCACAAACTGATTTAACTGCAAGATTTAAAGAGAGAGGCTACAGTCAGCAAGTACTGAACCAAGCACTAGCGAAAGTGGATGGAATACCCAGAGAAGACATCCTCTTTAGAGAAAAAAAGAGTTAAGACTTCCTTATGAGATACAGCACAGGAAGTGAAGATGATTACCGGGTACACTGCCTCCCATGCAAGGATGAGAGACTGCATGAATAGGCATTGGTATCAGGTAAAAGGGGATCCTTCGTTAAGTGCCTTGGTCACACAGAAACCCCTTATCTCTTTTAGACAAGCTAAATCTATGAGGCAACAATTGGTAAAGAATAGCACAGAAGTAGTAGAAACAGAGAGTTGGCTTAAGGTAAATCCAGGTTTTACTAGATGTTTTAAGTGCAAAGTGTGCAAACATGGTATTATTAAGAAGGAAATCCAATTACCTTTATTTCACAAACTCTGGAAAAGTCCATGCTTTTTTAATTGTAAAAGCGACCATGTGGTATATGTTCTTCAGTGCACTTGCCCCAAGTATTATGTGGAAAGTACAATCCACATGGTGCATGTTAAGATCCTGCAGCACTTGAGGGCAGTGAAAAACAGAGACAAGTCATACCCTGTAGCCCAACAAAATGAGGTCCATGCGGGAAACATTGATGAGTTGAAGTATTTTGTAATAGACTCTGTCCCGAAAAGCAGACAAGGTGGAAACCGGGAAGGCAAATAAAGACAGCTAGAATCACGATACATACTCATGTTTGACTGCCAGACACCTAGAGGCATGAACTCTGATGAAAATATGTATGTCCATTTAGAATGAGACCAACACGCAAGGAATAATGAATATCAGATAATTGCAATTGAAACGTGAAAACTGCCAGCTATGTCAGTATACTGTTTTAATGTTTATGGGATTTTTTATCACTAATGAATTTTCCTGTAGACAACTTAATTGTGGGAACTAGCCCCAAATATCTCTTCACATCCATTAGAGAGTGTATTGGAAAATCTGGTGTAAAGTCATCTGAGATATTAAATTATTAATCTTTTTTATTTTTTAAAACAACTTTTATTCGTCAAATCACCAATATATTGCAGAGCACTGTAACCCAGCAACTCATGCATACAGAATGGTGCCTGCAATCATGTTTGCAGATGACACCCTGCTGCTGTCTAAATCCCCTATGGGGATTCAACGTATCCTGGACGGCTTCTTAGAATTTTGCTCTGAACACGGTTTAGAAATAAACCCACAAAAAACTAAATTTATGATCTTAAACCCTAACCCCCAAAATCGAGTCCCACCAAGGATAGGCCCTGTCCAACTAGAACGCGTGCGCAACATTGAATACTTGGGGATCACCTTAAACGAACATCTAACGTGGACGAGTCACCAGACTAAAGTGTCCATCAAACTGGCACAGTTGGCGGGTGGCATAATGCGTCTGGCGAACAAATCTTTCTATCGCCCACTAACCCCAATTATGCACATCTACAAAATCCAAGCACGGGCGGGTGTCACATATGGGGCAGAACTGTGGGGTCACTCCCAATCACACAACTTACAGTCTACAGAAAATAAATTCCTGAGGCAGGTTGTCGCCCTTCCCCAGAGCACCCCCCTATTCCCCCTCAGACTAGATCTGGGAATCCGACCAATGACAGAGGAGTTGGGACTTAAACCCCTAACCTTCTGGAGGCGGTTGTGGTGTAACCCTGATCTCACAAACTATAGAGAGGAACTACAGGAATTCTTGGGGAGAGGTGTGGCGCCGCGGCCAGGGCGACTGACGCTGGAATCTGGGGACCGCGGTTCGATCCCCGGCTCCGGCGGCAGGGTAGCCCAGCACCATGTGACTCTGGGCAATAGCTCGCTTAATCTTCCCGACGGCGCCCAGCGCCTAGAGACCCTTACGGGTGATTGTGCGCTTTACAAATGTGGACTTTACTTGGAGCTACGGAACGCCTATAGGATCCCTTGGATGACCTATGTCAAGGGAATGCTAGAGGAGATAGGATACCCGGAACTATGGACGGATCCTGCAAACTCTTGTACAAAGACTCCAAAAAAGGTATTAGTGAGAGCATATTACGAACTGATGCTCACAAGGGCTATTAATGCTACGCGTGAAGGATCCTTGACACATTTGTTCCTGAAAGTGAAAGACTCCTATTGCCTTGAAGGCACCCTAGACGCAATCTCACCTGTAATAACGAGAAAACTATTTTTACAATGGAGATATGGATGCCTCCCACTAGCTTCATTCACAGCGTCATGGCAATCTCGCTCCACTGTAGCAACCTGTCCATTATGTGCTCACCAGAAGGAGGACGACGTGCACGCTGTCTTTTTCTGCAAAGGCTACGAGAGAAGTAGGAAACACTGGTTAGTCCCGCTACTCAGGAACTTGGGCTTCAGATCTTTCCAACCAGCCTACAGAGTTTTAAAATCTGACCTCTCTCCCACTCGAGTTTTCGCCTTATCGAAATTCCTGACTTCCATGTGGTACACCCGAACCCGAGCGATGAAAAGACTGGTATAAAAAAAAAAATAATAATAATAAAACTAGTTGAATGAAATATACTGATTTATTTTACCACTCGTTTTAACCATCTTAAATATTGGATCACTTCATGTTTAATAAGCTTTTAAGTTGTATATATGCTATGTGTCTTTTATGATCTGTGATCGAAATAAAGATTTTTTGAAATGAAATGAAAAGAATGGACAGTGAATTGACATTGACAATTTCACCTAGAATAGAGGACAAATAAAGAGCAATACAGTGGAAATTTTATAGCAAACAAAAAGAAGATCAAAGATACAAACCCAGAAACCACCCTCATCGCACTCACGCCTACCCCACAACAGTACCAAATATGAATAATCTTGTTCATCCAGACACATTGTACCTGTATCTAAGGAGTGACAGTGCATGGCAATCACAGGGGGAGGGTCACCAAGTCCGCGGGCCCAACCACCGAAACTGGTTCCAACTCCAGGCCGCGATATTGTGCCCACCGCTTCCTGATTTTGCAATGTTTAAGGGGGCATCCCCTGGCCGTAAAGATGGGAATTTCCAGCCCCATACAGAAATCCATGCTTTTTTTTCACACAGACACCGACGGTGCCCTCGGAGCCTTCCAAGCTTTGGCAATCTCTCTCTTGGCCAAGGTGAACCCTAATAACATCAAGTGGCGTTTGTATAGGTTACCCCCTACATCCTCCATGACATGCAGTAGGACCAATTTTGGGAGGTCCCAGCCGAGAACTTCGGATAGGCACGACAAGACTCCTCGCCAAAATCGTGCCAAAGCAGTACATTGCCAGATTGTGTGGAGCAAGGTACCCTCCTCATGTTGGCATCTAAGACACATCAGGGAGGCCACCAGTCCCGCCCTCCAGAGCCTGACTCTGGTGAAATAGACTCGGTGGAGATATTTAAATTGGATGAAGTGAAAACGTACAGCGATAGATGACCCTCGCGGGGAGGCCAGGGCCTCCACCCAGTCCTCCTCCTCCAGTGGGCCTGTGTCTCCCTCCCAAGCCTCCCGAAGTCGCTATAATGTGGGGGAACTATGGATGACCAGGGACTGATACATTTTGGAAATCTTGTGGTCGTGGAGGTCTCCCATGAATACCTTGGCCTCTATAGGACTAAAATCAGCCAGGGACCCCAGCACTGAGGGCAATGTAAGGAGTGATGGCATGTCGCAGTTGCAAATATCGGAAAAATTGAGTTTTAAGCATGTGGAAGTCCTTCTGCAACTCCTGAAAGGACTTTAGAACTGGTCTCCACATGACGTACCCAAGAGTGGAGATGCCAATGCGGTCCCAGCTCCGAAAACCGGATAACATCGCCTCCTGCGGAAGTCGCCCATTCGACCGGAGGGGAGTCTCCCGAGTCAATCTATTCCACCACCCTGTCCGTCTAAATGCCTTTCGCCATATTTGAAATATCAGCTTCGTAGCCGATGGTAGGTGAAACAGCAGGTCAATAAAGTGGCTGGTACTTGCTTCACGATCCTCAAATGGCTGCGGAAGATCATCTGGATGCTGCCTGTGGATACCCAGAAGACCGTAGTCAATGCACTAATTACATCCAGGCTTGACTACGGTAACATCTTATACCTGGGTTCCAATCTAGCCATGATCAGGCGGCTGCAGCTGGTCCAAAACTCCGCAGCCAGGTTGCTGTGTAAGATCCCTAGGACAGCAAGGATCTCAAAGCACCTTAGGGACCTGCATTGGCTGAGGGTTGAGAATCGGGTCCGGTTCAAAGCCTTGACATACATGTTCAAGATCAGGGCAGGGACCGCGCCAAAGTATCTGCAAAAATTGGTTAGGCCCCACGTTCCTGTACGTATTCTCCGTTCTATAAATGGAGCAAATTTTGTGGTTCCCAGATTTAAACTGGCCCGAGTGGGGGGAAAATCCTTCTCCCATCTGGGACCAGTTCTTTGGAACTCCCTCCCTTTAGCCCTACGTAAGGAGGAAAACCTCACCAGCTTTAAGAAAAACGTTAAAACTTGGCTTTTTAATAAATAATTGTGGTCTTTGACTGTTGCTGCTCTCTGTGTTTCGGCCTCTCAGCCCTTGCGCCGGGAAACCCTTTGTGGGTATCTGTGCGCATTACAAATGCAAAAAATAAATAAATAAATAAATATAGGGAGTTACGCAGTGGCGCGGAGTACAATATAGTGTGCAGAGTGTTATCTCCCATACAACATCTCTCGACCGCATAGGCTTGATCAGCACTATCGCCATACCACCACTCATTTAGGACTAGGAGATGAGAGGCTAGGTAATAGAATAGGACATCAGAGGTTGCCAGTCCCCCGCAATACGTGGACTCGAAGCAAGTCCGTAGAGCTACCCTTGCCATACCGCCAGCCCCTAGAAACTGACTGAAGGCTGTATTGACCCATCTGAACCAGCTGGAGGAAATCGGGTAGGGATGGTTTTGTAGCTGATACAGCAGGCGGGGAAGGGACACCATTTTAAAGATGGCTGATCGACCATATATTGAAAGCGGCAAATGGGAACCAAGTTTTAAGATCTTCACGCACCCGTTCCCATATAGGGGCCAGATTTTGTTCCCAAGAGACGACCGGAGAGTCAGATAAAACACTCCCCAGATACTTCAACCCCCCAGTGGCTACCTGGACGGAGGAGGCCCAGGGGCCTGGGCCCGCCCCTTCCCCCAAGACCCACAGTGTAGACTTATGAGGGTTCATAAACAGACCAGACGTCTCCCCGAATATTTGCATAATGCGTAGTAGGCGCGGTCCCGTCCTATCGATATTAGTAAGAAAAAAAGAGTACATCATCCACATATAAGGCAATGCAATCCGAGAGGCCCATTGTCCATTCCAGTCCCATAACCTGGGCATCGATGCGCACCCAGGACGTCAGAGGCTCCATAGCCAGCGCAAACAAATAAGGGGACAGCGGGCAACCCTGCCTAGTGCCCCGACCAATCGAGAACGAGGGGGAGACAGCGCCCGCCACTCATACTGACGCCGTCAGTTCAGTATAGAGAAGGGTCAGGTAGGACAGGAATCGTGGCCCAAAGTTTAATCTACTGAGAAGTGCGAATAAATATACCCAGCTTAAGAAGTCAAAGGCTCTGTCCATGTCGGGATGTACTAACGATGTAATATGGGCACAGAGGCGATTGGCCAATGCCTTGGCAAACATTAGATGGCAACCAGAGCTTTAGCACTTTATAAAGACGGGCTGAGGTATTTGCACTTGCACCTTATCACTAACAACGATCATGCTGAACTGTTGAATAAAGAGGATGTATTGTTTATACTATAGTGGAGACTATTCTCGACAAGGTTCAAGCAAAGGCGTAAGAACTCCATTTGCTGGCATTACATAAATCTGAAATCTAAAGCCACACGAAGGAGGGATAATGAAAGGACTACAGATTAATGGGCTTAAAACTGAGGCACATGAGATTATCTTTTTACATGCAATTTTTGGTTGTAGGGATATTTAATTTATTTGCACATTAATTTAGAATTTTGACAAGATGTAAATATAAAAAATAAAAAAATCATAAATAGGAAAAAAGAATGATATTGAAATATATTAAGGCAATAAAGAGAGATTACTATAAATAAAATAAAAAATAAAGGTAGAAACAAAAATAGAAAAGATAGAAACATTCTAAAAAGATAAATTAATTCTTCCTGTTCAGGGAAGACTTGGCTTGGAAGTTCGGGCTAAACTGTTCCCATGAGGCACAGGGTCAAGACTGATTTGCATATAGCTGGGTCTGAACTGAGGTGGCGAAGTGAGCTAAAGAATGATGATGGATTCAACCCAGATCTGTGACTGGGGGTGAGTGTCTGAAAAGTTTCAACGCTCCGTCCATCATCTCTTCGTGTTTGAATTAGTATAATGAAATATGAAAGTAATTTGAGTGGTAAATGTGTTAGTCAGTTATTTGGATTGAGAAGGATAGTGGAGGGATGGGGTGTTGAAGCGGTTTTTCGGTGAGTATCACGCTACTCTGGAACTTCAAGGATTAGTTTTGAATTAGTATAGTGAAATATGAAAGTAATTTGAGTGGTGGATATGTTAGTTATGTGGATTCAGAAGGATAGTGGAGGGAAAAGGTTTGCATTTATATAATGCTTGCTACCCCATATGAGGTGTTGAAGAGCTTTTTCGGCGAGTAGCATGCTACTCCGGAACCCATAAAGGATTAGTGGTGAATTAGTATGTGAAATATGAAATGAATTTGAGAGGTGGACATGTTAGTTTGGATTGAAAAGTATAGTGGAGGGATAGAAGAGGGAAGGATTTAGACTTTTTTGTTTTTGTTGTTTTGGAGGTCATAGCAGTAGGAGGAGGCTTGGGATGAGTAAAAGGGGTGGGGAGGGGGAAGAGTCGGAGGGAAGGGTTTAGAAAGGCTTGTTTTGGGGGATTGAAAAAGTAAAAGAGGTACGAGATGATACAAGGAGAGGGGTAGAGTAGGGAATAGTTTAGAAAGGGTTATTTTGGGGCTCATTGTAGTGGTATGGGGTTTTGGAAGAAAGAGATTGGAGGTAATGGATATATTGATAGAGGTATAGGGTGAAACATAGGGTAGTGCGTTGGAAAGACTAGTAGAAAGAGGTTTGAGAGGAGTCGGAAATGAGGTAGAGGATATATTGAGAGAGGTATAGGGTGAGAAATAGGGTAGTGTGCATTGGATATGCTGAATTCGAAGAAAAGTAATAAATATATAGACCCAATAGTACATGGAAGGTATACAGATGCATAAAGAAAGTAAGTATATGCAGATTAAAGATGCATTTTAAAAAACTCTGGATTTCAAGTGTTGTACTTAATATTAATTTTATTTATTTGTTATATATATATATTTTTTTTTTGTAATTCAATAGTGAAGCAATTGTAGATTAATAGTTATGATAAAAGACTCACTTATTTATGCAGCCACTTATATACATGTTACCATAGAATAATGTAACTATCAGTTATATGTAAAAAAAAATTCGCAGAACTAATGAATATCTATATTTAAAACAAATATTATTCTACACGTTTATACAAAGCAATACACATATATAGGTACAAATAAATGCTTATGTACAGAGAGATATGCTGTATATTTCTGTTTGCGTATGGTGCTTATGTGGGGAAGAGCCAATTGTTGAGTAGTTTTCCGAACGTAAGGCAGTTATCCGTGGATCTTACGTTGGGGAGGTGCGGGGGTAAAGAGTTCCATAGTTTGGCTGCTTGAATAGAGAAGGATGTGCCACCCATGTTTTTTACTTGTATCTTGTGATTTTGAGGTGAGGTGCCACTCTAGAGTGGAGATTCCTTTGTTGAATATGTTTAATGATTGTATTCCTGATGAAGAGTGGTCCCGTTCCATGTATTGCTTTGTGGGTGATACAAAGCAGTTTGAACGTGGATCTTCTGAAAACCAGTATACAATGCAGGGCTTTCAAGGCAGGGGAGATGTGGTCTTGTGGTTTTATATGTAAGAGTATTCTGACAGAAGAGTTCTGAATCCGTTGTAGTCTTTTCATGGTTGTTAAAGGAGATCCGTGGTAGAGGCTATTGGCGTAATCGAGTTTGGACAGAACAAGGGAGATGGTAGCTTGGACCTTGTGTGGAAATCCCAAATGGGGGAAGATTTATTTCAGAGTTTTTATAGTAACAAAGCTTGGTCTTGCTAGTTTGTCCACTTTGGCATTCATCGATAGCTTGGAGTCCATGGTCATTCAAAGGTCTTACTTCTTTCAATACTTTAGGCAGTGTTCCCAGATAATCAGGCCAGGCGGCGAGCTGGTCATAATGTTTCCAATCACCACACATCAGTATTTCTGTTTAGGAAGCATTGAATTTCAGATGGCTCCATGTCATCCATTGATTCATGGCTCTGAGACAACTGAAAATTGGTGAGTTTTCAATGTCTTTGGGGCATTCCAGTTGAAGGAGTATTTGAATGTCATCTGCATAGTTCTAGCACGTGAGGTGAAATTGATTGATAAGTGCCGGTGATGACTTCATGTTGATGCTGAAAAGCATGGGAGAGATGAATTAGCCTTGAGGGACCACTGCTTTTGTGGAGTACGGCTTGGATGAGAAAGATGGGGTATGGATGACATTAGTTCTGTTGCGAATGCAGGATGCGATCCAGTCTAGGGCAGTCACCTATATGGCGGCTTCGTAGAGTCTTTCTATTGAATGTCATGGTCAACCATGTCAAAGGCAGGAGAGAGGTCCAAGAGAAGTAGCGCAGCAACCCTGTTGCGGTCAGATGTGTTCCTCAGTTCATCCCCGATGGCAAGGGGGGCAAAATCTGTGCCTCTTCCTGGATCGAATCCTGTTTGGAAGTCTGAAA
The DNA here is from genome assembly GCF_964261635.1 of Lissotriton helveticus. Classification (NCBI taxonomy): domain Eukaryota; kingdom Metazoa; phylum Chordata; class Amphibia; order Caudata; family Salamandridae; genus Lissotriton; species Lissotriton helveticus. Next base: position 1,937,367,914 of record NC_136065.1, read on the forward strand.
GTATGGCATTCTCTTCAATGGATTGTGACATCTGGGCTAGCGCTGCTCTTTCCATTCAGTTTGCAGAGGAAAGGTCAATTTGTAATTGGTCTGTAGTTGTCAGGGTTCAGTGGGTCCAAGTTTGTTTTCTTCGATAATGGGCATATGTATGACTTTTTAATTTCTGCTGGAAAAATTCCAGTAGTTAAGAAGTTGTTGATGATTCCTCATACTAGAGTGGCAGCAGAGGTTGTTAGAAGAATTGTCTTGAAGGTTTGTAGTGGACACAGGTCAGAAGGGCTGCCAGCAGGTCTGCTTGCTTTGACCAGGTCCATAAATTCATTGTGTGAAATGTGTTGGAAGGAACGGAGAGGCTGGGTTAGAGTATTCTTGTTTTGTAGAAGGGTCAGTGCTGCTGCTTTGTCTTTGTTATGAGTCCAACATGTCTGCTTTGGCCGTGTTATAATTTGCCAGTTTGTCTGTGATATCTTGAGTAACGGGATGAGCTCCTTCTACGCAATTTGATTTACAAAATTCATTGAGTATTTTATAGAATTCTTTATTTGCACATTTAGCATTTTGAATTCTGTTTGAATAGTATCTTTTCTTAGCTTTTTTGATAGCTGACTTGTATAATCTGTTAATTTTCTGCAGGCGAAGTTTGTCTTGATTGGCATTTGTTTTGAGCCCGGCACATTGCAGCTATCTAATTTGTTGTTTTAGGTCTTTTATCTCTATGTAGTTCTCCAAGCTGCTTGTTTTCTTTTGTGTTGTTTTTAGTAGTATCAGGATATCAAAAGCTTCCTGTAGCCACTCATAGTTTTTTTAACAGAATGTATTGTTTCTAGATCTATACTGGATGTTAGATGTGTTTCTAAGTGTTCCAAATTGAGTTTGTTCCACAGTCAATAGGTGGACGCATGTAAGGTGGTTTTAGGTGCGTCGGTTAGTGTTGTTTTATGTTGGAAAGCAAGCAAATGGTTGTCTGACCATGTGACCGGAGTTATGGGTTGAAAGGTAACTAGTTTGGTATACATCCTCCCACCACAGGCCCCGGAGAAGTGCATTCTCATCATATCCATGTGGCTCACCTGCCAACTGGGGAGGGGGTTCGGGGGGGGGGGGGAATGATCGGGCATCCCTGTTGGGTTCTCCTATTTACGAGACAGCAGGACCATGAGCTTCCCCACCTTGTTTTGTGACTGTTTCATACAGTCCACCCTGCTATGCCCACCCAAAACGTATTCCTCACCTCTTGTTGGGTGTGTGCTCTCAAGTTTGCCCTTAGCTTCTCAATCTTGTGTGCCAGTCCTTGGGAGAGAGAAGCCACATATTCGTCCTCCCATTGTGTCAATGTGGATTTATTATCCCTGGTGTCCTTGTTCCTCTTTTATTTTTCACCAGACACATGTACAATAAGTTGGTCCCTCATGACTGCCTTGTAAGCCTCCCAAAGGACTACCTCCGAGTCTGATGTTCCCTGGTTATCCTTAAAGTAGGTAATCATGAGAGCAGTCACTAGATTCTTGGTGTTCCAGTGAGTCTGCTCCCACAGATTGAGTCTCCATTCCCCCTTCACTCCCGGGGTGTTTGTTTGTATATATGTTATTATGGGACAGTAGTCTGGGATGCCCTTCGGCAGAAATGTTGTATGTGTGAAGCGCCCCTGCTGATGACACAGCACCAGTAGGTAGTCCAATCTGGACATGGATGGCATCATGTTAGCTGCAAAGGAGGGCTGGTGTTCCCCTGGGTGTTCCTCCCGCCACAAGTCGGCCAACCCCAATGCTTTCAGGAACGGAGAGAGATGGTCTGTTAGGAGGTTCTCCCCTGTAGCTGTCACCCTGTCCAACCCCCCTTGTTCCATCAGATCAAGATCTCCTCAGATGACTAGTAGGGTCTCCGGAAGCCTCGCTATCCAGCTTTCAAGTTTATTCAACCCAATCCATTGATTGCAGACTCCTGGGAAAATAACACAATGCAAACACCAGCTCTTCCCCGTTGCACCGCCCCCTCACTGCGTGGCGTCCTAGGTCATCCACTCAGGACCTGTTGAACTGTAGTAGGAGCGATGCACAAGCCAGGATTCCCACTGCCCAGTAGCCCCTAGAGAACCCTGTGTGAGCCACTAGTTTGTACCCGCCTCAGTTCATAAACCCGCCGCAGTTACCAACCAGATGGGTTTTGTGTAGAAGAATTATAGCAGGGTCTTGTCTGAATAGATATTTTCACACTATCCCCCTCTTGAGTTTACTGCCCAGGCTATTCACATTCCAGGAGAGTATTTTCAGGGTTAACCCCTGGGTTACCTGATTAGGTGCATGTCCCGTCATTACAGAAATAACACCGAGCTGAGTCTCTCAGCCTATTTGAATGTGGCTCCTGAACAACACACCTCAAGCAAACATCCCAACACCACCTCACCTTGAGCTGCAGATTGAAAATCACCAGCCACTCCAAAGCCCGAAGGGTCTGGCACCCCAAAAACATACACCTGTGCATCTTTTTAGCAACCATTAGCAGCGTATCCAGTCATAGTGCCAAGGCAGGGGAGCATGACCCAAAGGAGTAATTACAAACATCAGATAAATAGCCCATCACCGTGGCAGGAACCCTGACCCATCGTAGCAGGGGGCTATCAAAGGCTATCAGCCCTTCAGCCCGGTGTGTGCGCTGTTATCGGGGTGACGATCTGGCAGGGGGGTAGGTCTCTCCCTTTAGGTCTCTGCTGGAGTCTTCTGATTTTTACGTGATCCTCTGAATCCTTCGTTAGGTCAAGCCATTGGTTAGCAGAGTTCAGGGAGTGGTGGTGCTGGATGTCTGCAACCACCTTGGCTCTCTCCGTCTTTGCCTGGTCCTTTGAGAGGACAGCATGCAGTTGCTGGCGAGGCCTCCGCTTTGACTTCTGCCAGCCCATGATGGTATAGTCCTGATAAATACTCACTGTATCTCTGCCGAGTTTGCATGGGGCGTGTGCACAGGCTACTTGTAAGATACTGACCTGGTCTCGGAAGTCCAAAAGCCTCGCCACCACTGTACAGTGCGGCCCATGGTGTAGCCGGTTTGCCCATCACTTGGTAGGCCCTTTCAACAGTAAATAGGGTAGATGCTTTGTCCCCCAGCACCATCAGTAGTAACCAGTTTTTCAGAAACAGCTCAATACTGAGAACCTCCACACGTTCTGCGAGCCGCACTAGTTGTACATTATAGTGAAGAGACCTTCCTTTGGCATCCTCCATGCGATCTAGTAGGTGGTCGATAGATTTCTGCACATAGCTCAGTTTGTCATCAGTGTCTGAATTTGCAAGTTGTAGTTGGACTAGCTAGGATTCCATTTCTGCCACTTACTCCACCAGCGTTTTGGTGTCTGCTACTAAGGAGTCCCAGGTGAAGGGCCACCTCATCAATTTTGCTTTGGGTTTCCAACACTGATGTTGTGTTACATGTAGCCTCCAAGATTGCTGCGGTGTAGGCCGCCAACCCCTGATCCTCCACTGCCTGAGCGCGGCCATCGGCCTCCAATCAGGGATGGAGGAAAAGGGTAGTGTGGGTGGGGTGCGTGTGGGTGGGGTGGGTGCGAGTGAGTGATGGTTCTTCTCTGTGACTTCAACTACACCATGACAAGGCGGGCTGTCTCCAGTGTCCACTAGGGATTATCAGCGTCCCTACCTTCCAATCCTTCACCACTGCGGTCTCTTCCATGCCGTATAGGCCACCTTATATGAGGTTACCCCCGCCCCCTGGAAATCCACACCCTGCCCCCCCCCCCCCCCCCATCCCCCCCAACAACTCGGCCGGAGGAGCCACCCACTTAGCCCCCTGCAGACCTGAGCGACAGAGCAGGTCAAACACCAAGCAGACAGTCACAGATCCCCGCAGAAAAGAGCACCGCCGGCTCACCTCAGCCTTTGGGTAAGCTGCAGTCTGCATCAGTCTCCCCTAGGGCAGTGCACACGCCGCTTCGCTCCCCCTCCCACTTCAGGGTGTGATGTGGCAGTCAAGTTTCCCTCCTATGCACTGGAGGGACGCAGTATGTTCTCTCTCGGCAGCCTAGTCAAACCACTAGTCGTCTATGCTGCTGGCCCGATCACAACCGCTTATGGAGGCTTTGTGTGTCACCAACCACTCCTCAGGAGCACTCTCTCTGGGGCCCCCACGTCAATCCCCTAACTCGAGGGATTCAGCCCTTGTATTTTCAGGCCCCACCGCCCACTTTGTTGAGTTACACAGTCTTCCTGGCAGGCCGCAGCGTCTGCTGCCATTTTGGCCTGCATCGGCCGTTGCCGAGTTTATGGTCACCGCATCGCCAGGCGCCATGCCGCATCAGGTCTGCCTCTAGGGACTGGGGCCCTCCCACAGCAAGTGTTCTCCCCTAGTTATGGTGTTGAGACCTCAGGATAAAGGACTACGTAGGGCCTGCCACCAGAGCTCTAGGTGAGTGCAACCTGTTCCATGCGTGTCTAGGGGTACATGTTTTGATTGGGCAGAAGTTATCTACTTCCACTTTAGAAGTGATTACTCTCTGCAGCTCTGATCATTTTATTTATTTATTCAGCCGCCTAAGCTTGAACTTTCAGAGACACACACATGACACTGGAATGCCATTAACGTGTTGTAGATAACTAGATATTATGTAGTTTTTCTCTGGCGGCAGCACATTTGGGATTAGAGCAGTCATTAACCTACATGGATGTTTAGGTCTGGCTTGATTGCAACTATCACCGGACCTTTTAACCTACACCAATAATTCTCTTTACGTCTACTGAAATTCATATCTATTCGCATGCTATTTATTTGTAATGCTTCACATTACCGTACACCATTCCTTTAAAGCCAGACTAATTGGCACTTATAATGCTTGTTAAGGATGTCAGTACATGTGTTCCAAGGTGGTGGTTCATGCACACCAAGGTATGGAAACGAAATTCAAATATTCCTTTGAAGCTTCGATAGGGTGAAGCATGCAGATTGGGTATCGCTCTCTGATCCACGGGCATCAGTGAAGATATTCTGGATACGAGCCACCACAGGGGTGTCGTCCCCCAAATGCACAGCGTTGCGTCCAACAGAATGGAGTAATCTAAATTTGATAAAAACAGATTGATTAAATTCCACTTCTCGGAATTGAGCTATTGTCATAAATTCAGCATAAGTCTTTTGTTACATGTTGTCAACAAAAAAGGAAATCCTAAGATGAGGCAAATGGTTGCATCAGACGCTGCTGCATGAACTGTTCCAACCTGCCGAAAACACCGGTTTTAACATTCCCTTGATGAAGGGCCCCTTTCAGCCTGAAATGCATTGGGATGACTAATAATTTGGGAGCAACCAATTGCCTCATCTAAAGATTTACTTTTTTGTCAACAACATGTAAACAAAAGACTTATCATGCTGAATTTTTGACGATTGAATAAATTCCACTTCGGAGAATTGATCAATCTGTTTTTTACCTTTGATCAAATTTGGACTACTTCATTGTGTTGGATGCCATGCTCTGCATTTGGGGGATGCTGTCCCTTGGGTGGCGCTTATACAGTACATGTGTTCCGCCACAAGGTTGAAATGCCCTTTGCGCTGCTAGTATTGATATGTCCTAAGTTTACTTGCTATGTTTGCAGTCAGTATTGAAGTCATGCAATGCTCACTGCAAACGTAAACTCTTCAAGTGAAACAGCCATCACACTAGGTACAACAGCAAACACAGATGGGATGGAAGAGCAATTATTTACCAAACTCAGCCCTTCAGGTGATTCTGACCAGAATTTGGCGCCCCGACCTTTTGGATAGGGGCCACACTGTCCATAGTTAAACAGCAGAAAGGGCAGGCCATACAGCTCATGGTGATGTTGTGGAAAGGATTATCATTCAAATCTGAACTAGGAACAGTGTTGTTTTAGTTCCAACAATGCTGAAACAAGTAACAAAAACAAACTGAAAATGTAAATAGTGTTTATAATCCAGATTAGGTTTAACTACCACTTGGTAGTACTTACCAGGGGTAAAACTAGTGTGCATGCTCATTGTACAGAGCTCAGCAAATCCTCCTTCCATATTAAAGGGAGTTTATGCCTGTGGACATAAACTCATACAGCGACGCAAGAATCCAGTTGGGCTCTGTTCCCCATTTACTACAATAAAAACAAGCATGTGCTTAACCCAAATATGTTGAACATCCTTACTTTTATGAATTTCCACAAACATCCTACTCTTCCCGCACCATAAGGAGAAGCTCACATCTGCTGGGAAATGTTTATATAAGCACCCTTTCGACATTGGATACAAAATACAAATCTGTGGTTTCAACATTATAGAAAATGTTGGAAAGCCAAAGGATACCATTTGTGATGGCCCTGTGACCTGTATTTTACAGACATGGCATTTTTTAAATGTAAAAGCCAGAGGAAAAAAACACAGTTGGGATAAATGTCAAAAGCAGATTTTTCACTCACTGCAATATAATATCTAAACAGCAAATACAAGAAGAAATCATTCTAAAATATAATCTAAACTATTCCTCAGCATTTATTAATGCAGAGGCAGACTTACTAGGGAGGACTTTACACAAACTCCTATTCAAGTACCAGATATTGGCCCTTTCATATTCTCAAAACAAATAGTTTATATTTTTGACTGAGGAAGGTGGCAAGCCTGATGTCATAAACCGTGTAGCTGGACCGACACAAACGTTGTCTACGGCCAGCCAACACTCAAACATCAACAAACGGACATTTGCAGGAGCCTACAACAAAAGAACGGGCAGACAGACCCCCAAAGCATTGCATACTGCTAAAGCGAAATTAGACAAATGTATCCTTTTTTTAGGAACTCTGAAATTACTGCCCCCAAACTAGCCTACTCAGAAGCTTTTCCAAAGTTTTCTGCAGCAATGAGAGTGGTACACAAATTCCCTATGATACAAGAAATCGCAAAGCGCATGTTTTTTACTTTGTTGGGTCTGTTTTATTGATAAATTAAAGTGAACGGCAACAGCATCTATCAGGAGACCTCACACATTTAACAGAACCAGACAGGATACAGTAATGTCCAGTAACACGTATTGGTTGTGGAAAACATGCTGGCACAGCTTAGATTCACAGCATTACTGTTCACCAGGCAGAGTGCTCTCCCATCTTATGTATAACCTACTATGTCGAGCAGCAATATCAGGTTAAAACTTTACAACTGCAATAAAAAGTACTTCAAGGGGGCGGTGGGTCAAGTCCAGACAGCACAAGTGGGTGACAGGTGTGGAGATAGAACAGAGGAAGCGTTGAAACGACCAACTCACTGCAGAACACTGCGATTTAGGAGAACTTCCCACTGTTTCTGGAACTACAACATGGGGATGACCAATTCCCCACCACCAAAAAGTGAATATACAGTGCAAACTACAGTATGCATCAGCACCTAGTCGAGCCCCAGAGAAGCAAGTCAAGGTGACTGTAAACAAACAAGCAAATGATCCGTTACAGCATTCCCACGTGCTGGAGGGATCACAAGTCTACCGTCACAGCAACAGTAAGTTCCCAGGATCCCACAAGGAGCACAGATCTCTCTCCAGGGACTTATCTCCGTCAGAATCATTGCAGGCAATATGCTGAACAGAGAACGGACTTGGTTAGGTCACCTCGCACTGTGGTCCCACGCACAGGCAATTATCCTGCCCTCCAGCTTGCAAACAAAGCACACATCTCAAGTAGCTTCCTGTGCATTTTCTTCTAGGTCATGGTCAGCCATGGAGAAGATGAATCTGGGCTTTCCGGTTGGTCTTCTCCTATCTTGATGTCATATGGCTCCAGGTGGCAGTTTTTACAGGCGGCATCTCCAAGACCAAAACACCTATAAAAAGAGAAGTGATTTTTAGCAGCTGATTTCTGCAACAACCCTTTTAGCTGTACAAATAGTAGAGAGAATCAGGGTGGCATGTCTCAATGCAGCCCTCAGAGGTTTATTTGCCGACGAAAGTGGAAAGGCGGCTCGCCTTGCCCTTGACACCCTCCTGTTCCAAGTAAATATGTTAAGTCTTGCTGTGGGGAGGTGCTATTTTCAGCTAAATATAGCATGATCCCTGGTGAACAGCTACAGTTTTATGCAACCTTGTTCGTTGTATCACCCCTCTTTTCCCACTGGTTTCTACCAACTACTACCATTCATACAACGCCAATCCATTGAATGCCAATCTTACACAGAACACACCTTTGAAATCGGATCTATTCAGTTAGCCCTAATTACCTGCAACCCATCCCTCACATAAAACATATCTCTGATTAAACAGCGCCTACTAGAAGCTCGGTCAAAATACCAACAACAAAATATTGTTCTGCAAAAATACCAACTACCACAATATTGTGAAAGAACGTCCAAATTAGTAAAAGTGTACGTGTATATTCACTGAAAAAAAACAAAGGTTACAGGGACGTTTTAGTTCAGAATTAGCATTTAAAAAAAACCTTAAAAATGTACACAAAAAACAAAGGGTATGGGGATGTTATACTTAGGTTCTCAATTTACATGTATAAAACATAGAAATTCTGCTGTTAATTTTTATTTCAAGTAACTATAACTTACGCCCTAAGGTAACTATATCTCGCACCCCCGCAATGCAGTTTTCGCATCATTTTATCAATTTTACCTTTTCTTCTCCTTTCCCCCCTTCTCCTATCTCGATCTACAGCCTCCCCAACCTCTCTTAAATCGTTGTCTTCTTTAACTCATGCCTCGCTTTCTCCTTCATATCTATATTTTGTAGTCACTTCTCTCATGTCCTTCCGCCTGTCCTCTCCAACATCCTTATTTCTGCCCACTTACCATCTTTTGCTTGTTATTTGTTTACACTCACATTTCTATTTGTTCCCTCTTTTTTTCCTCTCCTTGCTACATTCCCCGTTTGTTTTTCCCCTTTCATCTGTTCATAATTTTTGATATAACCTACCTTCTCATATTCTTCTTCACCCAACTACTTCACCATCCTTCCTGTTCTTTTTTCTTCTCGATATCTCCTTCCTCCCTCTCACCCCGTTACCATTATTTTTGTCCATCGTCATTTTCCTTTCTTTTCCCATGACTGCTCTCTTCATTCAGCCTTTCTCATCTTTGTTCTTCCTCGCTTGCTATTTTGCTGTTTGCATATGTTCTTTCCTTTGTATTCCTTAGTTTATTTTCAGACATTCTCTACAACTTCTAGAAATTGCATGTGTGACACTGCCCAGTGCTACGTTACGTTACTGTTAAAGGGTCTTGATATAGAGCAACGACTCATTCCTGAAGAGGTATCCGGGCGCCCCACTGAGTCTGGACAGGGCAACCAGTTAAAATAACTAGGTCTTCAAGAGTTTTTAAAAGCTTTTGAAGACTGAACAAGATTGAATGTGAAGAGGAATCTTGTTCCAATGGGGGGCAAGGTAAGCAAAGGACCGGCCACCATATCTTGATGTATGAATACAGCGGGGCACAGTAGCAGTTTATCCTTAGATCTAAAGTTTCTGCTAGGGCAGTAGTAGGTAAGTTTCTCCTATAGATAAGATGGGCCTTGCTAACCAAAGATTTGTGAATGAGACAAAGAAGTTTGAACAAGGATTGTTTTCTTACTGATTTGAACGACCTGCAAATTAGAGAGGAGTGACACATTGGGCGCTACCAGCATGGCATTCCACTAGTCCAGACGACTTATAACGGCTTGAATACGAGCTCTCCTGGACCTTAACAGTAGAAACTTAAATACAGGAGCATAATGCAAAAGAAGACATCACAAGCAGACATAACTCGTTCCCTCACAGATAGGTTCTTGTCAACAAAAACACCAAGATTTGTAACTGCCGTCCTGGGCAAGGGGCTGAATCTAACTCAGAAGGCCACCAATCATCTGACTAGTAGGCCTGTGTCTTATCAAAAAGCAAGATCTCTGTCTTGTCTCTGTTGAGCTGTAGACAATTCAGTGTCATCCATGTAGCAATTTTCCTCAACCAGTCGGTAAACCTATTTTTGACATTTTCGATGTTATGTTATGTTATGTTAAGTGATTTTGTATAGCGCATGGCTACCCCAGCAACGGGGCGTCCCAGCGCTCGCGGACATATGTGATATGGCAGACACGTATAGAGAGAGTAGAGAGATGGAGGGTAACCGATGCTAGGGCTGATTAGATGGAAGAAAATAGCCAGGTTTTGATTAATTTGCGGAAAAGCTGATGATTCGTAGTAGACCGTGCCTGTAATGGAATAGAATTCCAGAGTAAAGGAGCCTTGTGCTTGAATGAGCGTCCTCCCGCTCTGCTCCTGCGAACCCTAGTGGTGCAGGAAAGATAAAGATCTGCAGACCAGAGAGTACGCATAGGGGTGTAGAAAGTGCAGAGTCCCTGCAGTATTTGGGGGCCATGTCCATAGAGAATTTTATGAGCAAGGCAGAGGGTTTTAAATTGGATTCTCTCTTTTACAGGCAACCAATGCAACCGGGCTAGAGCATGTGAGACAGAGCAGTATTTCGGCAGGGCAAGCAGAGTGCGAGCTGCCGCATTCTGAGCCCTCTGCAGTCTTTTAATGACCGTCAGATTGGAGCCTAGCAGGAGGATGTTGCAATAGTCCAGATGTGAAAGGACCATGGATTGTACTATTATCTGCCGGGTGGAAGGCTCAAAGAATCCCAGGATAGGCTTAAGGGAGCGTAAACGCCCATAGCAGATACTTGCCACTCTTTTTGCATGGGAGGCTAGAGCATTGTCCAACAGGACCCCTAGATATTTTACTTCCTGTTTCGGGGTCGGGGACAGGCCTAATGGAGGGGGCCACCAGTGCTCATCCCACTTCTGTGGATCCCGACCGATTATGAGCACCTCAGTTTTAGATGCATTGAGTTGAAGGCAATTCTCTGACAGCCAGCTGGCGATGGCCATTAGATCTTCACCAAATTTAGCTCGGTCTGACTCAGCATTGTTGGAAAAGGTGAAAATAAGCTGTGTGTCGTCAGCATATGATGTTAATTTAATTTCCCGTTCTCTGGCTAACATAGCCAAGGGGCGGACATACACATTCAACAGCGTAGGGCTGAGAGCTGACCCCTGAGGGACCCCACAGCTGAGGGGGAACCTGCTGGACGAGTACAGAGGGCCGTGCACCTGGAAGGAGCAGTCAGATAGGAATGACGCAAACCAATCCAGGGCGACGCCCCCGAACCCAAGACGTTTGAGCAAAATCTCTGTGGGGACCGTGTCGAAGGCCGCACTCAGATCCAGCAGGATAAGGGCAGAAGTATTTCCCAGATCTTGTACCACCCTCAGCTGTTCAGTGACTGCCTGGAGGGCAGACTCCGTGCTGTGATTAGTTCTAAAGCCATTTTGGGATTTGGCCAGAATATCATAAGTCTCCAAGTACCTGGTCAGGGCAGCGTTCACGTGGGATTCCGTCACCTTGGCCAGATACGGCAGTAGAGAGATAGGCCTATAGCTGTCCGGCCGTGAGGGGTTCAAGGTGTTTTTTTTAACAAGGGGACCACCTTGGCATGCTTCCAGGAGCTGGGAACCGTGGCTAATTGGAGAGGTCGGTTAATCAGCTCCCGTCCCTCCAGCAGAATGGAGTCATGATATAGTCTGAACGCCTCAGGTTTGACCAGGTCATCTGGTGACCCGGACTTCACTTTAGCGGCCAGAAGCTCTAGATCGATCTGAGAGAGTAGTGGAAAAGATAGAAGAGAGTGGGAGAGTACGGATGAAACTGTGGTTTCACCGGGGGCGGGGCCGATACGCTAGAGTTTAAGGCGTTGTAGATGCCTTTGACTTTTTCTACAAAAAAGCAAGCTAGCTCTTCGCACTGTGCATTGGAGACTATTGCATTTTCAGTTGCCTCAGGGATTTTGGACAGATCCTTTATCAGGGAAAAGATGGTTTTCGAACGGTTAGTGCTGGAATTAATCAGATTAGTGTAGTGAATGGCTTTAGCCTTTTTTATCTGCTTATAATAGGCTTTGGTGGCAGATCTGTAGTTGGCTTTTGCTAAAGGGTCATATAAACGCCTCCACTTGCGTTCGAGGACTTTACAGTGTTTCTATTCACTTGCTAGTGCCTCAGAGTACCATGAGTGGGCCTGTTCACGTTTGGGCCTTGACATTTTCTTGGGAATGAAGTGATCCAGTGAGTCAACAATCCATTCCCTATAGACTTCATCAGCCTCCTCCAGATTGCTAGGCCATTCCGGACGTGAGGCTTTAAGTCTGGATTCGAATAGGGCACCGTCAAGTTTGTGCCAAGGACGTCTCCAATGAGGGGTGGGGGGGGGGGAAGCCTTAGCCTAGGGCCAGCTGGTATCCTGATAGAAATATGGATGAGAAAGTGGTCCGACCAGCTTAGAGGAAGGGGAGTGTAGACAGTAATGTCCTGGATGTTGGAAAAGACGGGATCCAGCAGGTGACCTGCTGAATGCGAGGGCCCCTTGACCAGCTGAGCTAGTTGGCAAGCCTCCAGGTCACCCAGGAAGTTCAGTATAACCGGGGAGTCGAGACACTCAAGATGAAGGTTTAAGTCCCCCAGAACACTAAGGTTGGCTGACTGAAGGATTAAGGTCGAGATAGTCGAGGCCAGGGATTCTTGAAAAGTGCTTGCCGGCCCAGGGGGGCGGTATATCAGAAGGCCTGTGAGAGTAAAAGTGTCAGAGATCCTGATCTTAAATAGAGCACTTTCGCAGTCAGCGATATTAGCAGGGGAAAGGGTACAGGAGAAACTTGATTTAAGGATTACAGCCAGTCCCCCACCCCTCCCCTTAAGCCTATTCTGAACACGAATAGAATAGCCTGGGGGAAGGGCCAGTGCTGGAATGACCCCTGACTCATCAACTAACCAAGTCTCAGTTAGACATAAAACGTCAGGAGTTTGGTCCGCAAGAAGTTCAAAGGCGTCTTCATAATGCTTGACCAAAGACCTGCAGTTTAGGCCAAAGACCTGCAGTTTAGGCTGAAAATCTTCAGATTTTCAATTTTTTCTGGTATGAGGGTAGGGACTGGGGGGGTTTTGGGGACCTCAGTGGCCTCAAAACCGCAATGCTTACACCACAAACTTAAGGTACCAGGGTGCCAGAGATGGGTTATGCAGACACCCTTGCCGCGGAGGGTGAGTAGCTCCTCTCGCATGTAAGGGGCCATTTACTATGCTTACCAACCAGTACTCCTGGCGTCAGGCGACGGCCCGGCGCGGACGGGCGCAGACGGGCTCGAGCCTTCGGCGATCCGCCGGCTACCAGCCGCGCGTGTCCGCTGTGCGGGAGAATGTGGAGCTGACTAAATAGGCACCGTCCCCGCCTCTGGCGGAAGTGTGACACCCTCAGGGGGCGTGCCAAAGTCGGAAACCGCCCTCCACAGCAAACGGCACTTGCCGCGGTGGAACCGGGCGCCGACCTGAAGTTGAGCAGGTAAGAGCAAGAGGAATTTAAAATACAAAAAAGAGTCATAGTTTAAAATTACAGGCACACTTCTCAAGCAGCACCGCAGCGCCTAGTGAATCAAGCGCGTCTGCTGCGCGGGAGAATGTGGAGCTGACTAAATAGGCACCGTCCCCGCCTCTGGCGGAAGTGTGACACCCTCAGGGGGCGTGCCAAAGTCGGAAACCGCCCTCCACAGCAAACGGCACTTGCTGCGGTGGAACGGGGCGCCGACCTGAAGTTGAGCAGGTAAGAGCAAGAGGAATTTAAAATACAAACACGAGTCACAGTTTAAAATTACAGGCACACTTCTCAAGCAGCACCGCAAGCGCCTAGTCAAACAAGCGCGTCCGTGCGTTATGCCCAAAAGAGATGATGATTTGGGTGTTGCCTGCATAGGATATTATTTCAAAGCCACATGGCTTAACTATCTGGGCAAGAGGCATCACACAGATGTTAAAAAGAGTGGGGCTCAAGGAAATCATTTGGGTCCTGTTATCCAAACAAATCTTTAATTCAGTCTAGGGTCTTCCCTATCTCAGAGTCTTTGAAGCAAAATGGAATGAGAGACCGTGGCCAAAGCAGTTGACAGGCTGAGTAGGACCAGTAGCCAGCATATAAATATAGCATGATGGAATCAACTACAGCCACCAGTGCTGTTCCCTTGCTTTGGAAACTCTTCTAAATAGGAGAGTTGTTTATTCATAAGAGCTTCTCGAACCTTGCCTAGAAAAGGGAGAAGCGAAATGGATAGTTGGTAGGCTCTTTAGGGTCAACATTAGGTTTCTTTAAAATAGGTGAGACCTGTGCAGATTTCCACTCCAGTGGCATTATAGCTGAGTTCAGTGAGACATTGAACAAAGATGTGCTGGTGGGTGTAAGTCTGAAAGAGCAGCCACTATATGAGGGCGACAAGGATCAGAGGGGGATCCCGAATTGAGTTTGATCAGCTTCTCCGGTGCTTGTTCATGTGTAAGAGACTCAAAGTTCTCAAGCAAGGCTAGAGAATTTCGGGGACAGAGGTTCTTGGTAAATAAACCATTAGGTGAATTGCGTTGTGAAAGTTCTGATAAATGTTCACGATTTTCCCCTTAAAGTGGTCCACAGAGTGTCACGCAAAGCTTGAGAAGCTGGGATGACAGGCGAGAGGCTTACTGGATTGATTTAGCACCTTAAACAGTTCTTTAGAGAGTTTCCAACTTGGTCCATCCTGCTAATCGTGTAGTCTTAGTGCTTCTATAATTTTCCTATTGTAGAACCCTAGGGCTAATGTTTATGCCTTTTTGTCAGAGGCGGATTTTGTGACTATGCCATCTCCTTTCCAGTCTACTACAGATAGTTTTTTTCTAATCTCAGTTCTGTTGAGTATCATGGAGTATGGTGTCTGAAGGCATTTGGAAGAGCTCTGTTAAAAGGGGTAACTATGTCTAAAGCCTGAGAGAAAGAATCCTGGAACTTAGCTAAGGTAGACTTTATGCCCTGAGAATAGTTTATTTCAGGAGCTAATTTTGATGCAGTCCGGAGTTACTCGCTTCCAGGGACTCACAGTTCTGCCTGGCCTCTTATAATTGTTGGAGACACCCTTAACAGCGAACTGAAAGCTGATAAAGTCATTATCAGTCCATATTTCCATATTAGGGCTGTGGTGGGGCGGGGGGGGGGGGGGCGGGGGGGGGGGATGCGAAAATGCAAGAAGTTAGTTAACACTAGGTCCAGGGTGTAGCCAGCTATATGAATAGGGCCAACTACTTTCTGGTGTAATCCTAACATTTCAAGATTATTGAGCAAGTGAGATACCTCCGTATCTGAGGCAATTTCTGCATGATAGTTAAAATCGCGCACCAGAAGGAAATTGTCTGTGGCAAGTACATGTGGTGCTAGATGTTCTATGAGCCTATGGCTAAATTCTTTCTTAGAACTGGAGGGTGATAAACTATCACATCCCTCCAAAAGTCACTATGAGTAGTCTCCATCTTAAAAGTACATAGCTCCAGCAAGTCAGACAGAAAATCTATTAACTCAACTTTCAGGGAGTCCCTGAAAGAAAGGCAATATCCACTCAGCCTCCCAACTGGAGTTCTCTAACAGTCTAGCCAGCCTATATTCTTCATGGAACGCCATTGGGATACCAGGAAAGGCAAAAGGGTGAAGCCAAGTTTATGTAATGAAACAGATGTCTGATTGTTGGGAAGAAAGAAAATGCCATAGCTTGGTCATGAGTTTAGACCTCGCATTATGGTAAAGGCCTTTTAGAGTAGGGGGTTCGCTGGAGAATTCAGAGTCTTTTCCCACAGCAAGGCTAAGTTGGGCCCTCCCTTCACACCACATGCCAACATCAACGGATTGGTAACAGAAGAAAAACCGCAGTCAATACATGTGAACGAGCCCTTCAAACAAAGGGGGAATTGAGAGGTACAAAAAAAATTAGTGACTCTATGTGATATTGCCAAGTCATTAAACTTTTTGAGCTCATCATTGGAGTAGCAAATCATGGGGAAGAAACTTGCCTTTAGTGAGAGTTGCAGGGGTCCTGGTGACGTTCAGGCACAGATGGGTTTGCCTTTATTGAGCCCGCACAAGGCTTGCGTTAAGTAAGGAGCCGATTCCAAAAGCTGCACACACTGAATGGCAAACAGACCTAAAATGGTGGCCGCTGTGGTCCACCCAAAGTAGCAAATGTAATGTATTTTGCTCCCTCCGCACAAACTGTGTTGACTGGTGAGTTAAAGGAAGAAGTGAAGTAAAATAGCCTGCAGTAAGCCCTAGTTTCGCCAGAAAGAGATCTTCTGTGCCACCACCCCTACATAAAGTGTTTCAGCGTGCACCCAAGAGCATCAGAGTGAAAAAGTAAATAAAAATATAAAAGTCAATAAAAACGGGTTAATAGTTAAATTAACAACACAGCTAAAATTAAGTAGTAATGCGAGATAATGAGGTCCTGCATAGTCCTATAATACCCTAGTTTTATAACACCCATAGTATTCCACCTAGGTGCTGGCAGGAGCTGACCTGCTTTATAACTAAATAACTGACATTTCAGTCATCAGATTAGAAAGACGCTCAGGTCATGACGAGCCCCACTACACAGCATTTCAAATAGGCTTGCTACGTTTCTGTGAATGCCATTGCCTTCCTGTGGCCTGTCCTCCTCTCCATGAGAGCTTGGCCCTTGAGACAATTGCAAGAAAATCTAAGCAGGTGACCTCTTCATTAAATTACACAAGTTGCAGGGCAGTCTGTGTCCTCCCCTTGCCTCTCAGGGCCCTAGAGGGACAAGTCACCAGTAATAGCTATTCCCTGCTGTCATCCTCTGTCTGGCGTCAGTCTCATCATTGTGCCGCTCTCTCATTTTTTCTTCTTAAATTCCACCATTACTACTGGCCACATACATTCGGCTCACAACAGCTGCTCCTGAGGACATCCCACTGTAACTAACACATCGCAAATCCCACCTTCGCAACTGGCCAATATGCACTGCACTGCAAAGGTTCTGACCAGAACTAAAACACATACCCCAGAGAGCACCCTGTAGCTACCTACACCCACCAACCCCAACCTCTGCGCTCCACTCACACAAGCTCACAAAATCTCCATAGAACAATACAACCAGAAACTATTGCTCAATATCAGCTCACCATATACAATAGCATCCACCTTCATACCTACCCATGAGCAATAACACTGAAACAGCAAACCCAACATCATAACACTTCATTTCACCATACTTCACACCACCAAGTCTTCTCAATCCCAATACAAATCATAACTCTTTTCCTCATATCAAGTCTATCCATCAAATACCAAATGGCCCAACCACAACACCTCAAACTTCACCGTGATGTGCACCCTAGAAGGCTCATCTGATACTTTATACCCAATCACCCCAAACTCAAATAATGAAATGGTTTCTTACCTGTAGGAGTAGTTTTGCAGCTTGAAGAATGTTCTGGATTCATATGCTCTGCATTATTCAGCTGTCTAGTTGTTGGTTCCGGAATTCTCCGTTCTGTTAACACCTTTTCTCTTTTTGGTCTCGCCTAGGCAGCGATGTCTCTTCGAGACATGCTGTATTCAGAATATGGGCTTTAAGCTCCACCTATGTTCCGCCCATGTTTTTAATTGGCTCCTTTGACTATATTTTGAAAATGCATTCTGTTCTTCAGTTAATGTCTTTAGTAGTCCCTCCTTAGTACCTCCTTTTCTCCTGTTGAACCTTCCCATAAGGAGTGTCTCTGTTACATGTGTTGTTACTCAGGATCTGCTATTTACACTTTGTGAGCATTATTTTGTTAATGTACTTTTTCTGAGCTGCTGTTACAGACACAACATGCTCTTTTGCTTCCAGAAAGAATAGTCCACATGTTTTCCTGGCTGTGCGTGGTGTTTATTCTCCCTGTGCCATCCCCTCCCACAACACTGCTTGCCCCTATCACACTGCTTGCCTGCCCCCACCAACCCTCTGAGGTTGCTGCTTTTTTCTTTTCCTGTTTTTTTGTCAAGTTTAAGCACAATGTAGTTTGTTAAGCTTTTATGCTTTTACTACCGAGTTTCATTTAAAATGGCACAGCTGCCTCCGTGGTGCAGCCGCAGCGCCCCACTGTCCCACCGACATGTTTATTGAGTGAATCGAACATCCGATCACGGCCTTTACCTGGTACTCGGTTGCAATGTGCCCCTCCCCCATGGTAGGAAACATTATAGGACCACCCACTGCCACCTTGGCAGTAGCTTAGATCGCGCCTGCCCGCTCATATTTGTCAGCTGCAGCCACATCAGCCTCAGCCCTGGGAGCCACTAGTAACAGCAGCCGCCCCCTATTTTGCCAACAACAGGCAGCTCTCTGAATGTTGTTTTGGCTCTGAATCGTTTCAAATCGAGACTTGGCAAAGACTGTTTCTGTGTCCTTGAAGTGTTTTGCTTCCACTATTAGCGCCAACCACAGACCTACAGGTTACAACTTACAAGCAGCGTTTTTCTAATTATTCTGCTCGTTCTGGACGCATGGCAGGTATCCCACCAGATTCATGGCAGCCGCCCAACGTGGTGTTAGAAACCAGGTGAGATTACCACCATCATGCTGCTTAACGTTATAAAATACCCATGAGTAAAATGATCAGGTGACTCCTGTTCTCTTGGACTCTACATGTCCATACCCTGCATTTCCCTTTACATAATAGAGCATTCCTGTGTCCTTGATGACTGCAGAGTATCAATTTCGAATGGAAATCCAGAATTTCTTTAGACTGTATCCCATTTGAATGCAATAGGTCATGCATTACTGAACGTTTGAGCAATTGGTGTTGCAAATAATAATGTTTGTTAAAAAAATGTTTTTTTTAACCCCTTCCATGCTCATGACGGAACGGTTCCGTCATGAGCGTCGGTTGAGCTGTGCTCATGACGGAACCGTTCCGTCATGAGCCCATAGGCTCATCAGAACCTTCAGCACAGCGCGAAAATTCGCGCCGCGCTGAAGTGGTTAAAAATATCCCAGCAGTAGCATCAGTAAAGGTGCAGTACCTTATATGGCTAATATGTTGTCTGGTTACAACTCCACAGGGACACCTAGTAACAGTCTGTGTTACTGCACCCTTTTCTTACTTCATTGACTTTATTTTATTACTTATGCTACTGCTGGGATATTTTTTAACAAAAAACCTAACAAACATCATTTACAATGTCAATAGCTCAAACTTTCAGTATTGCGAGGCCTATTACATTGCAAATGCTTGTTTTGTTGTTGTTGGGAGCTGACTGTCCCACCATTTAGTGACTAATCCTGCTTCTCCTGATTTTATATGCCCTTCAATAGTAGCTTCCACGCGTAGTTGCCATTTTAAGACCTTTTTTTTTTAATCGCATGAGCTTCTGGTTCTTTGTTTACTTCTGCTCCCTCATCTCTCGGAGAAGCGGGTGGGTCGCCTTTGAACCTAGAAATTCTTCAAGCTGCTAAACTTCTCCTACAGGTAAGAAACCATATCATTTTGCAACGTGAATCTTTTCTAAATTCACAAGCTGTGCATGGATTTTGTGGCTTTTTTTATACTTGTGGAGGCTGGGTTGGAGATGAGTTTGAGAATAAATGTTTTAGTATTCTCGGTCCCATTTGTAGGTCAAGCCTGGGCAGCGCATGCGGCTCTGCGAGGCATGCTGTATTTGAGTGTGGACTTGAAGCTCCGCCCACTCCACGCCCATATTTTTCATTGGCTTGTGTCATTGTCCTTTGTAAATACTGGCTTCGGAGTCCCTAATAGGATTGCTAGTCCCTCCTTAGAATGCCTTGGCTTCATTTGCAACCTCCCATGAGGACAGTTGTTATACGGTATGTCTTCTTTAGTCTGTAAGCACTATTTTCTTTAATGCATTTCTCCTGCTGCAGGCATGACATACTTTCCTGCAACTTTCAGCGCTTCATGTGTGCTTTCACTTTCCAAGCGGAATGGGACAATCGCTGCTGAGTTCTCGCATTTACAAGAGTTTGAGCTATTGCCATTGTAAATGACAATGTGTTTTATTTATGTGTTAATTATAAAAACAGATAAATAAAAGGCATTGTCATTTACAATGCCAACACCTTAAACTCTCGCAAATTCAGGAGCCTATTGCATTGCAAATGCTTGTTCTTCCTTATGCATCTGTAGGTCGATACAGAAGTGATTTGTGTACGTGTTCACTGATGACAAAATGTCTACCATGCATATGTCACATAACAAGATATTTGCCAGGAAGGCTATTGTAGCTCGTTTCTTACGTGTTCAATGTGCTCTTGGTTTGATCAGTAGTTGAATTCCAGCCGCTGAGTGACACATCTGTATTGTCTGCGTAATCCACCTTGCACTGGTGTTTTTAGTAACTGGTTTTGCTTTATTATTCTCTGCGAAAGACACAAAAAGTTGTTTTCCTTTCCTTACTGACTGTTTACTCCAAATAGTACATTAATGCTCTTCTTGCGTCAAGTGTATGTAGTGTTCTTTCAGCCTGAGTCTTTGGCTGCTGGAAGAAAGTAAGCATTTGGATTGTTTGGTTAATGTGAAAGGGCCTTTAGTAGGAAATATGGGTCAGCATCATGACTATTCTGTCTTTGTGTATTTGCATGTATGGTTCTTGGATGGTGAGTACTTGTAACTCACTAACTCTTTGGAGATGTCATTGCGTTCAAAAATGCAGTTTTTAGTGTGACAAATTTAAAGAAGGCCTTGTATAGTGGTTTAAAGGGCTTCTTCATGAGTTGGGTTAACACTACATTTAAGTTCCATGTATGTTTTGGTACACTTCTTGGAGGGCTGTTCTTTTTGCCCCTTGTAGAAATATTTTGATTACAGGATTTCTATGTCCTCAGCTGCTAAGCTCAGCGAGGTTGGTTCTAGGTGGAGAATCATCCCCTTTTGCATGAAGAGCAGGTCTTGCAACATTGGTAACTTCAGCACACTGTCGTGAGCTATCTCTATTAGCTCTGAAAACCAGGTTTGTCTCGCCCACTGTGGGACGATATGTATTAATCCAGAACACGGCGGCTCGCCTGGTTCTGAATGCTTCTCCGAGAACGGCTTCCAAACCTCTCCTGAATCGCTCACATTGGCTTCCAATCCGACAGAGGGTCAAATTTAAAATATGCTGTCTGATCCACAAATGTCTGAATACACAGGGACCAATTTATCTAGAACGGAAATTCACTCCTTATGTGCCAGTACGATCCCTTAGATCTAGTAATAATCTCCTTCTTGTGATCCCTCACATAAAAAAAGTAAGACACGGAGGGAGAGCCTTGTCTACTACTGGCCCTAAGCTGTGGAACAAGTTACCTCTGGCATTAAGACAATGTAAAGAACATCTGACATTCCGTAAACTTTTAAAAACCGTTCTTTTTAAAAATGAAGTCTAGTTCATTCCCGCATTATCAATGTGTTGCTGATTTCTGGTCAAAAAAGCGCAGAGATACTCCTGTGGGAGTGATTCAAGCGCTATATAAACTCATAAATAAATAAATAAATAAAGGTCATTTGTGACTGTCTGCATTTGTTGATCACTAGTGATAACAATGGGATCAGGTTGAAAGGCGTAAGCAAAGCTCCCTGACCAGTCTATTGACAGAACATTCCCCAGGCAGTGATGGTGTGGATGTCTGGACGCGAAGGATCTGCATTTGTGTGCTCTGGTGTTGTGAAAAGGTCTATTTCTGGTGCTCCCCATTTTCTGAAGTTCTTTTCCAGTACTATTTGATTCCGTTACCACTCGTGAGAGGTGGATGCTGATCTGCTCAGCTTGTCCGCTTCTACATTGTCTTTCCCTGGAAGATGTGTTACTGTTATATTTGTTTCTGGATGACCCACTTCCAGATTTCTTGTGCCTGTCCTGAAAGTGAAAAAGCTTTTTTCCTGTGCTTGTTGAGATAAAAGGTTGTTGTAATGTCTGTTTGAATTAGTAATAATTTTCCCCACAGCTATTTCTAAATAGCTTTTAAGGCTAGGAACACTGTTTAGCTCCAGTACGTATATTTATGTGTTGTACTGCTTCCTGTACACCCCAGATTCCTCTGATTTTGAGTCTTTCCATATGTGCTCCCCATCCCATATGCGGGGCATCCGTGGTAATGGTTACTGTTGGAGTTGGTGACATGAAGGGGCTTCCACTTGTTATATTTGTTCTGTTCCACCACGCTATCTCCTGCTGTACTTTCGTCCCAACTCTCCGTGGCTCGGGATCGTTGACTTTGGACCCATTTTTTAATTGGTGTCATATGTTGCCGTGCATATGGCGTTAGAGGTAAGCAGGAGGTCATTTTTCCAAGTATTTTCTCCACAGGCTCACTGTCAGAGACTGACCCTTCTTGTACTGGTGAGTTTCGTTCAGCAACAATAGTATTCTCTTCTCCCAAGGCTATGCTTTTGCTTCAGTTGAGTTGATCCTCGCTGCCAGAAAGAGCTTTTCCTGTTCTGGTTTGGGTGACAAATTATCTTAGTTTATGGAATACCCCAGTTTGTGGAGTGTTGATATGACCATATTTATGTAATTTCTGCATTTATGTAGTGAGTTTCCTTTTACCAGCCAGTCATCTAGGTAGGGACATACGTGTATCTTTTGCCTCCTAAGATGTTCCACACCAGCTACAAAGCACTTTGTAAACACTCTGGGTGCTGATTGCATTCTGAATGTCAGCAATTTGAGTTGATAGTGTGTTTTATCTACAACAAAACCGAGAATTGTCTATGTGATTCGTTGGGATGTGTACATATGCATCTTTTAGATCTATTGTTGCCAGATAGTCTCCTTGCTGCAGCTGCGGAATGACCTACTGTAGCATTGTCATTTTGAACTTTTGCATCTTAATGAAATTGTTTAAGAAACAGAGGTACTGTATAGGTCATAGAGATCAGTCTTGCTTTGGTATCAGAAAACATGTCAAGTAGTTTCCCTGGTTGAGCTCCTTTTGGGCAATCTTTCTATTGCCTTCCTTTGTAGAAATTATTTTATCTTTTGTAGTAGTCGTGTTTTTTTCTGTCTTGTGTGGACAGATTTTTTTGGTCCCTTTGTTCGTGGGTATTTGACCAGTACTATACAATAGCAGTGTTTGATAATATTGAGTATCCATTTGTTTGAGGTGATCTTCCTCCACTCCTGGAAGAAGTCCCATATCCTCCCCCCCAACAGGTGTTGTGCGTGAAAGGGGATGTTTGTCTTTTGAGTCACTTACTAGTTGGAGCTGATGCTCCTTTTGGCTGTGATCTGCTCCTTGCTCATCCCCAAAAGGGTTGACGGAGTGGATGTGGTACTGCCATTGTTCAGTAGGCATTTACGTCTGGCTTGCACCTTAAAAACTCTGGTGTGTGGTGGTATCTTTGAAGCTCCCTCTATCTACTGGTCTCCTTGTAAGTGCAGTTCCTCACCTTAAATGTCCCTTAAACTGCAGAGCTAGGATCGATTTGGATGTATCATTGTCTTTTTTAAGCTGCTGCAGGGTTTCATAAACTGCCCTGCCAAAAAAGTTGTTTTCTATTGAATGGGGTGTTAATGGTGTATGCTTGGACATCATTTGTGAAGCAAGACACCCTTAGACAGGCATGTCTTGTAAGGGTGGTCACTGCCATCATCTGTCCACTTGCTGCATCTGCAGCATCTAGTGCAGATTTAAAGTAAGCAGGTGTTGGCAATATTTTCCCCTCCTCTGCAAGGGTCACTGCTCTTCTCTGGTACTGCTCAGGCAGATTTTTCATCAGCCTTGCCATCTCCTCCCAGTGCAGAGATGCATATCTGTTGAGCGGGATATTAGAATTGGCTATGCCCCACTGAGTCGTAGCTCCCCTCTCAAACTTCCTCCTCACCATGTCCACCTACTTACTTTCTTTATCCGGAGATGATCCAGAGGCTGTGGGGACATTTGCCCTCTTTTTTGCCATGGTGGCAATAATAGAGTCTGCCGGTACTGT
Source organism: Lissotriton helveticus (assembly GCF_964261635.1). Taxonomy (NCBI): domain Eukaryota; kingdom Metazoa; phylum Chordata; class Amphibia; order Caudata; family Salamandridae; genus Lissotriton; species Lissotriton helveticus. The sequence continues at coordinate 1,937,391,717 of NC_136065.1, forward strand.
CCCTGAAATATAATGAGGGTTCTGTGCCCTTGGGTGTTACTGACCTGAATGTTGCAGCTTCCTTCAAGGCCTTGTCTTCCCTGGTTCAGTATTCTAGGGACCATTGGTTGACACCGACTTCTACTTTTGGAAGTTAGTAATACCTCTAATAGAAATCATGATTGAGATTTCAGTTACATGGCGATGTCATCTTGAGGCCTTAACGGATATGTTTCTATCCCATCCTCTGTGGAGTCAGTATCCAGGTCCTGCCATTGAGTTTCGAGATATTCTGAACATTCGGTATCCTAGAAAATGCCCTGGGATACTCGATACTCTTTCTCGAAGATCTCTTGTTCTCCCTCCTGTGGTTCTGGGGTAGTTGGGGGGGCTCTAGTTCTTCTGAGTCCCTGTCCCTTTGTGTCTGGTCCGTCTTAGTTTTCAGAGGAGTTCTGAATTATCAGAGAGAGATGTCCAACTCCTTTTTCTTTTGCAGGTTCACAGCATTTTGTCTTCAAGACGCCTGCTCTTGGATTTGATCTTGGCCGTGAGTTCTTCGGAGTCGAGTGTAAGTGTCACTATTCTTTTCTATCTCACGGCAGCTTCCGTCTGGGTGTCACTATGCCCTTTTTTCGCCATCTCTTGACTTCTGTGGTCTTTAGCCGCCGTTGTCCGTCTACGGTGTCCTTGCTATGGAACCCCAAGGTTTTTTTTCGGATTCTGCTTGCCTTCGGTCAGAGAAATTTTTGACACTAAGGCAGCTTTCTGTTTTAAGTTGGTTGATCTAGACTCGCTCCCAATCGGTTTTTTCGACTTTGTCTGTGAACATTTCTCTTTTGGTTTTCGAAGTACGTTTTCTGATATCTCTCCTTCAGTTATGTTGTCTTCATCCTCACTCAACAACCCCAGATCTGTCAGTGACAGTGTCTCCTTCTGTTCTTGCATGGTGTAGTGTGCTTGCCCCGGTTTGCCTCTCGCCTTTAAGGTAGTCAGTTTAATGTCCGTGCAGGCCTCACAGTTGTCGCTTCTGTGGTCTATCGCAAGGCAAATGTTGCACATCTGGTGTTTATCTCTTTGTGCAAACTTGTGATGGCACTTGGGGCAGAATTGAAATGGTGTGTTTTTCATGTCACATGGAACAGGGGGCACCCTGCTCAGACATTCTCTGGTCTTCCCTTGATGTGAAGTCTTGATAACTTTAAATTGGTACCCGTTTTAGTAGTTTTCTATGGAAGTACGGCATCTTCCTCAACAAACTTTTGAGTAAATCATCTTCTTTTCGGTGGCTGGAGAGCCTTCAGCAATGCTTCCAGACACAATGGCGGAAAAACAGAAAGCTTACAGGGAGGGGCGTACAATGTCAGGAGAGGTGGAATTAAGCACCAAATGGTTGGACAGTCAACGCCATCAAAACAAAATAAACAACAAAAAAGAAAGTGAAAAGGCACTAACACAAAGGAGAATTCCGGACCCAAACACTAGATGGTGGAATGATGCACAGCATAGGAATCCAGAAAAGATTCAAGCTGCAAACTAGAACTAATCAATGTTGTGCATACCCACACATACACAGTTCTCAATGATGACACCTAAAAACAACACACCACTCCACCTGACTGCTTACCAACCCTGTAAATACTCCCTACATTCAACTCTAAACCACCCACACCCTAAATCAATAACCACCGCTTCTAAACTACAGCTAGAAGTTCCAATTGGTGTAGGAATGCCACATGGGAGAAAACTCTTGGATGAATAACAAGGATAGGCCAAAGTCTGTTAAAGCTTCAAAAGAATTGTTGGCAAATGCTAAACTTAGTAACATAATATAATACCATGATGGACTATTTCCAGTGTCAAACATTCCAGGGATAAGTGATGAGATGGGTGAAAAGGACTGACCCTTTCAATAAGAAGATGTAGGGCATTACAGCAATGAGTGAACCAAAGAGAATATGTGGACCTGGGGTCCTTATCCACCATCATTTAAGCACAGTCACATGAATAAGCAAGTGTACAACAGCCTTTGGTAAACAGCTCGACCAATTACCAGTAACCAGACCCTACTACGAGCCAGAAAGAAACAAAATAGTACCCCAACAACTTATTTTAACCCCCCTTGCAGCTTGCATTGGAAACTTCCACTGCATCATTTCCTAGGGTGTGCTGAACTCAGTATCTAGTTCTATGAATGGGACTTAGTCCAGACACTGCTCCATGCCCACTGCTTTGTGAGGCCCAGTGTCCACTCTTCAGAACCTTTGAAGTGATTTACTGTTATATATTTAACTCCCCACATAATACTACTGAGCTAAGAATTTACTCTTGCACTCTCCTTACCGGCTGATGGTCCACACTCTTCACAATGCAATATTCCCATAGTGCTGCTGGGCCCAGACACTGGACTCTTGCACTCTCTTTACCTAGTGATGGGAATTGCTCTTGGTACGCCACCCTTTCTCTAGCGCTGTTAGGCCCCAAACCTGAACTCCTTTTCCCTTCTTATTTACCAATGGAACATGTTCTTGACACTACACCATTCCCAATGTACAACGGGGGACACAGCCAATGCTGCCTACTTCCATTAGATCCGATTAACTTCTGAGGCTGCTGAACATAGATGCATTTGCCCTACCTTATTTTCTAAGGTGACCGCATATGGCCTCTGTGTCTTCACTCCCACACCCTCTGAGATGACAATCTTTCAGCTTTGTATCTTGTCTCCCAACACTACTAAGCCCACAGCTTAGGCACTCCACACCATCTTGTCACGCTGAGGCTCTTGATAATGCACACTACCCTTAGGACTACTGAGCCACCCTTATGCCAGGGTTCCCCAATTTCATGTACCTGCTGAGATGGCTCGTTCTGGACATAGTCTCCTCTTCCTCCTGCACCCAACCCTGGTTGGATATGGCATAGCCGAGTATGACATCAATCACCGGAGGGCCACGGCCTTGGACACAAGCCTCGATTTCTGGCAGTGAGAGCTGACTTTGAAGAAAGAGGTGTAGCTGACTGTCGGACAGCAGTACCATGCTGTGTACAGTTCTGTGGAGGCAAAAACGTGATAAATACCTATTTTCAGTCAAGCTAAATCATGCTGTTCACTGTCCTCCGCATCATAAGCTGGTTGACCATGGTAACCTAAGATTGCCCTCTGAAATCATCCCCTTACTGTTATTCAGGTCAGTATATTGGGTCACTTGGGTTTTTATGGCATTACAAAATTATATTGGCATTGAGTGGTTACATGTAAAGGAAAGAGAGAGCTTAGTTAATGAGGGATGATAAAGTACAGCAACAAAACAATACATATCTGCATAATACAGGGGTGGAAGCAAAAGATCCGTGGACATAAATCATTTCAGTTTTGAGTTACATTAAGCAATGGAGGGCCCTGCAACAACAGATAGCAATGACAGATTTGAAGAGGATGATGAAGGGCACAAAGAAGACAAATAATTGTAGATAGCCTGCACTGAGGTTTTAAACTATGCCACACAAAGATGATTGCACAGGGGGAGGTAGTGTAATCGGGAAAGAATGTTGGGAGCTAAAGGCTAAACTTTTCCAACATAACTTACTTCCTCACCATGCTGTCTTCCTTGTTGTGATTTGAAATGCTCTCCCGCTACCTTTCTCCTCTTGATACCGTCCCATCTTCCATTTTTACTTCTACCTTTAAACTCTAAATGACTAAAGCGCCCCTTTCTCCAATTTTTCTATATGGGGACTGAAATTCTAAAAGCATCAGCCACAAACACAGTAATGAAACAAGAAACAAGTTCTATTCCACAAAGTTAAAACCTAAATATCAAAGAAAACTCCAATCAGAACATTTGACTGCCTATCACTATACAATATCTCAAAGCAGGCCAGCTGCCATGGTCAGGGGCAAAGCAAATTATGGATGTGAGCCAGTAGGCTCTGTTCTTGGGAGTCTGAATGCTTCAGACATCCAGCATATTTGTTACAGGTCGTCCACACCACTTGCTACTGTACCCAATGATACATTAATTGTAGTCCCCGCTGAACAGCAATGGTTGGGTGATGCCCAGGTTCTCAATATCAATTGGAGAACTCTAACCTCTGGGAAAATAAAAGTAAGAGTAGGAAAAGGAAGGAGAAGAAACAGTGGGTATTTGTCATTGTTTGGCATATAAGCCCCAAACCACTTTTAAAGACAAATATTATATGCAAGGGAGCAGGTTAGAAAACAAGATGAGACTACTCCATTAGCTCATTGTCTGTATTTTCAGTGGGACAAAGGGCTTATCGACTGGATGGTTCTGCAGACATCTGGAAGCCTTCTGAAACATATTTTAGTCCCACAATCTTTCAGTGTAGCTTTGCTTAAACTGGCCCACAGTCATTTATGGGGAGGTGTTAGACTTGGCATCTTTAGGCGTGTTTCCCCTGAGTTTTTGCTTTCTGACCTCCCGGTTTTTGCTGGCGTAGTGTTTCTGCGCACTTTTCTCACTGCTGATCAGTGGTAAAGTGCAAGTGTTCCTGTGGTAAATTGTGTTATGGACTGCGGTTTCTGTGATTGGATATTTGATTTACTTGTTAGTCCCTAGTAAAAGTGCACTGAGTGTGCCTGGGTCTGTGAATCAAATGCTACTAGTGGGCCTGCAGCACTGATTGTGCCACCCACGTGAGTAGCCCTGAAAAGGTAACTCAGACCCGCCATTGTGGAGTTTGCGTGCAGTTTGTAACTGCCATGCCGACTTGGCCAGTGCACACACTTGCCAGTCCCTCACCTTCCCCTTTTCTTACATTTCAGCCACCCCTAAGGTAGACCTAAGGTACCCCTGTGGGCTGGGTGCAGTGTATGTGAAAGGTAAGACATGCCTGGTGTGTGTGGAATATCCTGATAGCGAATTAAGGCCAATTTCGTTTTTCGCTATTGCAAGGCTACTTGTACCCCATAGGACAGAATGGGGAGTTTGTTTCTAACATCTTATAAACATCACTGGCAGGGGGAATTTGGTAGGAAAATAAAGTTTATTATGCCTGAACTCTGAATCTAAAGATGTATCTTTTAGTGAAGGTGATTTTTACATTCTGTGTTTGGTAATACCACTTTTAGAAAGTAGGTATTTTCTTGCTCAGTCATCCCGTGTGTCTCTGCCTCTGTTGGAATGTGGATTGCCTGTCTGGGTTTTGGGTGACAGAAGGCTGGGGAGCAGGAGTGACTCCAGATAGTCTAGGTGGGTCAGGAAAGGGCAGAATAGGCCTGGCCTGCAATTGGGGAAGGGGAGGAGATTTACTTGCACTTCAAAGGGCTTTATCTGCCTCTGACCATGCCGTCTCCCCCTCCTGCCAGGAAGTCACACCAGAGAAGGCAGAACTGGTTTTGGCTGGGCACAGACACTCTCTGCCTAAGAGATCAAAGGATTTTGGGATATACATATTGGGGCCCAGACCCCTAAACTTTAGAACTCCTTTGGATCAAGAAGACTGCCAAGAAGAAAAGCTGGAGAAGCTGTGAGGAGGAACTACCACTTTGATGTATTGGCCTACAGAGGCTGCTTCTGTCTTGGGCAGTGAAAGGACTGGACTGAACTTTCTGCAATCTACTTTTGTGACTTTCTCCAAGGGCTTGAGGTAGAGCTTGCCTCCTGTTCAAGAAGCCACAGGAACAGCAAAGACTTCAAGCTCTTCTGCCCTCAGCACTGGGGACCGTGTGTTTTGTGCTGTAACAGAGGGAAAAGCAACCTGACGCCGTCTACGACACCGCTGCCGACTTCTTGTCCTGAAGGTAATGCAGAGGGCCTGCCGAAACGCCGCACCGCGACCCTGGTATTACCGACGACGCCTGCTGACGCCGCCATCGAACCGCTGCTCGCAACACGAACTGTTGGCACTGCACTCCGCATCCCCTCGCTTCACGATGACGCCTTGGCCTCCCCGACGACGCTCCACGCAGAAATCAACGCCACTGCTTGCACCATGTTTTCGAGGGCACCGCTCGTAAAGTTACACAACGCACTACCCAAATCCCGCAGCGCAGCCTTGGCCTACCAATGCCGGCGCCATCTACTCCAGACAACAGCGCTCCAGCAACGACACTGCTTGGACCGCGACCTGCCAGCACCGCAGCGAGCACCGTATTCACTTCGCACCGCGACCCTGGTCTCACTGGCGACGCCATCTGACACCGACGAGCCGCTGCTCTTGCCGCGGCTTGAGGGTACCTCACGCTGCACTTCGCCCGCAGCACCCGAAGTCTGCCGACGCCAGCGCTCCTGATTTACACAGAGCGGAGTTCGATCTGCAACGCGTGTGACTTCGAGGACCCAGACAACTCCTGCACCGACCTTCGGAACCGACGTCTGCGGACGCCATGCTTTCGGAAGCTCAACAAGATGTCGCTGACGCCCTGCATTTCTAAAAGGTACTGTTTGTGGGCCTTCCCGACACCGTAGCTGGCCCCGACACCGCGGTCAGCCAGAACTGTTTGGATTTGTTTGTTCACAATGCCGTGATAGCCCCAGACGGAGCTATCGACTTCAAGGAGCTGTTTTTCAAGGTTATTTTGATAACTGAAGATTTCGAAGTACTGTATTGTGGACTTTTATTGTTTTTGGTCTTGTCTTAAGTATATAAAAGTTTGGGATAATTTTCTAAACTGGTGTGGTGTCCTTTTGTAGTGCTTACACTGTATTACTGTTGGTTATGTGCACATGCTTTACACACTGCTTCTACAATAAGCCCGACTGCTCGCGCCAAGCTACCAAGAGGGTGAGCAGGGGTTATTTTAGGAGTGTAACTCCCTTATCCTGACTAGAGTGGTGGTTTCTACCTGGCTTTGGCACATGCCCTAGCCTACCAAAAATACCATTTCTAAAAGAAGGCATTTAGGAATCAATAAAGCGAGCAATTTTACAGAGTTACTTTTGACCAGCCATTTACCTAGAAACCGCCTGATATTGTTGTCAAAGCCCTGAATGTCAGCTGACCAATCCTGGCTATATCTCTCCAACCACTATCCTTAATCACTGAAGCATTCCAGCACATTAGAACAGATCTTTTAGGCCCCCCTGAGCCTTCTGGACATGGCCATAGGTATGTACTGTGAATAGTGGATTACGCACCAGGTACTCCAAGGTGTTTCCATTAAGGGGCACCCCAGCTGATCACATTTTCTGAAGTTTTACTCACTTTCTTTGACCAAGTAGGTCTGCCAAAAGCGATAGTCACCAACAAGGGAACTAATTCTACATCCTGTTTGATCTCCCAGGTCTGTGAGCATCTGGATATCCCTCACATAAGAACATCAGTATATCTCTGCAGACTTACGGCTTGGCAGAAAGGTATAACATGACCATAAAACAAATGGTGAGGACAATTTGTAAGAAAGGAGTCAAATGAGTGGGATACAGTTCTTCCATGGTTTTGTTCTCCATACATAGCATTTCTCAGGCCTTTATAAGGTTTCCCCTATTTGAATTACTCTTTGGGAGACAAAGGCAGACCAGCTTAGATTTTGCCCTGAAGAAGGACGACCAGACCCCACTATCTATGGTAGAGTACATACTAGCTCTACCAATAAGAGATGAGCAACAGAATATGTGTGGTAAGCGCATGAAGCTCAGTAAAGGCAATATAACAAATGGGCCAAGCTTTGTACCCTAAAGGTAGGCATGAAGGCCTAGCTGCCACTGCCCACATATGAAAATACACTCTTGGCAGTTGACAGAGTGGGTGCTCACACCTGCAAGTAAGCTCATCTAGACATGAAACACTCCACATGATTATCACATTATCTAAAGGAGTGGGAATCCCTAGTACCGAATATTCTTAGGAGCATAGCTAACAACCCTACCACCTTAGAGAAAGACATGCATCCCATATTGGATCCAGGTTGTTGGGAGAAATTAGTTGCAAAAGAAGAAGTAAAAGTGGATGAATGGCTGCCCTTAAAACAGCTAATACAATGGGTAGGTAGTTTGTCCCTGACCACACTGGTCATAAAATGGAGATGCTCATCTGGGACCTGTGTGAAAGTACAAATCTACTGTACTTGCAAGGGATACAGAGAGGCTCTGAGTAGAGAGACTGAGACTATGTTGCCCTTGAATGCCACTGAACCATCAAGAAGTGAATTATTTTCTCCCACTGTGCTTGTCCAAAAGCCTGAGCGTTCTATTCACCTTTTAGTTCAGAGAAGTCTCTGCCTTTTGAAGCCATGCCTCAGGCGAATAACTTTATTGAACGACTGGAAGATGCTTGCTATATTTGCACCACTGATCTCAACAAAGGGCACTGGCAGGTGCCTGTATTTATGAAAAATAAGTAGGCAGTGTTCTCTTCACCTCCAGCACTTTTCAAGTTGTGTGTTGTTTTGTTTGGACTTGATAGGATGCCTTCCATGTTTCAGCTATTAATTGGTGCTGTACTGGCTTCTCATCAAGCCTTTGTGGTTGCATACCAGGACATTAGTATCTTTAGTCCGGAATGGTAGACCCACTAGTCTTATTTATAGGTGGTCTGCCTTTCCTTATTGGAAGCAGCTCTGAAGGTGAACCTTGCAAAATGTTATATTGCAGCAACTCAGGTGTAATATTTAGGACAGAAGATTGATAAAAGTGCTGTTGAGCTTCAGATTTATAAATAAGAGCCTCTGGACTCGATTCATCATCTGCGGATTAAGGAGGACTGCTCCCACCTTGGTTTTGTTGGCTACTATCAGAGATTTGTCCCTTACTTCTCTAATACAGCTGAACTCCTCAGCGCCCTGTTGCACAAGTGCATTTCAAATCACTTTCCAGTGGGATCTTCCCAGGAAGCAGACTTTATGGCATTAAAGGGGGCCCTGACCTCTAGACCCATGTCGATCTGTCCCAAATTCAATTGTCGAATTTCTTTTTCAGTCTGATGACTCGTACGTGGGTCTGGGTACTTCTGTGGTCCAGGACTTTGAGGATGGTCTTCAACTAATCCTATGTATTAATTGGAAGCTCCTGTCCCATGAGGAGTGGAACCGGTTTATTATTTGCTCAGGTGCTATATTTTAGCTCAGGACAGGTCATGCTACTCTGAATTGGCTGGCTCATAATAAGGACTCTACCATTTGTATTCTGTGCGGGTCTCTGGCCACGCTATCTTTTAACTTTTTGTATCCCACCTTCTGGAAAGTTTTTGTGTAGTCCTTCAATTTTCTCTCCTGTCTCTTGCTTTTATCCCAACCCAATTGTGAGGGATCAGGGGCAGCGTATGTGAGTCTATGAGCTCAATTTTAGGGAGTGAAGACCCCCTTCATGATGACCATTCCATAGGAGCGTGTACTAGTCACCTTCTATATCTTTTTTAGACACCTCGACTTGTCGGACCACTATCTCCTAGCGGTCTTTCCATTTGGTTGTTTCGTATTGTCCTCCCCATTTGCAGGTCATGGATGAGTGCATCAGTAAGCACCCTTCCACTTGAAATGTTACACCTTGGCAGATGGACAGCAGTAACTGAACCCATCTACCATATCGAGTGGTTGGGTAACTTACTAACTTGTGACCTTACCGGTCTTTAACCACCTCTCTCTTTCCGTCAAGCCCTTTGGCACACTATACACTGACCCTATCCGGGACCAGTAATGTTAGCAGCCCCACTTCCAATATGGCCGCCCTGTTCTCCGTGACATTTACCACGCTTACACCCATGTGTTACTTCCGTTTAGACCACCGACATGGAGGTCATGCGGAATGCAACAAAGTGAGTCGATGGTCTAGTGCACCAGCCGATCCCGCAGTTTAGCCACGTCCCTTCACTTCCAGTGGCCGGGAACATAACTTAGCCACGAGTAGGATGGCAGTTACCTTCTGGTCCCGGCAGTGTTTGGTGTAGGTTCGTCGACGGTCTCACTTGAGAGCACGTGAGTATTGATGCCTGCACAGAGTACAAGCATTCTTTAATCCTTGACTCCCTCTTTTGGGTGTGTTTTGTCTGGTGTACCACGAGACAACAAACACACTGGGCACGAATATGATGGGTTTGACTTCTTAGTGACATTAGCAGATGGATGATGTGATTACCGAGATGCCACGATGCAAACACAATGGGCGCCAGTATTTAAGCGCAGTTTGTCGCTACGCTGGGGACAGTGAGATCGTATCGCACTTATGGCATACCGTTGGGGTTGCCCTTGTGCATCCCGTTTTGGATCCGCAATTCAGCCTGACTACCGCATCCCTGGGTGATGGATTGGGATCCAATTACTTCCTCTCTGATTGCGTACCCCTTGTACTCCCACCTCCTTTAGGACACTATAAAACAAGGTGTCTTTACATGCCGGGAGTCGATGTATTGAGTCAGTAACCCAAGAGGGGTGAGTTCTCTATTTCTCTAGCTACCATAGGGGTACGGGTGCCTTAACCGTTTTTACCCATATCCCCTTGCCATCTCCTTGCACGACCATTTCACAAGTGCGTGATGCATGTCTTTAGACACCATTATTGTTTCACCATTGTAATATCATATGCACAGCGTATGGTGAAATTTAGCAATGGACTGGCATTTTGAAATTTTACAGCGTCCACTTCCACCTAACCACTGGGTTTTGTCTTATTAGGTTGTTTGTTTATTGAGTTTTATACAGCGCTGGCTAGACCCGGAGGTATCAGAGCGCTTTACATGAGGAATAACAGCGAGTTACATGTACAATAATTTAAAACATTTTACACAGAAATTACAAAATAATTGACAAATCCTACGAGGCAGAGTAGAATGTGAGTATAAGAATAGGAGAGAGGGGGAAAGGAACCTGAGGGGGGAATGGAGTAAGGCAGTCTAGCAAAAATAGAAAAACATTCCGTACAAAAGAAGCCAGTTTCAATAAAATTGTCTTGATCGGACTTCTATTCCTGTTTTAATCCTCACATGGTCTATCGACCTACATTCCACACATCTACCGTAGTAGGTCCCTCACACCCACGGCACCAAACGGCATGAAATACAAGATCTTCGCCAAGGAGCCCCTCATAGGGTGCCCGTCAGGTATTGCATTGCCGACCTGATGAGGAGCATGCACTATGATGAAGCATGACACCCAGCTGTCTGAGTGTGTGAGGGCACTAGTTCCGAAAGGAGTAATTCCCCCTTTTTCCTCCCGCCATATATTGGACATTGTCCCACATATAGCCAACCTCTTATTCCTCTTTCTTTGGTTACTGTTAGGAACTGCATACTGTCTTTCTAGTTTGATTACTTATGGGCATGTATGTTGGACCTGTGTAAAAGCCCTAAGTCCCCCTCTCTTGGTTACATACAATGCTTCTAGCATCACATTTGTTTGTCACAAGTGGCCCACAGCACTTACTATTGTACCCTACAGCAACTGGAGTCGCAACCTAGTGTTTTTTGGTGGATCATGAAAATCTAAGCATTAAATAAAGATGCCTTTACATTTTGTATATATCTTGTCATATCTGCTGCGTTTCAGTGACAGGGGTCAAATGTCATGCTATGGCTTCTGTTATACTACTGCTTATGTTTTTAAACCTGTGAATTGATGCTTACAAACTCTTTTTTGATTTTGGAGTCAGAGGAAAAAAGGTAATGTGAATTATGTGACAATCTTGCTGAAGTACAGAGAGTCTGACAAGAAAGGCTTTAGGATGTCATTTTTTGTACATCACCACAAAATGTAAATACTTGTAGATAAACTGTACATATGCAGCAGTTCGGAAAGAAATTCTGAAGTGTGATGAAAGCAAAGATTTTAATAGGATCAAAACAAATCTAGAGACTTCCTTGGTGGTGCGCGAATGAAAAATATTCACTGAAACACAATTTCCATATATTTTCATTTGCGTGTGATATAGTATCAGTAAAACCGTATATCTGTGCAAATTTAGTGAAAATTTCAATGGAAAATGTCCTCTCTGTCAATTACAGTGCGCTACCACATGATTAGATTAATAATTTGCCTGCCTCATGTCTATCAAAGCTAGGTGGGTTGCAAAGGTTTGTCATGCTAAAACGTGGGTCATGGTTCTAAAAAGTTTGGGAAACATTGCCCTACAGTACATTAGTGGTAGCTCCGGTGGAATGTAGGGCAAATAGTTATGGTTGGTTAAAGGCTACTGGGATCGCAAGGGTTCCTCAGTTCCCTTTTAATTCTCCCACCATTATCTGCCCATCAGTTACCATATCCCTGCCATGCTTATGACACTGTTTCTTGGTCTCCTCTCCCTTGGGCTTTCACAAGTCTGATACAGACAGACCTGAAAATTTCATGGATGCCTCTTATGTAAGGTGCCGGCAAAGAGTGGGGTCTACAAACCAGGGGCTTTCATGTCACAGAAGCAAGGGAAAATGCCAGAAAGGGCGGAGGATCCCTCCTTCTTGTAGTGGGCATAATGACCACAGGAAACTAGCCAATGAGGAGGCAGGAACACTCACAGGGTTGTGATCTTGCAGAGACAAATAAGTTACTTACCCTCAGTATGGCCTTACCTGGTAGAGACTCCATCTAGCGGCAGATTCCTTACCTTAGAATATTTCCCAGACATCAGACTGGATATGGAAATTTGTTTGCATTCCCCTTACACTCTGGTAGGTTGCGTTGTTTGACAATGAGTGGTGTTGTTGGTGACGTCTGCGTGGAAGAGACTTGTGCAGTACCTATATAGGCGCCACCCCAGTGCGCTGACCTTAGTTTTTGACTGTTTTTCTGCTCCAGAAGCACAGAGCCAAAATGAATAGTGTGCAAGGTGAGGTATTGAAGGATCTCTGCCGAACGGGGAAGATGGGAGGGTCAGCTGTGAATCTGAAGCAAGATAGAGTATCTACCAGATAAAGCATTACTGAAGATAAGTAACTTGTTAATCTGATACAGACTTCTAGCTGCAGATTCCTTACCTCACAATAGATACCAATAGATACCAAAGCAATCTCTCTCCAGAGGTTGGTGGGTGGACAATGTTACACTAAGAAGTTCTGGACAACCAAAAGGCAAAATGACATTCACACCGGACCTGCACGTCTTGACAGTAGTGTTTGTCAAACATGTGCAGCGATGCCCAAGTGGCTGCCTGATAGATATCTAGAACTGGGACCCCTCTCGCCAATGCAGTGGTCGCAGCTTTAGCTCTGGTAAAAAGAGCTCTTAAGCCATCAGGGGGGCTGCTTGTTAGCCATTGCATAGTGCATTTTAAATACAAACAACAATCAACAAGGAGACAGTTCTTTTGTGAAGTATTTTGCCTTTCTTCACACCCATAAAACCACTAAAGAATTGATGTTTCACCAAGAAGCCTTTGGTGCGATAGATATGAAAAGACAGTACTTTTTTCAGGTTCAGATGGTGGAATCTTTCCTATTCCTTGGTAGGGTAAGGGTGAGCAAAGAAAGAAAGCTGGGTGATAGACTGCCAGACGTGAAAAGGTTTATCTACCATTGGCAAAAAGAATGCTTGGGTTCTAAGAACCAGCTTGTCTACGAAGAGTAATGCGGGAAACAAAGTGCCTCCAACTCGCTAACCATCCTGGCATGGACGTCAATTCACCAAAATCCCAGGGGTAGCGGAAGTGACATCATACATCATATACCCTTTGACCTTAATGAGGTCACAGGAAGTGACATGACATGTCTAACTAATGAAACCTGACAGTCACCATGAGCTCATCATAATATGCCAGTGCCAGAATTCCCCAAATACTGCTTCTCTTGCACTATGGATGTTTCTTATGTCAAAGGCCGAGTTTAATGTTGTGGACTACACTTTGTAATGAATGGCCCATGACATTGCCACAGTTGTCTTCCCATATGTCAAGAATGTATTCCAATGTGCCATCACCAGCCATTTGCCACAGGTGCTACCAACGCCAAGGATTTCCTCCAGTAGGCCAGCGCTGGCATTTTTCCATGGGTGCCCCATGCCAAAATGTACCTACAGTGTGCCAGTACTAGCATTTTGCTGAGGGTATACCATATGCAAGTACTGCCTCCAGTATGTCAGTGTCAACATTTTGCCGTGGGTGCTTCTACACGCCAAGAAGAATGCCAGGTCCAACAGTGGACTTGCAAGCAAAAAACCACAGGTTCACTTACATTTACTTACTCATTCTCTCATTAGAACTCGGTTGCACTAATTTATTTTCACTGACTGTCTTGCACTTGCTCTCACCCTGAATCACTCATTCACACTTATACTGACTGACTTATACTTACTCACTGATTTTGACGCACATCCACGATCTCACATGCTCACACGTATACGCGCTCTCATACAAACTCACTGTCAATAACATGTATGCACACAACATACATTTAAAGCAATTTTCTTTTTCTTACCTCAGATGCCAGTGAAGGTCCAGATCTTGCTGCTCCACTTTTTATTACACCAATAGTGAATAATAAATTATTATTCACTATTGATGTAATAAAAAGGAGCAGAAAACAAGGTTAGAGTCTGACTCTGATAATGCGAGACTAAATGGCGTCCATGCCTCCAGGCAGGTGTGATCACCACAAGAAAGACAGTTTTGATGGTCTGCAGTCTTCGAGGGCAGCTGTGCATCAGTTAAAGTAGTGAGCATGTGAGGAGGGTAAGGTCTAAATTCAGGTCCCACTAGGGCATAATGAAGGGCACAGGAGAAAACGTGTTGCAAACCTCTAAGGAAACACGTGACAACAGGTGACTTGAACAGAGAAAGTTTTTCCGGCAACCACAGGAAGGCAGAAATAGAAGAAAGGTACCCTTAACCATACCCAAAGCAAAGCCTTTCCAGACTAAGGACAGAACAAACAGCAGAACTTCAGACAAGGGTGCAGACAAAGGATCAACAGATATGGTTGCACACCAAGCCAGAAGTGTGTCTCATTGTCAGGCTTAAATCTTTTTTGTGGAGGGATGTCTGGCTGTCAAGATGACATCAAACACTTCGGGAGGGAGGTCAAACACTTAACTGTCTCTGCTCAATCTCTACGCATGTAGGTGGAGAGTGGACAGGTTTGGGTGCAGAACACTGCCCTGTTGCTGCTACAAGAGATCACCCAAAAGGGGCAACCTGATAAGAGGACAGATGCTCATGCTGAAGAGTTTGGGATACCAGACTCTCCTTGCCCAGTCCAGGGCCACTAAGCTAACTATGGCCAGGTCATTCTTGATCATGCTCTCAACAGTTAGCTGTCGAGATAGAGGGAAGACTAGAATCCGTAACCTCCACAGATGTGCTGCAACCACTGTCATCACCTTGGTGAACACCTGAGGGGCGCTGATAAGCCAAAGGGGAGCAAAGCAAATTGAAAGTGCTCACGCCCTACTGTGAACTGCAGGTACAATCTGTGGGCAGGCAGGACATATATATAGAAGCTTCCTGCAAGTCCAACACTACCATCCAGTCTCCAGGGACAATCAAGTGCAGATAAGACCTGAGCCAAGGTGAGTATTTGATTTTTCCTTCTCCAGGAAGTAGCTCAGAGGGCGTAGATATCCATCCGTCCTCAGCATCAGAAAGTAGGGGGGAATAGCAACCACGACCTACTTCTGAGGCCGGTACCCTCTTGATGACTCCTTTGGCTAGAAGAGCCAATACATCCTGTCGCAAGAGATGGTATTCCATTAGCCGATTGGAGGGCAGTGGCAGGGTCTGTTGGAAAGGGAAGGCATTGCCCTACTGGACAATTTGAAGCGCACACTTGTACGAAGTTATTTCCTGTCCGTCTCACTAAACATTTGTGGAGCAGTGAGCGGTGTGCTCGAATGGCATCTATCCCGTGTAAACGGAGGCAACTTGGTATTTCGAGATTGCCCACTTTACACATTGCAGAATAATAATTTTACAACATATAAGCCAGATCAGAAGGGTTTGGGCATTTTAACAGCACACAAGAGCCCCAGGGACCACTATCAATATAGTGGTGCTGATTTATTGTCTTCTTCATAGGCTCCTAAGGTCTAGCTCCCAGGGGACAGGCATAGCCATGCTCCTGATTGGAGCTCGCTCCATAAGGGCAGGACTGGCAGCCTCACTGCACCTTCAATGGCAGCGAGCAGCGTGGATGAGTGGCATCTATCCCTTGAAAACGTGAGTAGTTTGGTGTTGCGAGGGCACATGTATTGAGGGCCGTATACGCCTGCACAGGGTGCTACTTCCTAGAAGCACCCCGGTACATATGTGGCAACAACTGATTTTGGGATATGTGGAGGCAGGATCAACCAGTAACCCGTGTGTTTCATCATTTTCGTTGCCTACCTTAACACTGACGTCCTCCCCCTGTAAGTCCCTTTATAGGTAAGTGGATTCGTATTCTTTATAGGAGAAAATGTCGGTTGTTTTCATTTCTGATATTTATTCCCGCTTTGCCTTGGGGTGGGAGCACCGTTCAGGGTCCTGGTAGGTCCCCTGTTGACCCGGTTACTCAGTAGTGAATTTGCTTCCACTAAGGTTGTACAGTCAGGCAGTTAGAGGATCGCCATTACCCTCTTGTTCGGTTTCGTTTTAGGCATCTTCCCTGGACTTCTGGTGGCCATTAGCTAACTTTAAACTCAGGCGGGCCCCACCTACCCTTCGGTAGGTAATTGTGCTATGTATTCCTTGGGATAATTTTGTTTATTATTTGTTCACCTTTTATTTTTTGTTTTACTGTGTCACGGACTTTACGGGGATTTTTCCTTCTGTCCCCAACTCTATTTTGTTGAGTTTTTCTTCTCTATTTAGTACATTAGTCCCCATTCTGTGCACATGGCCTATTTTTTCTCTCGGTCTTGGTGGTGGTGCTCCAGCAGCGTATTGAAGTTCTGATTATTGTCTTGTATTTCTGACATTGTTTTCATTGTCCCAACAGAGACTGTATTCATTCACTATTTCCAGTCGCAAGAAACAGCCCTACGATGCCCTGGTTTCTTCTTTTCAAAAGATTTAATATTGTTGAAATATTTGAAGTAATCCAATTAACCCAATTAATTGTATATATGATATTGTTTTCCTTGCGCCCTGACGAAGGAACTGTGGATTATTGTCCTTTCCGAAACGCGCGTCGGCGCTTTCTTTTGCTTGCTTATTTTATGTCTTTCTCCCTTTTGCTTGTAACTCTGTTTGTCATGATTGTTTTGTTCCTTTATTATGATGTATGGTGTTGTGGTTGCTTGAGAGGATTCCTGCGAGTATGAGTATGATTGAGGGCTGTATGATGTTGATTTAATTGAATTATTTTGTACATATTTGTATATATCTTGTATGAAATTGTTGCTATCTATGGATCACTAAAAATAAAAATCATATGTTTTTCTAAAGAAACATGCTTGTGTAGGACTATGATGCTATATATAAAGTAATGGATGTTTCACCTATAGACTGATAATGTTCTAGGAGAGGTTCTTTGTTTTTTTATGGCAGGATCAACCAGGTCAGAGTGTGTCATTTACATACAAAGGTTCAGTATCATAATGTGGACCGAATATGAATAGCAACACAAACCTCTCCCTAAACAATTTATTTAAAGGTAGTACATCCAAAATAGAAATATAATTGCCCCACAAAAACTGATTTTCGAATGTTTATTATGAAAAGATATAAATCATTTAAATATTTTCATTTTTTATAAAAATCATACATGTCTCTTATAGAGGACCCCCACCAGCGTGATTTCAGACACATGCAACAAATAATACATTGTGAAACCACATAACACAAAAACAACAATAGAACAATGCACAAGGACAATCATAACACACAAATGTGAACAGACAACATTATACAAATGACAATATTATACAAAATGAACTCAATATGAAACATCAAGGGAAGAAGCGCAGACGCGCGTTTCGGAGTGGACTGTTAACAAACAGATCCTTCATCAGGGCGCAGTAGATACACTTTCTTCAGTAGCCAAAGACAATCTGTATATCGTGCATATTTTACATATACATAAAGGGGGCTCTGTGTCGGAACACATTAATAATCTTTATGGGCAGTTTTCTGGATAAGAAGCAGAATGGATTCCACAAAAAGTGCGAAGACAAGGTTTGACCTACTTCAGACGGATGCAGAGACTTGTCTTTGCATTTTTTGGAGGACGTTACCGCACTCCCCCTGGGCCTGCTTGATATCTAGTTCCATTTTTGGAACTTGGAATTATCCACTGTGACGCTGAGCCCTGATTGGTATGCAATATATCGGGTGCCTCATGACCTGTGATTCTTACCTGCCTCTTATGCTTACTGTGGGCCCAGTGATATCGAAGGAGTATATTTGATTGAGGACCATGTGGTGGCTTATTTATCCATCATACTCCAATTGAACTTCTAATGAGCCCAAAGGTGATCCTTTCAACTCTATACACGGATATCCGTGTATTCCATGGTACTTACATGAAGACCCGTACAAGTCATTTTGGGATTCATCTTTTTGTGGAATCCATTCTGCTTCTTATCCAGAAAATTGCCTATAAAGATTATTAACCCCTTGGCCGCGGCGCTAATTCCGCCGCGGCCATGGGGGGATGAGAGGGGAGGGCGCGTGGCGCCGTCATGCTTGTGACGGAACCACTCCGTCACGAGCGCGCTGTGCTTATAACGGAGTGGTTCCGTCACGGCTCCGCCCACTCACTAATTCGCCCGCACAGGCGTGGAATCAGTGCCGCGTGGGCGGAGCGGCTGCGGCGTGACGGAACCACTCCGTCATAAGCACAGTGCGCCCGTGGCTCGTGACGGAGTGGTTCCGTCACAAGCATGGATGGAGTTAAGGTATACCGACACAGAGCCCCCTGCATTATGTATATGTACAATATGCACGATATACAGATTGTCTACGACTACTGAATGAGTTGTATCTACTGAGCCCTGATGAAGTAACTGTTGGTTAACAGTCCACTCCAAAACGATTGTCGGCGCTTCTTCCCTTGATCTTTCATATGGAGTTCATTTTGTATAATATTGTCATTTGTATATTGTTGTCTGTTCACATTTGTGTGCCATGATTGTCCTTGTGCATTGTTCTATTGTTGTTTTTATGTTATGTGGTTTCACAATGTATTATTTGTTGCAGGTGTCTGAAATCATGCTGGCGGGGCTCCTCTATAAGAAACATGTATAATTTTTATAAAAAATGAAAATATTTAAATGATTTATATCTTTTCATAATCAAAATTTGAATATCCGTTTTTGTGGGATAATTGTATTTCTAATTTGGATGTACTACCTTTAAATACATTTTTTAGGGAGAGGTTTTTGTTGCTATTCATGTTCTGTTTCCTGCCCTCTTCTCCCTAGATTTAGTTATTCAGGGACCCTTTAGTGTATTTTCAGTATCATAATGTGCCCACATCGAACAGAGGGGTGATCCGATTCTAACTACGAGCATAAATGAGTAGCATTTGAACTATTGAAACTATGCGCATATACTCTGGTTTGCCATAGTGCTCACATTCTATCATTAATGCACACGCCTGTTATATGCTCAAGAAGGACCTGTCGAACAACTAGCATGGGCCAGTGGATCCACCTCCCACCTTTGAACCCAAGGAGATCATGTCTGGTGTCCCCCAGGGCACATCCCCCAACCCCATGATCTTCATCACATATATGACCCCACTGGTCAACATCATCAGATCCCAATGTCTCAATCTAATTTCCTATGCAGACGACACCCAATTCATCCTCTCACTCACCGACAACCCTACCACCACCAGAACCAACTTCCACAGATGCATAACAAACCTCGCCGACTGGATGAACAACAACTGCCTGCAGCTAAACACAGAAAAGATAGAAATTACTGATCTTTGGCAACAGCAACTCATGGAATGAATCCTAGTGGCCATTACACCTAGGAACCACACCCACTCCCTCCAACACTGCCAGAAACCTCGGACTCATCATTGACAAAAAGCTCACAGTGAAACCACAGATTACTGCCATCTCCTCCGCCTGTTTCTTCATTCTATGCATGCTACATAAGATCCTCAAGTGGCTACCCCTACACACGGGATGCACCGTGACACAAGCCCTCATCACAAGACAACTTGACTACGGCAATTCCCTCTACGTAGGAATCGCTGTACACCTTCTACAGAGACTTCAGACCATACAGAACACTGCATCCAGACTCATCCTCGGTCTTCCCTGAAGAACCCACATCACACCCCACCTCAGGAAACTCCACTGGCTCCCCGTACAGAAGAGATGCCATTCAAGCTACTGACCCACGCACACAAGGCTCCACACACCCAGGCTACTGACCCACGCACACAAGGCTCTACACAACCAAGGACCCGCTATATTAACCACTGCCTGAACTTTCACAAACCATCAAAAAGACTACGCTTCACCTCCCTTTCACTTGCCTATACTCCCCGCATCTACTGCAGCAGAAGTGGAGGACGCTCCTTCTCCCACATTGCACCAAAGACCTGGAACAGCCTCCCAACACATCTCCGGATCTTCACGTCACTTCCTTAATTCCATATGGCCTTCAAGACCTGGCAGTTCGAATAAGCCTCCGGGACCTGCATGAGCCTGGTAACCCTATCGGGTGATTTGCAGCGTTTTATCAATCCTGATTGATTGATATACATGGTATGGTATGGTATGAAATGACTAATGCCGAATTGCTGTGTTGACGGTTGTGAATTACATGTTTTTACTCTACACAACAGTGTGTGACTACAAGGAGATGCTCAGGCTCGTACCCCAGTTAGAGAAAAATTCTTATTGAAACTTGCTAAGCCTTATACTTTGCATTCCACAAACTATTCTTTTGCCCCTCACGCTTTGGGTGGTGTGTATGTGGTGATGGTATGCTCGTTAAAACAGTAAGTTGTGGACAGCACTAGATTTTGCATATGAATATTTTGAAAGGGTATAGTCAGACACAAGAAGTATTGAACCAGAAACACATTGGTTCTGACTTTTGCGTGGCTGTATGGCACTTGGTTATACTGTGGTTTTATTTATACAATTTCTAGTGTCATTTCAAGATCACCCCGAGTGTGATTTGCATAGGAGTGACAAGTAAGGTCACTGCATGTTGGATAAATGTATCCCTGCCTACTTAATGAGGTCTAAATATAAGGGGTGGAAAGGTATGTGGGATCTTTAGTCCTGAGGAAGGCTGAAAGAACCAGTTGGGCAACAGACAGCGTCCGAAACATATCAACAATATAGCAGATAGTAGATTTGAAGGGGCACTAATACCTCTACTTCATCACCTTTACTGATTTTTAATCCCATTCAGGGAACCCAATATTAAAGAGAATTAAGGATGTCCAGAGGTAGTTTTACTAACATGCTGTTATGTAGAGTAGATCCCTCTTTATCTGTGTATTGTCTCCCCCATTTCCCTTTGAACCATCCCCGGAGTTGGTCTGCGTAGGGATTTTGTAGCAAGCATCATGATGAAGTATGCCACTAATAGTGGGTAAGGGCATTTTTAAAGAACCATGCATTTGTCCCATATGATATTCTTCATTTGATAGAGTATTTAATGTCCTCCTTTTCCCTTTATGTGTGAAGTTATTTCCCATCAGTGGTGCAGATGGAACAGAATTCTGCCACTTGTCAGGTGCCCGTGGTGGAACAATAAACTAAAGAGGCCTTTGAGTTGCGTTTGCCGGGGGAACAGATTGGGTAGGTTCCCACGAGATCTGTAGGAGCTGCTGCCACGAAAGGATTGAAACCTGCTGGCTGTGTTGGCTGGGGGGAAATGGGTGTGGCTGATGGCTCCTATAGTAACCTCGGGAGGGGTGAAAGGTGTACTGCGCCTGTTGTAGGGTCATGGTTAGCCCCTACTGTCCTTAAATCTTTCCAGAGCCAAATCCGCCTTGTCACTGAAAAAGCTAGTCCCATCGACAGGCATGTCCATAAGGGAGGTTGATATGTAACAATCTAGGCAATCATAGAAAACAGATCAATTCTCAGTAATAATAGAATCAAGGAAATTAAGCTACAACAATATAGAAAAAGTTACAGTATTTTATTGATAATTAGACATGAAATCATATTTCAAGACCTTTAAAATTCATGTTAAAATTTCTACAATTAGAGAAGTGACATAATAATGAAAACAATTAACATATTAAAACATTCTTTTTGTTAAACCACAAGTTAAAGGGGAATAAGTGGCAGGTTGGTATCCTTTATTTGTACTGAAAATTACAAAAGATGGAATAAGTAAACCTTGTAGATGTAAGGATCAGATTACAGATATCTTATTGTTTTACATGTCTATTATTAATTTATACCTAGGATATCCAAATGACTTCGTAGTTTCTGTTCATGTAGATAGATATTATCTGTTCACCGATGTGAATTTTTCTGTTGTAATAGATAGGAATATTTATTAAAATTTCATGGTATATAAAGGTCTTATAAGTTGCGCAATTATAGATATATGGAGGGTTCAGGAAACTGTTGTATTTTATTTGGTTATCTGTTACCCTGCAGCAAATTATTGAGAATAAGTAATTTGACAGTTTACCTGATAAAGTAAAAAGATTTTGAGGTTACTCCCGCCGTCCGGAACCTTTAAATTATTTGGGTCAGTTAAGGATGTCTTGACCAAACTTGAAAACAATGAGATTCCACCTGATATGGGGATCTTGCTTAAAGGAGACTTTCTTTTGCACTAAAATCAAAGATCATTTAAAAAGTATTAAATTAAGGAAAGGAGATTTTTACATAAGTCTTTATTAGATGCAGGCAAGTAAATAGAGTTAGTATCTCCAGATTATTCAATATTTTTACCTTGTACTTTGGTTTTGGCACAGATGTAGTTTTGTGGCAAAGATGTAGTTTTTAAAATAACTCCCTGTCTGAAAAAAAGGGAAGAAGAGAAAGGGGCTATAACTGCTCTGTTAAAAAAAGGGGGGGGGGGGAAAGCAAAAGGAGACTGCTATCATTGCATCCGCTCGTCAAAACACTTACCCAAAAAGATATGACAGGGCTCCAAACTTCCGGCGGCGGGACAGCGGGTTTTCACGTTCTACGCGGTGATGGAGATATTCGAGAGTGCCCGGAGTTGTCTTTAAATAGTGTGTGGGGCGGGTGAAATTGCGGTCAGGTGGGAGAATTGCTGAAAGCAAGAGGGGACTATATCTACCCTGAAGGTAGAGAGCGGACTTGTCAAATACAGGAAGAAGTGGATTAGTACTTCCTGTTAGAGTAGAGAAGAACGGACTGATCAAATGAAATAGAAAGGGGACTTACACCTCGATGGAAACAGTATGATGTGCTTCCCAATAGATATGATAAGTAAGAGGTCATATTCAAGGTTTAGACAAGCCCTCATTATGCGAAGCAAATTCATTGAAAGAGGATATCCCCACCGACTGGTACGACATTCATATAAACGCGCCCGTTATTATGACCGAGACTGTCTACTTCAACCAAAAAAAAACAAACCGAATGAACAGGTTGTCTGTATTACTAAACACTCTACAATAGATGCAAAAATTAAAAGAGTGATAAATTCCAACTGGCACATCCTGAATAGCAACTGCTCCACTGAACAAAAAACAGATAACCAAATAAAATACAACAGTTTCCTGAACCCTCCATATATCTATAATTGCGCAACTTATAAGACCTTTATATACCATGAAATTTTAATAAATATTCCTATCTATTACAACAGAAAAATTCACATCGGTGAACAGATAATATCTATCTACATGAACAGAAACTACGAAGTCATTTGGATATCCTAGGTATAAATTAATAATAGACATGTAAAACAATAAGATATCTGTAATCTGATCCTTACATCTACAAGGTTTACTTATTCCATCTTTTGTAATTTTCAGTACAAATAAAGGATACCAACCTGCCACTTATTCCCCTTTAACTTGTGGTTTAACAAAAAGAATGTTTTAATATGTTAATTGTTTTCATTATTATGTCACTTCTCTAATTGTAGAAATTTTAACATGAATTTTAAAGGTCTTGAAATATGATTTCATGTCTAATTATCAATAAAATACTGTAACTTTTTCTATATTGTTGTAGCTTAATTTCCTTGATTCTATTATTACTGAGAATTGATCTGTTTTCTATGATTGCCTAGATTGTTACATATCAACCTTTGTTTATCCCTGGTCTAGGAATCTGATTCTTACTCTATACAGGGGGTCCTTGTTACATATACACTAATTTTCCCACAGCTTGTCTGTGCAGGGCTATTCTTGTCTGTTCTTTTATGAATTTATTGTACTTCATTTCCTTGCTTCACTCATCAATTTAGTAATTAGCCTCTTTCAGTGCCTCCGTCAATTAACCACTATCCCCGTAAGGCATAAAAACCATGGCACTCCAAAAGACATTTGGCTTCACAGACGAAGAGTTTGAGATGCTTGTTGGTACGTCGAGTTCCTTCCACAACAGCTCAAATGAATCAAGCCATCACAATGAAGATTCCAAGAAATTATTAGAACTAAAAAAGAAACTTACACGCATTGAGGCCCATGGTGAATTTATGCTGGCATATTTACGCCTCGGCATTATTCCTATGGGTCTCCGTGTCAAAAACATTCCGGGTCTCTTCGTTCACTACCAGGCATTCCTTGACAAATGGAGTCGTATTGCCAGTAGATGTTCGAGAGACTTGATGATGCTAATTGTCGCAACAGCGAAAGATTTGGCAATAGAAGTGAGATCTGAAATCGAGGATCTCGAGGACAAAATCAAAAAGATGGGAAACATTGAAGATGCTATTAAAAAGATTGCAGATTGCAACAAAGAGCTTGAGTCATTTTCAAGTTATCTTGACAAAAGAAAAAATGACAAACTAATGAAAGATAAACGGTTCGCTACC
The DNA here is from genome assembly GCF_964261635.1 of Lissotriton helveticus. Lineage (NCBI taxonomy): Eukaryota > Metazoa > Chordata > Amphibia > Caudata > Salamandridae > Lissotriton > Lissotriton helveticus. Next base: position 1,937,416,448 of record NC_136065.1, read on the forward strand.
CTTGAGAATATCTACCCTTACTTAAAACCTGATTTTTATAAACAAAACCACTACACAGCTGAGAGTAGAAATGAACAACAGAGAGTTAACACGTTCTCACAAAGCTCAGATTCGGAAAATGATAATGAGGGGTATTATGAACCTGAACAAAACTATAATCAAACACAGAATAGAGGGACCCCGAGACAACCTTTTTTAGGGAACCGAGGGATGGGGCGGGGCCGTCCCAGAGTCCACTTTCAAGGACAAACGAGGGGGAACTACAAACCCCAACACCATCAACAGCAACAGGAAGATCCCCATTTTATACGCGAAACCAGAAGCAGGCAGTACTGGAAACAAGGGATATAATTCCAATTTTCAATCTCTCTAAATTTGAACTAGATACCTCCAGTATTACACTATTATCAAAGGGTTTGTCTTATGTGCCTCATTCCACACCTAACTTATTTGAACTCCATTGCGACATCATCTCATTTTTTCGTAAAATCCGACTAAAAAAGTTTTTTGAAACTATAACTAACAATGAAGAAGAAACAGTACTTATTAAACCTTTAAACCTGCCCTCCACCTTTAGTCCTTCATTAGAGCAACTAGGACCAGAGGTCGCAACCTTCGAATTGGTGGTATTGAAAAAGCTAGACCAAGCACTGAAATTCATCCCTAAACCCATATATAATTTAAATAAAGAGGAACATCAATCCCTGCTAACTATTGCCTCTAATAAAGACCTTACGATCAAAAATTGTGACAAAGGAGGTGGTATTGTTATTTTAGATACCAACTCATATGAACTAAATATGCTGAAAATGTTGAGTGACAGAGAATTTTATTGTCCCGTCCATACATACTCCACACTAAATCTATCTAAAAAAATTAGGTCTATGACCAATAAAGCACTAGAAGATGGAGTAATAAACATAAAGGAATTTGAATTTCTCAATTTTAACTCAGGCAAAATTGCATGCATCTATGGACTTCCTAAAATCCATAAGAATCTTAATGACCCTCCCTACCGCCCAATAGTTTCAACTATAGGCACTGCTACGGAACCTCTGTCAAAATACGTAGATAACTACCTACGCCCATTTATACCAAGAATTGAATCATATGTGCGAGACACAGGTGATATGATTAAAAAGACAGAGGGACTAGCCTTTAATTCCACCCATGACCTCCTTGTGACTATGGATGTAGAATCTCTCTACAGTAACATCCCAATAACAGAAGCACTGAGAACTACTGCGTGGTTCATTGACTTGCACAATATCCCTTGTCCAAAAACATTTCTTTTGGACTGCTTGGAAATGGTATTAACAGAAAACATCTTTGAATTTGGATCTAATACTTACCGCCAAATCAAAGGTGTAAGTATGGGTGCTTCGGTAGCTCCTTCAATTGCCAATATATTTATGGCGGCGTTCGAAAAGAGATATGTCCAAAATGAGATGGCCCCCTTCTTCGAGTCTGTCTCCCATTGGTCCAGATACATAGATGACATTTTCTTTGTCTGGACCGATGGGAGGGAAACTTTGGAGGAGTTTATGTTATGGATTAATGCAGCTGATCCCAATCTGCATTTTACCTCAAACATTAGTTGTGACAAAATAGAATTCTTAGATATAGAAATTATGAACGCAGATGGTATTTTGAAGGTTGACCTGCATGTTAAGCCTACGGCGAGAAACACCCTGCTCCACTACAGCAGTTTTCACCCCAGGTCGCAAAAGGACAGCATCCCCTTCTCGCAATTCTTGCGAGTTAGGCGCAACTGCAGCAATTTAGCTGACTTTGACCGACAAGCCCTCATTATGCGAAGCAAATTAATTGAAAGAGGATATCCCCACCGACTGGTACGACATTCATATAAACGCGCCCGTTATTATGACCGAGACTGTCTACTTCAACCAAAAACCCCCAAACCGAATGAACAGGTTGTCTGTATTACTAAACACTCTACAATAGATGCAAAAATTAAAAGAGTGATAAATTCCAACTGGCACATCCTGAATAGCAACTGCTCCACTGAACAAAAATTGGCAAAACCACTATTTGCCTATAAAAGAAACAAGAATATAAAAGAACACATTGTCCATTCACGTTTCAAAAATTTAACAACTGAAGGAAATTCGACTCAAAGGTCGATTATAACAAATAACCCCATCAAAGGAACTTTTCCTTGCTCTTCCTGCTCTTCCTGCACTAAAATCTTGAGAGGAGAGGAATTTACTCATAATGGACACAAAACACTTGCTAAAGAAATGTGTAACTGCAGATCGTCGAACGTCATCTACTTTATACAATGTCCCTGTCTCTTAGGATATATAGGCGAAACTTCGCGTATGATTCAAACACGCCTCAATGAACACCGCTCTGCAATTCGGACAAAGAAAATTGCTGCCCCAATGGTCAAACATTTCTTAGACAAAGGCCATAAAGCAGAAGACTTTACATGGCGTATTCTCGAAAAAATTCATACCCCAGACACTCAGGGAGGATCAGCCATCAGAAAGAAAAGGGAGGTGTTTTGGATTTTTGTCTTTGACACCTTCCGGAGAGGAATGAACAGCGAAATTCCTTGGGAGCACGCTATATGTTAAAATATCGAGTTACATGTCACCGGTTCCCTCTCCTGATTCATTGGTACTTCCCTTTTTATAATTAATAGGTATTGTAAGTCTTATCCAGACTGCCTCGAAAAAATATCTATTTAGGCAAAATATCTGTGATATCATATATGACACAGTCTCCTTTCCATCCATTGGTAATACACAGTCATTTTGCCACTATTACCTATATTGGCCCTAAAATACCACTTAGGAATTTAAACATATGTGGGATCCCCAAGGCGCGACAGTCCATCACTCATCTTGTGGAAACAAATAGTGAGCCCCTTTTATTTGACTCTACAGGTAGTTTTGTAAAAATATTTTTGTCAATAGTATGATTTTATCCCTTTTTACAATCTATAAATTTTATAATTCATTTTTGATTGTATTTTTCTAGTTTTATTTTCATCAACTGTTATTAGTCTCATTTTAACCTCATTATGAAATACATTAACAAACCCTAAATATATAACATAATACCCACTAAGAATAACATCTGGCTGTTATCACTATTGTCAGAGTCTAATTTCTATCTTGCTGGACTTTAAAGATAGTCTTATTTACTTTAACAGGAAGTACTATCATATCACTTCCTTAAATCGAAATACATTAACAAATCTGGAATATGACCTCCTACTAATAATATTTATTCCTTAAATTGAAATACATTTCTAAACCTTGAATATGACCTCTTACTTATCATATCTATTGGGAAGCACATCATACTGTTTCCATCGAGGTGTAAGTCCCCTTTCTATTTCATTTGATCAGTCCGTTCTTCTCTACTCTAACAGGAAGTACTAATCCACTTCTTCCTGTATTTGACAAGTCCGCTCTCTACCTTCAGGGTAGATATAGTCCCCTCTTGCTTTCAGCAATTCTCCCACCTGACCGCAATTTCACCCGCCCCACACACTATTTAAAGACAACTCCGGGCACTCTCGAATATCTCCATCACCGCGTAGAACGTGAAAACCCGCTGTCCCGCCGCCGGAAGTTTGGAGCCCTGTCATATCTTTTTGGGTAAGTGTTTTGACGAGCGGATGCAATGATAGCAGTCTCCTTTTGCTCCCCCCCACCCTTTTTTTTTAACAGAGCAGTTATAGCCCCTTTCTCTTCTTCCCTTTTTTTCAGACAGGGAGTTATTTTAAAAACTACATCTTTGCCACAAAACTACATCTGTGCCAAAACCAAAGTACAAGGTAAAAATATTGAATAATCTGGAGATACTAACTCTATTTACTTGCCTGCATCTAATAAAGACTTATGTAAAAATATCTCCTTTCCTTAATATAATACTTTTTAAATGATCTTTGATTTTAGTGCAAAAGAAAGTCTCCTTTAAGCAAGATCCCCATATCAGGTGGAATCTCATTGTTTTCAAGTTTGGTCAAGACATCCTTAACTGACCCAAATAATTTAAAGGTTCCGGACGGCGGGAGTAACCTCAAAATCTTTTTACTTTATCAGGTAAACTGTCAAATTACTTATTCTCAATAATTTGCTGCAGGGTAACAGATAACCAAATAAAATACAACAGTTTCCTGAACCCTCCATATATCTATAATTGCGCAACTTATAAGACCTTTATATACCATGAAATTTTAATAAATATTCCTATCTATTACAACAGAAAAATTCACATCGGTGAACAGATAATATCTATCTACATGAACAGAAACTACGAAGTCATTTGGATATCCCTAGGTATAAATTAATAATAGACATGTAAAACAATAAGATATCTGTAATCTGATCCTTACATCTACAAGGTTTACTTATTCCATCTTTTGTAATTTTCAGTACAAATAAAGGATATCGACGCTGTCTCTGTTTTCTCCCAAGCAATTGGTCTACACTCCCAAAAAAATCTTGACCATGTAAGTGCCTCAAAACTAACAATTCTTTGTTGCTACTAGTAATAACATATTGAGCTCCTAGGAAGCGCTTGCTCTGTATTTCCATTCAATTACAAAATTGGTGCACCTTTCCCCAATTTGGTATCCCTCACCATTACTCATGGGTCATTGCACCTTTGGAGATAAATGACAATGGCTAGTGTCGCAAGGAAATGAAAATGTGAATATGAATGTACCATGATATGTTATACGTCCAGTAATTTGACAAGGTTTTAGGCTACAAAAGAAATTGTTAAAATTGTATTTCATGATTTTTTAATCTAGTATTGCTGGTAATTTCTCTCCTTGTGTATTAATTTTATTTTGTAGAATTATTCGTGGCTGCTCCAGAAGAAGGCGCTGGTCGCCGAAACGCGCGTAGAGTACCAACCTGCCACTTATTCCCCTTTAACTTGTGGTTTAACAAAAAGAATGTTTTAATATGTTAATTGTTTTCATTATTATGTCACTTCTCTAATTGTAGAAATTTTAACATGAATTTTAAAGGTCTTGAAATATGATTTCATGTCTAATTATCAATAAAATACTGTAACTTGTTCTATATTGTTGTAGCTTAATTTCCTTGATTCTATTATTACTGAGAATTGATCTGTTTTCTATGATTGCCTAGATTGTTACATATCAACCTTTGTTTATCCCTGGTCTAGGAATCTGATTCTTACTCTATACAGGGGGTCCTTGTTACATATACACTAAATGTCCATAAGGGAGGCCTGGGCATCCCCAGAAAACCCAGTATTTCTCAGCCAGGCGCGGCGTCTAAGCGCCACAGTTAAACCAATAGCTCTACCTAGCGAGTCGGTCTTATCCAATCCGTATCTTATTGTGAACTTCGCCGCATCTCTCCCGTGAACAATAGCTTGGGAGAGTATGCACCGGGCCTCATCAGAGACCATTGGCAGCACTTGCACAACCTTATCCCACACTTTGTGGGAATAAAGGCCCAATACGAGCATTGTAATCACATACCGCTGTGCCAGGCTGATGGAAGAGGAAATTCTCTTAACGAAAGCATCCAGCTTCTTGGATTCCCTATAAGGTGGAATGGCAAGGAACATGCTGGGATTGTTCTGAGAAGTTAAGCCCTGGACCACCAAGCTCTTAGGGGTGGGTTAATGGGAGAGGAAGGTTAGGTTCCCAGGAGCGGGCCAATGGTCCTGTGCACAGGAGTGCGTGTGCAGGACTTGGCGCTGGTCCCAAGTAGGGCATCAGTAAGAGATTCATTAAAGGCGATTAAGGGTTCTGATGAAAATACTGGTCTTAAACTTGATCATGGGCAGCAGCAGGTCTAGGACCTCAACCGATGTCAGGGGCACTATTGTAAAACAAAGAAAATTTTCTCTGTAGGCACTGTAGGACGACAGAGGAGTCAATGTTAGAGAGGGAGCTACCCTTTTGACAGGAAAAGGATTGGGTCAACAATATAATGAAAGCAAAAAACTCCTTCTCCTGAGTTTGGCAGTTGATAAATAGTTGTTCCTTATGTTGAATAAATATGATGTACATGTAGACTTGTGTATTTATGCCCACTGGCATTTTTTATAAAAAATTGGAGTTTTTATTTGAGCTGGCCAACAGCAAAGACGAATGTGCATAAAATTGAAATTGTTTTGTAATAATGTGTCATTATTATTTTTAAATTCTTTTTAAATAAATGTATGACACTTTTAATCTTTGTGTTTGCAATATTTTCACGCTAATTTTTGGTCTGATACATAGTACGGTGTAAATTTGGTAACCCACGCAACAATCTAGTCCCCCCCCCTACCCCCCCCCCATTGATGCAAATGCCCTCTTGGGCATTTAGGACGACAGAGGAGGCCAATGCCTGGTGAGGTGTCCAGACCACTGTCATCAGCCAAGTCCTCGTACCAGGTTTCATTGAACATGGTCTCTGCTACGGGGTCATAGAGATCCTTAGATCCCCTCCAATCACATCCCTCAGAGGGCCCCTCAGGTAAATAGGGGTCCATCTCCCATTCAGGTTCATGGTCTGGCACTCAGCACAGGCCACAGAGTTGTGGTCCCTCTCCAGGCACCACAGACACTCAAAGGCGAGGGTCCATCACCGACATTTGTCGATGACAGGCTCCACAAGGCTTGTTCCCAGTCTGTTTCTTCAGGGACATCTCTGAAAGAAAGTTGGAAAAGATTGGCACACTAGACTAGAAATTCAGCAAAAAAATGACTGACGGGAGCAAGTCAGGATCCGCACTCTTGGTGTGGTAAAGAAGGAACTGTTGTCCGTGTGTTGCGGTGGCGCCTATATAGGCACTGCGCAAGTCACTTCCAGGGCGGACAACATCATGCAGAGCGAACAACGCAGCCTACCGGCGAGTAAGAGGGATTACTGAAGAATTTCTGGATTCAGTCTGAGAAGTAGGGAGGGTTTCAAGGTAATGAATCTGTGGCTGGAAGTGTATTAGAAGGGCCAAGCCAGAAGCATGACAGAGCAATGTGGAAGTTTACAGGGCCAAGCTCAATTCGAAGTACAATGGTTAGAAAATGGTTGACTGGGGTGTGAGCTCTGATCAACCAGCGACCACGAACCTAGTCAGGGTAAGGCACAAGCAACCTCACATTAAACTGTGCTCAACCCCCTGGTATTTTGGCAGCCAGACTTAACTTAGAGGCAATGTGGAAAGTTTCAGCAACACTTCAAACAGTAAAAGAGTGAAAACACCACACAAAAAAATCCCAAACCAGGTTAGAAAAATAGATCTAAATTTAATAAAACAAGAACAAAACAACAAAAATCCTATCAGTAGAAACAGAGTTGTGAGTTTTACAGACTAAACTGTAAAATAGCGCATAAAAGCATAAAGAGCCAACCCCTGTTATCTGGTTGCGTTGGACTGGGTCAAAGTCAAAAGTTCAAGCCAACCGCAATGGAGCATGGGTCGGATGCAGTCCCAGATTAGTCCAGCAGAAGTTTAACCTTCTCAAGTTTTGTGCCATGAGTCCCATTCGCATTGGAGAGGGTGACATGGAGCAAGGAGAGCTTCGTGGGTGGTAGACGGCAATGTGCAAAGAGCAGGCCAGGTGTCAGAGTTGGGCAGGCTAGAGCTTCACTTTAGTGGTCCTTCGCGGGCTGTCAATGCTGCTGTGAGAAGAGACGGGCTGGAAGGCGGCTTGCGCTGATATTTGGTGCGAGTGGTGTGGTTTTGGTGCAAAGGGGCCCGTTCATGGTCACAAGCTTGAGAGCCACACTAAGGGTTCATGCCCTGAGTAACACCTTTGGTGGTCAGGAATGCGCTGAAGATGGGTCAAGGAGCTGATGAAAAGCCTTTGATGTCCCTGAGGCTCATTTTAGGAGGCCAGCAGAATGGCACTTTGAAACACTCTGGGGTCCAGGGTACAAGATGAAGTTGCAGGTCCAGTACTTCTTCCCCAGGCAAAATGGCAGCAGGTCAGCACAGAAGGGCAGCAGTTCCTTTAGAGTGGCAGCGTTTGTAGCAGCACAGCAGTCTGTCTTTCTGGTAAAGTATCCACAGGTCCAGAAGTGTACTGAAGTGGTGGTGTCCGAGTTCCTTCTTTTATACACAGTAGTGCCTTTGAAGTCAGAAGAAGCTTTTAGATGCATGCCTATGAAGTGCACAAATACCCTGCCGTCCTGGCCCTGGCTCTAGACTCATTACAGGGGGTATGCAGACTTTTGTGTGGAGACAGGACACAGTCTATTCAGGTACAAAAGTGAGGCTGAGCCCAGCTTCTCCCTCCCAACCAACCAGGGATGGTCCATCCAGTCACACCTAAGCTCCCATTGTGTGTGACTGTCTAGGAAGGAAGCACAACGCCAAACTGCCAACTACACTCAGTCATGTGATCAGAGACAGGCTGCAGGTACCAACTGGCTAAGGCAAGAAAATGACAACTTTCTAAAAATGGGATTTTCAGTACTGCAATTTAAAAACCATCTTCATCACAAGTTAAGATTTTAAATTGTGATTCCAGGGACACCAGACAAACTGGTGATCTCTTCCCATTTGAAATTACACTTCTAAAATGTAATAAGGTAACCCCAATGTTATCCTATGAGAAAGATAGGCCTTGCAGTAGAGACAAACTAATTTAAGAGTTTTTCACTACCATGGCACACAAAAAAGCACAAGTACATGTCCAACTTTTGAAATACACTTCCCCCAGCCCTGGGGTTGTCCAGGGCCTACCCTAGAGGTATTTTATATGTATTGAAAAAGGTTTATTTGCCACGTTGAAATGGCTATTTAAAACAGCACACACACGCTCTGTAATGGCAGGCCTCAAACATGTTTGAAGGGTTACTTACATGGGTGCCACAATCAGTGCTGCAGGCCCCCTAGTAGCATTTAATTAACAGGCCCTGGGCACATGTAGTGCACTTTGCTATGGATTTATAAGTAAGTTAAATAATCCAACTGGGTATAAGCAAACATTACCATGCTTTAAGCAGAGAGCACAATCCCTTTAGCACTTGTTGGTAGTGGCAAAGTGCATAGGGTTCTAATGCAGCAGCAACATGAGGTCTAAAGGCAAAAGCTTAGGGGGAAACCCTGCCAAGCATGCCAGATGTAACACCAACATTACAGGACACCCTTCTAATGTTGCCTCACTATTCTTTGCAGGTAAGTCGGGGGATTAAAGGGAAAGGGTGGAGTAAGGTCTTCCTGTAGCGGGAGGTTGGGTTGGGAAACTGGCCCCTCACCCTAAGACTTCATAAAACCCTGTTCCTTTTGGGAGAAAAAGCCACCAGAGAGATATGGCTTAAAGTCCTCCTATCTAGATTAAACACATAGCTACAAGGCACTGTGAATGGAACAGGCTGCACCACCAGCCACTCCTGACACAAAAGGATTGTTGGCTAGGGTAAGACTGTCAAATCCCTTTATGAAGGAATAAACGGCAACTCATGGGAAAAGACACTCTCAGAATTGGCCATTTTAGGATCGAGAGACTTCCTCCAGGGTATGTGACATACAAATCAGTGTCATCAGTCAGACCCTCCAGCATTTTGCGATTCACAAAATAAGCGCAAAATCAGCTGAACAGCGCAATGACTGCGATATTGACCTTTTTGGCCGTGAAAAAGGTCGCCGGTAGGCAACAAAAAGTTGGTGACATATTATTGGCTGTACGGGCACATGTCACAATGTGGCACCGTACAGCCGTAACAGCTGCACGTTTACTCCTGCGGCAATAAGATTCTATCATGTTGTGCCCTAGCTTCATTCACCGGCCAGAGGGCCAGCCACGCAATGTTATCATGCGTGCGCTGGCCCTCTGCATAACCATGCAGTGCAGAATATGCTCTCGTAACATTTTTGCAGAATTGACAAATTCCTTTCTCCTTGCAACTGTTTTTAAATCAATGTGAGCATGTTTCTTGTTTTTTTCTTTACCGCTTTCCGTGCATTCTTTTTCTTTCACAGAGCTATAATGAAATAACAAGCGAGTTAACGCCCCAGTGAGGCACAATTAGACACCACCAGATGTCTTGCAGAGTTACCTGCAATAACGGGCAAACACGCACTTGTGCCCACAATCCTCATATAATGGTTGACCAGGTCCACCTGGGCGATAAGCATTTTTTTGGGTTTTATTTATTTTCACTTGAAAATCAAAACTAGGTTTACCCCCCTTTCACAGCTGCACAAGTGGAGAAATCGATAATTTGAAAGAAAATTCTTAAGGTATTATTGGGGGTTTGATTTCCCCTTCTTCTGAAGCAGGATGAGATCGAGTGTTTTTGGCGAGTCATTTCACTGCAATCAACGGAGAAGGCAATATCTTTCCAGTTTATGGGGTAGGATGTTGCTTGTTTGACTGGTAAAGATGAGTTCAAAGGTGACAACCTCTAAATAAATGAGGGTGAATTGAGAGGATTGATTTAGAAAACACATCTCAATTTTCTTTGCAAAAGAACCTCTAGCTTTTCATCCAAATACCACTGCTGCTGGTCGAGAAATTCTGCTTTGTTCAATCATCAGCAGCATCACATTACAAATAGTTTGCGGATTCTGTTTGAAAAACAGTAATACCTCTCTGAAGTAGCTAGGTGACATGTTGACAGTACATAAGTCTCTCTTGCCTTTTCTCTCATTCTCTTTATAGCATATATATACAACAGTGAGCAAGGGCGGCCACGCCCGAAACGCGTCTGTTCGATGTTCTATGATTTGCACCCCCGCACTTTATGATTAAATAAACAATGATGATCTGAAGACTGGGCTTGGAACTTCATTTTGCGTCTGTGCACTGGAGAAAGTGCTTGGGAGGTCTCTTTTGCACCGAAACCAGTTGGAGGCACATATACATACATACATATATATATATATATATATATACATACATATATATATATATATATATATATATACATACATATATATATATATATATATATATTAATATATATATACATATGTATATATATACATATATACATATATATACATATATACACATATATACATACATATATATACATATATACATATATATACACATATACACACATATATATACACATATACATATATATATATATATATCCTACTGGCGATAGCCAGTAGGTATATATAGTTAGGACCTAGCTACCATAGGATATCCGCAACATTCTATTGGGAATAACTTTGGCGCCGGTTGAGGAATTTGCGTGTAATTTTCCAAAATTTTGGCCAGCACCGCTGCGCTCCTTCCTTGAAAGTTTCTGGGGGATTCGTGAAGTGGGGGCTGAGAAAAAAGGGGGGTCCCAAAACGTGTTTTCCCCATGTTAATTTCCATAGGACGTTCTGACATGGCTACAGCCCGAACCGCTGAACGGAATTACACGAAACTTGGCAAAATTGTAGGGACTGGTACGCAGAAGTGCCTTTGCTATATTTGGTGAAAATTGCTCCAGTGGTTTTTATGAAAATTAACTTCAAAAACACATATATATTTGGGCGGAGCCTAACCACACATCTCATCGTGAGATCTGATTGGCTGTCAGCACTTCATCCAAGAAGTGTTGGCAGCCATCTTGGGACCAATATACATGATAGCACCTCATTACAAAGCATTGTAGTTAATAGAGGGTTTTAGGACTTTAGTTACATTATAAATCATTTGTTGATGGTACCGTACTCATTTTAGGAATTGTGGTGTGTTCTAAGGTGATTTTACCATGTGAAAAAGCTTTCTGCTGGGATATCATGAATCATGTTTGAAAGAAAACTATTATCTCATGCTTTTCCCACAGTGGTTTGAAAGGGGATCTACAAGCTAAACTGAAAGCATATTTTCTGTAAATTCACATTATCTTTCTCAGTCATGTGAGCATGAAGTCTGACATTCTCAGTAAAACATGTACATCCAACAAGGACAGAGACTCTCAGTTGATTCCTTTGTGTTCTACTCAGCCTCCTAGAGTGTTCTAAAGAACAACTAGAGTGCTAACAGTCCTACTTATTACCAAGGTATGGCACACCTGAAGCCATCTTGATTGGAATAAAGTGGTAACTCTTAAAACATTTAATTTAAAAAGGAACAAAATGAGGAGGTATATTTTGCCATAGAAAGTATGATTAGTGCTGCAGAAAGAAAGATTAGGGCACATTTTGAGTGACTTCCCAAATCCTCTTCTATTTCATTAAAAAATTCTGACATGCAGTCTCCCAAGATGGCCACCAGAGACAAAAGAGCCCAAATGTAGCCCAAATATCACCCAGATGTAGCCCAAGTATAGCCCAATGACAGAATGTCCCAGAGTGTTCTAAAGAACAACTAGAGCGCTAACAGTCTTACTTATGACAAAAGTATGGCACACCAGAAGCCATCTTGATTGGAATAAAGTGGTAAGTCTGCCAACATTTATTTTTAAAAAGGAACAAAATGAGGGGGTTCATTTTGCCATAGAAAGTATGATTAGCAGCAGACTTCCCTGGTGAGCAGTAGCTTTACTACAGTGATCTAATGAGCAGCTAGAGTGCTAACATTCAGAATTTATGGCAAATGTGTGACACATCTGAATGCCTTCTTGATGGAACCAAAGTAAACAAGCATTGAAAATGCAATAGATCTCGCCCTCGTTTAAGTTAAAGCCATTCTGTTTGTAATGAGGTGGCTTTTTAGCTTTGCTTTTATTAGTGTTTTTAAAACTTTCATGTAAATAACATGCATATGTATGCATATATGTATATGTATGCATGCATTTATATTTGTATTTATATAGATATGCAAATTATATATGTATGTATATATATATATATACACATACATAAATGCATATGCATATATATGTATATATATATATGTGTATATGTGTGGGTGTAGAGAGAGGTAGAGAGGTAGAGGTAGAGAGATAGAGACTAGTAGAGAGAGAAGTAGAGAGATAGAGACTAGTAGAGAGAGAAGTAGAGAGAGGTAGAGAGGTAGAGAGAAGAGAGTGAGTAATAGAGTAGAGAGTGAGTAGTAGAGAGTAGTAGAGAGCAGCAGAGAGAGTAGCAGAGAGTGAGTAGTAGAAAGTAGTAGAGTGAATAGTAGAGTGAGTAGTAGAGAGTGAGTAGTAGAGAGTGAGTAGTAGAGAGTAAGTAGTAGAATGAGTAGTAGAGAGCAGGAGAAAGTGAGTAGTAGAGAGTAGTAAAGAGTGAGTAGTAGAGAGTGAGTAGCAGAGAGAGAGTAGTAGAGAGTGAGTTGTAGAGTGAGTAGTAGAGTGAGTAGTAGAGAGAGAGTAGTAGAGAGTGAGTAGTGGAGAGTGAGTAGTAGAGAGAGAGTAGTAGAGAGTGAGTAGTAGAGAGTGAGAAGTAGAGAGTGAGTAGTAATTCACTTTGAAATTCACTGAAAAAACCATAGGTTTCAGGCCTTATATAGTTAGGAATTAGCATTTAAAAAACCTTTAACATTCACTCAAAAAACTATAAGTTTTAGGGGTGTTATAGTTAGCTGGACATTTCACTCATACAAAACCATTGAAATTGCTCCTATATAGTTAGTTGTACTAACTATATTTCGCGCACCCGCAATCCACTGCTGATGATGTCACATATTACATCATTCATGACATGGTCAGTGACATCACTGATGACATCTCAAATGACATCATCCACGTGACAATCACATACACATTTTCATGTACTAGTAAAATCTTTCATCACTCTTTGTAAAATAAAGAGTATCATATTTGAATCCATTGTTACAGCAATACAAGTATCTAAAAACCCACTCAGTGATTTTAGATGTATACACACATCTAATCACTTACCTGTAGATTCACTCATACATGCTGTCAATGAACAATAGAACACTATCAAAAATACTTATACACCTAAATCGACATTACACACCAGCACACATCCTATTCACATATGAAGTCATCCTACTCACGTATGCAAACAATGGATCATACTTACATATTTACTTAGCTACACACTTATACAAACACAACTTAATCTATTCATTTAGATAGTAAGTCATACTTAGTGAATTATAAAATCATTATTACAAGTATAAAGTTATCCATACAGTCACTCACACAATCATTGAGTCTTATGTATACTTATTAATATACAACAACTGACACATACACTGCCTTTTATTTTTCTAGTTTGTTGGACATTTAACCATTGAGAAATATATTTGCTCATCACCACACCCATAAAGATATTCACTCACCCAAACAACTGTTAGAACATGTAGTTTTAACTTCATATATCTAGTGAATCAACTATTCACACATCTTTGGGCAGTCACACACCCCCCACCGAACCACACACACATTCACTCTCCCATACAAATACTCAGTTAACTAATCAATAACTAATACAGACTTTCACATAGCTAGTAACCAACTGGAGAACCAGTTTACACAACAACTGACAAAGTGATACAGATATTCAAACAGTTTAGTCACTAACCACTATATTTAGGGAGACACTATAAATTGGTCAAGTAAACAGTCAATTACACTGCTACTAAATCCTCCATCCAAATATTTATTTTTATATATCCACACATTCTTCAATGCAAATTGCTATATATATAATGCATATTTAAATAACGAAGCAAACCACATTCACTGGATGATGTCATCAGTGATGTCATCAGTGATGTCATTTGAGATGTCATCAGTGATGTCACTGACCATGTCATGAATGATGTAATATGGGACATCATCAGCAGTGGATTGTGGGTGCGCGAAATATAGTTAGTACACTTAACTATATAGGAGCAATTTCAATGGTTTTGTATGAGTGAAATGTCCAGCTAACTATAACACCCCTAAAACGTATAGTTTTTTGAGTGAATTTTAAAGGTTTTTTAAATGCTAATTCCTAACTATATAAGGCCTGAAACCTATGGTTTTTTCAGTGAATATGTATATATATGTATATATGTATATTAACTGTAGAACTCAGGGCGGGTGCTTTTCTCCGCTTTACAGGAGGATGAAAACATGTAGAAATTCCAAGGCTGCAAAAATGCGGAGCACTCTCGGAATTTTGTTTATATACGGTGATGCAATCTGGAAGAACTCCAATATAGGGCCTGACTGGACAATTTGTAACACCCATTTGTCTGATATTATATTCTTCCATGTAGGAGCAAAAAGGGACACCCTCCCTTTTCTCCCCAGCTTCTGAGGACTAGACAAAAAAGGGGGGACGAGCTGGGAGTCAGGGTCTTTTCTGATTATCATTGGTTCGTACTTGTGAGGAACCTTGTGAGGAATCCCTCTTCTTTTCTGCAGACTTCCCATAAGTTTGCCTTTTGTTTAAATTAAAGGAGTATCCTTGATCCTATCCAGACTGTCTTTGAGGATAATAAGGGTGTCCTTGACTTTCATTGTTATCTCCGTGAGCCATGAAAAGTAGAAGTCCCAAATATGCGACACTGTGTCAGCCCTAACACCTTTGCTGTATCCGTGTTGGTTTTAAGGCCTTTCAGAACTTCATAAACATGTTTACCAAAAGAGTTAGCCCATCAAAAGCCATATCTAAGATTTTAGATAGGACATTAGTACGGAAGTCTGTGGATTTTAACCAGCCTTGCCTCCTTAGTACAATCTCTGCTGCCAACTAGCAAAAACCTGTATTTGGAGCATACATTGCTGCATAAATAACTAAAGAAAAGGTTAGTTCTCCTGCCGTTAGGATAGTTCTTGACATTTGTCTCTTATCCTCAAGGATAAGATCCAGTAATGGAGCTATGTCATACCACATATGGCAAATCCTAACAACCTAGAATCACCAGGGCATTGGCCGTCTTTATTGAGGTTGCTGTCATAGAGGAAATTCTCATAGCCAGATTGTCAATACATTTGCTATCCTTGTGTGGCGGACGAGATGCTGGTGTTATTGGAGTCTTGGTTCTTCTCTGAGGTGCTGAAGCAATAACTGAATCCAGTCTAGTCTGACCAGTGAGGCAAGCCAGAACTGAATCCGGGGCTCGGTATCTCTTTTCCAGAAGAGGTATCACAGCTGAAACGGTAGCAGGTGTCTTCATTAATTTCAGACCTCCTGATCAGACACAATCAAGAATAGGTATGGAATTAACGAATTTCCAAGGTTGCTCTTTAAATTCATTTAGAAAATATGGGTGATCTACAAAGGTCATTAGTAGGTTGAATTTCTCGCTGCTCTTTCAATCAACAAAAGAAATTCAGAGATATCATCTGTAGCATCTAGTGGAATTGAGCCATCGATTCCACTTGGGACAATAACATCTCGACCATCATCATTCCTTCCATCACCGTCTGGTGGTAGCTCACCTTCCTTTCCTATTACATCAGAATAGGTAGAACCATCAGAGTAAATATCATCCATGTCTTCTCCATGGACCGATCTTTTGGCGTTGGAGGGGGTAGCAGTGATGGCAGCCTGTGAGGTTAAACTGGTAAAGGAACAGGTTGAGGAGGCAGGAGGATGGGAGCAGCAGGTAATCCCATGTTAGGCTTATTAGAGGGCTGCTGCAGCATTAGTTTAGGAAAAGTATCCATCATTTGTTGCAACCTTGATATCATGGCAATTGGGACTTGGACCACATCTGGCTCTCCGTAATATTTAAGTGGATTCTGCCTTAAATCCATTCAAGTACTTTCAGACTTGTACTTCTGTTGACACACATATTCCCTGAAGGACTCCTCATCATCCACTGCGTCCTCTTAAAAACCTGGGATTTATCTCACAGCCAACTGCGGTGGGATGTAAGCTGTCATTGATGCATAATCATTACAATTGGGGGTGGGGTCGCACACTACTCACACACCAGCGGGATCGCCCCAAAGGACTGTGGTAAGTGTAGTTCGTGTTCCGCGATGCATCTCCTTTCGATTCTCTGCTATCTTCGCTATCTTCGCCATCCCTGGACACGTGTTTCGGGGTATTTACCCCATATCAGCAGGGATTAGGCCGTGTTCTGGGGTTGCCGGTGGCTGACAAATATTGCCAGGTTTAGTACCACTCAGGCGCGCAGGCGCGGGGTCCCAGGCTCGTCAGCCAACTGCTCGAGGGATCTTTAACATTACAATTGGGGGTGGGGTCGCACACTACTCACACACCAGCGGGATCGCCCCTAAGGACTGTGGTAAGTGTAGTTCGTGTTCCGCGATGCATCTTCTTTCAATTCTCTGCTATCTTCGCCATCCCTGGACACGTGTTTCGGGGTATTTACCCCTCATCAGCAGGGATTAGGCCGTGTTCTGGGGTTGCCGGTGGCTGCCAAATATTGCCAGGTTTAGTACCACTCAGGCGCGCAGGTGCGGGGTCCCAGGCTCGTCAGCCAACTGCTCGAGGGAGCTTTAACATTACAAGTGGGCATAATCACTAGCCTCTACTTCTTGATCTGACTGCAATAATTGTATTGGAGGCACATCCGTTATCCTTAAAGGTGAAAAAAAGTTTTCAACCACATTATTGACTTGGTGGTTCCCAACAGTGATGCCATTGACAGTATGTTCATAGTCATCAACTGTATGGTCGTCGACGGTAAGGACACCGTTGTGGTCGTCGCCGATGGTCTTATCGCCGTAGACGGAATGCTCGACGTAGACGATGGTGTCATCGCCGACAGTATCTTCATCGCCGACGAAGGAGCTAAGATCCTTAATGTCAACAACAAGGTTTCTTTTGAAGATCTCTTCTTTTTTGTCACAGGTGAATCTCTGTAGCACATACATTCTGGTTTATCGGCAGAAGAAGTGGCTGCAAGCATTGTACCAAATAGATCTTGCTTAGGAAAATGTAACAGTCTACTCTTGTGCACTGCTTTCATGGAAGCACTTGGGGGGGCACGTTTCACAGAATCTTCCCCTGAAAACGGTGCCTCTCCTTTAGAAGGAGGAATATTCTCTTTATTAATAAGAAATAATTCCAACCTCCTTTCTACATCCTTAAGAGTCTCTGTGGAGAAAGACTTACAGATCTTGTATTCTGCTAACTTATGCTTAGGATAAAGACAATAAATCCGCAGAGAGTGTGGGTCAACACTGTAAACTGAATTGCTGCCAGAAGATGAACAGGTTTTAAAAAACAGAGATCTCTTCTTTATGTCAGCCATGGTTACTGTTGCCTGTCAGACCAAAAGGTCTCCCTGATCCAGAGATTGTAACAATCTTCTCTAAACACAACTCACAGTACACTAGTACTGAAGATAGGGCTGGTTCAAATCCAATGCAGACCAAAATGGACACAATTTCAGGTTCACTAAAAGGTTAGAGCAGAACTCTGATAGAGGACTTCCTCACACATGACGCGTGGAAGAAGTTTTAGCTATGGTGGCCTCGAGGGGAGTAGAAGTGCTTAAGCTTCCACCTCACTGACTGAAGTTTGGGTTCTTTCAGATGAGGTGGATGTGCTACTAAATAAAGTATGTACTTTCAGGCCAATGGACATTTGAAACGACATACTGTTTGTTATATATTTTACACTGTATACTGCTATTTTAAAGTACCGAGATTCCCAGCCTGACGATGGGGAATGATCCAAGCACGTGAATACAAAAAAGATCCAATGTTGGAGAAGCTACTCAAGCCTTTATGGTGAATGTCTCTATGCAAAACAATTGTAGTTTAGAAACATGATACTCTGAACACACTTTCACGAAACACTTGTGTATACCTAAAGTCACATGAAGCAGTACTGAGAAATGTATATGCATCCAGTACCTCTTCTAACCCTCTTTTACAAAGAAGGTAATACAGCTAAATAGTCTGTGAAGAACGTAGATTTAGAAGAGATTTCATGCTGCAAATTAAACCAGTTGGTTACCTGTAAAAAACATTTTCATCTTAAACTCTTCTAAATTCACATGCAACTCTCCCAGCTCCCCATCGTAAAAAACAAATCTAAGATGGCGGGTATGCACTGAGGTGTTGTGAGCTTACGGTTTACATTATACTCTGGCTCAGCCTATGTCAATGCCCGCTCACAATAGAAACGTTTTGAGAACAAACACCACCAGACTCAACCAGAATAAGGCAGATTTGCGGAAAGCATGTGAATCTAGAAGAGTTGCAAGCTACAAAACCATTATTGCAGGTAACTAGTTTCATATGGAGTAAGTTTTAAACTTTAAAATTGTACACTAATTTCCCTAAATGTACCAATTTTATCCAAAAGTTTAAAAGCTGTTTTATTTAATATTTAATAAAGTTAATAATAAAGTTACAGAACGTTTGCTTTGAGGGTATGTATGCCTCTGACTTCATGAATTTAACTTGTTCAATGTAAGCTGAAGTTATATCACAAAATAAATGTTATGAAATAATTAAATTACCTCAATTAAGAATATCAAAAATACCATCTCGAACAAGTCACAAAGGGCAGTCACTCAGTAACACAAAGCAGAGAATGCCATAACTCCCAGGTGCAAGGAGATCGTGCTGATTCTGCTTTATGAGTGAATCGAGTTCTGCAACATTTACATATGCTTAATTGAAGTTATCTTGTCTCTAACGGGTTTAATTTTGTTACAGAAGGGAGGTGATTGTAAACATGGAATACGAATCTATTCATACATTACATTCTACAAGATAGCTCGTTCTAACACGAGCCTTAAAGCAACACACAAGAAGTAAATAAAAGTACAACATAACACATCCCCCCCCCATACAATAATAATCAAAGAGTTCCAAAGAAGGAAAACAACAAAATAAAGGAAAAGAAAATTGAATTAATTCTTAATAAATTACTTAACGTAGTCCTTTAACCAATATGGCAATATACGCGTCCTATTGGAAACTTTAACAGCAGGTAATGTAGGTGTTTCAACTACATCACTATTAACACTATTTTCATACACACAACTGGTGTTAATAGAGCTGGGTCCTTGTTCAGCATTACAAGGTTCATGCAAAGATTCATTGACTTGACATCCAGGAGAAACTGGAGAACCAGTTACCACCTCTCCCTCTCTTAATTGAGGAAGGGAAACACTAGGTGAAAGATGGGACTGCAATTCGCTGCCTTGAAAATAATCTTCCACCCAATCAAAGTCAGTATGTTTGTCCTTCACTACCTCACTCTCCCCATGATTTTGAACAATATCTAAAGCTACATCTTTCAAATTCCATACTTTGCCATCACTTAACCTGACTGAATTCCTAAGAATTTCGAGAACCTGTTTAGGCGAATCAAATTTATTCTCCCCTTTCAAAACCTTGTAAGGTTTTTTAATCCTGACCCAATCTCCAGTCTTTACAATGACATCTTTCACACTATGGCGCTGATCATAGTAAGTCTTACTCTTGTCATGTACCAATTCTAAATTCCTTTTGACTTCAACCGGTGACCACTGTTGTACACTGTCTTTAAATAACCAGCTAGGATTAACCTTACCCCTGGGTAACCTGCCTCTCATCATTACAAAGGGAGAAACTCCTGTGCAATTATTCAAAGTCACTTTGTAAGACCAGACAGCTTTCTGTATTTCTACTTTCCAATCTAGTCCCTTGTAATTTGCAGCTTGTAAAATACCTTTAATCACCCTGTTGAAGCGTTCAACAGTTCCATTCCCGCTGGGATTATACAATGAGGTCGTTTTGTGTGTAATACCACATTTCACAAAATAATCTTTCGCAATTCTAGACATGAATTGTACACCATTGTCTGTCAAGATATTAACCGGTAAACCTTCCGTTACAAAAATCTTATCTAAAAATTTCAACACGGCTAGAGTATCTACTTTGTCCACGAACTTAACCACAGGCCACTTGGTAAACAGATCAATAGCAACTAACCCATATTCCTTCGGGTCTCCTACCGGACCAAATATGTCTACAGCAATGGTTTCCCAAGGCATGCTAGGAATGAGTCCGTCACTCATAGCTGGTCTCAAAGTCCTCAGAGATTTGTCTGCAGAACTGCAAACAGGGCAACTTCTGACAAAATTTTCTATCTCACTGTCAATCTTGGGCCACCAAAACAAACTTTTTACCGCCAACTTAGTCCTTACTATACCGAAATGTCCTTCGTGACATAACTGTAGGATATTTCTTCTCAACCCAGAAGGTGGGACAATTCTATCTCCTCTCAATAAAACTTCCTTCTCCATAGATAACTCAGATCGTATCTCCCAGAACAACTTCACAGAGCCAGATAACAACTTTTCTTTTGGCCAACCTTGACAAATGAATTTTGAGACTTCTATTAATACCTTATCTGCATTATGTTCTCTTATCCAATCCTCCCTGCTAATTGCTGGGAACCCAGAATCATGTATAAACGCCACACTAATGTTCCCCCAGGGATCGTCAACGCATTCTTCCAGAGGGGAAGGAAGTCTTGACAGACAGTCAGCAACAACATTGTCTTTCCCCGGTACGAATGTGATATTGTAAATGTATTCTTTCATGCGCATAGAAATTCTCGCCAACCTAGCAGAAGCAGTAGCAGTGCCATCAGTGGATAAAATGTGTACTAACGGTTTATGATCCGTCCTGATGTGAACCATTTTCCCCCAAACAAATGCACGAAAGTGTTCCAAAGCCCAGGCGCAAGCCAAGGCTTCCCTCTCAATTATAGGGTATCTGCTTTCAGCTGGTGACAAGGCCCTGGATGCAAATAAGATGATTCTGTCTTTACCTTTGTCATCCACTTGTGACAACACTGCGCCCAACCCTTTATCGCTTGCATCAGTAGTCAGGCAACAGTCCAAATTAGGGTCAAAACTAGATAAAGCATTCACTTTCTGCAACTCCCATTTGATTTCAGTAAACTCTTTCTCACATTCTCTAGACCATTCAAATTTCACATTTTTCTTCAGCAAGGACCTGATGTTATATACTTTAGAAGCGAAGTTCTTAATGAACTTGGCGCAATACTCAGCCATACCTAAAAAGGATTTAATCTCTTCTTTAGAATCAGGTGCAGGTGAGTTAACAATACTTTCTATCAGTGAAGTTTTTGGTCTGACACCCTCCTCACTAATTATATGGCCCAGATATGAAACACTCCTTTCGCCAAACTTGCATTTAGACAGCTCAACTGTCAACCCAGCTGAAGTAAGTGTGTTAAAAACTTTCCACAGTTTCTTGTCATGATCTTCCTTGTCATTGCCTGCAATCAGAACATCGTCCTGAAAGAAACAAATGCCAACCATATCACCAAATAACTTGTGCATTAAGCGTTGGAACACTGCAGCAGCCGATGCAAGGCCGAATGGCATCCTAATAAATTGAAAACAGCCAAATGGTGTAATGAAGGCTGTTAGATGCCTAGACTCAGGTTCCAAAACTACTTGGTGGTAGGCAGCGGAAAGGTCTACTGTGGAAAACCAGGTCGCTCCCCTCAAGGAGGAAACCATCTCGTTAATTTTCGGCAAGGGAAAACGTTCAATCACAATATTCTGATTAAGGTGGCGTAAATCAATACACAAACGGATTTTACCATTAGATTTTCTTGCTACTACTACTGGACTAATCCACTCCGATGAGTTCACTTCCTCGATAACACCTTTGGCTAATAGGCCCTGAATTTCTTTCTTTACTTCGTCTCTTATTAATAAGGGAATAGGTCTAACCTTATGCACTTTGGGTTGTGCATTCCCTTTGAGCACGATTCTATGCTCAAAACCCTTAAGTTTGCCTAACTGTCCACTCACCACACTGGAGAATTTTCTCTTCACTATATCCTCCAATTTGCTACTCTCATCTACCACTAGTACCTTTTCTTTGCTATTAGGATCTAAAATGATATGGAGATTCTTTTGGTCATACCACCCCAGGACAGAAGGTCCTTTTTTAGATATGTATAACTTGCCCCTTGTCACCCTACCTTTAAAAATGAAAGTGAGCCATCTAAAACCCAAAAGGTCAATCTTACCTCCTGTATAACTCACCGGGTTAACATCTGAGGCATTTAACTTATTCCCTATTTTCTGTGTGAAGTTCTTTTTCCATATCTCTTCGTTGATAATTGTATATGGAGACCCTGAATCTGCATACACTTTAACTTTTATACCACCAAAAGAGACTTCACATATAGGTTTGCCCTCCATAGCTTCATCAGTAATGTTCAACATGTAGTTACCTTCCTCAGTAATGTTTAACATGTAATTTCCTCTTACATTTTTTACACAACTCTCCTCATCCTCACTACTCTCGTTCACGCACTCGTCCTCATTCCAAATGCATTTGACATTAGTGCGCCTACGGCACATTTTGCTAAAATGGCCAATAAGACCACAAATACTACACTTTTTCCGTAGGGCAGGGCACGATTTGTAGTAAGCCATATGTTCTTTGCTGCCACACCGGTAACACCTTTTATCCTCCATCTTATTGTCCATCCCTTGACCCTTGAAGGATTGACCAAAATTTCTATTCGGAATTTGCTTATTCTGATATTTAGGTGTTCCTTGGATTTTGAAAACAGCAGATGATGCCTTGTCCAAATCTTTAGTGGTATCTTTAACAATTGTGGCACATCTCCCCGACATTTCCGATTTCCTCATTATTGCAAGTACATCATCAAGAGGTGCGTCGCCATTCACCCATAGGCGGTCTTGAATTGGAGAATTTTCATTGTGCATAACCAGCTGATCTCGAATAAGT
Organism: Lissotriton helveticus; assembly: GCF_964261635.1. NCBI lineage: Eukaryota > Metazoa > Chordata > Amphibia > Caudata > Salamandridae > Lissotriton > Lissotriton helveticus. Next base: position 1,937,439,982 of record NC_136065.1, read on the forward strand.
TCATCATGTAAGTCTCTGAACTTACAGTCAATTGCAAGTTTTTTAAGGTCATCAACCCATTCATCCACTAATTCATCCTTCTTCTGTTTTCTTTGGAAAAATTTGTGTCTTACTACACCTATGCATACTTTAGGCGCAAAATACCTGTCCATATCTGCAATGGCATTGTCAAATTCACTTGAATCAGCATCAGCTAACTTCTGCATACGTGAATATGTCTTTAATCCTTTAGGACCCAGAGAATGTAAAAGTATTCTTTTCTTTTGTTCTGGTTTCATTTTAGTATTTTCATCAATTGCACAGATGTAATTATTAAAATACTCCTTCCATTCCACCCACTTCATGTCTGGTTGTGAACCAGTAGCCCAAAAAGGTTGTGGGGGGCTAATAACAAAACTTTGTTGAGCCATTACCTCTTCACTTTCACTTTGGGTTTGATCCCCAGAATCCATAAATATAGTACTTATATATATAGTACTTATAGAGTATGTGAAAGGGTTTAATCAAAAATACCCTATTTTGCAATAAATATATTTTGTTATTAATACAAAACGAGTGCCCTGACAATCTCACCTGTTTACTTTTACCCTCTTCAAATGAAGTAATTTGTCCACAATTACTCGTCAAAAGCTCAGCATCGCTTCGTCAAAGTTCGTTTTCGTTTTGTTATTGTGGTAAATTTTCCTTGCGTCTCGGTGGAGGAAACGCTAAAAATTCCCCGACCAATTCAAGATGGCCGCCACGTAGGGTCACGCAGCGTGATCTGGCGTGATTATGTCATCACGCGGTCAAGGAGAATGCGTGAGTGACGTATGGCAAGCAGTGGTCGCGCGTCAGGAGACTGTTAAGAATTCGGCTCCCGATTGAAAGATGCCGGCATGCGCAACCAATGGAAGTTCCAAGCCAAGTAAGTCCCAGCCACAACAAACGATAAACAAACTTACAGTTCCTTGGATGTCCCGACACTTCGATGATTCGGATGAAGGGAGAAACAATAGATTATGCTTCCCCTTTTTTTTTTTTTTTTTGATGGTGAAAAAAAAAATTTCCACGAGGTTGTAGGCTTTAAGGTGCCAAATCCCATCCAATCGTCGCCAATTGTAAAGTATCAAAGAAGGCAGGTTTCCTTTCCAAAGGAGTTTATTCCAAGTACAGGGTAAAACAGGTGGAGTCAGGCAGCACAGCTGTTCAGTCGCTCAGGCAGGCTACAACTGTCCCCACATGGAATACGAATCTATTCATACATTACATTCTACAAGATAGCTCGTTCTAACACGAGCCTTAAAGCAACACACAAGAAGTAAATAAAAGTACAACATAACAGTGATTTAAATGGAAATACAGATTTACGAAGAATCATACTATTTGCGTTCAAGTGGGAGACTATAGTTGTATAAGTAAGGCATCCTGGCTGTCTCCACAGTTGAACATTCAGTCAGTAGCCCACGTCTCCTGCCCAGGTGCCCTTTTAAAAAATTAACTGGAATCGGGTAACTCACTGTTCCAAGAACTGTTGGAGGCCCTGGCGGCGCTTCTCGATAAAGTCCTCATTGTTCCCCAAGAAGAAGGTGCCTTTTCCTGGAAGCGGCGGCACTGGCCTAAAGGCAAACAGGAGAGTAAATGGGTGAGGCCAGACAACAGAAAAATCCCAATACTAACGAGAAAAACATCCTAGCTGGGCTGAAGTGAAAGCAAAAACAAATTGAAGAATGCAAGAATTAGAAAGAAATAGATGCAACCCCCTACCTGCCACAATCCCCGTGATCAATTCAGCATGCAAACAAGAAATCAAGTAGAGAGGATCACTTACACTAAACCTGCATTTTTCTGCAGCTGCTTCCTCAACCACACAAACTCTCGGTAACGCCGCCGGACACAGGAAGTCTTGGCAGTGAATGCCTTGCTGTTGGTCTGAAACACGTGTATCAGGGTTAGTTTGTTTTCTCTGGATTCATCCTTGTAACATATACTCTGTATCCATGTGTCTTTTGCTCTTTATGTGTAGTGTGTAGGTGTAGTTTGTACACAACGGAAATGATAAATGACAACTCATATGTGCTTCACCACTGCTGAGACGGACCCCCCTTATTCTAAGTTTTATACTGTACCCCACCTCCCCTCCTGACAGGGTGTTCAACTGCTGACACTGTATCAGACACATCTTCGTTTCATGACCTTTTCTGAGACTGGCACTGTATAATCATGTGCCAAAGGAGTGCCAACAAATCCGTATCATCTGCTCATCCAGCTGCTGACACTGCATTGTCCTGTGATGTTTTTACTTTAGTTACTGAGGAAACCAAAATGATGACCAGTGGACGTTTGAGCTAATCTCTTCCACTGGCTGTTATTGTGTGTATTTTTTTGTGCAGTGTGCACTTCAGCAAAAAACACCATTATGCAAATCAGTGAGTGTTGTCACAATCCCTTCAGATGCTGTCAGCATTGCCTAGTACTGTATCCCCTCCACGTATACCAACGTTGCCTTTCCCCTCCAAATTTACCAACATTACTGTGTACTTTTCTTCACCTCTGCTCTCATCTGTTGATTGTATGTTATACTATGCCTGTTGATGTTTATCCTGCCCTGTCTTGCACTCTCCTGGACTGCCAACACTGCATCAATCTGTATCCCTGCCAAAATGCATCTACTCATGTACCCCACATGCTGCAGACAATTGTTTGGTTCAGGTTTCCCAGCTACTTGGATCATCTGGTCTCACAACCCTGCTCATAGTCTTTGGCCACCAACAGCTGATATTATATCACTATCAATAATACCAGAGAATGCCGACAAGATCACCCCAGTGATGCTCAGGGTACTGCCACAGAGTTGTCATCAGCACCTCCTCGCTCACATTTCCTGCCTCAGTACCCTTCCTAATGTCTAACCTGCAGACACCGCCTCAAGATGTGGCTCTCAGATGATGGTGCTACCTCGATGAGCACCCAGTTGCTTCATCGTGTACCTCTCAGCTGCTGACAGTCTTGTCCTGTGCACCCCAAGCTGCGATCAGCGCATTATCCGCTACATCCACACCACTGCCTTGCCCTGTACCTCTGGATATGACCACTGCTGTGTCTTGACTTTACACCCTCGGCTTCTGACACAGTCTTGTTCTGACCCTCCCTTCCCCTCCTATCTTCCATTTTCTTACACTTCACCATCCTAGTGCACACCTCTGCCCCCAGACTCCTTGGGGCAGTGGTCTCAGAGGGATATAGACCGGCATAGCATTTGTTACTTACATGGAGGAATATTTTATAATCCAAGTAAGAGTTCCATGATCCTTCATTCTGTACCCGCGGGTCCTGTACACGCACAGTGATAAACTCCTAATATAGGGATGGAAGGTAGACATTAGAGGGCTATTCCTTGGATAGCGAATAAACTTACAAAAGGTATCTGCAAGAGTTGAGTCAGTCTGTAAAAATATGAAAATATACTGGCTCGAACACAGCCACTTACGCTGGAACAATAACTCAAGGAGCATTACACGAGCATACCACAACCCAGTCTGAGACTTGTATTGTAAACACGTGTATAACCAAGCATATCAGACTAGGACAGACAGAAAACGGGTCCATTTGTCCTACCGAGTATAATCAGCAGCTTTGAAAATATTTAACAATTCAAAATTGCAGATACGTTTATTTATCCCTCCTAAAAATTCAATTGAATACATGATAACAAGCATTCTATGTGCAGTCTGGTCTTCATAAAAGTGTAAAACTACCCACAGTGAGAGAGACTTCGAGGGGCTTTGGATCTCGCCACCCCCCCACTTTCACACTTAAAGTGGGGGGCAAAAACATTACTAATGGCCCACTGACACTTTACTTTCTTTCACTAAAAACACAGCTCTGTTTTTCGGCATGATATTGGTCTTGTTTCTTTAGGGGCGCAGTAAATGATGCCCTAGCCACAGCCTGTATCCAATCTACCCTCCTCCGAAATCTGATGTAGATGCTCCCCATCCCCCAGGGGCTTTAAATCTATTAATTTGGGTAACTACAGACGTGGCAAGGCGGGGATGCTTTTTTCTGAAGTGAAAACTTTTGATAAATCTGCCTGTCCTAGATGGAAGAAGGGGTCACCCAGGCAGTATTTACACAGAAAAGAGAAGCAGCTCTATAACAGATTATGTCTTTCTTTTTTTGTTGAAATCTGTTTATTAACTTTTTTTGTTTTAGGCAGAACCATACAAACATTGTACATGACATGAGCTTGATGTTGAACCAGTTATTCGTTGTACACAACATAGAACAAAAGTGTGTGAAATTGATACCCACGGGTTTGCAGATAATAATATATACGGAGTGCATAGGAAAAATGCTTCAAGAGTTGTCCATACCTGTACCATACAAGGCTGTCACATATCAGATGTTATCTGTGTGTAGCCACTACAAATGCATGTTTTTATTTCTGATGTGGGTCATGAACACTCATAGTGAAAGAAAATATCACCACTTTTCCTACTACCGATCACCTCTAAAAATGTTTGGAAAAACTGTGTGATGAGGAGCCCTGCGCGGATAAGAGCTGTAATTCTGACTGAAGATTATTTATAATGTTGATCAGGGTATAAAAATAATTGTAGGCATACTATAATCTAGCTTGATACAAGAGAAGATTGGAAAAATCTCACCCTTCTTGGCAGGGTACTTTGACTGTTTCTTTTGATTGAACTGCTGGCACTTTGATTCTGCCTATTGAGACTTCATTAAACGAGTTCTTACTGCATGAATTCCCCATTAAATGTGAATGGAGATTAAGGGCCACATGCATCAAAGGAAAAACCGGTCGCAAAGGGGCAGATTCTCAGAATGCCCCTTTGCGACCGATATTTTTGCATTTGGGATCCATCATCTCAAATTCAAAAATCGCTATTTAAGGAATTGCAAAATTTGCGATTACTTAAATTGCAACTGCATTTAAGGAATCGCAAATTGTGATGCCTCAAATGTAATGCATGATGCCATTGAAAATAGCAATTTCGCTATTAGGGGACGCAAATTACCATCAAATGAAACTTGATGGTAATTTGCAAAAACTTTGAAAAATGCACTATGGGTGTCCTTATGGCACCCTTGATATTGCATGTGCAATTTGCGAGTATCTATTGGGTACCCGCAAAATGCGCATGCAGAGGCCCATAGGAATGAATGGGAGCAATTCCTTAGTTGCGACTTGCAATTTGCGAGTCGCAATTGAGGAATTTGAAGGAATCACAATTTTATTTGCAATTCCTACATGCAAAGGCAATAGCGATTCTTTAATCGCGAATCCTTAAAAATCGCAATTAAAAAATTGCTATTGGCTTATTTGATGCATGTGCACCTAAGACTCCCAACGTGTGACTGTAGTTGTATGTAAATGCGCCGTATTTATTTTTTCAGCGGCTGAATACACAACCTGCCTTTTTGTATAAAGATATCTCAGCTGAGCATTGGGGAGAGGGTGTGGGTTGAACTTTTGCACAAATCAGGACGGCTGTAGCACAGAGCTGAAGATGTATGTACATGGGCAGAGAGGACTTAGTAAAAAAATGTGTAGACTTCAAAGTGCAACATGGTGAGGGGGTGGTGACTTGAATAGAAATACAACTCGAGTCGGTTTTATAAAATTGAGGTCTGTTCTCAAGAGAGGAGCATATGACCACAAGTCACTCTACAAGTTTAGGTGCTGCCTTGCTTAAAGCGGAGGGAATACAAGTGGGCTTTACTGAGAGCACCCTCTCTTCATCAATTACGGGTGTGTTATTTTGAAGGCCCCGAACCGATCACTCATCAGACTGGGTTATAGACTTGAATTGTCTGATGTAGACAGGGGAGGGAGGGTTTGAGCATTGAGATGAGAGCAGGCACATGTCCACCTACCGCACATCAAGGAGAAATGCCAGTAATCTTCACCTGCTATGAAGACTTAACAAGAAATGCTTGGAATCTTCACATGCAGGGGGATTATCAGCCTGGGAGAACGTGGTCCAAAAATATTGAGGAGCACTCACTGGACCTATGACTCTGTGGTCAGCACCCGTACTGAACTTGAATCTTGGAGGGGGCACCATTTGCTCACTTGTACTGGGAAAGCAGGGTTACAATCAAATGCTATAAAGCACGTTTAGGGGGATTTAGAACTCTCTCTGCCCTGGAGACTTTAGCCAGAAACACCCCCAGATAACTTCTGTGGAAATTGTAAGCTGTGCTCGACGGCACAAGGTGGGCTATTATACATCCCCTTTGGCCTGACTGAAGACAAAAGGCAGCCTGGAGCTGGGAGTCATGCTGTGCTCCTGGAGTGGGTGGAAGCCTCTCACGGCTACTTGTGACTAGTGTTCTGTACTTTCATGGCCTGTACATGCAGAACTGAGACACGTACAGTGAGTGGAACTGTTAACTTTGAAATTCTTTGTTTTAGCGACTGCATTTTGTTCTGGTTTCACTAAGAATTCTTTTTTACATGTTGTGTTGGTACTCCTTATATCTCACGAGAATGGTCTAAAGTACAAAATCCAAAAAGAAGGGGGACACAGGGAGCTACATGAAGGTCCAGTGACTTGTGATCCCGAAAAGTACTTTACAACCAAAGAGAGTCACTGTTCCTATCAGAGAGAAGCAAAGACAGAAAGCTGTTTTTGTTCGACTACTGTGGTTGATGGGGACAGTGTGTCCTGTTCTTGATGCCCTCACACACCCAGAAGGATGTCATGCTTCATCATTGGGCTATGGCTCCTTGTTGGGCCGGCGCTGCAATGACCTACGGGCCTCCACAAGGGTCACTTTTTCAGAGACCTTTTAGATAAAGCCGTAAAGATGAGTGGGGGTGAGTGGCAGTGGTGTCCTAATGTGGGATTAAAAAAATGACTGGATGGGTCCTTGGAGAATTTATTAAAAGAAAAAAGAAAAAAAAAAAAAAAAAAGAGTCCCTCTGTCATTAATAAAAACCAAAAAGGTGGTGCTGCTGTGAGAGATGTAATGGCCCTCTGTAGCTAGGTTTGTGACACACCCCTAGTGGGTGTGTTTCTTAGGTCGACATATTTCGCACAATATAAAGGTCACAGGAGGAGATCCCATCCGCTTCTTCAGGACCAGAAAACCATGTAGTGATAAATAGATAAATCTGATATGAGGCCTTTAGTGATTAATCAAGTGCCACTAAGAAAGTAAGGAAGAAGTATTGCAAATTAAGCTGTAAGAAATCCCCATGAGAATAGGCTGTGGGTCCCTCGAGGCAGTTCCTCATAGGAAAGGGAGCCCGTACACCTACCCGACCTCACGCCCTCTATGGTCTAAAGTAGCCTTCTATCTCACTCATGCACTATTATGGTGGTAGAGAAGGCTGCTTTAGAGAAACAATGTTTGCCCGGCTAGGAGCTAGATTTGCATGGTGTGTGGGGGTGTGGGGGAGAATTTGCTCCTCCAAGTAACCCCGGTTCCTACAGAACATATACAGGACTGAACAACCAAGTAGCAAGATGTTTGTACTTTATTAATTGCAGCCTAAATGGACAAGTTACTTCGGTAACGCCTTATCTGGTAGAGACATGATCTATCCGCAGATTCGTTACCTTTGAACTTCCAGGAGCCTGGCTGGATCCGGAATATTTTTCTCAACAGTACCCCTGCGTGCCGGTAGATGGCGTTGGTCGACTGCGTGTGACGTCGTCGTGACGTCCGCGTAGTCTATAACCGCGACTCCGGCATGCTAACGTCAGTACTTTTCACGACTTTCCACGACAGAAGCGCGAAGCCATGAAGTGACTGTCCATCGTGTGTTAAAAAAATGAACAACTCAGCCCTGAATAGGAACGTCCCTGACACTTAAAACCAATTCTGCAGTATGGGGCGTATGGTTGGATCAGTAAGGAATCTGCGGCTAGATCATGTCTCTATCAGAGAAGGCGTTACCAAAGGTAAGTAACTTGTTCATCTGATAGAGACATCTAGCCGCAGATTCCTTACCTTTGAACAGATACCCAAGCAATACCATCCCCAGAGGAGGGACTGCAGAATGACTTAAATCAGAAAATCCTGTAAAACAGAGCAGCCTAACAGTCCTTCTCAGCAGTAGGCAGTAGTGTCTGGCCAACGTGTGCAGATATGCCCATGTGGCAGCTTGAAATATATCAGAGACTGGAACACCACACTGGAGGTGGTCGCCTTTACCCTGGAGGAATGGGCCCTAAGCCCTACAGGGGGATCCTTCTTTGCGAAGCCACAACACATTTTAATTCAGAGGCTGACCCATCAGGATACAGTCCTCTTCTGGGCAACACAACCTTTCTTTGCACCCACAAATCCAATAAAGAGTTGGTCATCCACCCGGAACTCTTTGGTTCGATCAAGGTAGAATGATAACACACTTTTTGGGTCCAGATGATGGAGACGTTCTTCTTCCTTGGAAGGATGTGGGGTGCATAGAAGGTGGGAAGAGTAAACAACTGTCCTAGATAGAAGTGTGTTACCTCCTTAGGCAGAAAGGATGCCCTGATCCGGAGTACTACCTTGTCCGGGAGGATCCTCAGGTAAGAAGGCTGAGAGGACAGTGCCTGCAGTTCACTCACTCTCCTGGCAGAGTTTATAGCCACCAAAACAGCTGTCTTGATGGTGAGAAACCCCAGAGGACAGTTATGCAGTGGCTCAAATGGTGTTCACTTCAGGAAAGTGAGCACCAAATTAAGGTCCCACTGTGGCATGATGAAGGGAGAAGGAGGAAACAAATGGGTTAACCCCTTCAAAAACCTCTGCACTAAAGGCGATTTGAATAGGGCTGATCAGGCAGCCGAAGAAATGAAGAAAGGGCTGAAAAGTAGCTCTTTAAAGTGCGCAGAGCAGAGCCCTGCTGGGCAAAAGAAAGTATAAACAGAAGGACTTGAGATAAGGGGTCAATAGACTAGTCTGTACAATATTTACAATACAGATTTTGTGATGGGAAGCCTGGCTGCGAAGATAACCTCGCAGACTTCGGGAGGGAGGTCAAAAGCAGTCAGCTGTCGTTGCTCTCCCCTGCTGCTGTGACAGAAGATCCTCCCGAAGAGGCAGCTTTACTGAAGGATCGATGCTCATGCCTAGAAGCTTGGGATCCCAAACTCTCCGTGCCCACTCCATGCACAGGAATAACTTGTGCCCGGTCGCTACGGATCTTCTTGAGCACTCTGGACAGGAGTGGTATAGGCGGAAAGGCATATAGGAGGCCAGAGCTCCACTCGAGATGAAAAGTGTAGCCTAGCGAGCGCCGCCTTGGAAACTCTAACGCGCAAAACTGCTGACATTGCGCGTTCTCTTTGGAGGTGAACAGATCTAACTAAGGCTCTCCCCACTGCTGAAAGAGAGCCTGTGCCATCTCGGGATGGAGACACCATTTGTGATCCACAAGGCACCTTCGGCTGAGCTCGTCCGCCCTGACATTCAGAGAACTGGCCAGGTGTTAAACCACCAGGGATGTTCCAGCCAAGTACAGAGACGCAGGGCCTCTTGACAAAGGGTCCACAACCCCACCCGCCCTGTTTTTTTCAGTACCATATGGCGGTAGTGTTGTCTGTGAACACCTGTATGAGCCTTGCCTTTATTGATGGCAAAAAGGCTTTCAGTGCCAGCCGGATCGCCCAAATCTCCAACAGGTTGATATGAGGTTTGGCTTCCGCCGGAGACCAGAATCCCTGATCTCGCCTCCACCAGATGGCCACCCCATCCCAGAAGGGACGCATACGTCACTACAATGAAATCTGGATGGGGAAGGGAGCGAGATCTACCCTTGCACCAATCGTGGTGCGTTAGTCACCACTGTAGGTCATTCGCAGTGTCCTCTGAAATCTAAACCAGGTCGGTGAGATTTCCTCGATGCTGCGCTTCAGGTCCCCCTGCAGAGCCCACATGTGCCACCATGAATGGGTCACTAGCAGTATGCAGGAGGCCACGAGGCCCAACTGCCCCAGAGTCATTCTCACCAGAATCCAGGCTGAAACATCGTATCATAGCCTGAATTTCCTGGACTCGCCGTTCGGGAGAGAGGCCCGAAACTGCACCTTGTCCAGGACTGCCCAATGAAAAGGAGTGTCTGAGGGAGAGTCAGGGGTGACTTCGGCAGGTTGATAGTGAACCCCAGCGAATGCAGGTGGTTTGCCGTAGCCTGGAGGTGGGAGTCAACTGCTTGGGACGATCAAGCCTTCAACAACCAGTCGTCGAGATAGGGGAGTACTGGAACCCCTGATCTCCGCAGGTGATCTGCGACCACCGCCATCACCTTTGTGAACACCCGAGGGGCGCTGGTGAGGCCAAAGGGGAGCACCACAAATTGAAGGTACTCTTGACCCACCGTTAACCGCAGGTAGCGACGTTGGGCCGGCAGGTTGGGATATGAAAATAGGCATACTGCAAGTCCAGTGCTACCATCCAGTCACCTGGGTCCAAGGCAGACAGGACCTGAGCAAAGGTGAGCATCTTGAATGTTTCCTTCTTGAGGAAGCGATTGAGGGCTCGGAGGTCTAGGATAGGACGAAGGCATCTGTCCTTCTTTGTGACCAGGAAGTAACGGGAATAGCAACCACTGCCTACTTTGGGACCGGGAACCCTCTCTATAGCTTCCTTGTCCAAGAGAGTTGAGACTTCCTCGCGCAGGAAGAAGAGGTGATCCTCTGTCAGCCGATCGTACACTGGAGGCATAGATGGAGGGGTAGTCTCGAAGGGGGGGGGGGGGGGAGTAGCCCCTTCGGACTATTTTTAAAACCCACCTGTACGAGGTTATGTTTTGCCCGGTGGTGGAGATGATGGTGTATTCTGCCACCGACCGGCCAAGAGTGATCCTGGGGGATCGACTAGGAAGGTTTTGTGGTGGAGAAGGGGGATGGCGGCTTGGCTCGACTTCAAGGTGTCCCGATTCACGAGGCTGGGATGAGCCACGCCCACGGCCCCACAGAGGTTGCTGGACTTGCTGGGCCCTCTGGCCGGGATATTGTTTGTGCGGTTGATAGCTCCTTCCGAAGCCACGAAAGGAGGAAATATTGGATGAAGCCCTGGTGCAGTAGTGAGACCCAAAGACTTGGCAGTAGCCCGTGAGTCTTTAAAGCGCTCAAGAGCAGCATCTGCCTTGTCTCCAAGGAGACGAGAGCCATCTATGGGCATGTCCATGAGGTTATAGCCAGGGCATCCCCTGAAAAAACAGACGCTCTCAGCAAGGCATGGCGACGAATTGCCACTGTCATGAAAATCGCTCTACCCAGCAAGTCCGTCGTGTCCAAGCCACATCTGATGGCAAACTTAGCTGCGTCCCTCCCGTCTGATATAGCTTGGGAGAGTAGATCCCGGTGCTCCTCCGAGACTCTGGGCAGCACCTGCGCTACCGTATCCCATATGGAATGTGAATAATGGCCCAAGAGGCATGCAGTGTTCACCAACTGCAATGCTAGGCTGGCGGAAGAAAATGTTTTCTTACTGAAGTTTTCCAGCCTCTTGGATTCCCGGTGCGGGGGTGCGGAAGGGAATGCGTCACCAAGCTTTGAGGGTTGGGGTGGAGGGTGAGGAAAAGTGGGTCGCCCGGTGCAGGGCGATGGCGGCGGGCAATCGCTGTATTCACAGGAGCCCCTGTGCTGGGTATGGACTATGTCCCCAGAAGGACGTCTGTCAAGGCCTCATTGAAAGGCAGTAGCGGTTCTGAACTTGAGACCCCAGACTGCAGTAAACGGGTCCACCCGGAGACCGTGGTGCTGGGTCGGAGCTGTCGGCATGGGAAGCACGGGGCTTATTCATCTGCCGGGCCAGCGGGGCCCGAAGGTGCCCCGGCTGAGTCAGGCAGTCCAAATATGACGCACATGTCATCATAAAACTCTTTCATTTGGGCAGGGGTCGCTGCTAGCCCCGCAAAGGAAGGGAGACGCGGAGCCGACCCATGCTCCCGCTCCGCGGAGCAGGGCCTCGAACGCCGGGGTTCCTCCGCCTCGGCACGACATGGCCAGGGCAAAGTCAAAGCACGCTTCGACTTCTTGTGCTTTTTGTGGTACCTCTTAACTGACTTCGACGAAGAGGATTTTGATTCACCAGAACGGTGCTTGGACCTTCCTCTCGACCGAGGCCTAGACTGGTATTGAGACCGACGAGGCAACCTCCGCGGTGCAGGATGCCGGGCAGTGAGAAGATTTAGGGACTGCTACCTCAAAGCCTTCGGCGCCCTGGCCCGGAAGTCGGAGTACGACTTGGAGTTTTGGTTGCACTCCAAGCACCAAAGATAGGCCTCTTTTTGTGAACAGATTTGGTTTAGGAGCATGGACACTGGTCCTTTATTGGCTCCTTGGTCCCCCCCTCACTTTTGTTGAATTGATTATGCACGGCTGTACGGCCGCGGGACCTACCCTATTTCCTTCCCTTTTCAAGTGGGCACACGAGACGGGTCCTTGGGGTCGTTGGGTGCTGACTTTATGTTAAGCCTTGAATTGGTAACTTCGGATAATTCCGGGGGATTCATTCTTTGCATTAAAATACGTGAGGACTTACAATACTGTCCTTGGTGTTAGGCAATTTGGCTGTATTCTCTTAGTCCCCATTTTATGGCCTAAGCGTCAACTATATGTTGATGGTTGTGAATTTGGAAACATCCATATAGATTTAAGTTAATTTTCAAGGGGTGATCCAGTCACGACATCAGGACATGTCACAAACGGGAAATTCCTACATAGATTGAAGTTAATTTTCGAGGTGTGGTCCAATCATGATACTAGGACCTGTCTCATACGGGAAGGCCTGAACTAGTGAGGAGTAACTTAAACCGGATTAATTTTGTAGACTTGTGTGAACTCTTAATCATTACCGGCATTGTTATTTTCCTTGACTATGAAGCCAGTGTGCAGAAGCGAGGGAGCAGTGTGCAAGGCTAATACGCATGCGCCGCTGCTGCGTTGTTTCGCACATGCGCAGTTTAACACTTCCTTGTGAGGCTTCACCGTAAAGAGTTACCGCCTCTCTTTTTTCCACCCCCCACCCAATCCATTTATTTAAACTCTGCATTTCACCGCCTTTATTTCATTCTCGGCGAGCGTTTGGACAGGGGTAGGTGTACTAGAGGCTACACCCGCATTACTTAGTAAGTGCCATTTCAATTAATTCCATCTTACTTCACCGGTACTTTTTCCGTTGTGCTTATGTACCTGGTTTGTGTCTATTGCTTCCACAGCCCGACTTTTCGCGGGCGTCCATTCCCTTGACCACTGGAGGAGAGCTTTAATTAATATTTGGTAAGCACTGTGATGTGAACTACCCACCTCACGGTTTGGTACTTTTCACCAATTTTCAACATTGGCAGATTTCTGCCCTATAGTTGTTATACGTTTAATCAACCTTATACAGCCAAGGTTAGTTGCCTTTTAACACCATTATATGCGTTATTTTGAGCCTAAGGGCTCCTTGAACTAGCAGCTCCCGATCTACTGTGGACCAGTCTTGTGTGCCCGCGTAATCTTCCTATTTGAAGCGCTGTGTACACATAAGTGACACTTTGTGATGCATCAAGTTGTTGCTGACGCTCACATGCGGCTTACTTTCCTTTTTCTCTTTCTAGGTATCATCCAGGAGCAGCTTCAATGTAACAGCTACAACCACATAGTGGGGACACAGGTCTCCTGTTCCGCCCTGGATGAGATAAGAGGGTTCTCATTTTAACTTTTATGTATTTTACTCACGTGCACTTCACTTTGTTTTTGGTCCTGACGAAGCGCCAATGACCTACGGGCGATAGAGGCGCGAAACATGTTGACCTTGGCTAGTGACACCCAGGCATAGTGGGCCTTGTGGGGTCAGTCATTTTTAAGCAGTACTTTTAACTGCCAAGGGTTACCTAGACAATCTTGTCGCTGCTTCCATACCCTTGATTTTATCACACTATCATGTTTGCACGTAATTGATTTACCCTCCCTTACCCTTCCCCACACACCTGCATGCAACATCCGGCTAATCCTCTAAAACATCTCAGATAAAGTGACCCTTCGGGTACCCGTAGAGAATTGCAGCGCCGGCCCTACGAGGAGCAAAATTGCACGATGATGAAGCATGACATCCTCCGGGGTGTGTGAGGGCAGCAGAGGATGTAGTATGTCTTTCCCTCTCCCATCAGGGTATTTTTTACCTAGGATTACTTTTCCCCATTCTTCCCTGTTTTTAATGTATGGGTGACTATTTGCACTCAGATACGTGGGTGACTTTTGCACCCTGGTATAGGAACTTTGTCCTCTTTTTGTGAACAGACGCGGAGCCGACCCATGCTCCCACTCCGCGGAGCAGGGCCTCGAACGCCGGGGTTCCTCCGCCTCGGCACGACATGGCCAGGGCCAAGTCAAAGCACGCTTCGACTTCTTGTGCTTTTTGTGGTACCTCTTAACTGACTTCGACGAAGAGGATTTTGATTCACCAGAACGGTGCTTGGACCTTCCTCTCGACCGAGGCCTAGACTGGTATTGAGACTGACGAGGCGACCTCCGCGGTGCAGGATGCCGGGCAGTGAGAAGATTTAGGGACTGCTACCTCAAAGCCTTCGGCGCCCTGGCCCAGAAGTCGGAGTACGACTTGGAGTTGTGGTTGCACTCCAAGCACCAAAAATAGGCCAAATGGGGGTCCGTGACCAACATGGCGTGATGACAGTATTAAAAAAACGACAGGGCATACATAGCTCTCTTCAACGGATCGGCGCTGATGGCGCAGAAAGAAAAGAAATTATGTCAGCGCGTCAGAGTGGCGGTTATATTGACGACGCGGACGTCTGACAACGTCCTGCGTAGTTGACCGATGCCATCTACCGGCACTCAGGGGTACTGCTGATAAAAATCTTCCGGATCCACCTGACGCCTAGAAGTTCAAAGGTAAGGAATCTTTGGCTAGATGTTACTATCAGATAAAGATGGATGCAACCGAACACTGTTTGGTTGCACTCCTATTCTTTACCATGTGAGAAAGTATTCCGAACAGAATGCATGGTCTCATGGTAAAGAGCTCAGGTGCCGTTCATCCCTCCACCCGGTAATAGGCACCTCATGGTGCCTACCACCAGGTGCAGGGATCAATAGGGGCACCATAGGTGAACCCTAGGCCGCCATCTGGCGGCCTTGCACTCATAGGGGCCCTGATTGGGGTTCCCAAATTTGGATTCCCACAGCCTTTCTCTGTCGGAAACACCGGCACAGAAAGGCTGTGGGAATCCACCATCGTAATCCCTCGGCCGGAAAGAACGGATCGAGGGATTGATGGAGGATTTCCAAATGTCAACCGGGCTCTCCGAGCCAGTTGCAAGCCATTCGGAAATCTTGTTCGGATTCCTTTCCAACCGACCCTATCAAAATGGGCCGGTCAGAAACTAATCCAAACAGCCGATTCCAATGCGGTCGGAATGGCTCCGACAGACAGTCGGAGCCGTTTCCGACCGCATCGGAATTGGCCCTTAGTAGTTCAGTGCACGGACTACTATGGCAATCAGGGCTTTTTGAGACTAAAAAATATTTTTGCATTTAGTGAATGTTTTTTATATATACATATGAGTGAGAGCCCAGTAGCTCCCCCCAACAATAGTTTTATAAAAAGCCATGAGAAAGCCAAACAACCAGCACCAAGCTAAAAAGCTGGCAGTCAATTCCAGACCTATTCGCTCTGCCAATGCTTTTTACTATTTCAGCAAAGTTGCCATATTAATACTGAAAAAGTCCTTGTAGGAGGAGTTGACTAGTGATTTTCAATCACTAGTCTAGCCTAGATGTTTGAACTATGCTTTACAAGTTTTAGGTCTGTCTAAAAGGGAAATACTAGGTAAGCTTACTTATGCAAAGTTAAAATACTGGTTTAAAAAATACTTTAGGAGTAAGGAGTTATGACCATGATGTGCCATACGTCTCCTAGAAAGATTAGATAGAACTGTTGTAAGATAAAATAAAGCTTTTAGAAATTTGAAAGTTATTGATTTTCTTAAGATTTTGTTTGGCCAATAGTATTTTCTAAGGAATTTTACCAATGTATAAACTGGTTAGAAATCTTCTTGTGTATGTCAATGAGTATAATATTATGACGGAAAAAAATACATTTAAAATTCAAATATGTTTTCATCAAACCCTGTTGTCCTACAGGGCCCGTATTTCAAATTATAGATAGTGAGAACATGTGTCTACTCCAGCATCCTTCAGCTCTAGCCTTTGTGGAAATATTTCATACACCACAGAAACGACAGGTGAATGTTGTGGCTATTCATTTTAATGAATAATGTCTACATGCCTACTTTTAATAGTCCCACTGTTAGCTGAGAATTACCTAAATGAAAAAGACTGTCAGTTTATACATGTCCATCAACCAGAGACAGACAGATGTCTCATCGGGATGTTCAATCACAGATGTGTCTGAATGAATAAATACAATTCACCTTAAATGCCATCACTGGTGTGGTGAATACTTATTGCGAAGAGGGATTTTGTGCTTCTAGATCATCCCCAAGACCACCACCAAAGCAAACCCCTGATAATTATGTAAAAGATCGACACTAACCTCAGGCTCTAGGCTCTGTAGCATGCTGTGAAGGTTTCAATGGAGTGAAGCATCTGAACAGAAGAAAAGAGGGTCTTGTGAGAAAAGTATGCATTGCTATGACAAGGAAAGTACACTCTTAATATTCTATACTTGTGCATGGCCATCATCTAGTCACCACAACCCAAAAGAAGACACATCTAACCGCATGTGACAAATAACACACAAATACACTTTTCACGTTATCTAATAAACAAACCAAAAAAAAGTATGCCAATACACCAAAGCCTAGTGTGAATAATTAAGTGCACCTTTACAACTTCCTTTTTTAGGTCTCGCCTGTCAATGCGCATGCGCATTGAGCAGAGCGAGACTATGGGGGCTTAAACAAAGCTTACCTACACTGGCGATTTGATGAAGTGCATGTGCACTTTTAACTCAATGCGCAAGCGCAATTAGTTAAAATGCGCGTGCACAGCATCAAATCGTCAGCTTAGTGCCGCCAGCAGCTCTTCCCGCTCCGCCCCCTGCTGCATCAAAGGCTTGGCGCTGTGCCTCAGCCCAGCCATTCTCCTCCCCTAATTACCCCCTGCGGCATCAAAGGCTTTTTCACGGCCGGCCGGCCGTGCTTTCAGTTCACGGCCGGCCGGCCGTGTCTCCTTTTCTTTTTTTTTTTTTCATTAATTGAATGTCTTCCAGCAAGCTCTCCTCATCCGTAGCTTTAGGTGTGATGACAGCATTTCCTTATAAGATTACTGCTCTCTTGGGAATATATGAGGGCAGGAAGCCTTCTGAATTCGGCTGATCATTATCAGAGAGTGTTTTGGTGAAAATACGGGACTTTTCTTATGCGTGCTGCTACAAAAAGAGCTCAGCTCTCCTTAGCTACGGGAAAGCTGTTTGGCTTACTTCTGCTCGCTCAGCCAGCAATTGTGCCATGTGGTGTGTTTTTAGCTTTACTAGCTCATTGGTGTGTACTGGCTTGCCACTTTGCTGGAATAAAGTACCGGCCATAACGCTGAATACGACTTTCTTTTAATTAGTTCACCAGTTTGCTGCCAAGTGAATTTGAGAGTAATAATGGCAATCATGTTTGAAACTGCATAACGTGAGCGGAATAAGCTTGCAAGCCGCAATCACCCCACATCCACCACATCCACCACCACATCCACCACCACCTCCACATCCACCACCACCTCCACATCCACCACCACCGCATCCACCACCACATCCACCCTCACCCTCACCCTCACTCACCCTCAACCCCTCACTCACCCTCACTCACTCACCCTCACTCACCCTCACTCACTCACCCTCACTCACCCTCAACCCCTCACTCACCCTCAACCCCTCACCCTCACCCTCACTCACCCTCACTCACCCTCACCCTCACCCTCACTCACCCTCAACCCCTCACCCTCACTCACCCTCAACCCCTCACTCACCCTCACCCACCCTCACCCCCTCACTCACCCTCAACCCCTCACCCACCCTCAACCCCTCACTCTCACTCACCCTCAACCCCTCACTCACCCTCACTCAACCCCTCACCCTCCCTCACTCACCCTCAACCCCTCACTCACCCTCACTCACCCTCAACCCCTCACCCTCACTCACCCTCAACCCCTCACTCACCCTCAACCCCTCACCCTCACTCACCCTCACTCACCCTCAACCCCTCACCTTCACTCACCCTCAACCCCTCACCCTCACTCACCCTCAACCTCACTCACCCTCACCCTCACTCACCCTCAACCTCACTCACCCTCACCCTCACTCACCCTCACCCTCACTCACCCTCACTCACCCTCAACCCCTCACCCTCAACCCCTCACCCTCAACCCCTCACCCTCACTCACCCTCAACCCCTCACCCTCACCCTCAACCCCTCACCCTCACTCACCCTCAACCCCTCACCCTCAACCCCTCACTCACCCTCACTCTCACTCACCCTCAACCCCTCACCCTCACTCACCCTCAACCCCTCACCCTCACCCTCACTCACCCTCACCCTCACTCACCCTCAACCCCTCACCCTCACTCACCCTCAACCCCTCACCCTCACTCACCCTCACCCTCACCCTCTCACCCTCAACCCCTCACCCTCAACCCCTCACCCTCACTCACCCTCAACCCCTCACTCACCCTCAACCCCTCACCCTCAACCCCTCACCCTCACCACACATATTGTGTTACAATAGGTGTCACATTTGCGAAAGATAAAACTATTGGCATTGTAAATAACAAAGCTATTAATTTTGCTATTTTCAAAACAAGCACATAAATAAAAAATGTGTCCTTTACAATACCAATAGCTCAAACTTTCCTAATGCGAGACCTATTGCATTGCTGTGCTTTTCTCCCCTGCTGCACTCTCCTGCTCTCTAGAGATGTGGCCTAACGACCAGAGCTGCCATCTAAGTCACGTAAATACAAAACATGTTGCATTCCAAATGCTATAGGTGTCACATTCGCGAAAGTTATAACTATTGGCATTGTAAATGACAAAGCCATCAATTTATCAATTTTAAAAACCAACAAATAAATAAAATATGTCATTTACAAGACCAATAACTCCAACTTTTCTAATGCGAGACCTATTGCATTTGCAATGCTTGTTTCTATTAGATAATCTGCCTCAGCAAGGTTACATAAATACATTAGATAGAGACAACTTCATTAGTTTGATTATAAATAGAATTAATCAACAGGAGATCGGCATGGGTTAATAATACATTACGGGCATTAAAGCAATACCGCTTGGACATAAAACCCAGCAACTATGATTTATTTAAACAAAGATACCCAGATCGAAAACAGCCCCAAAATCCTTCTCCCTTTAACTTTAGCCCTCTTGCCCTTTCGTTCATTAATTGCTTTTTCTAAATCGTAAACATATAGGAAGCGCCCCTTCCATTGCTGAAAGGTCAGGGGTGAAGGATCAAGCCGAGGCCACACAGAGCTTAAAAATGTAATAACTTGAAAGATTAGATCAACCCCAACACCTATATTTAATTCATCCACACCCAACAACATAAGCTGAAGTGATGGGGGTATATTCACTTTGAGGACTTCACCTAAAAAACCTAGGATTTCTAGGCCTACTGTTTTTAGGATGGGGCAAGAGGAGAGCATGTGGACCAGTTCTGCATTGGATGCGCATCTTCTAGGGCAGCGAGTCCCAGCCACCCCGCCCCATTTAGCAATTTTAGCTGATGCTGTTACAAATCAAAGATTGTTTTATAATGTTGTGTTCGCAGGTTTGAAAAACTGAAACTTGGCCCTCCCAGCTCAAGTGATTTCAAGAAGCCAGAATCCGACAGGTGTAGCCTTGACTACCATTGTCCCCTACTGCAGAACACATTTGGTGATGTTTCTTTTTGGGAGTACTTCTTTGGCATGTCTTCCCCCAGAAGTGAGGGGGGGGGGGGCAGAAGAGGTGGCGCCTGGGGTGAAAATAACCTGTGCTCTGTAGTAAGTATATACAAGCGGATGCTGTACTTCTTGGATTAAAGTGGGACACTAGGTGTTTCATTACAGCTACCAAAATGTAGAGTATGTACAAAGCATGGTGTGCATCAGTCTCTGCAGGGCTGCTGAGGATCACATATGGGCAGGTCAGAATGATTTCATCTGCCTCACCTACTGAATAAATATAGGTCAGTGGGTGAGTGGGACATAATGACATAAAAAGAAGAGGTCTATGAATAACACAGGGAGAGCATCAATCCAAAAGGGCTGCCAAGGATCACATCTGCTGTTCACTGTGAAAGCAAACATCTTTTTATCGTATTTCTCTTTGTTTAATGCAATCACTGTAGAGAGGTTGTGTGAAATCAGACAGAAACAGAACTGAGTCCAGCTTAGTGCACTGGGAAATATTGACTTCTGTATTATAGTGCTACAAAGTAACAGCCTACGACTAAAAGAACTGTCAATACTCACATTGTTTAAAATTGTATAATACAATATAAGACAGCCACAAACTGTGCAGACATTTAGAGTTCAATAAAAAGCTAGTGTTACAGTCCATTTCAAGGGCTTTGCAGCAGTTTTCAAAATATTTTTAGAACTTCTCATTGCTCAAAAGGGTGTAATTTCTTATATTTTTCGTGTTTTATGCACTTCATTGCTTGCTTTTACTCGCAAGAATAGGTCATGCTAAGTGTTACACATTTGAATTTGAATGTCACTCATACCCGCACTTAAGCCATGAAAAATGTCACACAAGCAATTTGAAAACTTGGCAGCTATGGTCATAATGAATATGCACTTATCATAATGCTACAGCGGCCCAGCTTATGTTGTGTATGTGCACATGCCATGACACTGTGTCACCGCTGCATTATGATGCATTACTGCATGTGTGTGCGTATGCATAAATAGGTATTTTTGTAGACAGAGATCAGAATAAGAAATAGCCATTTTTTAGGTCTCGCCTACGCAGCGCGCATGCGCTAATTAGGAGGAGACCTTTAGGAATCGATTCACTTTTCTTGCCAAAAACGTGCACGCTTTGTATTACTTTCAATGGCAACGCGTGCACGTTTGGCGAATCCTATGCGGGAGCGAGATATGGAAACCATCTGTTTGTAATTAACTTTTTAAAAAATGGTGCCCCTGCTCGCTCCCACAAGGGAAACAGGCGCAGGCCCCCTCTTCTCTCCCCTCCATCTGCTGCCGCCTCCTCTCCACGTCAAACTTGTTTTGTTGGTTTCTGTCCATCTTGTTTACTGTTGATTTAACAGATAGAGAGTCGCTCTCTCGCCTACTTTCTAACATGGCTGGTCTCCGCCAGCTCGGAACTACAAACTGACAACACCAGGTTGTTATGGTATACCTTTAACGGCCATCATGCAGTGGTAAGTCTTGAACTGTGGACAACGCTATCACAAAGAGATCTAAAACTATGTTGCAGAAAGGCATCCAATTGATATACCCTTACAGAATCCGTAAAAAATATGACAACGTGTAGCAATAAAGCATTTTTTCCTACTTTAACTGGAACGTCTATAAAGATCAATATTGTCTTTTGTAAAAGAAACTGACTAAAAACATACTGGCGGGTTTACTCGAAAAGCGCTTAATCCGTCAGTCTTTGTCGACTGTCTTCGGCCGCAAACAGCACTTTGAAGCAGTAATGTTGGAACTGTTAGTCCCTCTTCAGTTTCTATGGCAGGCTGGCCCTCTGCTTCCTGGTTCTCACACTGCATTTCTATGGACACCAGTGTCTCGGTAGACACAGTGACGTTGCTCCGAACTGAATTGTAAGCAATCTTCTCGAAAACAGAGCTGCAGGAAGAGAAGGGTGCTACGTTGCAGAACCGTTGCGCAGACTGGCATCCTAGTCACCGCTTTCATATGCGACTGAGTTCTGTGCTCAGCTCAGTTTGCAGATGCGCATTGTGCTGAATCAAGTTGAAATATGAATGGATTTCCTGCTTCTTTGGCTGAGGATGGAAGCGACGAGACAAAGGTGCTTGCTGCGGGTCTCGAACTACCCGCCCCTGGTCCCAGAGCGGGGCAGATGTGTTGTCTGCGGGAGGAGAACGCTGCTGTCGTGTTGCAGGGAACGCAAGTTTTAGCAAGAGGATCCAGAAGAGCACGGCACAGAAGGTCAAGATAGAGCTGGACAAGAGCGTGAGTGCACAGATTTTCACTGCAGCTATTTGCGCAAAACCAGAGCGCTGCCACCAGACACTGAACGTACTGGTTGTCTAGCAGCTACCCAACACACTTCACAAGTACTACCAACAACCACTGCAGTTTAGCCTCCTTCTTCTAAAGCCCATCCCAAAAACGGTACTCTGACTACCCCAGCAACACCGAACATCTACTGCAAAATGTCACTCCCATTTATGATTCAGCAACCAAAAAGTGTTGTTCGTCATACACTCTGTGCCCAAGTAACTACTACTTCCCGACTTAGACAAATGCTGGCAAACTGCATTGGTTTCCAACCCAAAGCCACCAAGTGCCATCCACCGCACCAGCCTGTTCACAGTGCTAGCCAATAAGTAGTGGTTAATGGACATCCAGCAACTACAGCCCTTCCACAACACAGTGATCAGTTAATGCATGCCTTTCAACCAGTTACTTACAATTTACAAGTGCCGTAAGTCAGAACCAACATATATTACCCTACCTATAATCACACCTACATCTGCTAACACTCAACCCTGAACACACCACAACAATCAAATACTGCCCAACCCACAAGCAACGGGGAACTTTGCATAATGTACTTTATATATGACTAAAAGATACATTTCATTCGGCAATGCAAACTTGTAATGGAATGTATAATGTGCTGCATAGCGAAACACTTATAAGGTCCCAAAGGCGAGACCTATTTGGCTATGCCAATGCTTGTTTTACCAGCAGCAGCAGCAAAAATTATTGACAAAGCCAATAGTTCTGCATTGGCAAAGCCAGAAGGCGTGGCGTATTGGTTTTGACAATGCTTTAAATAGTACTTTAACAACCCCCCTGTCTTGCATTATTGCCACTTACATTAGATAACCACGACCGCTCATTCCTCACGTTATCCCACCTCCCTTCGGTCCTTTCGTTATATAATTTCTTTGCCTACATTACATTATTTATCGGTCCCTGCGTCCGATGTCAACTCCTTAGGTATGGAAGCTCTATTTATCATTCGAAATCAATTGGGTTATCCACCTTAACTGTCGTAATGCATCACCGTTTGCCAGGTTCCCAAATAATATCCTTTTCCCGCGGTTTCTTACATTATTTTAGTCTCTCGAGCCTGGTATGTTACATCTTGCTTACGCAGAGCTGCTTTGGCTTGGGCGTCTGGTCACTCACTGCGCATGCGCGTTTGACGAGCATATGCACTTCCGGGTCAAGAGAAGCCAAGTACTTCATGGTATGGTATGCGGTGTTTGGAACAAAAACCGGATTCGTAGCGCGTCTAAGGAATGACCTGAACTGAAGAGGCTCGCGTGAAGGCAACTGGTTGCTCGCAGTGCTGAATAGAGCCTTCTGAATCCATGTCGGATAGGGGCAGTGGCTTGTAATCTTACGACGGAGATAATTCCTGAATCACAGTACGCACTTCGAGGCAAAACGGTCACATTTGATACAGTAGATATATCTGCAATTTAGAACGAGGTCGGTTACTCGGTCGTCGGATTATGTAGATGGGTGAGAAAACACTGTAATGGCATATGTAGAGGTGCAGTCTTAGCTAAAGATCACTTTGTATTGGGGACGCTCAGTAACTTCGGAATGGACTACCACACTTACATTTGCAAGGGGCCGTGTACGCCTTAGAAATGTTTGGGTAGCCATGTGGACCGAAATGGCCCTTTACTCTGATTGGGTGATACGTTTTGATGACTTGCCGGAAACATCTCTTCTGTTTCCTGGTACACCGTGCGTGCTGTGATGGGAGGTGTGGCCACCGCTGTGTCTTCGTTTCCGTGGTAACGGCGCGCAGCCTTCACCTCGCTACTTCAGTGCAGGCAAGCGCGGGGAGCCATGGGAGGTGTAGTCTTCACAGACCATGGAGCAGCCGAATCGCGCATGCGCAGTACTGAGTGTTCGGTGGCGGCTATAGACGGTTTTACTCGGGCTCTATTGTTCTGAGAGGCGGGAGCGGGGACCCAGCAGAACCACCCCCCCTTCTTCAGTCCCATCGAACCGGACCCAGTCACCGCTGCCCGGCCAGGGCCCAGCACCGACGCCGAAAATTGCTCTCCAGGGGTGCGAGGCTGCGGGTAAGGGTCATGGAAGGGGAAAAGTAAATAGGAGAGGGGGCTCTGAGTTGATGTCCGAAAACGAGGGGTGAAAAGCGCATCCTGAAATGCAAGGGGTGGGGAGCTAAGCTGTAAAATGGGGGAGTAGTTGAGCCCACTAATGGAAAAGGAGAGCCCCCCACCGTTCCCCGAAAATGGCAATTGCATTGAAGGCAGGACCTCGCCCATACCACAGTTATAACAAGAGGCTCCTCGGTCAGACTTAAATCGTTGCTTTCCAGTAAGAGAGAGGCAATGTTGATGAACCGGCCTCCACCCACGAGAATGTCAGCCACCGGGCATACTATTACAACTTGACTATATAGTGACTTGCAAGCACAGCCCCCCCCCCCCCCCAAAAAAAAATTACATCACATTCACAGGTGTAGCGTACTGCCACGCCCCCTACCTAAAGGGACATATAGGATAGAGACACTCCACACAATCGCAGTGATAACATAATTTGAGTAAAGCTGGGGTGTCTGTGAGGCACTCTTTCTCACCTTGTTAACCGCCTCGACCTATGGCATATGAGCACAACTCTGGTCAGTCATGCATTACTCCTAAACATTACCCCCCTCGACCCCGTAAGCCTCACCTCAAGTGCACACTCCTCCAACCGAATGCTACCAGTCTGCTGAAGCGTTCTTCCTCAGTGGTATATGCGTCAGCGCTATACTTTCGTAATTACAATACAAATTGAGTTCTTGAATACTGATACATAGCCTACTCTGTAAGTGACATCAAATAGACAGTCCCTTACTAAGGGGAAATCTATATTTCCGACACTCCACCTTTTTTTTTCCTCAGTATCTACAGAAGTGACAGTCCCGTCCCAGAAAACCTGGAATAAGGACCTCGCTGCCCACAGTGTGGCCTTGAATACTGTAAGCAGATCTTGCCCAGGCAGACCTACGATATCAACCCGCTGCTGGCCCAGTGACAGATATAAAATAATGCCCCCCCCCCCCATTCTGTGAGAAAGAACTTGAATTCTGACTTATTGCTGCTGATAGATAGCCCTAGAACAGTTGCACAGCTCCTGCCCCAGGGAATACCCAGGATAATGATATTATGCTACCTTTACAGAGTCCAAGATTAGCGGCTTAATGTTTTCCCAGAAGTAGTGGCCCCGCTTCTGCTTAGAGGGAGACCTTGCATAGTAATAACCCATCTTCCCAGAGATTTCAGTTCTTAGCAGACTTCCTGCCCCGCAGCAGGCATCATATACTGATTCCCTGCCCCGCTCCAGAGACGTTATCAGAATTTTGACACATCCCTTGCTCAGAGAGTGAAACCTAGAATACCGACATGCAGTAGAGCATAACTGCCTTTCTAGAGAAAGTCCTACTATACTGACACACACCCTTCCCAGTGACATCCATGATATGTTGACACATAACCCCATGATATCACCAAAGATGCACTTGAAAATATCCTGGAAAACCTGGAGGATATCCCAGGTCAGCTGCCTTCGACACGGTCTGCCACCGCACCCTATCAGCGGGACTCCACGACGCCGGAATTTAAGAGAAGGCCCTGACCTGGACCACATCCTTCCTCTCCGGCAGAACCCAGAGCGTCTGCCTCCCACCCTTCCGCTCAAAAACCAGAGATCACCTGCGCCGTCCCACAGGGATCCTCCCATAGCCCAACGCTGTTCAACATCTACATGACACCTCTTGCCCACGTCGCACGACAGCACAACCTCAACATCATCTCCTACGCCGACGACACCCAGCTGATCATATCTGATCATATCCGTCACCGAAGACCCCCACACTGCTAAAGCCAGCCTCCACAGAGGAATGAAGGCCGTCGCCGACTGCATGAAGGACCGCAGACTGAAGCTGAATTCAGACAAAACGGAGGTCCTCATCCTCGGACCCACCCCATCAGCCTGGGACGACTCCTGGTGGCCCACATCGCTAGGCACAGCCCCGGAACCCACCGACCAACCACGCAACCTGGGGTTCATCCTCGACTCCACCCTCTCCATGACCAAGCAAGTCAACGCCGTCTCCGCGTCCTGCTTCAACACCCTCCGAATGCTCCGCAGGATCTTCAAATGGATACCTCTCGACACAAGAAAAACAGTCACCCAGGCCCTCATCACCAACAGACTCGACTACGGAAACGCCCTCTACTCAGGAACAACCACCAAGCTCCTGAGACGACTACAACAAATCCAGAACGCCTCGGCACAACTAATCCTCGATGTCCCCTGACGCAGCCACATCACACCCCACCTGACTGAGAGGCCTGCACTGGCTCCCAGTCAACAGGAGGATCAACTTCAAACTCCTCATCCACGCATACAAAGCGCTACACAACACCGGACCAACATACCTCAACAACCGACTCCGCTTCCACACCCACACCCGTAACGTCCGCTCTGCCACCCTCGCCACAGTTCCTCGTATCGGAAAAACACTGGCGGCGGCAGATCCTTCTCCTACCTCGCCACCAAGACCTGGAACGCTCTCTCTACCAGCCTACGACAGACCCAGGACCTGCTGGCCTTCAGAAGACATCTCAAGACCTGGCTCTTCGATCAGTAACAGCCAACCCCCCCCCCGACGACGCCTTGAGACCCTCACTGGTATGTAGCGCGCTGTACAAATGCTTGATTGATTGAACGGTAGTCTCAGAAAAAGAGACATCAAGCATTTGCAGAGGCCATCCGGAGAGGTGGTGCGCCTGGGCCAACCGGTACCTGGGAGCATCTTTAAGGAGGATTAGGAATTCTGGACCCCTTGTATGCATGGGCTGTTTCACGAATGCATGTCACTATTGGTCATCTCGGATTCATGGAAATGCTCCATCTTGCATCCAGTACATAAAAAGTGAGACCACACCGACCAGCTGACCGATGGCCCTATTTGAAATAGATGGTGAGGCCTTTGTTAAATTGCTCTTCCATGAGCTGGAGGCCTGGATCAACGAGAATAACATTAGACTGGGTTCAGGCCAACTCCTCTATCATGGATAACATTATTGCTTTTGTCTACCTGGGTGCAAAGGCAATTGAAACAACAATGCCCCCACCTTTTGCCTGCTTTGTTAATTACAGTGGTGCATTTGACGGCATTGATCTAAACATCCTTTGGTCAAAACTCTGTACGTGGGGGCTACCCAGAAAATTACTCCCGACTCACAGCTCTGTATACGGATACATGGGTCTGAACTAAGATCACCCAGAACCACGTTAGAGCAATCACTTATACAAACCAGGAGCTAAAGCAGGTATGCATTATTGCTCCCACCTTGTTTTACTTATATACTGCAGATTTAGATGTGGAACTGCTGAAAGGGAACATCTTCCCGCCCAAGTTAGTCCGTACTAGACTTCCCATTATGCAGTACACGGATGACCTGGTTCTATTGGACCAAATTTGAATTCGGATGAAAGGGGCCCTGGACATACTCCTTCAATATAACGATAAGAACGCCTTACATGCAAATGCCACGTAAACCAAGGTCCTTGTATTCGGTCAAAGCCCCAAGAAACCTCAGCTGGACTGGCATCTGGGCCCACCAAGCAAAAACACCACCAGCAAATACAACAACCTGGGTGTCTGGCTGTCAGATGCAGGCAGATTCACCATGCAGGCCAGGGCTCTGGCAGACAAAACTGCAAAGACAACATATGCATTTAGCAAACTACATCATAAGTTACAAACCGATTTGGCTGAGGGGATTTGAAGAGTACTGCGGGTGAAATTGTTACCAACTATAATATATGGGCACCTGCCTTTCCCAGGCATGGTCACTGAGCCACTAGAGCCCTGTCACACAGCAGCTGATATATCAATATATTCAATATCCCCAAATCTACCCAGCGCATATTGATGCGGTTAGAGTTCAATCTCGTGAAAATGGGTATGGAGTGTAAATAAGATGTAATTAAGCATTCTCATAGCGTGTCCAAAGCGGATCAAGAGTTCACGAGAGGTGCACTGAATGTGTTCTTCCAGGACCAAAAGAGCAGCTGGCCAAGGTGTTTGGGCAGCCTCAAACTCCTATTGAACCGGTCTTCAGTGGGCCTTTCAGAACTACTCACAACAACAGGTCTCCTGAAAAGGACTGTAAACGTGCAAGGTAAGCACATATTAAGGGAGCAGGACATAGAACAAATCAGAAACATCCCGGGCACAGTGGGTCCCGCCATATTGCATGAAGTCACTTCTTGCCAACCATATCTCAAGGCAGCTCTGCGCAGACAAGCCTAAAGAACCTTTTGCTGACCAGGCTCCTAACTGAAAATAGGTCCCACTGGAAGAAAATTCTAGCTGGCCATGGGCAATGCATGCTGTACCAATTTCACTCTGAATCGCCAACGCACATTGTCTGCTGCTGCCCTGCATTGCTCCATCAGAGGCAATTCTACCTGAGAACTATTTTTTTGCAAAACGGGATAAGGAGGCTCTGGCACACATCTACACTACAGCTGTCCCAGTGGACCTAGTTTAGAGTGGGAAGGTCTTCGCTGAGGTTGGAATGCGCCTGCATGGCATATGCCCAGAGGGGGACAGACAATCAAAAACACTCTGCGCTATTGTAGGAATATCAAGTTAGCTATCATAACCCAGGTTAATCTTTTGTGAAAGTACATGGAAAGAGCTTGTATATCATGGCACTGTGCACTTTATATTCCACAT
The DNA here is from genome assembly GCF_964261635.1 of Lissotriton helveticus. Lineage (NCBI taxonomy): Eukaryota > Metazoa > Chordata > Amphibia > Caudata > Salamandridae > Lissotriton > Lissotriton helveticus. The sequence goes on from NC_136065.1 coordinate 1,937,468,888, forward strand.
GCTCACAATGCGTTTGACCATCTGGTCTTCTCATGCGGAAGGAGTTCGAAATGACTTTCTTTGAAAATTTGTTGCAGTACGTGGAAAAAGCTTGCATATCTGGGCTATTTGCACTTTATTGTTCTGCATGCTCACAATGCTTCATACTATCTGGCCCTTGCACGTGGAAGACTACCTCTTCAGGGCACCTTGCGACTTATCGAAAGGCATGTTTACAAAGTGCTTTCTAATTAGCATGTGGCACTTTAGCGTCCAGTTCGTCAAACCATGTAGGTGCCTGACCTAAAATGGTTGTATAATCTGGTTTTAGAATGTGAAAGAACTTTCTGTAAGGGCACACTGCACTTTATTGTACTACAGTGCACCCTGCTCCAGCACGTGGAACTTCACTGAATAGTTTGTTAGTATTTGGTGATGTTAGCCTACAGAGCAGAGTTCTTGGCTGCCTGTAGCATCATTTATGCATTGTTGCTCTCAAAGCATTTATTTTATTTATTGAGTTTGTAAAGCGCTACAGCTACCCAAGCGGGTTTCCCGGCGCTGATTGTCACAAGTAACCTGACACCCAAGAAAAGTAAGAATCGACTGGTTGAAGAGCCAGGTTTTAACAGCTCTTCGAAAGCAAACATAATTGACCTCAGCACGGACAGCCAGCGGGAGGGAGTTCCACAGTCTGGGTCCCAAGTTGGCAAATGCACCGCCCCCCATTCTGGACAACCTATACTTAGCAGCTCAGAATAAGTGTTGAGAGGAAGAACGGAGCAAACGGGAAGGAGAATAGGGCTTAACAAGCGACTGAAGATAGAGGGGAGCCACACCCATCTTAATCTTGTGCATGTAGCATAGCGCCTTGAACTTTATACGGCTTTCCACACGGAGCCAATGAAGTTCCCTCAGGCGTTCAGTAATGTGGTCAGATTTACGACATCCACAAAGGAGTCGCGCGGCCGCATTTTGTACCAATTGGAGACGGCGGGTGACCGCCTTGGTGGACCCCAGATAGAGTACGTTGCCATAGTCCAATCTGGAGGTCACCAAGGCGTCAACCACAGATCTCTGGGTGTCCGAGGGGAGCATCCCAAAAATTTTTCCAAGCCACCGTAAGATGGTGAAACAGGTGGCAGACACTCTGTTGGCTTGGTCCCTCATAGATAGCCCCCTATCAATAATCACTCCATGGTTACGTACATACGCAGACGGAACTGGCAGTGCACCCATAGCTGAAGGCCAGTGACACGGACTCCAAAGGTCAGGTTTATTGCCCAAAACCTCAGTCTTCCCACCATTTAATTTAAGGACATTCCTATTCATCCAGTTAGCTATATCGCTAAGTCCAATTTCCAGGGGAGAAGGCAAGGTAGGGTCAGTTTGGGATAGGGAAAAAACAATCTGTGAATCATCAGCATAAGTAAATAAATTAAAACCGTCTCTTTGAGCAATATAAGCTAAAGGAGTGACATAGAGATTAAACAAAAGAGGACTAAGAATGGAACCCTGGGGTACACCGTGTGGGGATAGATAAACTTTAGAAGTGGAAGGGTGAGAAAAATTTTGTAAAGTCCGGTCTTTAAGAAAAGACGAGAACCAATCCAGAGCCTTGCCACCAATACCAAGGTGTGCGAGGGATCTGATGAGTATACTGTGTGATATAGTATCAAATGCTGCACTGAGATCGAGCAATATCAGTGCAGCAGTTTCCCCTCGATCCAGATGTAAACGTAGATTTTCTGTCACACCTAAAAGAGTGGTCTCCGTAGAGAATCCCGGGCGAAAGCCAGACTGAGAGGGATGTAGGAAATTAAGCGCCACATACTGAGATAGATGCGTGTGGATATGTCTCTCCAAAACATTGGAAAAAATAGGCAACAGAGAGATGGGACGATAGTTTGAAGAAACATTAGGGTCCATGGTGGGCTTTTTCAGGAGTGGTGTCACCATTGCATGTTTCCAACAGCTTGGGACAGTTGCCGTATTTAGGGAGTGGTTTAGCAGGGTGCAAATAATAGAAAGCAGGGGGGTTCCAAAGATCGTAGAATGGAAACAGGTACCGGGTCCAACGGCGAGCCCGACTTAACTTTACCCAAAATCTCTGAAAGAGTAGAGGGGAGAAGGTCTGGCCAGGACAAAAGTGAAGCTGAAGTCGGAGTGTGAAGAATCACTTCGGCAGCAGCGGGGAGCAAGTTGGCAGAGGTGTTACTGATGTTACCAGCTCCCTGCGCAGTAATGTCCAGATGGATATTCTCAATCTTGGAGATGAAATACTGAGCGAGCTCGTCACATTTATCATTGGATAAGGGAGGAAGTATGGCCGTAGTTTTAGAGCCAGCAAGCTCCTTGACAACACTAAACAGTGTTTTAGATTTATTAGAAGCTTCGGAAATCATCTTATTCACATAGCTAGCCCTAGTCTGGGCACAGGCTTTGTGGTATTGCTTCAGTTCAGTTTTATAGATGAGACAAGCAGAGGGGGAATAATCTCTTCTCCAAAGCATCTTGGTTGGGCATTTTGTAGCAAGTAGTTATGCGTATTAGGGCACTTTTCCCACACCGCTATGCACATAGTGGTGGGCCCGCCTGTCCATGCTCCACCCTAGCAAGCATTTTAACAGTCTGTTTTATTATCTATTTTTAAATTACTCGAAAGGCTAGTTTTAATACTTGTATCCTTGAGGGCACCGGCAGTTTCATTTACGGTGGACTCAACCACTCTTGTCAATTGGCGTATGTTCCTACTGTTAACCATAGGTCCCCAAAACGGCAAGAAACCCTTAAAGAAGTCTCCCACTTCTTGTCCAGCGATGTCTTCCTGATCAAAGACACCTCTAACAACTCACGTTCTGTGGTAATCTGCAGCAGCAGTGTACGTAGGGGGCAACAAATACGCCACATAACATGTGCCTGAAAAATCAGGGGCCAACCGTGTATATGCTCTGTTGAAGCAGACAAAATACGTGCCCTTAGCTGCTAAAAACGGTGGGGAAGATTGAGACGCAGAAACGTACATCTGAGTACATACACTCTTCCCTAACTGAGCTCTCGAATTCTTGCCATTACCTTGCAAACAAAAATTACCTCGGTGGGGTACGATCCAAATCGGAGGTGACCTCTTCCGTCTCTACTTCTCACCCAGACTAATACTATATCCGGTTGCATTCCAACCAACATATGCTAGTAACGATGGGTGTACGAGCCGTACCCCATGTACGATGGTACCCATTGTACATGGGGTATGGCTCGTACACCCATTGTACATGGGGTACGGCTCGTACACCCATCGTACATGGGGTACGGCTCGTACACCCCATGATCGCAGGGGTACGGTGCGTATCCCTGCAATCATGAGGGGTACGCCCCGTACCGGGGGAAAGGGGGGGTCATTCCGTACCTGTTTCGACACGAACTCTGCTTTTACGGCTGTTTTCAGCTCCCGTAGAAAAAGGGTCGTACGCTGTGTACCCGACACGTATCGTACTTGCTGGGTCGTAAAAACCAGCCGCGAACCGTACAGATGTCGCGTACAGCAGGTTCCGAGGGAGAATCGTACGGAGATTAGAGTTGTACGGTCTCTGTACGACTCGTACGGAGTACGGCTCCTGGTACGAATTGTACTTCGTCGTACGTACGGGGGACGTTGCAGGGTACGATTCGTACGGGAAAAACGCTCCGAACGGCTATTCGGATTGGTTTTTCCCGAATCTGAATCGGCCCCAATGTGTCTTTAATTCACTGTTAAGCTGTGTCTGTGAACATAGGAGAAGGGCACTCTCTAAATAATTGTTCTTTGAAAAGTGCAACATCGCACCTTTGTGGAAGTGTTTTCTAACATCTGAATAATGGGTGCAAAACGCTTGTTTTTGAGAAAGAAAAGGTGACTGTGAGGAAAATGAGGGTTTGCCAAAAACGTACATTTTCTAAGTTTAATCTTTCTTTGCCCTCATTCATTACTAAACCCTCTATTTACAACTCACATTTCTGCAGCAGCAATTTAGACAAGCAGCAGGAGGGAGGATTGTTGGTGCTAATTAAAGCTGGGTGGGGGGGTCAATGTTATACTTAAAGTGTCAATTTAAGAAGCAGGAGGGAGAAGAGGGAGTGGGCAAAATTGTAAAGGGGTTGCAGATTGCAGAAAAGCATGTCCTGTTTGCGTTTGGAGAAAGTAATTTAAGAAAATAGTGCTCAGAGTGCCAGTCCTCATGGGCGGTTACAAAAGGAGATAAGGAGATACTAAGGAAGGACTACAAAGCCTATTGATGAATCAAAAGCCATCATTTACAAAGGACAGGAAGAGGAGCCAATTGTAAAGGTGGGCGGAGGTTAGTGCCCATATACCAAATAATGCATGTCTCGAAGAGACCACGCAAGCGCTGCCTAGCCGAGACGTAAAAAACAAGCACTGACAATGCCAATAGGTCTGGCTTATAACTGAAGTGCCTCTCTTCATACACTCAAGTTTAGGCATGCATTAAGTCAACCAACAAGCATTTTATCATTCATCCTTGGACTCAAACATCCATTCTTTCACCCACTGACTAACTCTTGCATTCACCCATTTAACCCACCACCATAACAGACACACAAATTGACCAGGCATATGGAAAATGCATTCAAAGAATAAACGTAGAAAAAATAATGCAACAGCCTAAACTTGATTAGACATCTACTTTCAATTCAAAAATACAATTCAACCTAGCAGTGGGTGGTCGTCTCGCAATAATAGTCTACATTGTGTCTTTGTTTTAAAGTAACCACACAGCTGCCACATTTTGAAGCAACTTGCCCATCTTGGAGCGAAAAAGTAACGATACGCTATGAACTATACCATTCCAAGATGTTCGCACAGTAAGCAGTGCAGTAGGTGGCCATCTTCGAATGCTAAAGTGTATAGTCTATCACTATTGTACTGATCCAAGATGGTCAACGTAATGCTTCTGAAATCGATGGCTATTTTGGAATGGTAAAACAGTAATTTGCTATGAACAATACCATTCCAAGATAGTAACCTAGTTTAAAAATTTTGACCACACAGGCTGCATGTAGCACAGTGCGGATGAAGAGACCAGCCTGGTAGTACTGTCGAATGAGCTGCAGGATGCTGTGGGAAAAAAGGAAAGAAATGCAAGAGGACCTGTTAACTGTAAACATAGAAAATTAGTGACTGGTCACCAAATAAAAACACTGAAACACTCTCATTTTCAGGTAGATGTGGACTTGTGATGAGTCAAAATACTGCTGTTCAAAAGGCAATAGAGCCAGTGGCAGACACAGGCTAAAATGCAATATGTTCTATTGGGAGAAGCAGGATGTAAATTACTTACAAACAATAGAAGAGGGCGGATCAAAAGACCCTCTACGAATTTATAATTGTAGAGGTTTTTATTTTTATTATTTCTAGGAGCAGACGCACAATGCCCTCTGAAGAGTCAAGCAATGATTATCACAGTACAGACCTTCTACCCCCAAGGTTTGTCAAAGAAAGTAACCTGTACCAAATTCCTTGCTGACTCCAGTAGTCTGAGATTCCATGTAAGAAAATGTTTGTCTAGAGCATGGGTACTCACAAACTTTCTCTCGGGGGCCGAATTTACAGTGTGGTTTGTGGCCGAGGGCCGCACCGGTGGGGGTGGGGTCATTTGGGGGCGGGGTCATTGGGGGCAGGGCTAGAGGGGGTAAAAAAAATCACTGCTGTTTCAAAACATTACTAGACAATGCTGTATAAAGAAATACCTAGGCTTATGGCCATTGTAGTCATGAATGGGTATCTATAAGGGTCATTAATGTACATTTAAGCCAGCAAGAAGGACTCACGCCTGGGAAGAACATGGACGCTAACATGCTGAAGGGGAATAGGGGGGGTGAGAATTCGTAAATTCTGTGATGTTAAAGGGCGCGCTTTATAGCTGCCATAAACGGCACATTCAACCTGGAGTATTTTCACTAATAGGAAATGCAGATTTGTGTTGGTTACTCCAGCAGGCATTACATGGGGGCGCAGAAAAACGCAATAGGAGCTAAATGACAAATGGGTGTGGTACACATCAAGTGCCTTCTGTGGGCTACAATGCAAGTACTGTCCTCGCCACACACAGGGTTAACTGGGTTGTGCGGTAAAGCAGTCAACAGACAATAAGGTACACTTCATAGTACTTGCAACCACAAACCCTCGAGGATGGCATCATACTCATCATAAATCCTTATGATAAATGCAAATGTCGGAAAATTGGTAAAAAAAAGGGCGTTTGCATGTTCTCAACAAAAATAGAAAAGGAAGTGGGACAGGAAGCTGGAGTGGAGGTGGGGATGAAAGGACAAATAAACATACAGTTTCTATTATTCAGTGTCGCTCCTTAGTCAACATCCCCTTAGTTATGTTTGTGACCCCTTGTGTGCCTTCACCTGATAAGACTTTTAGAGAGGTCTTCTGCACTTGGTATGTATTCTTGAATGGAAAAGTATACCTCTGAGTATTTTTCAAATGTTCATTAAATTATCTTATGTATACCCACTCTGCTGCCTGAAAAGGAAGCTGTACATCACATAACTGTCTGCCTGCCCCGGATCTTTACATGGCATCATACTCCTCATAAATGCTTATGGTAAATGCAAATGTCAGAAAATTGGTAAAAAAGAGCGTTTGCATGTTCTCAACAAAAATAATCCCCCACAAACGTACATCTCTTACCCCTGACACCTACAACTAAACAGTACAGCTGGGACTTAACAAAATTAGAGCTTGCCGGAGAGATCACACAAGGAAGGGAGAGGGGGGCAGCTTTAGAGGAGGACAGCGCGGCACCCCAGCCAGGACCAGGGCACGTAGATAACAAAAGGCAAGACAAAAAGGTACGAATAACAAACGGCAGCATTACACTATGCTGCCGGCCCAAACGCACAGCTTTAAAGAGTCCATGCACGGCTTTTCCATTTTTTTCATTTTTAACACGTTTATTCAACATTTATCTAAATTCTTCAACTTCACTTTCTTAATCACGATAACACTGTCCAGAAGCAATATGGGCTTCTGGACAGTGTTATCGTGATTAAGAAAGTGAAGTTGAAGAACTTGGATAAATGTTGAATAAACGTGTTAAAAATGAAAAAAATGGGAAAGCCGTATATGGACTCTTTAAAGCTGTGCGTTTGGGCCGGCAGCATAGTGTAATGCTGCCGTTTGTTATTCTTATTTGCACACGTGCAGCGAGGCACATTTAACCTAGTCTGCACGCCAAATGGAAACAAATTGAGAAATAATAATTAAACGTACAAACAATGATGTGCAACTGCGACTTATTTGCGCAAAGACAAAAAGGTAGCCATACATTACAAAAGGTAAAAGTGACATATGCCCGCAGTTACACTTACTTGAAGGCTTTCGGCTGCAGTGAAGATTCTCCGGGGCTGGGGGCTGCGAGGACGTCAGTGAAGATTCTCCGGGTCTGCAAAGAAGTCAATGGCGATTCTCCGGGGCTGGGGGCTGCGGGCTGCGGGCTGCAAGGACTTCGTCACCACGGACACAGGAAGCTTCTAAACAGGTCTTTTAAAAGTCCGCTGTAAAAGCACTAGTTACAGCTGACTTTTAAAGGGCCTGTGCTTCGCGCCGGTGCCGGGTGTGACGTCACAGAGGCCTAGTCCAATCCGAGGCAAGCATAAGCAAAGAAGATGGCCGCAGGAGCAAACGTTGTGAATACGTATTCACAACGTACGCGCCAGCGGCCTTCTTCTTTGTTTAACTGTAAACTTTACCCATGAAGGACTTTTATGGCTACGAGGTCCGCGGGCCGCCAATTAAGTCTGGGCGGGCCGCCAGCGGCCCGCGGGCCGTACTATGAGTACCCCTGGTCTAGAGGCTTAGTACAGTGCACCACCAATCTACCCTTTAAAGCTTATTGACATATTAGTTTCCTTCGATCTCTTATTTAATATTTCTTTCTTTGCCTTATGTCATTGACTACATGAAGGTTATCCATCAGTGTACAATATCTTGTATCAGCTGGCACTTTTTATTTCCGCTTCCTGTATATTGCTTGTGATAATTATTCTTGTTTTTCATATTGCTGTATTTGCCATGTTTTTTGCCAAGCTGATAAATAACGTCAAAACTTATATTTCTGTACACCGCATAGCGTATATTATTTTTTCTATTTTCTTATAAAAAGCACCTAATAAAATTATTTGAAATCAAGCAAGCTTATTGACTTAAGTATATGATTTTCATAACAAATAAGTCAGACCTACTGTCTTTGGTGTCATTTTTCATAATAATCAGGTGTGTGGCATTTGACTTAACCTTTCCTAATGACACCCTTTTTCTTTGGCTCATCATAACAAACTCATTTGTACTGTATGAAGCATATGCTTTCTTACTATGTAACCATTAACTACACTGTCATCAAATATATACAAAATTTGAGTTGGCATAACAGTATACAACCCCTCTAAGACGGCCTAACAAGGAATATCACAGTGCAAATCTTATTCACAATCTTTTGTCAGGGAGGTAAACTGCACCAGACACCTTGTCTATTATAGTAATTTATGATAATATACATAACTCTATGCCTTTCTAAAAGCTTTAACACAGTGTAATAACAATCCACTCTTACAGGACTAGTGGCTTTAGCATTTCTTTCTACAATAAATAAGGCAGGTATACTGTCTCGACTAACGATTCACAGTAAATAAATCCGTCCTATGGCATCTAACGGAACTTTTCCAAATGAACAGGTCAGGCCTATATCCCCAGGGCTCGAAAAATCATAAAAAGGTTTACTAGACCTGCAGTTATGGTAACCTTAATAATCAACTCGACCTGACTGTTATGTACTTGACCCGTGAACTGGTCTCAAATTGTTTGAGCCCAGGCAAATATTTTGTCTTATGGAACCGCCTTTTTCTGTATTATCAAATAAGAGAGCACCTTCAAATATACAAGTTTACTATTTCTGCTGTACAAAAAAACTATTTTTATTAACTAGACTAAATGTTTGATCCTTGTATAACAAGAATCACGCCCATATATGGGGTACACATGATTCCTGTCTTGCCTCTTAGTTCGCTAATAGCATTGTCATCTGGGCAGGGGCAGTAATAATTGCCAGTTCATGGCTAAAAACTCACTTTTTATTTATTTATATATATATATATATACCAAAGCATTATGTGGTAGTGCATTGTCATTTACAGATAGCTTATTTTCCATTGTAGTGGCCACAAAACGTTCCCACTAACATGTAGTTATACTGATAATAACACACAGATATTTTTAGAAAATGGTTTTCGGCAAAAATATTTAACATTTGCACATCACCATGTTAAGCCTTCTAATTTGTTTTGATCCAATAAAAAAATATTTTCACCACAGAATTACAAAAATGGGTGTTCATGACTAGTGAAATATGTTCACTTAGCTGTTTCATTGTAGTGTTAGAAAAACGCCTGACCTCTTACAGCCTTTCATTTAACATGCTTGTCACAGTTCAATTGTTACACAGTTCACTTTACACAATCCTCTAACTTAAGTCACAGAAAAAAAATAAATGTAATAAGATAAGCTGACTTTTGACTTCTGACTCTGAAAGCCAGCAAGTGTGACAAGATAACAAGATGTTATAGCATTTTTATTGCTCTTTCACTTTTTTGAGCATTAAAGATGCCTTTAAGTCTCGTTATGTTGTCACATATGCTCTGCTTTCAGAGACTGAGGTCAAAAGTCAGTTTGTCTTCCCTGAAGTTAGAGGATTTTCAACTTGCCAGAAAGGGCCAGTAGTCACTAAAAAAATAGCTCCTCTTGAATAAATCTTACTCGACAATGCAAGTGGATTTTCTGAGCTCTGAATCCTATAACTTTGGCTTGTCACCATTATCCATAGGCCTGCTATAGTGAGCATATGCGTTGTCTCCTTGCAGGCAAAAGGCAAACCGCTAAATTACAAATCCAGATGAAATTACAATTGGAAAAAATATATACGCCACCTCACAAGAAGGCTTAATTTGGATTATCACAGCGCAAATTGTCTACTCTGATGGTATATCCAAGGGGGAAACACCACCAAACCCCTTTCTTACCTAGTTAATCTGTGAGATTCCATGTAACCATACCAACTACAGCCTTGAGCACAATGTGATAAGTCTACTCATAGATTCCTGTTGACTTTAATAAGTACATTTTTATTAACACAAACTTTATTCCATTTACAGTATGCATACAATACGATATTCGCATATCATAGTTATGGGATAAAAATAGGTACCATAAAGTTGTTCTAGATACCTACAGTTTGACTTCCGATATAGTGGACTTTGTTAACCAAGAAAATAAAAATAGAACTACAGAGATTCTCCAACATCCCTTTACTCCCACCAAAGAACAGTGGGTGATCTTGAAGTAAATAAAGTTATATTTGAAGAGGGTATGTGTGCATCCTGGTGTGGTCTCGTAAGTATATGTTAGGATGTGGCCTTCTCACCCTGTGATCCCTCATAGAGGCTACTTTGAAATAGAGAATGAAAGAATAAACTGAAAGTGTGTATAAGACATCTGTATAACAAACCATTCTAGGGTGAAAACTAGAGTCTCATCATGCCTCTCCCCCACTCAGGCCTCGGACGTCTACACTCAGAATTGTTCCATTAATGTGTTCATATCTAATGAGGTGGGTTTCTTGCTTAAACCCCTATATTCTTCCTGCCTTAATGCTTGGCAGGCCCCGTTGTAAAACCTCTTCAAGCCATGTATCTACTCCGGGAGCTTTCCTGCGTTTGGTAAGCAGTCTCTTGGACAGTAGTAGCGTGAGGCCTGTAAAGCGTTGCATCACTTTAGAATTTTTGGGAAGAGGAGATAACCCCAATATGCAGTGCTCTAGCGTGTTCCAGTGGTGTAGACCAGTTAATGCTGCTGAAACCCCACCCCAGTACCCAATCGGAGAATAGCAAGTCCAGAGCATGTGTATCAATTCAGTGTCCGGGGCACGCCAAGGGTGCTGCTGGGAACATTGTGTGAATTTTGTGTGGAGATAAATATGACCTCTGTGATACAGAAATTGAAGACATTTGAATCTAGTATTATGTGAGATTTTCTTAGGGTATTCTAATAGCCAGGACCACTCGCTCGCTAGTCAAGTCAGCTTCCCATTGTGCTTTCAGGGATGTGATTGGTATCATGAGGTGGTCCTGTAGGCCTCGATGAAGTCATCGTATTAAGTGTCTCCCATGTCCCATTGTGTGTAGTGCTTGGAGCAATTCATAATTAATAGGTTCTATATCATCCAGCTCCCAATGTTTGCCTACATAACGGAGAACACTATCATGAGTCAGAAACAAAGATTTAGGCAGGCCATGAGTTCGTACAAAGTCTGCATTGGACATGCGGGTGCAATCTATAAACAGTGAACCAACCGTCATCACCCTGGCCTGTTGCCATGGAGTCCACCTATGTGCCGTTAATGTGCCTCGGGATGAGTGGGCCACAGAGTGGGATATTTGGCGTGTATGGCACTCGTGTGTTGGAGGATTTCAGCACCATTTTCCAGTAGGTTAAGGCTATACGTAATAAGAGTGGATCACTGTGTAGTGCTGAGGACTTGGAACATATGAGTCTATGTAATAACCCTTGATGTAGTTGTGCGGTTGTGTATCCTATTTCGTTATGCCCAGACAGCCAGTATGATAACCACTGTGTTTGCCCGGCTATACAGTATGCTTGGAAGTCTGGAGACCCCAAACCTCCCCAGAATGTCGTTAATTGCAATTACGACACCCTTTCGCCCAAATGAGGTCAATCAAAATGGTGTTCAAAAGTTTAAATACCAATGTCAGAAATACCATTGGTAGATTCACAAAGTGATGCAGTAAACGTGGTTACATCACCATTTTTGCCCGTGCCAATCGGCCTGCTCTCGATAGAGGTAATGTGACCCAAAAGGACATCTGAGATCTCAGCTTGTTAATCATGCGTACAGGGTTACCCTCCTATAGGTCTTGTTTTTCGCTGTATACCTGAATCCCAAGGTAGTGAAAGGTACTAGGCACTAATTTGGAGCATAGATGCAGAATAGGCATTAAAGAAGGAGTAAATGCAAGTCTTGTTTGCATTAATTTGTAGCGCTGACAGTTGACCAAACTGAAAGAGCAATTGGGTTTATTCTACAGTGTTATTCGGGATATCTTTGAGGTAATGACACATGCCTTCAGTGTATAGGGACACAGGTTGCACAACCTGATCTAATGGGATCTCTTTGTGGTCTGATATTTGACGGATTCACTGTGCGATGGGCTCTTCCACCAGCACGAAAAGTAGTGGGGACAGGGGGTAACCCTGACTGGTACCTTGGGATACCTGGTATGATTTGAAGATATGGGGACCAGCTTTGGATCTGGCTATAGGTAATGAATATAGTAGTTTCACCAACCGCATTAAAGCTGGGAGGATCCTGTATCCCTCCAGGGCTGAAAGCATTTAATCCCATCTTAGAGATTCAAAGGCATGTCTGATATCTAGGGAGAGGCAGCCAGCATATGTTAATGGTTTCGAACTACATCCATTATTCCAAAACAGGTGTCTTATATTGAAAAAGGTATTGCTACGAGCAACATACCTGCTTTGATCCGTGTGTATCAGTTGTGCGAGGAGCGATAGTAGGCGGCGGGCCACGATTTTGAGAATTTTATATTCAGTGTTAAGGATTGACAGTGGCCTATACAAGGCCAATCCAGTAGGTGGCTTACTGGGTTTTAAAAGGGACATCACAAGTGCCTCCCTTGTAGTGAGGAGTAGCATGCCAACATCAAGGGATGAATTATATAGTTTTTCCAGTTGCGTCACCAGTTGTGTGGCAAAGGAGAAGTAAAATTCTATCAGGAGTTTGTCAGAGCCTGGCATTTTATTACAAGCCAATTCCTTGATGGCACCCCAAAACTCATTAGTCTTGATAGGAGCCACAAGTTCCTCCCTCTCAGGTGCGTATCTTGATGTAGAAAGTCAGAGCTTCACTGCGTCAGGGGACGATGGACCTGTGTATAGATCAGTGTAGTAGTCTTGGACCGCTATGTTGATCTCTAACTGCATTGCCATTGGGCCCGTGTTGGTGTAGCAAGTGATAAAATGGGCATAGGGATGTTTATTTATTTGTTTCGGTGTTTTATATAGCGCAAACTTGACCCAAAGGTATCGGAGCGCTTTACATGAGCACCAATTGCCTTACAGACTGACAAATTCATTTTTGTTAGGCACAGGGGGATTAAGTGATTTGCCCAGATTCACAGGATGTTAAGCGTCTTTGCTGAGACTCTAACCCGGTTCCCCGGTGTTGAGGTCGAGTGCTCTAGCTGAAAGGCCACATCCTTATGGTTCCAGTCTAATTAAACCAGCTAGGAGGGTGCCTGTGTGCATTCTTTGAGTATAGGCTGTCTGGTCAATCAGAAGCAGACGTACTAGAAGTTCAGCATGTGTGATTCTGGCTTCCCGCAACTCATCTACTTTTTCCCCATTCTCAATTACCTCCACTTCCAGGGGGCCCAGCTCATCATCTAGGCATGTGAGTTCCCTTGTGACCTCATGTTTAGCGCCCATCACTGCGCCAATCGAGGTGCTGCGCACTACCACTGTAAAAGCTTCTCATTCCAGCAATGGCGATGAAGCCTTATAAGTGTTTTCAGATAAACATGTGGCAATGGTTGTGGCTAACATTTCTTGAAACACGTCATCCAATAGTTGTGGCTGTAGGCGCATGGTTGGTATTGGAGCAGGAATCCGACCTCATGAAACCGTGATCTCAAGAGGGTTGTGATATAATACCTTTTTGCTGAGACACATGGCATGTGTGATGGAGGAGTGAAGGTGTTGTGGACAGAGGAATCTGTCCAGGCCAGAGTGTAGGGTATGAGGGTACACATAAAAGGAGCATTCACGTAAATCCACATTATGGTCACGCCCTCCATCAGACAAACCACATCCGTCCACCCAACCCTTTAGCCTGCCACTGAACCCGCACCAGGGAGGGGTGGGTGTGAGCGATCCAGGCTTGTGTCTAATACTGCATAAAAGTCCCTACCCAGAAGCCAGGGATAATGAGACCAGTCCCCTAATGCAGTTGACAGGTGGGCCAGGAATTCGACTTGGTCCTTACTAGGTGCATATACACAGCCTAGTACAATCGCTACCCTGTCCAGTGTGTCCCTTAGTAAGACATAATGACCTTGAGAGTCGACCTTGGATTCAAGCACGTCAAATGGAACCCCTGCCCGCAACCAGACCACCACATCCCTAGCGAAGCCAGAGTAGGATGTGTGGAATAGTTGTCCTTTCCATCTTTTAAGCAGTTTGTGAGCTTCGGAGGACACCAAATGGGTCTCCTGGAGGAATATTATCTGTGTGTGGAGTCTGTGCAGCTGAGTTAATATTTTATGCCTTTTATGTATTAACTCCATACCCCTAACATTCAGGTAATAATGTTATAATCTTTGGTCCCAGTCGACATGAGGGATTTGAAAAGTTCATGGTGTACATATTAACTGGTAGCATTCCGGACCCCTCTGCACAAGATCGTTAAATGATCACCTCAAACAATTAGAAAATTACCACAATACTCAGTCCAGTGATTCTCCATCGTTTGACCAAACCTTAAGACAAGTAAGAAAAATGTGAACTGTGAAATACCATGTGTATTCGCCATAGGGGCAAGTAGCATTCACCCAGCAAGGGGGTCTAGGTGGGCTTAGAGCGTATATGGAGAACCACAAGTCAACAGGATCCAGGACCCCAGCAAGTGAAGCATCCAGGTGCAAAGTTGCAACTAAAACAAAAGTAGTAATATGGAGAAACAGACCTGCTATATTACTTCCAACAATACAGAAGGAAGAGTCCTGCATGGTGTAGGCACTGGCCGGGTGCGTCATTACCCCAGTTACCGCCGGAGATCATCATACAGGCATAACTCCATCTATAAGAGTTTCATGAGCGGGCATGCGTGTGTTAGAGATATTCCCGGCGTTCACCTCAAGAGGTCATTGCTCATCTGGGGAGTGATTGATGGAAACAGTGCCATGTTGCCAGTTGAGTGTGAGTTGTATATATTATTCTGTGAGGAGCTGGAGCTGATGGGTGGCCGGGCAGTCTTTAGCGCCGACACTGAACGGATCACTGCTATTTGGCCCTCCAGGGCCTGTTGTGGAGAGGGGGTTCCCCTGGCTCTGTCCTGAGTAGTGAACCCTTGCTGTGGCCATCTTGGTGCACCCTGGGATCATGGCGGGGTTTTGCCCCAGAGGTCACGCCTAGCGGAGTCCGGAAAATGATGTCGCAACCATTCCCAAGCACTTTCTGGGTTATCAAAAAACTTGGACAGTTGATCGTGTATTAAGTTTTGCTGGGAATAAAAGACCATAAGTGAGGCTGGCAGTACGTAGGTGTCTTTTTACTTCCTGAAAGGAGGCACACTTATGCTGTACAGCAATTGTGTAATCCGTGAATATGGAGATCCTCAAGTCATTGATGAGAATAGGTGCTTTTTCTCAAGCCACTTTTAGTAGCACATCCTGGTCCCTGAACTTGAGGATTTTGTCTACACTCGGTCGTGCAGATGCGCTGGGAGGCGGCTTTCTCGTGGGGACTCAGTGTGCTCTTTCGACGGTGAACATGTCAGAGAGACCAGTAGGGGCCACCTCCCTTCTGAGCCAGTCCTCAATGTATTGTGCTGCTCGGGGACTCTCCGTTGCTTCAGCGAACCCACGATCCATACATTGTTTTGACAGGACCTCCCTTTTGGATCTTCAGCTCGTTCTTGGAGGTGCTTTACCAGTAGGCACTGTTGCAAAATCTGTGCATTATGATCCTTGTTGCTTGGGGGTCGAGCGGCCAGCGTTTACTTTTTATTTTTGACCCTGTCTGCAAACTTATTGTGGTCATCCTTTAGTAGGCTAATACCTGTGGTGATTACGCCCAGTTGCTGTGCAATGGCTGCTCAGGAATCACGAATTTCCTGAAGTTCAACATCCAATTTGTCCATGGGAAGTGTTGGTGACACATTGCTATCACTCAAAGAGTGAGTTGGTGAGCATTCAGAGGGTGAGGAGACCGACTGATATTGGCAAGGAATGAAGACAAACGAAATGATGAACCCATGGGGATCCGCAGAGTGTGTACTAGACAGGGGGAAGCAGTAATACACCTTACAGGTAACGCAGCACAAGGGTTGACAACCATTAGGCTCAGCTGCACTCCAAGTATCGCCTTGCACACGCCTGTGCCAGACTTTGTGTCAGCCCTCCAGTCGGTGGTCAATAGGAGCCTCACTTCACACCAACAAGCAGGTAGTTGTCGTGCTCTCCCATTAATGGCCTGCCGGGGTCCATGTGGGGAACTAGTGGACTGCCCCTCCACAACACATAGAGCGTTTTGACAGTCAGCTGGCTCACTCTCCCCTCCCCACCACAGGCGCCTTCAAATTATCTCGCCAAGTAGGGAAGGGGGAAATGTATTTATTGTAGTCTCATACAGGAGGGACAGAGGGCACCAGGCAGGCAACCAGAGCCCTCAGGATTTTCCTCCACCTCAGGCGCACCAAGGGCCTGCAAACACAACCTCAGGGCTGCTCCTCATCTGGAGTCCTGGCAGCTGTACAGTCAGGTAGGTTGGCCCTCTTGAGGCAGCTGAGATGCTCTACACGTGGTCGCCCACGTTTTACTCCGCCTTGTCGGCAGTGTGGCATCAATGGGGGAAATCTAGCCACCTGCCCAGGGGCTCACGGGGAACCCAGGACTGCTACCAGACCACTAGAGCACACCAACGGTCCAGTCTCCAGTTGCTGCCCGAGATATCCCCATGTCCAGGGCAGTGCACCTCAGCAATTGGCTGGCCCACAACAGGCCATCCGGTGCAAAGGGAGTGAGGGCCCTGGGCCTGTATTACCAATCATTCCCCTGGGTGCCCTACTCAGCTCCTCCACTCTATCTGCGCGGCGGTCAGGTGCACCCACGGCCACAGGGAAGCCCAGAGGGCAGAGATCCGCATCGAACCCAGTCTTGGTTGTTATCGGCCCCAGTAGCATGTCCCAGCCAGCAACAGAGACAATGCATGGTAGATATTGTCATAAGCGCTCACCTGCTGCCGCCTCCGAGCTCACTTACGTGCCCGCCTCCCAAGCCTCACCCCTTTGTCCGCCATGTTGCCAGCTTGGCGAAGTGTAGGAGTTTCAGTTGCTCTGGCTATCATACTGCCACCAAAATACGCACCGGGAGCACCAGCTCACACCCTGGCATCACCCCGGGGCAGATTGTAAGCAGGATGCTGCAGATTTTCAGGATTGAAAGGAGGATATTCGGGTCTGAGAATGTAGAGCTTATGCAGCCACCATCATGGGCAGTTAGCCACGCCCCCCGGCTTTAATAAGTGCGTTTAACAATAAAGTCAGTATTAGTACCTTTGTCATAACTTTTCATAATAAGTTGATCTGAGCTATCTGACATAACTTTTCCCAATGAACCAATCAACCCTACAGCCTTCATCATTGGCATGTCGCCATAACCAACTGAGGTATCTTGTATTGTATTTCAGCAGGCAACCATCAAGTACACTATCATTAAATTACAAATGTATATAAAATTGCAGTTGACAACGCTCCGAAAAGGGCCTGATGAGGATTGTCACATTGCACCCCTCCTAAGAGGGTTATCCAAATATATCAAATGCAGACCTACTACGTGCAGGGTTTATGAGAGAGTCAGAGAGGGAAAACCAGAGTAGGAAACCAACACCGTAATGTTTACCTACTACAGTAATATATGAGGATCCTTATAATGTAATGTCTGTCTTCAAGCTTAAAAACATTGTATTAACCACCCTTAAAGGACCTATTGGTGTGTATGTGTATATATATATATATGCTGCCACTAAAAATAAAATAACTTTCACCTACTTGATCCTGTGGTCTGTCATATATATATATCCCAAGCAAGCTTCTACTGGACTCCACGAGACCCGTGGAGGGTGGCGCGCATGCCGGTAGAGCACCCTGCATAAATCGTAAAAGCAATCCACAAATTAGCGTGCTCTCGGAAAAGAAACTAACATGAAATCATCAGAGTGTCTATATATATTCTATTAATTTGGTTGTAGGTGGAGGCCACTTCAAGGAGAGGGGGCGCCATCACCGGAGACAACCAGCTTCCGTCGTTTACTTCGCACCGAGCATTCTCTCCAAACTATCACTTCGGGCGAAAAAGAGATACGGACCACACCGCTCTGGCAGGTAGATGTTTTATTTAGACCTCCTCTCTGCGACGTAGACCTCCTCTCTGCGACGCGTTTCGAGCACGGTCCGTCTCTATCTTTTTCGCCCGAAGTGAAAGTTTGGAGAGAGTGCTTGGTGCAATATATATATATACATCACAAACAGCCTGCAGGTAGTGTTCTGCGATTGGTACTTACCTGGAGGGGCGGAGCTACGTGTCCAGCAGCAGGAGGAGGCAGGACATTTAAGGACAAACAGATGCCTGAACCTTGCACATACCCCTGGCGCTGAGGAAGGCAAATTCAACGCCGAAATGCATTCGCCATTGTGGGTGTTTTCTGCTGAATAAAGAAGCCTTCGCTATTTCCCCTGGTGTGGCCTCTCTTCTTTCTACGGAGGAGTTCTTGGTGATATATATATATATATATATATATCTCCTAATATAATAAAGAGAGAGCCCAAACCTTTGAGGCGGGTAAACTCCAGAACCACAGCGCCAATCGGAACACCCAATACAGCATTGCAAACAACAGTATCAGCAGATGGACATAGGCTATACAGCAGCCCAAAATATGCATTAGAAGGGAAAAAGAACGTTTTGTGCAAAGTAGTCCCGTTGCGTGCGTTGTGCTGTCGGCAAAACACTGCGGGATTATACCACTTGCGAGAAGCGTTCTGTGTGGGACTAGCGTTCCAATACGAGTGGGCGTGTCCTTCAGCATTGTTGGGGGCGTTGGACGTTGACACGATGTTGTGCGTCTAAGTGGCGTAGGCTGGAGCGGACAAACACGTTCGGGGATGGAGCGAACACACACGCGTCGGCTGGAGCGGACACAGTTCGCATATTGCAGTGGCGTCGGCTACAGCGGACAAACACATTCGCGGCTGGAGCGTGTTAAGGTTTTAAAATAAAAACACGTTCGCAGCTAAAGCGTGTTAAGGTTTTGAAATACAGTATTATTACCTACCTGAACCATTGAAGACATTCTGCTTTCATGCCCAGACAACGTCGGGACGGGCTGCTAGTATATTTATATTTTGCTAACTGCATTTTTGTATATATTTGTAATTTTGTGACCACACACACACATATATTTATATTTATATATATATATATATATATATATATATATATATATATATATACATATATATTCATGTGTGTGGTCACAAAATTACAAATATATACAAAAATGCAGTTAGCAAAATAATATACAGCCTTACCTGAAGTGAAGTGGCATAACAAGAATGCTTAAAATAGCCATTTTCTTCCCCTAGCGTTGTCAGAGGAAGTAACCAAAACCGTGCACATGTATGAGTGATTGAGGTTTCCTGTTACAAAACACCTGCTCACAAGTTTAACATAATATAATGACAAGTCATCCCTACAATCCTATTAGCTTTAACATATGGTTTTCATAATAAATAAGTCGGTCCCCTACTGCCTCTGTTGTAATTTTTCAAAATAAACATCTAAAGCAATACATCACTGTTGCAGGTGAAGGACACAATTCCTGCCCAATCAAAATGTTTACTCCTTCAAATCATCATCTCGGCAGAACCCGAAGCCCTTCTCTCAGTAGTGCTTCATAAAGCGATACTTTTCTGTTGCTCATTTAAGGTCTGGCGACAGCTGTCCTGTCACGCCATACCTAAAATGGAGGTTAATTAAACAAAGAGAGAGTTGTAGAAGGTTGTAACAGGATCCACAACTGGTATTTCAGCATTACAAGAATGGGAGAATACGTTTGGTAGGACAAATTGGGGCAGAGGCTATGAACGTTGTTTGTAAGTAAAGGAGAGTGAACTCCTGTTTTACATCATACAAGTCGTTTTGAGAACTATGGGACAATAAGAAGATTTGGTGAAGTTAGTGGAGCACATGGGCTTCCCAGCTATAAAGGTCGTTCATTTTAGGGATTTTAAAAAGTAAGAGGGTTGACCATTGCAATTTCACTGTACTTGTGTGATTTAATGGGAAACAATTTTCAGTTCAACATAAGTTTACCCACTAGACCTTTCCATTCTAAAACCATTTGTGTGAACAGCAAATATATATATATATATATATATATATATATATATTTACTAACTTCTGATAAAGTCCTCAAGGGAAATATGCCGCCAAAACCGTTAATCACATACAAAAGATGTCCATCCTTGGCAGACCATCTGGTCCACAGCCATTTTAAACCAGTGATCAAACCTGTCAAAATTTCCAAATCGGTGGGGTTCTTCCCTTGTTTGAAATGCAAGGCATGTAAATTTAGTGAAAAAACATCTGAATACCCAAATCGCACAGGCGATAATAAACCCAATTTGAAAATAAAACAGCTGCTCAACTGCAACTCGGAGTACACTGTGTACTGTCTAACCTGTCCATGCAAACTACGATATATTGGTAGCACCATCAAACCCGCGAAACTTAGGGTCCTTGAACATATGCGGGCCATTACCAATAATGACAAGGCATACCCGGTAGCCCGCCACTTTGCTTTATACCATCAGAGCAAGTGGGAAAAATTAAGCTACTATTGCATGGATCAGGCCCCCAAATCAGAACGGGGAGGTGATAGGGAAAAGGCCCTGCGCATCTTAGAATCTAAACACATTATCAATTTGAAAACGATAGCTCCTTGGGGTTTGAATAATAATGAAGAACTGTGGGTTCATTTGTAATCATCATGGGGTCAATAATGGGAAACAAACCATAATCAAAGGATTAGAACTGAGTAACAGCGTTATTTCCCGTTTGACATCCAATGCCTTGTGTTTGGTCTGTATTTTTTATTTTGCACTGTTAAATTAAACGCCCATTCAGGGCTAAATACCACAAAGAGGATAACTTGGGAGAGGAATGGTTCAGAAACACCCAAAGTTTATCCCAATCAAAGTTACTGCATTAACTGAATGAATGGAAAAAAGTAATGAATTATTCTAATAATGTTACTTGTTTTTAAATGAGCACTATGCACTTTCACACTAATCACCACGATAAAGTAAGCAAAGCAACGCTATTTGCCCACTACAAAATGGCGACTACAATGTATCTAAAAAAAGATGTCCTTCGTTTATGTCAATGAAGAGGGTAGACAACCAATGTCTTTAAAATGGTGATTTATACTACACAGTAATGTTACACTGACGAAGCCTGTGAAGGCGAAACGCGCCTGTAAGGGGTGAGGGGGGTTTGGTGATTAAAAATTCTGCAACTGGATACCAGCGTGCCGGCCTTTCTTTTTCGGAGACTCTATGGGATACGAAAAGTGTGCAGTGATATATATATATATATATATAAACAATTTGAAACTTTGAGTTCAATGTAATTTCACACATCCAAATACAAAGCTATATTTCGAAAGCTTTCATACAATCTCACTCATTGGAACTTATTTGTCTGACATGCATCCATATTTTTCATTTTTCACTCATCCATTTTACTACTATGATCTCCATAAACCATTTCCAGAGATTCTTTCCCTACTCAATCTCTCGCTATACTCATCACAAACCTCACCTAACAGACTCACATGTCCACGGCTCAAATGTACTAACATTTGGCTCTTTATGCAATAATCTAGATCTTCCCCATGACTACGCGTCTTGGCTGTAGGACTCGCCAGCGCCGGGACACCTCACCTGAGGTAGCTGTTCGCGCTTTATTAAGTATCTGTATTATTATTATTATTATTTTACTATACGTTTTTGGGTTCCGTAGTAGGGTGATACTCACCAAAAAGCGCGTTGACACCTCGCCAGAGGTAGTCAGCGCTATATAAAAGCAATTACAATACAATACACTGTACATCTGTCCTGAACCCATTCATGTTGCCCAACCCATTGCTCCCATACAGACATCATTTACTTTCCTTCGTGTCCACAGATATTTAAAATACAATCAGACCACAGCCCTTGCCCAAAGGAGAGGGGGGTGGGGGGGGGATCTCAAGTGCTGACACTAAACCTAGAATTGCAATACTGAAACATGCTCGTCCATAACCATGTTTAGACCAGTGCAGCCCAGCCTATGCAAATAATATTATAACAGACATAATCTGTATAGAAAACGTCTTGGATTGCTGACACGTGGCCTGCAGAAATAGGTTCAACACATCATGTTCAGAAATCCTAAAAACTGACATCCCTCCTTTAAAGAGTATGCGGACACTCTAGAATACAGACTCCCTCACCTAGAGAGATCCCTCAAACACTGAAGCGCACCATCTCTAGAGGGACCTAGAAAAGTTTCATACCCAGCCCCTAAGACACCTAAAAGAGTGGCACACTCAAATGATGCTTGCAATACTAACCCACATTCCCAGACTATCAAATACTGACCCAACTAAAGAGATCTGAAGTACAGCTACAAGTGTTGCACAGAGCTGGAGAGACTCGTAATTCCGAGAAATCCCTCCCCCACAAAAAATAACATCTTGCAACAACCTGTTGGTGGGGATAAATGTAACCAGAGAGGGTGCTTGAACTCTGACATACACCTTGTCCAGAGGCCATCACCTCCACGTGTGCACAGAAGGAGATATTTTATCCTATCTCCATCCTTCTCGATTTGTGCTAAAATAGAGATGTAGACTATGCTTATGAAACCTGAATTCAGATAGCCATAGAATAACTGATGCTTCATCCCTTGCTCAGAGGCCGCTGTAGAAAACGGACACGTCCAAGTCCATAGAGAACTAAAATATGTAAATGACCAGGCCCAAAGAGAGCACTACGGTATAGACACTGCTGTTCCCAGAGGAAGCCTTACAGAATAGACACTCCTGTGGGCAGAGAGCCCAGTCTACTGGCACACCACTGCCTGGAGGAAGAGCCATACCTCAGACTCTGCCCCTGCCAAGGGAGAGTCTTTGAATAATGATGCACTCTGTTTCCAAAGAGAGCTTTAACCCCTTGCATGCTGCTGCGATTCTGCACCTGTGCGGCAAAATCGCAAGTGGGCGGGTTCATGACGGCCCCCAGCCGTCATCAGCACACGAGCGCCGTAGTGCATGACGGATGGGGGCCGTCATCAGCATGCAAGGGGTTAAAATACACACCTCCTAAACCAACCTGAACTTTAAGATACTCAGAATCTACACCCTGCGCAACCAGATGCCTGGTATGCTGACAATTTACATCCTACTATTGGCAGATAACATTGGTTCTTAACCTGTGGTTCAGGAACACCTGAGGGTCTGCAAAGCCTACTCAGGAGGCCTGTGACTTCTTAGAAAATTAAATAATATTAACAGATTAATAAGGTATATAGATGCAGAATGAAACTCGAATATTTTAAAACCTTCTGAACATGTTAATGGCGTAAAATTGTGTTGGTATCCTCAAATAGGGTTGTGGGAGCAGTGCAAATGCAGCAAACAAAGTATAGTATGGACAATGAACGACCTCAATTGAATTTAGAAAAACTACAACCTTCTCATTAAAATATTATTTTGAACATGTTTGTCAGTTAAAAAAAATGTGTAATCATTTGTGCATTTATTTGATGAAGGCTTATTTTTTGTGTATTGTTTTGTGGTTCAGACCATCGAAACTGCTTAGGCCGGGGTCCCTTGGCTTCCACCATTGACTCTGCGGGACCCAGATTCCAATAATTTATTGGGGGTCGCTGGATTGCAGCAATGAGTAAGTGGGGGTCCACAGAAGCCAAAAGGTTAGAAAGCCCTGGCTTACATCACTTACCACTCACCCTCCAAAGAGGCTTTGTATTCTAATCCTCTGCTTCACGAAAGAGGTCTGATACTGACATATCTCCTCCTGTAGTACGAACCCCAGATCACCGATACCACCCTTCTCAGAGAGATGCTGCAGTGGTCATGCTCAAACTCTGGTATGTCCACTGCCAAGGGAAATTGAAAACGGTGTTGCACACTCCTATCCTTAGACACTGAGAATGGCGGTCTCTCTCGTCTCTCAGGGAGAGAACTCTAGCTTCACACCCTCCTGCTCCCTATACCCATTTAATCTTCTTGCCGTTTTTCCTCTTTAAAACAGCGACTAAAATTTAAAGCATACACCCACCCGTACGTCATGAGAGCCAATAATCTGGAACTGATAACGTTTAGAAAAAGTTAAATTCAAAGAAGAACTGGCATTCCAAAGTTTTATGTAGCAGTAACTTCACGTCTGCATGGATTATTCTTTGTTCCAGACTGCCAGGTTAGGGAGCTGAGAGGCTTTCTGTTGGGAAACCCTCGCTGTACATCATGCACTGTAATGGACATTATGTTGTCGTCTTATGAAGAACTTTGGAGCAAAAAAAATGATTGAGGGCAAAAGAAAAAAGTAACCGAGTCCCCTGGACTCCACTAAGAGAAGTGGGGTCACTGGAGGAGAGGTGGTCGAGCAACTCCAGATAGAGTATGCAAACCCCAGAGAAGTTCAAATGGAAAGAATGCCACCATATTAGGTTTTTGCTCACATGTAGACATTATTTTCAGGTATTATTTGATATTATTTCCTATCCACCTTAACTGATCATTCCACTGATGTTTCAAACTGGTATGAGTCTCTCTTGCTCACCCTGCACTAACCAAACAATCTAACTGTGCTGCTTGCTAATTTTTACTGGAGTCGAGCACTGGTCAAAATAAAATAAATAAACAACATACTATTCTATGTATCAAGAGATTAATAATGTGTTCCATCTCATCATCCCTTTGCGCAATTAAAGGGAAAAATTTACAAAATAAATTTAGCTTCACTTATGAACAGCTTATTGCCTGCCTAGTTATGTTAAAATACTAATATTGCCAAAATTCAGCAAACTCACATCACCTCTACAAATTTCACGGAAAAGTCTAGCATGGTGACTGAGCTGCAAGAACTATGATGGTTTTCCCCTCCCTTTTTAAATACACAAATCCAGTATTTGTAAAGCGCGCAGCTACCCAGAGGCATCCCGGCGCTGGGGGCCGTCGGGAAGGTTAAGCAAGCTATTGCCCACAGTCACATGGTGCTGGGCTGACCTGCCGCCGGTGCCGAGGATCGAACCGTGATCCCCAGCGGAAGGTGTCAGTCGCCCTGGCCGCATCGCCACACCTCTTCCCGAATCTTCCGACTGCCTTTACAAGAATCAAGACCATGGGCCTGATTTAGATCTTAGTGGGTGGGTTACTCCGTCACTCTTGGCTTACCTATTGTTGTGGTTGGCCACTCTACTGGACACTTTACTATGACCCTGCACAGTTGCCTCTTCGACCCGGTGAAGTGGAGACTCCCACTCTGTCCATACGTCTTCTAAAGATGCTCTAAATTTGCATGGATTGGTTACTTATTTTTGTGTCTACCAACTCTTTTCTCACAGTTGTCCCAAGTCTTGCATTGTTGTCTTGCACGGTTAGTTACTCTTTTTAACTACTACTTCTCTAATAATTGTTTTTGATTCATGTTAGTATGATGGGTTTGTATACACTTCTTATCCCCACCCACTTTTACAGTTGCAAGTGATCTGCTAATCTCCTCATTTACCTTACATTTTCCTCCTGTAAGTTGCGCTCGGGAGTGTGGGCAGTATTACCTAGCTCTCCACTTCTCTTATAGTTGCTTCAGTCTTCTGATATCATTGGTACTCATCCTTTAGTTATACTCAATTTTGTTACTTCTGATTGACTTGTATGGTTCTGCGCTATGCCTTCTTTTCTATTGCCAGTCCATTTTGATCCATAGTCATTTTTAGGTCTCACTCAGGCAGCACTTGTGCTGTCTCTTTGAGACATGCAGTATTCAGGATATCGGCTTTAAGCTCCACCCATGTTCTGCCCATGTTTTTAATTGGCTTCTTTCACTGTCTTCTCCAAATGCTTTTGTTTCTTTGGTCAATATCTTTACTAGTCACTCCTTAGTACTGCCTTTCTTCTGTTATACCCTCCCATAAGGACAGCCCCTGTTACATGTGTTGTTACTCAGGATCTGTTATTTACAGTTTGTGAGTGCTATTTTTTTAATTACTTTATCGAAGCAAAGCGGCTTTTCATGCTGCGTTTTCCCCTTTAACAATGGCGGCCGCGTGTTTTCAGTTTTCTTATGAGCGGCTTGTCAAACATTTGTAAGCACGCTGGCACATCGCGATTGATCTCGAACAATGGCGGTGCATCTCTGGTTTCCAATACTTTTTTTTTTTGGTCCCGCCATGAAACTGCAGGATAATATACATTATTCTACTCTAAATTTAAGTCTCTCTGTCCTCTGTCCTTTTTAAGAGCGCATGCCGGAAGGGCATCCATGTCACTTCACATTCTGTAAATCTTTGCAAGTTCCGCTCCCGGAATGTAGTGCCCAAAATGGGGCAGGACCACGGGCTGTTACTAGGTGTCCTTGTGGAGTTGTTAGGGTCCTCTATTAGCCACTTAAGGTACTGCAGCCTTAATGCAATCTTTCTCTTTATAAGTGCATTAAGGGTGCAGTACCGTAAAAGGCTAATAGAGGTGCCTTTACAACTCCACAGGGTTACCTAGTTACATCCCATGGCACTGCAATTTTAAGTTGCTTCATGCCTTTTCATTTATTATTTATGCTACTGGTAGTATATATTTTTTTTATAAAATGAAAAACTAACAAACATTGACATTTGCAACGCCAATAGCCCAAACATTCACTAATGCGAGAAGTATTGCATTGCAAATGCTTGTTTTATCTTTCTGTGCTGTGAGCTGATTGTTGGTTACAGTATGCAGTGTTAGTACTTTGACCATGTCCTCCTCTCGTTCCTATATTGCAGTGCCGCTTATGACCGCTACCATGGCAACCACTGTGGGCAAAAAGCAAAACAAGAAGAAAGTGCAAGAGGTGCTGGAGGAAGAAGAGGAGGAGTATGTAGTGGAGAAAGTCCTCGACCGAAGAGTGGTGAAGGGGAAAGTCGAGTATCTCCTGAAATGGAAGGGGTTCTCAGAGTGAGTTTCATCTCATTCTCCTGTCACTGTAGAGGGTGTGATGCCTGTGACATCTTTTACAATCAATCAATCCAATACTTTTTATTTCGGCAATGTACCGTACAAGAGCTGCTCAATAAAAATACAAGAGCCACAGGAAGTTGAAATCAACAGATAAGATTCATACATGGGCCTCGCAAGTACATAATACAATAATACCAAGATTAAAAAGTAGTTGAAGGGTAAATAATAAATTCATAGGTTATACAATCCCATTAAGGTGCCAATTTAGTCCAGAACAAATTATTATCTGTTTCTTATCATCCAGGCATGAAACAGAAATCTGGACAGCGCAAATACCAGATGTAGGGTTGTCGGATTGAAGGATCATGCAAGCTTCCTAATTCCTTATGGTGCCTAATTCCCTACAAATAGATATCCGCCATTTTACGTGTGGATGTTTGTAGGCTGAGCAGAAGAATATCATATGGGGTACATACTCCATCTATAGCCGCACATATGACACCCCTGATCTATACTTAAAACTATTGAGGGGGAGGTTTCCTGGCCCGAACTGGACATAAAGTTTTTTTGCTAAATTCGACTCTATGTCATGACAGAAATTTTCCAGATGGTAATTATCCCCTCCCTCGCCTTGCCAGCATATGTCCAAGTCATTGTAAATCATCACAGTGGGTGTCGGTCCGATAACCTCAATCCTCCAAATTAAATAATTGTCGGCTGCCAAGTACCTCATTTTTTCACGTAAATATGAACAATAGGTTTCAACAAAACAGACTCAGTCATGTGATTGAGCACTCATCTTTTTTATTATTATGCATTGCGGAGGGGTACTCGCCAAAACACGTCTGTTTAAATAAATGGAATTATCTGCCCATGAGTGCTCAGAGTCTGTTTAGTTGAAACCTATTGTTCATATCTGCGTCAGCCACCCATTTATTATCAGAGGCACCCGTCTGTGATTCGGCATGTACCTGGTGGATATTTTGTTGGACATTGTATTTGGTCAGTGCCTGAACCGCCAGCATTAGAACAAAGGAGGTACTGGCAGTCAACCAGGATCGCAAATTATTTAATTTGGGGGATTGAGGCCATCGGACCGACACCCGCTGTGATGAGGTACAATGACTTTGATATATGCTGGCAAGGTGAGTTATGTATCCCAGGTGTACCATCTCTTGATTTTTTTGGGGGAAAATTTATTTTTATTGCAGATATATTGGTACACATTTATGCTTATCAACAATTGTAGACGCAACTTTGTTATCCGTAAATCATCGCCTTTCAAGTTACACAGCCATTTATTTAGCCCACAACCCGGAGGTCGGGCGGCAATCCTCAAAGTTGTATTACATGCACATATGTCTCAGCAATATAACCCTGTTTGATTAACAAAAGGAGTCGTGCAACTGCTTTTCTTTCGCCCCCCCAGAATCCCAACAAGCAAACATAAACTTCCCCGGAGCTATCACTAAAACCACTACTCCGCTGTTTCCATTGGCTCCCCTTCCCCTCCCAGTACCCTCCCCCTATATAGAAATGGTGGTGTGGGCGCATCTCAATTCGCTTGCTGTATTGCTATTGAGTCATCGCTGGGTCAGCAAAACTACAACATAGTAGTAATAATCAAGTGGATGTGGAACCTACTCTTCCTCTTCTGTCATCTGTTGGTCCTTTAGGGAGTGTACCAAGGTCTCCCAGGACCGAGCCACCTCCAGTGCCTTATCCTGACCTGATCGGGTGGCCTGCTGGAGCCTCACCACACTCTCGCAACTAGCCCATTTACAGAACTCTCTCTTCCACCGCTCAAAAGACGGGCCCTCCTTCGCCTTCCAGTGCCAAGTAATTTCGCGTTTTGCCAGCAAAAGCCCCAAGTCAATAAATTTGCTGGTTACCTTGGTCTTGGCCGTGTGTGGGAACCAATGTAGCAAGCAGGCTGCCATATCGTACTCTATTTGCCTGTCCGTGATCGCGTTCAAAAGCTCCCCCACTTCCTCCCAGTAGCCCTCCATGCGCGGGCAATGCCATAGCATGTGTTCTAGTTCCACATCCTCCTCCGACATCTAGGGCATGCCGCATCTTGGACCTAGAAATACTTCCGGACCCTCCCCGGCGTCAGATAGGCCCTATGCAACACAAAGTACTGGATTAGTTGGAAACGGGCGTTTCGTGTCCCCTTCCATGCCCGTTTAAGGATTTGGTCCCAAGTGGCATCCGGTATCTGCCGACCTATGCTTTCTTCCCATTTCGCTTTAAGATCAGCCAGGGGACGCATACCTGCCCGGAGCAGTCGGGATTGGAGGCAGGTCACCGCCTTGACCGTTCCCGCCGCCATCACTATGTATTGACAAGCAAGGTTTTCCACCGGCTCCATTTTTCCCGTTTTCCAGTGCTTTTGAATTGCCATTGTGAGCGCAGCATGGAGCAAGAAGTCCCCCTCCGGGAGCCCAAAAGTTTCCTGCAGCACTGTGAAAGGCACTAATTCCTGGTTCACATACAGGTCTCCCACCATCTGGACCCCCAGCTGTTCCCAGTCCGCCAGCAGAGACCAATCCCCACCATGTGGTAGTGCTGTCAGCATACCCAGCGGTATCTCCGGCGCGTACGGGTGCTGTGTCCCCACTCTTCGCTGCATCCTGTTCCAGCAAAGTCTGAGGGTCCGTTCCTCCCCCGTCAAATCCCGCAGGTCCAGTTTTTGCTGCAGAACTATGTAGGCTTGCACATGACGAGGGATTCCCCGTCCCCAACTACCTTCCGGGCCCCGGTATTCCCGCTATATTTTGCGTCAAGACCTGCAGTTGGGCCGCCAAATAATAGAGTTCAAAGTCCGGCACCGCTAAGCCACCTTTCGATCTAGGCCTCATCAGTGTCGCCAGCGCTATGCGCCGCCTACCATTGCCCCAAATGAAACCCCCCACCAGCGACCTCCGGTCCCTAAAGACTCTCGTTGGGATCCAGATCGGCAGTGTACGGAAATAGTACAGAAGTCTGGGGAGTGCCATCATTTTAAGCAGTGCAACTCTGCCCATGACCGACAGCGGGAGCGTTGCCCAGAACTCCATAGATTTTTACAGTGCCCTAACACACCGGCTTATGTTACCTTCTAGCAAATCTTGGTCCACATGATAGATCCGGACCCCTAGGTAGGTGATGCACGCTGGTTCCCACCTAATGGCACCCAGCTCAGCAGGCGGGGGGAGACTCCGTCGCACCGGAAAGAGGCATGTCTTGGACCAGTTCACCGAAGACCGGAAACCCTCCCAAAACTGGAAAACAGAGAGGTCGCTCCCTCTAGGTCCTCACCGACCTCCTGGAGAAACAAGAGCAGATCATCAGCGTATAATGAGATGTATTGTTGGTCTCCCCGATGAACCAGCCCATTGTACAATCGCCCTAGTCTTGCCTGTGCCGCCAAGGGCTCTATCGCCAATGCAAATAACTGGGGCGATAACGAGCATCCCTGTCTCGTGCCTCTCTGAATTGAATATTGACCCGAGATCACCTCGCCCAGTTTAACCCTCGCTGCGGCCAAAGAGTACAGTTGACAAAAACGTTGCCCAATCCGAATCTATCCAAGACTTTACAAAGGAAGGGCCACTCCAGGCTGTCAAACGCTTTCTCGATGTCCACAGAGAGCACCGCCGCGGAGCTCCCATCTGACTGATTATCCGCCATGACTCTAATAAGTCGGCGAATGTTCGAAGCTGTGCACCTCGTGGGGATAAAGCCCGCCTGGTCCACGTGAATCAGAGACGTCATGTGTGGTAATAACCGGGATGCCAAGATGCGGCTCAGGATTTTGTAATCCACCGACAACATGGATAAGGGCCGATACGAGGCTAGGTCCGCCTCCGACCATCCCGGTTTCAAGAGTGGGATTATCAGGGCCTCACGCATCGATCCCGGCAGGCGCCCCTCTGCCACCGCTTCCTTGTAAACCTCCAGCAAGACGGGGGCCAGAACATCAATGTATTGAGCGTAGAACTCGATGGGCAGCCCATCTGGTCCCGGCGTCTTGTTCCGGGCCATTTGTTTAAATGCCCCGCGTATTTCAGCTAAAGTGATATCCAGACCCAGCTCATCCGCATCGACTGCCTCCAATCGCGGCAGGAGGAGTCCCTCTAGATATTCATCTATGTCCTCAGTTGCGTTCCCCCTCCTGCTGCTATATAGAGCTTCATAATAAGTGGCAAAACGAGATAGCACCAACTCCTGTGAATGGGTCAGGGTGCCGTCGTCCAGTTCTATCCGCATAACCAGCCCACTCCGTTGTATCGGGTTAGCCAGCCTAGCCAACAGCGTGCCAACTTTGTCTCCCTCCGCATGTACTCTCGCCAGGTACCCCTCTGATCAAAACATCGTAGCCGTTCCGAGATACCCCCTTTGATCAAAACATCGTAGCCGTTCCGTTTCAGCTGCCACTTTCTCCTTGGCTTCCAACAATTGCCCCTGCAGGGACGGCAACTCGGGCCTCCTCCGCTCCAGTTCCCTCAGGGCCTCTTCCGCCCTTGTCATGTCAGCCACCATCGATTTCCTAGCTCCCACATATTTACTGATGCATAGCCCCTGACAACTACCTTTAAGGCATCCCATTCCAACCCCCTTGAACTTGCTGTACCCCTGTTTCCCCGAAAATAGTCATCAATACTCTCACCTACTTCCGTCCTAAACACCTGATCTTCCAGTGTCTCAGGGCGTAAACGCCATGTCGGTATCGCTGTCCTCACCCTTTGCCAATCCAGCGACAGCAATAGTGGATTGTGGTCAGAGATAGTTCGAGCAAGGTACTCGGTACGTGCCACCATATGTGCTATCAGGGGGGAGCACAACACAGCATCAATGCGCACGTGTAGGTCATGCACAGAGGAGAAGAACAAATAGTCTCTATCATGAGGGTGTTGAGCCCTCCACACATCAATGAGTCTCCAGTGATCTTACCAATCGGATCTAGTTTTAGCTAAGGTCCGAACTGGTGTCGCTGCCAGTGGAGGGTGCGACCTATCCAGGTCCACATTCAAGATAGCATTAAAATCCCCTCCCACAATTGCTGGACCAGCTAATAGGGGCGCCAGCGCTCCTGATAATGTAGCTAGGAAGCGAGCTTGCTCAGTATTCGGGGCATATATGCTGCACAACACAACATCCCTTCCGTACAACCTGCCCTCTACCGCTACATATCGGCCTTCTCGATGCAGTACCTGTCTAGTGACCTGGAATGGGACTACGGCCCGGATCCAAATGAGCACCCCCCTAGCAAACCTAGAATAAGCTGTACTGTAGACCTGGCCCCTCCACCTCCGTTGTAAAGCCTGGCCCTCCACCTTGGTAAGATGTGTCTCCTGCAACAAGGCTATGTGCACCCCCCTCCGCAATAAATAAGCATGGACCTTATGTCGTATAGTCATGGTATGCAGGCCTCTCACATTCCAAGTGATGCATTTCCGTTCACGTAACGTCCCCATTACTGTAGCTTCGCTTCTCCCTCCTCAGCACAATAACCGCGCCCACACCAGTATTAACCCCCATAAACTCAACACCCCAAACAGCACTCCCAGCCCACCCCCCCAGGACAGGACCCAAGTCGTCAGACCCCATCCAAACAATCACAACAAACTTAGCACACTACCCTGTAGTAGTCACTACAGGCTGCCTTAAGGGCAATAGGGATGCGAGTCAGCCCCGACGGGCAGCAGCCCCGGCCCCAGCCTCCCAGCCCACAACCCACAGCAGCAGCATGTTTAGTTATAACAAACTGATACGTTACCAGGGGCACCATCCCCTCAGAATGCAGTCCAAAGGCATAACATGGTAGAGAATGTCTACAGGTCATCCGCCGACCTCGGTGTCACCTCCGGACCCATAGTACTGTCTGCATCTGACAATTCAGCCCCCGATTGTCTCTTGTCCTCATCCGAGTCGGAGCCCCTGTTCGATTCCCCTCTCTGCGATCCCGTCAACGCCGCCGCCAGTGCGCCCTGCTTATCAGCCGCCAGTTGCGTCCGCAGAAGGGCCTGTTGATTTTTATTCAGCTTCCGGATGCGTTGCGATTTGCGTGGCCTTGGCGGTTTCGGTTGATCCCGATCTCCTCTGCCCCTGCGGTCAGTCCCTGCTCTGTATGATTCCAGCCACATCCAGGCGTCGTCAGGGGTCAGGAAGAAGTGGGTCGATCCATCCAGAATGACTCGCAGTTTAGCTGGGAACAACAGAGAGTATTGGATCCCCTCATCCCTGAGTTCCTTCTTGACGGGTAGGAAGGAGGCCCTATGACGTTGCACATCTTGCGTATAGTCTGGGAAGAGCGTGACCGTGCCGTTCTCCACCTTGAAGGGCCCCTTTGTGCGTGCGTTCTGGATCAATAAATCCCTATCTTTAAAGTGAAGGACTCTAGCGACCACGGGACGAGGCGGATGGCCCAGCGCCGGCGGCCTGGCCGGGACCCTGTGCACCCGTTCGAGCGTGAAAAAGGGGGAAAGGCCCTCCGGGGCAACCTGCGTGCGGAACCAGTCCTCCAGGTAAGCCATCATGTCCGTCCCCTCCACTTTTTCAGGCAATCCGACCACTCTCACGTTATTCCGTCAGTTTCGACATTCCGCATCTTCGGTCCTCTTCTCCAGCGTGACCAGACGCTGCAAGGCATCCTCCAATTTGCGTTCCACTGTCACCACTGCTGGCTTCAAGTCCTGAATCACCAGTTCCATCTCTTTCACCCTATCTACCAGCTTCGCGTGGTCGGCTTTCAAGAGCCCAAGCCCTGTCGCAACTTGCGAGATATCATTATGCAAGGACTCCTTTGATGCCGCAATCGCCTCTAGAATTTTGTCCAATCGTTCGTTCAGCCTCCGTTCTACCCCTGTGCGTTCATCGCTTCCCCCGCCATCCTGGGAATCCGTTTGTGCCCCAGCTTACTCCGCTTTAGTTTTTGGCTTCATTATGGTCCAGAGAGATCGCTCGACTCGCTTAGAAGAGCCGCCCGCACCACAGGGAGCACCCAAGGAGCGTCCGGGCCGGAATAGCCAGCAGCGTCCTTCAATCCACGCTAGTTCGCACCGTTCAGTGCTCATCAGCAGTTCAAAGCTCCAGGCCGGTCGCGCACCCTGCCCCAAGCGTCCTCAGTGGCCGCACCCCGGGTCAACTCTAGGGGCAAAAGACCTCCAGATATCGGCTGTCCGCTCCCGCTCCGTTGGCAATGTGCCCAGCTCTCAATGGATATCTCGTGCTCCTCCCAGCTACTAATGGACACCTTCACTCCTCATCAGCGCTACGCCGTCTCCCCCCACCAGCGTTCAAGCGAATGGGGGGCGCTGCAGGCTCAGTGCTCCACCCGATCTGCAGAACCAGGTCCGTTATCATTTGTTAACTGAGAGCCTTATTCACAACACCTACTGTCCAGTACGCACAGCCTGGATCCTAGGAGGCAGCCCCCACCTCCCACTCGCCACCAAGCAGTCCACCATACCAGTCCTCAGGATGCATGAGACATGGGAGGCCAGTGATGCAGCAATCAACGCAAAGCAGATTCCACCCGCGCTCCCCAGCCATCCATTCCTCCATTCATCCCCAGCGCTCCTCGGGACAAGGCAGGTCGCTCCGCGGTGAGGGCGCTCTGCTACCTTACTCAGTATTCACCCCAGGAAGTCCGCCCTCGGTGTCGTTGTAATGCCGTAGTCCTGCCCCGGCAGGCATTCACGTAGGACCGGGCGGAGGTCCGGAGCCCACTTCTCCCAGGGTCCCTTTACAGACACAGAGGCCAGTTATGCGTCTCTCGCAGCCCCACTCTGGCCGCAGATCGGGCAATCAGTTCCCCTGCAGGGTGTCCGGGTTCACCAGGCGCCGGAAGGCAGCAATCAGCACCCCACGGCCCGCACCTCGCATGCACTGTCCAGCGGGTCAGGACTCCACAGAGCAGCAGCCGGTCAGGTCTTTCGCTCTACGGATCTTCTGGACCCTCCGCTGAACGCCAAGGCAATCGTCCCCTCGGCTGCACGCCCTGCACATCAGCGGCTTCAAGGGGCCGCAGCGACAGCCGCCATCTTAGGATGCACCAGGGGTCACTTCCAGGGTCGCCGAGCCCAGATCGTACCGATCAGTAGTGCCAGCTCTCCGGTCTCTGGTACGTAGTCACCAGTGTCGTCATGTACTTCCGCACCACAATCGCTCCGGCAAAGTCGGTGCTCCAGGCGTCCCAGTGATGTTCACGGATTGGCGATGGCGGCCGCCGCCATTTTACAAGTTTGTAGCATTGACCGCTGCTCCGCCGTCCAGCCCAAACGTCGTCACGGAGCACTCCGCTGCCGCGAAAACAGTCGCGGGATGTGCCCCCGGCAGTCCTATAACCGGATCAGCGTCTGTGGCAGCTTTCAGGAGTCTCAGTCAGGATGAAATACGGGGTCAGGCGCGGAGCTATCTGCTCACGCCACCGTCCCCATCGGTGCCTAAGCCACACCCCCTGTGTACCATCTCTTGATGTGCAATAATATGACGCCTGGGATCTGTGGCAGCCCATTTGGGACAGATATTTGGTAGGAGGACTTGATTGTGCCTGTTTGCGTAAGATAACATGACTAAATACCTGCAGTGTTTTATTCATTTTGAGGAAATATGATTCACTGAAGATCGGTAATTATAGTTTTATTGTGAGCACACTGGTATCTCGATTTGGATTATTTGAGAAATTTATCATGCAAATATGACGGCTGGAAATTAA
Organism: Lissotriton helveticus; assembly: GCF_964261635.1. Classification (NCBI taxonomy): domain Eukaryota; kingdom Metazoa; phylum Chordata; class Amphibia; order Caudata; family Salamandridae; genus Lissotriton; species Lissotriton helveticus. The sequence goes on from NC_136065.1 coordinate 1,937,504,719, forward strand.
GTATAGAGAATATGATTGCCACATTCTAATTTTCCAGCAGGAACTCCTCATGTGACTTAAAACCTAGTTTCCATAGAAAAAGCGCCGTTTGACGAATCTTCGCGAAATTTTCAAAACTAATGGGGTGCTCCAGTCAGCTCCTGTCTTGAAAGTTTCGGGGTGATTCGTCGAGCCGGTGCCGAGAAAAAAGGGGGGTCCCAGAACGCGTTTTCCCCATGTTAATTTCCATATGAAAAATTGGAGCAGGTTACAGCCCGAACTGCTGAATGGAATTACACCAAATTTGGCAAAAAGGTAGCCCTTGGTTCGGAAAGAGACCTTTTTTTTAAAATGGTGTAATCTGTTCAGCAGGTTCTGAGAAATTAAAAAAAGAAAAATATCGATATCTGAGCACAGAGGAGGCACGAGCTTCACTCTGATTGGCTGCCAACACTACAAACCAGGAATTGTTGGCAGCCATCTTGTGACTCGGTAACCGAGTCACAAGAAAAGAGTAAATAAAAGGTAAAAAATAAGAAAAGGGGGCAGGGTAGAAACACCCTGACCCCCTAGGCCTGTTCAGTGTGTCCCACAAGGACCCCTAGGTCCCAAAAAAGCATTTCGGCCAAATTTGCACTGGGGTTGCAAATCCGGCTGCGGGAAAAAAAAACGTGTTTCGTTATTGGTAAGCCCCCGGGTGGGCCAGGTCCCGGGGGCATACCCGAATTATATTGCGGGGGCCCACAGGGGGCCCCCGTAGCTCCAGTGACCGCCACCTCCCCGGGAGTTGGCGTGAGAGTTTAACTGATTGACCAGCTGACGTGCGGTCCTGCACCATGCTGGTAGCGCTGTTGTTTTAATTTTTTCTATCTAACTTCTGCCTCATTTTTAATTACTCGCATTGTGCTGTGGCTACTATTGTGCTCTCTCTTGAGACTCTCCCTACTTTGCTAGCATTGGCTTCAAAACGCCCCGGTCCACCGCAGCCTCCCTTAGCTGTTTGCTGTGGAGGGCGAGTTGAAACCTGACCGCCGAAATTCCCCGCTTCCGGTCGGCCACTTCTAGACGCCATCTTGGTAGTTGTCTGGGCTTCTTGGCTCCACCGGTATTTTACTCGAGATGGTGCGGGAGCACTGAAGGCGCGCCAAAGGCAAGCCCGTCTGCGCCTGTACGCCGCCTCTCGCCAGGAATGCTGGCCGGGGTTCCTTAGGATTGTGCACCTATTCTAGGGAAGAATTACTAGCAGTCAATTCCGCGGCTAAGGTATTCAGTGCGCCTCCATTAAGTCCTCTGGAGGGGCCTTTTTGTTGTTCGTGCTGTAGAAATGTCTCCCCTACGCTATTGCCTCGTCTACCCCCTCCCACCTCTCAGCCCAGGCAGTGGCTAAAAATTCTCCATCTAAATGTTAGGTCATTGGCTAAGCACGATCTAGAAATGTATGACTTGGTCACGGAGGAATCTCCGGATGTGTTTTTTCTGACTGAGACTTGGCTTAACGACGATATGGTGGCTGAACCAAATTTAGCACTGCCTTCTGGGTACGCCATTTGTATGGTTAATAGAGATTCCAGGGGAGGTGGCATTGCGGTGATTTTTAAATCTTGTTACTCATGCCTTTTTATTAAAGAGCTAATTGAGGGCTGTGAATGTGCTTGTTTCAGTATTACCGCGAGTACTCATCTGACCTTATCAGGACTGTTAGTTTATCGCCCGCCGAGGCCCGCCACGAAATATAAAGCTGCCCTATTGGAGGCTATTTGCATGCTCGCTGTGGGTACAGCTAACTTTAGCATTTTGGGCGATTTTAATTTGCACTTTGACTTGGTGCAAGACACTGAAATCTGCAGTCTGCCTGCAGGTCTGGCTGCGTGCCAACTAACGTTTTAACTCCCTCCCAGACTTATCTAAGTCGCTGTGTCGTGGTCTATCTTAATTCAAACGCTATACCATCATAGATCCACCCAAATAAAAATGAAAAAAGTGTGGACCAGGGAGAAAGCACCTCACGGTAGCAACACCAAGAAGACCGCTGGCTGGTACTCGTCAGCAGGTCCACTTATCATCATCGGTTACTTTCTCTCTGCGAGAAAAGAAAAACACGTTTGTGTGTAATTAACAAAAATCTCAAGCCCATGAAATCAAGATCAATATAGAAACATAAATGTGAATGCAATATCTATACATGCTATTGACATGCATGCCCTTTGGACCCCGTGAGGATATGGACAGACAATCCTCACCTCTAAAAGTTGGTGAAGCTAACTAGCTTGAGATAACTTTATTCGATGCCGCTAGCTTCCCAAATTAAAAATGGTTCCCTTCAAACAATGATCAATTATTGTGAGCCAACATGTTTCGTTGCCAAGGAACAGTTCGGTCAACTTTGTAAGGGCTACTGGGGTTCCAAATCAATACTTGATGGGAGGTTCACATCAAACCTATGATGGTATAAAATACAAAAAAGGAGAGAAAAGCGCCAACTGTGAACACACACTTCTCAACAGTGATCTACTCCGTCTTCAGTCATAATACAGTGCAATTCCCGTACCATCTGGTTACGTCCATACTGCATACCTGCAACCATTAAAAAAAGGGGTACACCATGCGCAATGGATCGCGTTTCCCCGCAGTGATTGCCCACAGGTCCTATCACCTGCAAAGAATTTTTGAACAATCATATTTCAACAGTATATAAAATACAACATTGCCAACATGTGCAGCTCTGCATTCTCCTAGCCGCATCACGCGTTTAAAGTCTTGGGCAGGATGTAGCACACTCATAGCCATTAGTATCGTAATGCAAACACGGGTGCTGCGCCGCCATCTATTACCATGTGTTATTCAAAATCTGCAGACTACTCTCTTCAATCAGATCCAATCAAAAATGATAAGCGAGGGCGCCTTACATTCATAATCATGCACCAAATGTACAACATTGCCAGCCATCATAGTCGGAACCATCTCCTGTACCGTGCCATAGTCAGGTAACCAAAAATCTGGCTGTTTAAACGAAGAACATCCCGCATTCAAGCCCAACTAAAATAAAAGCGGTGCAGGAGCTTGCGCGTGTCCGGTCCTCAATTAGGTGAAACACGGGGATAGTCCAAAAGGGTGTCTAAATGCCTGCTCCTTCTCTGCGCAGATCACATCAGTGGCGTGATTCTCGTGGGACGTCCTCAACTTGGCGGCCATCTTGGAACAGTTTAAAAGAACTAAAACCCGTCGGCCATCTTGAAACAGGTTACAGATACTGGCATTTATGGTGTTGCTGTTCATATATATAAACTTAGTAAAACAAATAAGAACCCTACGCGGAGTATGTGATTAACTACACTGAATAACTCCAAGGATAATAAACGTATATACAATTTTAAATGTATTTTTGGCCAACTGTTCATTACAAAGCAGGTCCATCGGATTGAGGCAATGAATTATAATAAGCACGTGCGGCCTCCATGGAGATGATGATAACAACTCCCTCCGCCATCATGTGCATAGTATATATTTCCCCCTCAGTGCAGTTTTAGTAACCATATTTCAAAGTGCGCGGTATAGTACTCAACGGACCAGAGATCACCCGGCATGTGTGGTTATATACTGTCATGTACGATCAGAGGAATCAAAGGCATTGTGCTGGAATCAAACTAGACCATTAAACGCAACTACGGTCTTGTACATTTACTCCACTCAATGGAGTCATTCAGTCCGAGCTTATCTGCTTTCTCGGAAAAGATCCACTTCGCCTCCTTTCTGGCCAGGATGGATTCAATGTTATGGGTCTCGCCCATAACCCTTTCAAGAACAGGTCCCTGGGGTCCTGCTGTTTATCTTGAAAATATTGAACCAGTCGTGTGGTTAATTTCTTGGCCTTCAAAGTACTAAGGTGTTCCTGTTAAATTGGTGTTCGATTCCAGCTAAATGGTCGAAAGGCCGTACTTCTGATGCAAGCCCATGGTATAACGACTCGCTGACCCCTCTACGGAAGGCCTGTATGAAATCAGTGCGTGAGTGGAGAAAGGACTACGACCCAATGAAAAAAACATGCTATTTGACCGCAATTAAACACTATTACAGAACTATCTGTACTGTTCAAGTGGCCTACTATGCCAACGAAATAAAGCTTAGCCTTAACCCTGCCAGATGTATCTTCAAGATCCTTAAAGAGCTTAGGGTTAGAAAAAATTCAGCATCCGTTATCTCATCTGAGCAGCAGTGTGAGGAGCTGGCCACTTTCTTTGTTGAGAAAGTCCATACCATCTATCGGTCCTTCCCACAAGGGTCTTCTTCTCCTCCTATAGCGCTTTGTGGATCCCCGCCACTGCACCCTCTGACGGCTAGCCCCAGTATTTCGCGGGATGAGTTTATTCGGCTGAGTAGAAAAGTTAAATCTGGCTCTCCGGCCGATCCTTTAAAGCCTGTTCAGGTTAGAGATTCACTCTCTCTTTTCCTGGCCCCGCTGTGTCAGATAGGTAAAACCTCTTCTTCCACAGCGGCGGTCGTGGGTATCTCCTATTCTTAAAAAATCATCGCCTGACCCGGCAAAACTGGAAATTTTCGACCAATATGTCTCCTCCCATGGGTGGCTAAGATAACAGAGGCGCATGTCAACAACATACTAATGAGTTTCCTGAGCACCCATAACATCTTGGATCCATCTCAAAATGGCTTCCGCCCTGGTCACAGCACGGAGACTGCTCTCCTGGCTGTGACAGAACATCTGCGGACCATTATTGATTCCGGTCAGACGACGGCACTGATCTTGCTTGATCTGAGTGCCGCCTTTGATACGGTCTTGCATGGGATTCTGTTACAGCGGCTGGAAGAAGATGGGGTGGTTGGTCTGGCTCTAGAATGGTTCAGATAATTTCTGACCGAAAGATCCTTCCGAGTGTCGGCCCCCCGTTTCTCTCTCAGGCGCATCCCATTGACCAGGGGGTGCCTCAGGGCTCTGCACTAAGCCCTATATTGTTTAACTTGTATGTTCAGCCTCTTGCAGCGGCCGCCAGGCACTGGTGCCTCACCATGGTCTTGCATGCAGATGATACGCAGCTGGTGGTGGCCCTGGCAGATGGTTCCACATCGGATGCTTTTAGGTTTAGAAGTGGCCTGGCTGCCATTCCAGAATGGATGACAATACACTGCCTCCAGCTGAACGCAAGCAAAACAGAGGTTCTGTTAGTGGGGGAAGAACTTGAGCTTGTGGAGTGAGCAATGGTGGCCAAACATTCTTGGTAGTACCCCCACCCCTAAGTCAGTGGTTAAGAACCTGGGGGTATAGATAGACTCCTCCCTTAGTTTTCAAGACCATACTAAAAAAGTTGCCGATACCTGCTTTGGCCTCCTTCGGGGTCCTAAGCCCCTTCTGAAGTTCTTTGATCCACCTACGCTCCAGCTGATTGTTCAGTCTGCTATTCTATCCAGACTAGACTATGCTAGTTCTCTCTTGCTGGGGGCTAATCAGGCTGAAGTTCTGCGGTCGCAGCGTATTCAGAACACTGCCGCCAGAGCCTTGCTGGGACTTCCGCGGACCTGCCCCTCTGCGGGCGCTATCCGGAGATTTCAGTGGCTACCTATGGCTAAGCGCATTCAATTTAAGATGCTGTGTCGATCCTTTAAGATCTTGAAGCTTGCCTCGCCCAGTCTGCTATCTAATTTGCTAACCCCGTATGTTCCTAGCCTCCAGCTGTGCTGTTTGGGGCAGCACCTGGTTAGTGTTCCCTGTGTGAAACGTCTTCAGGCCGGGGGTCGTTTCTTCCGCTGCTTGGCAGCCAAGTTATGGAATTCCTTGCCTCTTCAGATCCGTAGGATGGAACATCTGCTGGACTTTAGGAAAGCAATTAAAACCTTCCTCTTTCCTTTAGCCTAGTCTTTTCGGCCTTCTTTCCTGTTCTTGGTGGTTTACTGTTTTGGATCCTAGGTCCGTTATTCTGATGCTGGCAGCGCCGGGACGCCTCTTTGCTGGGGCAGCTGTACGCTATACAAATCTAGGTAACATAACATTTTTAAAACAAATAAGTGTGTGTGGGGCTCAAGCCCCCCACACACCCTGGGGACCACCACCTTCCCGGGGCTTTATTAATTAAATGTGCGGGGCACACGGCCCCCCAGGAGCTCCGGGGACCGCCACCTCCCCACGGCTCTGTTTATTATTTTTTATTTTTAAATGTAGGTGGGGGGCTCGAGCCTCCCACACGCCCCGGGGACCAGCACCTCCCTGGGGCACCAAATATTCAAATTTGGGGGTCCGTAACTGACCCCCGGCCCCAGGGACCACCACCTCCCCGGGGCTTTCCAAACATCGGGAGGGGGTCGCACGGCCCCCCCTCCTGGAACCCTTGATGGCACTGGGTACCACCACACCCCAGGGCCGGCTCCTGCAATTTGCCTGGGTGCCCACACGCGGGACATTGCTGTTTGTTATGGCAGGGCAGGAGCACGCCATAACAAGCAAAGCAGAATTGCAAGTTAGCCGCACCCCTTGCTCAAAAGCAATGCCGGCTCCCGCAGGAGGCAGGTAGCCGGCAGGGACCATGGGGGCTTCCCCACGGTCCCCAACTTAGAGGCCAGGCCTGTGGGATGGGGTCCCTGAGGCCAGAAGTGGCCTGGGAGGGGGGCCACGCGCCCTCTCTCCCTTATAATTAAAAAAACACAGAAAGGTCGGCCTCGGGAGATGGGGTCCCAGGGGCCATAATTGGTCTGAGGAGGGGGGCATGCGGCCCCCCTCCCAAAAATAAATAAAATAAAAAGACTGTCCAGCCCCCGGGGGATGGGGTCCCCGGGGCCATAATTTTACACCACTCTGCAACGCAGCTTCTTGTGCACTGCTCGTGGGGCGATGAGGTCCTCTTGTGTCCTGAAGACCTAAGGACACAAGTGGACTTCATCCTCCTAGTGCCAGAAGTCGTGTTTGCAGCGTGGTGTAAAAAGGGGTGTGGCCTCTGAACACCTCTGCAACGCACCTCTGTGGCGCTTACTGGCGGTACCTGGTGTGCTAGTTGGCCCCAGAGACCCTCAGGATTCAAGGGGACTTAATCCCTTAACTTACAAAGCGCCAGGGGGCGCGTTTGCACCGTGGTGCAGGGAAGAGGCGGGGACTGATATAACAAGTTAGCAATCTTGCTGAGTGGGACTTACTGAAGGTAATAAAAGGGGTAGTTGGCCCCCAAAGTTGACGTTGGAGGCAAACTACCCCTCCTGTTATCTCCAGTAAATCCCACACAGTGGGATTGCTAAAAGGTGTTTGGAGGCCAGGCTCACCTTTCTCCACCACTCTGAAAACAAGACTGCTATGTTATAGTTAGAAATTAGCATTTAAAAAACCTTTGAAATTCACTGAAAAAAACAGCTTTCAGGGACATTAGTGTGAGAAATTAGCATTTAAAAAAATGTTGAAATTCACTGAAAAAACTATTGGTTTCAGGCACGTTATAGTTAGAAATTAGCATTTAAAAAATCCTTAGAAATTCACCCAAAAAAACATAGGTTTCAGGGACATTATAGTTAGTTGGACTTTTCACTCGTACAAAACCAGAGAAATTCGGCTGTTAAAGTTAGTTCGACTAACTATAACTCGCACCTCCGCAATGCACTGCTAATGACGTCACATATTACATAATTCAGACATTGTCAGTGACATCACTGATGACATCACTTATGAAATCTCAATGACATCATCCACGTGAAAATCTTATGCACCTCCTCACACCCTAATATAACCTTTGATGCACCCACTGTAAAATACAGACTACCATTTTCGAAACCATAGACCCACCAATACCAGTTACTACATACGCACTCACTGATTACTAGGTCTTCACTCACATCCACTCATTCACCCATACAGTCACTCATACAGTACTCATCAATACAACACCATCATATGCACTCATACACCTATACAGACCACCACCATTTATCCAGAGTTACTCACATACCTAGTCAGTCATGCAAAGAATCTATCATACTTCTATTTACTCACCTATACAGATATACACACACCACATCACTTATTCATTCAGATACTAATGCATACTTACTCTCTTATGCAATCACTGATACTAGTACACACTCATCCATACAGCCACTTTCACAATCACTGACTCTCACGTATAGTCATTTATATACTCCAACTCTCACATACACTGCCTTTTACATATGTAGTTACTTGGACATGTACCACTGAGACATCCATTCACTCACCAACACACCCATACACACACCCACCTACCCATACAGCTGTTTCCACATGCACTCTTGAACCCATACACCCAGTGAATCAACCACTCACACATCTATGCACAGTCGCACACCTCCCACCCACACACACACACACACACACAGGCACCCATACAAATACTCAGGCAACCAATCAATAACCCATATAGACACTCATATAGCTACTGACCAACCCATGCAGCAGCTTACACAACAGACAGATATTCACACAGTGTAGTCACTAACCCATGCATTCTGTAAGACACATTTAATCACTCACTTATACAGTCAGTCACGCACCTACTAAATCCTCCATCCAGACGCTTATACACCCACTCATTCTTCAATACACCTTGGCATATATCTAAAACATATTTAAACTTTATAGAAACACACAGTCACTGGATGATGTCATCAGTGAAGTCATCAGTGATGTCATTTGAGATGTCATCAGTGATGTCACTGACCGTGTCATGAATTATGTAATATGTGACGTCATCAGCAGTGCATTGAAGGGGCATGAGTTTTAGTTAGCTGAATTAACTAGAACGGCCGAATTTATCTGGTTTTGTACGCGTGAAATGTCCACCTAACTAGAACGTCCCTGAAACCTATGGTCTTTTCAGTGAATTTCTAAGGTTTTTTTAAATGCTAATTTCTAATTATAACATGCCTGAAACCTATGGTTTTTTCAGTGGAAAAAAAATAAAATATATATATATAATATATACACACACACACACACACAAATTATTTGCAATATACAAGGTTGTATATCATTCTGAAATATTCTTGCTTTATTGATATATTCTGTGGTTTCAAAAGTCAAAATGCATCAACCCCCACTAACAATTACTACAAATACAAACGTTGAAACGTTTCAGTTCCTGCTATATCTGTAATCCAGCATACTGGGGGACACCACTCTATTTTACAAAATAATGATCAGTCACTTAGAAGTTTAAAGGAGTATTGTCGCTTGCCTAAGAATGATACACTGTCCAGAAAATTATACGAGCTTGCCCCTAGGAATTTTGTTCCCAAAGGCCATTACATGTTTGCACTGTATATTCATTTTTTTAAAACGCTTATTGTGCCCTAATATGTTATCCACCCTCCCAAAATAAGTCCAGCTTTCCTCATATTTCTGAAAACCAACATATTTGTTATTTATTTGCACTAAACAGCTGCCTCCATCTCGCTCCAAAATAATCTAAAATTGTCCCCAAAATTATTGACAATTTACTATAAAAAATGTTGTTGGCAATTTACTATAAAATATGTGGTTTAGTAGACTACTGTATATTTGTGTGTAAAGACGTAGTGACTTCATCCTCCTGTGTACCAGTTGTGTCCCTTAAATTGACGTTTCTATGACTTTGAGAATATGTGCATTTGTTACCAATGGTTTGTAAATTGGTCTCTAAACTTTCGAATATGCCTCCAGGCAACCTGTTCTTCTGCACTCCTAAAATAATGTGAATTGGTTCTGAATACGCTGGAGTTACTGTCCCAATGTGCTTCAGAGTTTTCTCCAGTAAAGCTATATTTTTCACCAAAAACCTTACAGTTTAGCACCATAAATGCTATGGTAGCAATACCTGTATGCTTGTATGTCCCCGTTTTTTTTTGTTCCTGAATATATGTAGTCTTTGTCCGAAATGATTATGTTAGTTGTGCAGAGTACTGCAGACATTTCAGCAAAGATGTTCAGATTTATCACAATAAGCTCACTATTCCCCACATGGAATCTCCTCATTTGTTTGCAATCCCGCTGTATAGATATCAACAATATGTCTGTATAATATCCCCAAAATATTATTGTTTTTTTTTGTTCATAATGTTGTACGTTTGCCTTAAGAGGTTGTGTATTCGTGCCACGACATGGAGTGGATTTGTCTCCAAATTTATTCAGCTATATCCCTATGCATGCTGCAAATTTGTGTCACAATAGTATGCAGATGTTTCCCTAAAGGTGCTGCTAGAATGACTCTCAAAACGGCGTTAATTGATCCACCGAGGTACTGTGAATTTGTCCCAATATTTGTTTTTAACTTGCTTTGATTTCATCCCTAATTGCAAAATAAATTTGTCACTTAAGCAGACAGATTTAACCCTCTTCTTCTAATTCTCCTCTCAAGATAGAGTAATTGTGGCTATGAAGACACTGTAAACCATTTTACTAGAATTCATCGAGTGTGGCCCAAGGAATTTTTTATGTTTTCGGATTTGCTGTGGATTCATGCCATCAAGTGGAGTGGATTCGTCTCTAAACATATGTGATCTAAATTTGTCACTTTAAATTACAGTTTGATCTCTAAACATGCTGTTAGAGTAACCCTAAAAAATGCTGGTATTTGACCCTCCAATATAATGCAAATTTGTCCCCATATTTCTTTTAATCGTGCTTTTATTCTATCCCTAAATAAAACAGAATTTTGTTGTCTAAGCTGACACAATTTAACTCTGTTCTCCTAATTCTCCTCTCAAGCTTTGGCAAGGGTGGCTTTGGAAACCTTTCAACATTTTTACTAGAATTCAACCTGCATGTCCTTAGGAATTTTGTTTGTTCTCGAACATGCTGTCAAAATATTTTGCTAGATGCTTGTGCCCAAAATACTGCCAGCTTTTACTCCTTCCATCTGCTTCAAGTCTGGCCCAAATCTGAGCTGTCTCCACAACAGTGCTGTTAGCCTTTCCAGGGGAGTATTGTTAAGATGTATACAAAATGATTTGTATGTCCCCAAAAGGCTTGTTATGTATCCTATTAATCTTTTAAATCTGCTCCTAAAATATTGTAACAAGGTCCTCAAATTTCACCAAATCTAAGTGTTCTAAAGGCATTTTGCTTATCAACAAAAACGCAACATGAATATGTATCCAAAAGTTATTGAAAAACGTGCTAAATTGTTGTCTGAAGTAGTGCCTCAGAAAATACTGGGCTTTGTTTAAATCTGATGCTCTTGTTTGTATGTTTCCAAAATGTTTGAGTAAAGTCACTTTATGTAAAAATTCAGCTTTGTTCAAGTTTGAACTCACTCTTATTATTGGCCATAAGTGAGTTTGAAAGAGCTACAAATACTTAAGGCGCAAGGCTTTTAGTCTTTCTAAAAGGCACAATCAACCTCATTAGGAACGCCTGGGTAAGTCTGAATTTTTCAAATGTGAGTTGAGAGAAACTGCACGTTGACCTTGTGGTTTGTGCCAGCTCAGATTTCTCCCTCTTTTACCTGTAGGAATTTGTGCATGGAAAACGTGATTTCACCAGTTGGTAAGCATGCAAAGCTTGGAATTAGTAAACTCTCAAATATTGTAGCAGAGAAGGTATTTTACTTTTGCCTTTTTACCAACTGCAATTTGTAGGCACCTTATGGTGGTCAAAATGCTTTGATCTTTGCAGGAGCTGCGTTGCCAATTTTACTATCTAGTTTCAATTATTTCTTCCTTTGACATAATGACATCCTTTTAAATCCATACAATTCTGCTTCACACCTGTTACTCTGATATCTTTTTGACTTTAAAAGAGTTTTTGCAACTTCTCATGCCCCAGTATCAAAGTCACAGCAGATAATTCACCACAAGTGGGGTGGTCTGTGAGAGTTCAGGTACCAAACATGTGAAATGCTAATTTCTTATTGGAAATGACTCCAACCTGTAGCAAATCAGTTATTTTTTTTGATTGTCGCATGAAAAAAACTAATTCCAGGTAGTTGGGTAAGAACTCGAAGGCATGCCATGCCTTTTTTTGAATCTGCGTGCCCATTATCACATTTATTTTAATCTTGTGGGCTCTCAGTGTTTAGCCAAGATCTTGTGGGTAAGGGTTTTACTTGGGGCAAGTAACTGGGCATGGATTTTAGAGAGTTCCATAGTATTGAGACTAACACTGACTTTGGTTACAGCGAGGACAACACATGGGAGCCGGAGGAGAACCTTGATTGCCCTGACCTCATTGCTGAGTTCTTGCAGTCTCAGAAATCAGCCCACGAAACTGACAAATCAGACAGCAGCAAGCGCAAGGCGGAGTCTGACAGCGAACTGGGTGACGAGAGTAAGCCAAAGAAGAAGAAAGAGGAGGTGAGACTGGCATGGTGAGACTTGGGAGCACTGCAGTGCTCTCCAATGGCATCCAACAAACAGGTGATCACTGCATCCTGGGAGGTTGACTTAAGGGAGGCTAGTGTCTAAGTGGGAGCTTGACCTAGGGCAAACAGGTACATCTATCCCCAAAAAATACCCCAAGAGATGCTGTAGTCTACTTGAAGGAGTTTGACCTGAAGAGCGCATGGACTCCTACTCCAACGCCTTTCTCTTGGATAGGCTATTTACTGTTTACATCCAGGAACCTTACCTAAGAAAGGCTGGTCTCCTCTTCCCAGAACCCTACCCTAACGAAATCAGTTGTCCACACCAGGTAGTGTGGCCCAAGGAAGTCTGATGTGCCTTTCAAACGGCCTATCCTGAAGGCAGATATTGTCCACAACCAGGAGTCTGCCTCTGTACTGCTCGTCTTTCTGTCCGTTACAACATTGTATGGGATGCTAGTGTCCATATCCCAAAGTTTGACTAGAGGGATGTCTTTCTGTCTCAGGAGAATGATACAAAATAGGCTGATAACCATGCCTAAGCAAGGCTAGTGTGTCTCCCATGAGGCTGGCTTTGGGGTATTTGGTGTCCGCACCCAGGCAGTGCTGTAAGGGAGGCTGGGGCTTGACCTATGGGAAGCTGACATTCCTTCACAAGGAGTCTGGCGCAAAGTAGGTTGATGTCTGTGCCCTAGGAAAATAACCTGAATTAAATGGTGTCTTGCCCCCACAATCATGCCTACAGGGGAAGACCTTATCTGCATTCAGGAGCCTTATCAAAGACTGGCGTATGCGCCCAGGAGGATAAGCAAAGCAAGGCCAGCGTCACTCCTGCAGGAATCGAATCTTAGGGAGACTGTACTCCTTGCCCCCAAAACCTATCCTAAGGGGGATTATTGGCCATGTCTATTAATCTGACCCAAGTGAGGTTGGTTTTCCTGACAACGGATGTCCCATCTAATGGAGTCTGGCCCATAGCCATGCTCCTGGCCCAAAGTGTTGTTGCCAACAGGAGCCTGATTTAGTGGAAGCTAGTGCCAACATCTAGGATCTTGGCTTAGGGAAGGAGTGTGTCCAGACCCATAAGTAGAGTCCAAAAGAACTGATAGCCATGCCCAAAAAGTATGGCCTAATAGAAGCAATTTAATGCAGCACATGTAGAAGCCTAGCAAAAGGGGGAAATTAGGTTCAGGCATCAAACTCTATAATTCAAATATGAGGAATGCCGATGTCCGTACCCACAGGAGCCTGGGGTCCCAAGTTTTGGAAAGCCTTGACTAAGATGAAGTGCCCATGCACTGAACCTAACATATGGAAGATTGACGTGCCTTTCCTTTAGAGCTAACCTAGGGAAGGCTAAGATTCGCACCTTTAGCGGCCTGCCATGCATGTGGTATTGTTCTTACCCACATGGACCTGTTTTGAGAGAGTCTATGCAAAATTCCCAGGCACCTTACTTAAAGAGGACTTTACAGAGCCTCCATTGATCAGACCTGGGGTACTTTGTTGTTGACACCTCTGGCAGAAAACCCTACTGAAACGTGTACCCCTCTGACAAGAACCCAAGTTAGAAAATTCTGCTGTCACTGCCTCACATGCTAAATGTATGGATTGCTGCTTTACGTAGCCACGGTAGTGTGTTTCAGTGGAGGTGTCCTTCCCTGCAAAGGAGCCTGGCTTAAGGAATGTTGGTGTTTACACTGTAGGAGACAGGGTGGCTGATAGACTCATCCTGTGTATGTTCCTGCAAGCCATGCGGACCCTGTTACCTACAGTTGAGATGCTTGACACACGAAAGGCTGATGTGACAGCGTTCAGGGCTGATCTAAAGAAAGCAGTGAGCCTGGCAAACGTGTGCCTGGTCTGGGGCCATAAAAGCCACATCCTTTCATAACTTTAGCTAAGGATGGCCCTACCCTACTGCTGCAGCCTAAGTGTTGGTAGCTGTTGCCTCTGTCCACGCAGATGTACCCAGTCAAGACTGGTTGATTTACCTACCTCTGGGTGTTAGTGGGGGGGCTGGCCAGTGTCCTGATTACCACATCTCTCATCTAAGGAAGTCTGCTGTCCATGCCCCAAGAAACCTGATCTGTAGGATGTTAACGTCCCTATTTGGTGTGATGGGTTTAACTGAAGTAGATGTGTACACTACTTTAACCTTTTATGGTTGAGACTGTTATCCCTTTGCCTGTACTAAATTCAAGGAGGCGAATGCCAATCATTCATGAGCCTGGCCTTCATCTATCATTGTCCTCCAGAACCAACTATAAAGGTCACTGTACCTAGTAGCTGTCCCCAAAGAACATGGATATCCTTACCTAGAGTCCTAATCTAGAAGAAAATATGCCCCTATTGATAGAAAGCTAACGTAAGTGGGGTTGTTCTTGTTCTGAATTCGTACCCAAAAGAGACGGTCCATTTCACTAGAAACCTCCCCACTGGGTGGCTGGTAATTCATTTCTAGAAGTATAGCCTTACTGAGGGTCATGTTTGTACATTAGAAGCCTAACCTAAGAAATGTGGGTAACCTGACACAATTCTGACCTAAGCCAGAAAATCTAACCTAAGGGTTCCCAATTCCTGGGACCTTAAAGTGACTTACAGAGTCAGTAGCTCCTATTTGTAGAAGCCTCACATAACAAAGACTCCTGTTCTTACCCTTACAGATCTACAACAACCTATTTGCCTAGCCCCAGAGGTCCAATTTAGCCTAAGGCAGGCAAATATTCTGGTCTTACAACTGTAATGTAAGGTGGGTTGGTGACCCTAGTCTTGAAAGTGTAATTTGAGGGAGGCTACTGCTTACACATTGCTGGAAGATTCCCCTGTACATTTTCCGAGGGTGGTTGGTTCCCATACTCCAATGGCCTGGCCAGCTGGAGGCTGAATTACCTTTCCTCAGACCCTGTAGCGAGGGAGGCCACTGTGCATGTCTGAATAGCCTAACCTAAGGGAGGCTGATGTCTCCGCCCTCAGGAGCCTGATCCAAGGAACAACACCACTGAAGCAGAGAAACTGGAAGGCAGCAAACGCAAGGCGGATTCTGACAGCGAGGTCGGCGAGGAGAGTAAGCCAAAGAAGAAGAAAGAAGAGGTGAGACCGAGCCTGGCGCAGGGAAATCGGGGTGTTCTGTAGTGTTCTCCATTTACGCCAGACCGAGAGATCACTTCAGCCAATGATTCTGATGTAGTAGAGACTGGTGTTCAATCCAGAGAGCCTCCTCCATCATGGGAGACTAGTTTTTAGATCAAGAGCCTAACCTGAAGTAAACTGTTGCATATACAAACCTCACCCAAGCGAGATTGGTGTACACTTAGCGCTCCTAACTGAGAGAGCTTGGTGCTTCTGACCCATGAGCATCACCTTAAGGAGACAATTGTCCACATCTTGTAGCCTGATTTAAAGAGGGCTTGTCTCTTTGATCCCACTAAAACTGGAGGTTATCACTGTAATTGGAGCTGTAAAGGTTGAAGAATGTGATGAAGTCTAAGAAAACGTGTTCAATAAAAGGTGCAGCTTGTGCATCCTTGAGGAATGTTGGCATTGCAGATGACTGAAAATTAAAAAAAGAAGACCGGAATAGAGAAGAGTTTGTGGCCACTTAGATAGATGGGATTGGATCCAGTCCAGCACTGTCACGTGAATTCTGAGGCCAGCCATACTCTGTAATAAAGTGTGTTGTACTAGCGAGATGCCTAAGGGCAATTGTTCGCGCTTAATTAAATGTCATAAATAAATAAATAAACTGTAGACTGAGTTAGAGTAGCAGCAGGGTGGTGACTTGTTTTTTAGTTGGTGATTTCAAGCTGTTCCAGCTTGCGATGAAGAAATATTTTGTGCTGTGGCCGGGCATGATCATATTTTGTTGTCTGCGAGTGTTATTTTTGCTGAAAGAATGATAGAGATGGTTGAATGCTGTGTTTTCAATGAGTTTTTGTTAAGAAGAGTTTATTAGTTATGGAGCTGAAGTTTTAAGGCCTTGATTTTTGAGGATGTGTTTGACGTGGGAGGCCGTTAGGCTGCTGGTAGATTGGCCAGCAATGAAAGAGTTGTCGGTGCTCTGAGCGGGTATGCTTCTGAAGTATTTATTTATTTTATTTGAAAGGTTTTATATGGCGCTGGCTAGACCCGGAGTTATCCGATCACTTTACATGAGCATTAAACAGTTACAGTAAAAGAAAGATTGTTCAATAGGATATAACACAAATAGGCAAAGATTGGAACATATTAAATTGACAGATGGGCCCAAAAACTATTTACATGAATATAAGTTGTCAAGTAGAGCTATTATTACATGGTAACAAAACTAAATAGGCAAATAGGCAACAAAGCTATTTAGATGCGTATATAGGCTATCTAGAAGACACATTTTCCACAATTACAGGAGAACAGAAAAACGCTCATTGTTGAATAAAGGGGAACAGAATTTGTAGGCTGGTTGGCGGGAAATGAATAAACCGTTTAATATAAGTGGGTGAGAACAAATTTGGGGGAATGAGGAAATCTCGTCGGAGGGAGATAAGAGGAGGAGCAGGGAGAGGGGGTAATGGGTGGAGGGAGGGCTTTAGAGGGTGAAAAATCAAAAAGGAAAGGATGGGGAAAGAGGTAAGAGTCCAGAGGAATGAAGAGTGGAAGCAGAGCGGGGAAGTTGAAAGTAGGGTCAAAGGCGAGGATTAAGGACCCCAATGGTTGATGAGACGATGGGATTTGAGGTCTTTTTTTTAGCTGAGGTAGGAGGGGTTACAGCCCAAGTCCCAAGGGAGAGCATTTCATATGTTGGGGGCATTCCTGGAGAAGGCACAAGATTGAGTTATTGTCTTTTTTTACTGGGGGGGGACGAGGAGGAGAGTGTTAGTTCTTCTCATCTGTCAGGAGCAGCCCGCTTTCTTGAGTTTGTTTGAGAGGTACAGCGGGGTTTGTTGATGGAGGGCTTTGTCAGTTATGCTATTATCACTCAAAATGACACAGTGACGATCGACCACATTCTCCCAGTGGACTGGTCCCACCACCACAACATCCTATTCCATATCAACCAAAATGCTCTGCTCCAGCCCACTCCTCATGACCACCCCAAATGGCCAGAAATCTAGTGCAGATTTCCCTAGCGGACCTAGAGGAACGGATAAGCTCGCTCCACCCCAGCTCCTCTGATCACCTCTCCTCAACCGATCTCACCTCGCACTACATCTCAAATATGACCTCCATTCTGGATCAATTAGCGCCCCTGAAATAAAAATAAAAACCTGAGCATGCCATCTAGATCATGGTTTAACATTGACATCAGCTCCGAAAGGAGACAACTAAGAGCCACACAGAGACTTTGGAGAAGCAATCCCTCCGACATCCTCCGCGAGCAACTCAAAGCAGCTCGCTGGAAGTATAAAAAACACATCATGAACGAAAAAAACAAATTCTTCTGCTCCGCGCTGGATAACGCTATAAACAGGCCCAGAGAGCTCTTTAACATCATTAGACAACAAACAAACAAAGCCGCTACCCTCTCAGTATAAGCCTGCAAAGAGCTCTGCGACAACTTTGCAGATTTCTTTGAGGAAAAGATCAACAAGATTGAGCTCTCACTAGACATCAACATCACTCCCCTAAGCAAGATCATCTCGCCTGCGTCCAAGAACATCACAGCAAAGCCCCCTTCGAAAGCCTGGAAATCTTTCGTTCCTATACTGGAAGCTGAGATAGTCAACCTGATCTCCACATCCAAGCCCTCCTCACACGCTCTAGATCCTCTTCCTCCACAACTGAACAACATGCTTAAATCCTCCCTTGATCCGCTCTGGTGCAAGATCATAAACAGCTCCCTGAGATCCGGAGTCGTCTCGAACTGTCTCAAATTCGGGCAAGTCAAGCCACTGTTAAAAAAAAGCAGGCTTAGACATAAAAGATCTGAACAATTGCAGACCAGTTTCTAATTTACCGCTCCTATCCAAAATCCTATAACGATGCGTGCTCCTGCAACTAACTCAATACCTGGAGAGCATCAACCTCCTTGACGCTCACCAATCTGGTTTCAGGAAGGGCTGCAGCACGGAAACTGCGACCCTCGACATCATTGACGACATCCACAAATCACTGGATGCGGACAAATGCTGCCTGCTCATTCTCCTAGACCTATTGGCAGCCTTCGATACGGTCGACCACAAACTCCTCATTAAGGCACTTCAAGAAAGGGCAGGTCTAGAAGAGATGGTCCTTCAATGGTTCTCCTCCTTCCTCCACAGTCGCACCCAAAGAGTAAAAATCAAAAACTTTGCATCCGACATACACCCTGTCAGCAGGGGAGTTCCCCAAGGTTCTGTGCTCTCCCGCAACTTTTCAACATCTACATGGAACCACTCATAACCCTACTCAGAAAAGCCAATATCCCCTTCCACTTGTATGCGGACGACACACAGATCTATCTGGAAACCACCTCCAGTGATGACATTCAGAGACTTAATGATACGCTCAGAGAAATCCAACATTGGCTGTCGAGTAACCACCTAAAACTTAATCAAGACACGACTGAAATACTCCTCATCTCAAACAAAGCAGAGAATCCCCAAATTATGGACTGGCTAAATGCAATCGATGCACTCAACTGAAACATAACCTTGGCTTTACTCTAGACCCGAAACTGAACATGACCAAACACATTAAAAACTACGCCAACAGCGCCTTCCTCAACCTGAAGCTACTAAACAAAATAAAACCTTTCATCCCCCCCAAGGATCTTAAACTAGCGACCCAATCACTGGTTTTATCTAGATTAGATTACGGGATCGCAGCCCTCTCAGGCTCGTCAAAGGCACACCTTGCTCCCCTCAGAACAAAGCTAAATGCGGCAATGGAAGAGTCTTGAGCCGCAGAGGTGCTGATGGCTACTCTCTGGAGGGAGCGCGACCCAAGACTATGTCACTCAGCGAAGGCCCCTCATGGCGACACTGCCCCTTGGTTATTTAACCTGCCGAATCTCATTGTTCATGTTTGATACTTTCATTGTGTTTTGTTATTTGTACTTGCGGTCTTTGCCATGCGACTGATGTAAAGCGCTCCGATACCCTCGGGTCTGGCCAGCGCTATATAAAACTCATAAAATAAAATCTTGTAGGTGGCTCTTCCTTCAACAGGTAGCCAATTAAGGGCTTTGAGGGCTGGGGAGATGTGGTCAAAACGTTTACAGACAGTAATTAGCCTAGCCGCTAGGTTAAGCACAGTTCGAAGGGGGGCTAGGTGTACTTTGGGAGTTCCAGTGAGGATGACGTTGCCATAGTCAATCATAGAGAGGAGTTGTGACTGGACAACCCATTTAAAGTCATCAGATGGAATGAAGGGTTTGATTTTCTTAAGATGACGGAGAGTGAAGAGGGCTCCTTTTGCCGAGTTTTTTATGTGGTCATTGAGAGTGAGGTTTTTGTCAATAGTGAAACCGAGTGATTTCACAGAGTTAGATAAAGAGAGCGAGCAGTTGAGGGCATTAAGGTCAGAAAGCCAGCCTTGCATTGGGAGCTGGTTGTTTTTGGGAGAGAAGATCATGATTTCAGTTTTATTAGGGTTGAGTTTGAGATGGTTGGAGAAGAACCAGGATTGAATCTTGCTCAAGGAATTGTTTAGCTGTAGTACATCAGTGTGGGAACTAATCTTATAGGAATGTAGGGTGTCATCAGCATAGAGGTGATAGTTGATTCCTGCTTGTTTCAGAATAAGGGTGAGGGGTTCCATAAAGAGGTTGAAGAGAGAGGGGGAGAGAATAGAGGCCTGAGAAACGCCTTAGGAGACAGGAGTAGGGTTAGAGAGGCAGTTCTTGATTTTAATTTGTTGTGTTCTGGGTTGGAGGTAGGAGAAGAACCATTCGAGGACCAGACCATGAAGGCCGAAGCGAGTTTTAAGTGAGTTTAGTAAGGAAGAATGGTTAACTGTATCGAAGGCAGCCGAGAGGTCGAGGAGGATAAGTAGGCAGGACTCACCATTGTCAAGGGGCCTGTGGATGTCGTCGACAATATTTTGCATTGCGGTTTCTGTGCTGCCTCCTTTTCTAAAGCCGGATTGGAAGGAGTCAAATAAGTTGGGATTGTAGATGTGATTATCCAATTATCGGAGTACGCATTTTTCAAGGGCTTTAGTTAGAAGTGGGAGGTTTGAAATAAGGCAGAGATCGTTTGGGTCAGCAGAAGGGTTTTTAAGAATGAGGGTGATTTGTCCGAGCTGGAGAGAGTCCGGGACACATCCTGAGGTAAAGGAGTTGTAGATGATAGTAGTCCAGTAAGGGGCAATGATGTGTTTTAAGGTTTGTACAAGTTTAGAAGGGAAAGGGTCTTTGGTGTGAGAAGACTGCGTAAGTTTAGAAATGAACTTAAGGACTTCTTGTTCAGACACAGGGTAGAAATTATGCCAGGAGGCATTGTTTTTCCGTTGTAGGTAGGTAAGGCTTGCTTCTTTAAAAGTTGTCGCGGGTCGGTGAGAGCAGGGATTCGGAGGTAGGGGCAGGGTCAATAAAGAAGGAAAATCTGTAGCAACATCAATGGTAGGTTGGGGAGTGGGCGGGGCCTGAGTTTGATGGAAGGATTGATCGATTTTGGCAATTTTTTCTGAGAGGAAGTTGGCAATTTCCTCGCATCTCTCAGTAGAGGCCATCAACTCAGTGGGAGCAGAAGATGTTTGTTTCCTAACAATGTCAAACAGTTCTCTAGGCTTATTTTTGGAGCGATCAAGTTGTGCTCGAAAGAAGGTTGCCTTTTCATTAAAAATATGTTTCTTGTAGGTTGATCTAGCGGATCTGAGGAGGGCAAGATGGGCAGGAGAGGGGTGTTGTCTCCAAGTTCTTTCGGTCAGTCTAAGAGAACGTCTTTCGTTGTTGAGATCAGAGTTGAACCAAGATTTGGAAGGAATTTTTCTTTGTTTTTTTAGTTTAGGAGGAGCTATTTGGTCCAAGACGTCATTAACGGTCTTATTGAAATGGTCTGTGAGTTCATTGGCATTTTGGGAGAGTGGGATTTGACTAAGATTTAGCTCTAGGAGGTTAATGAGGCGCATAAAGGTGGGGTCCTCAACATTGTTCCAATGAATGACAAAATCTCCTAAGAAGAGGTTATTAGAGTCGGAGTGTGAGGATTGTGTTAGAAAGTCTGATAATTCGTCAGCCAAGAGCAGAGGATCACCTGGAGGGTGGTAGATGTTATGTAGACGGATCGGGGAGAGCCCTGTGCAGTGAGTTCAGCGCCAAGGTGTTCAAAGGTTATGTGGTCAATGTCCTTTAAAAGGGAGACTTGAAGTTCATTTTTGTAGTTTATAGCTAGACAACCTCCTTTTCTGTCGGGTCTGTCTTTCCTAATGATGGAAAATCCAGTGGGGGTGGAGGGGTGGGTAAGTCAAGAAAAGGTGTTGAATGATTGTTAAGACAGGATGGGTTCAGAAATTTCCGTCGCATGCCGGACAGCTGATCGGCAGTGCACAAGCATGCAATGGAGGGGATTGGGGTTGGCTTTGGAGGGATTGCAGGAGTGTATGGCGGTACGTTGTGCAGGGGGTCTGTGGGAGATGGGTGAGGAAGGGATTCTGTTGGTTCCCACAATCACTCTGATGTTGGCATATGGGAGTGGGTGATCAGTAATCAAAGGTTAGGTAGTTAGGAGTTGCAAAGGTTTATGAGATCAGTAGTGGACAGATGGCTCATAGCGCGGAGAGGTCTATGTGATCGGTTGCATAGCGGTGTAGTTCTCCAACGGTTATAACGGGAGAAGTTTTGGGAGCAAGAGTAGAGGGAATCGTGATTAAGGAAGGACAAGGATTTAGGTCGCTGTAATCTTCTCTGAGTTGTCAGTTCAGTTGTTAGGGTTGAGATTATGTTCAATGTTAGTGAGTGTCTGAGTTAAAAGATTAAGGGGGGTTCAGTTGCAAAGGAGGGGGGATGAAGTGGGTTCCTTATTGGTCGGGGAGGGGAGTCTGATGAGTGGAGGGGGGTAGAGGCCGGGGGGGGATGAGTAAGCAGAGTGGTACGGCAGATTGGCAAAGGGTGAAGCATGAAAAGTCGTTGGGTCAGTCAAGGTAGATGGTGAAGATAAGTGGGCGTGAGGGTTGTAGTGATAAGCCCCTTCAGGTTGAGGGGGGGAAATGTAGTTAGGAGAGGGAGAGATTGGACGGGGGTGGGAGTAGGACAATACAGGTTGTGGAGTTCGGGAAGGAGTGCGGTTGGAGTTAGGGAAGGTGGTTGAGAGGGTTGGTCGTTGGAGGGAGTGAGATTTGGCATAACGGCGTGGGCGGTTGAGACGTGATGGGGAGGGTGGGTTAAACCCAGAGGAGTAGGAGACAACATGAGGGCGGCAGACAGTTGGGAATAGGAATGGTTTGCAACAGGTTTGGAGAGTTGGTAGGTCAAGGTACTGAAGTGGCACTCAAAGAGAGGTTAAGATGGTATTCAGAGGCAGACTTTAGGGGCAAGGAGGGACTGTGGTAGGTATCAACAATAAATGTTTCAGGGTATCGAGTCAATTTATGTTTAAAAAATTTCTTTGCATGTTTAGAGAGGTTTGAAAGGTATACGATGGTCCATGAGTTGGGGCTATGTCTGGAGAGAGCACGATAGGGTGGAGTGAGGAGGTGAAGAGGGGGAGCATGATAAGGTAGTGAGCTGAAGAGTAGGAGGGCTGAAAGGAGGGGAGGAAAGATGAGAAGAAGGAGAGAGGAGAACAAATCTGGTGGGTAAATGGTGGAAGAAAGTGTAGAGTCGATATTGGGGGATGGGAGGTGAGTTAGTCAGAGAAAAATAAACGGTAAGCAGAGAAATTAGACTGGGGGAGCATCAATAATGTGAAGCATGGATATGTTAGGCAAACGTTTTGGGGGATAGGTAGAAGGAGCTGGGGGATAAGGAAGTAAGATGGGGTGAATACTGCAGGGGGATAAATTAGGGAGAAAAGAGTCAAAGTGAGGAGGAAAGAGGGGGTACTAAGTCAATATATGAAACAGTGGAGGAGTTACACGGAAAGAGAACAAAGAAATTGCATTGTAAGGGTAACTTAGAGGTTTACTGGTGCAGCCTTGAAAGTTAAATTTTAAAATACCTGGGGTGAATTGCCTGGGAGTAATTTGAAACATATTCAGATGACACAGATTATTGACTCAGAACATCATAGAACAGGACCATTAGTGTCAGGCACAAGGGGGAGTGATCAAAGTAGAGAAGACCATGCCCGGGAAGAAGGGCTGAGGACAAAATAACTACCTAAGAGCTTGCTTCGAAAAGGTCTATTAAATCGTCTGTGAAGAGAGGACTGAAAGAATTTAATCTGGGGTAAATTTCAGTTAGAAGTCTTGAAAAGTAAGAACAGTCACCTGGTTGTGCAGTAGCTGCTTGGTCTTTAGCATTGGAAATTAGGTGTATTCTGGACCGGTATCAGTGATTTTGTAGAGCTCTCTGGATGGGCAGGTTGTGTTGGCAAGGAAGAGGCACCTGTTTTCTTTCTTTATGGTGGCTGTGCATAATCTGCACTAGTTTGAAGCTGACTTTGCGTTATTGTTATATTGTTTCTTCCAAAATCAGCCAAGTGCACTGTTTTCAGCTATACTGCCTTTAGTTCGTTAGTGAACGTGTCTTGTATTGGTTTTCTGGGAGAGGGGAGGTTTTGAGTGCTATCAAAATGTCAACATAGGAAGTTTGCCAGACATTGAACATCTGCACGGATGTCGTCGAGACATTTGCAGGCAATCTAAAAGTCATAGTTGCACAGCCTGAGTGGAGGTTTCCCTAGGTTTTACCTGTAACTTAAAGTTTTAGACTATCAGTATTTTCCAGATGGTTAGTTACGTGGCCGAGCTGGAAACTGATAACATGGCGATGACATCACGTTAAAGGGATGGTAGCCCTGGGTGGGCAAGCATTACAATTTGAATGTATTTGGAAGAAGTGAGTCAACTTGTTGCAATCTAGCACATGATAAAACTGGTTTTCCAGTCCGTATGTTGAAGTTGCCAAAGATGCATAGGTTGGTTTGGTTTAGTAGATAGAGGGCAGTGGAGTCACGAAAAGGCTTCCTTGACGGCTGAATGGCAAGAGGGAGGATTATAGATGTACAGCAATGACCAAGAGACTGTATAACAAGATAAGCACCTGGTGAATATGGATTCATAGTCTTTGCCTTGGCGCTCTGGGAAGCTGGTAGTTCCTTAGATCTCTTTTTACTCTGATGCCATGTTCTTGGTGGTTCCATTTGTGCTTATTATTTTGGTAACCTGGGGAACAGCTTAGTTGTGGGTTGTTACACTATCTTCTCGTAGCCATATTTTGAGCTTTGAAGAGTGTAGCCAGACCAGAGTTTGTGATTTGGTCATTGGTCAGTTGGTTCTTCTCAATGGGAGAATAAGCCTCAACCGGCCAAGGCTAAAAGCACTTCTTGGTGTTGAGAATGGTAGAGCATGCATCGGTTCCTGCAGTAGAGGAGACATGCACGATCTGGTCAGCACAGGATTTGTAGCACATTACTATTAGGACATCTGCAAAGTCTGAATTGGTTTGCAAGTGAAAGTGAGTTACACAGTTACCTCCTTTTTATGTGCTTCCCTCTTTTCAGTATAGACTGATGAGGAGATAGGTGACTGAAATCAGTCAAATCAGTTTACATTAGAGAAAACATTTGTTTTTCGCTAGTGTTGGAGGTGTATTTAATCCGGAAACTTCAGTAACTCTAGATTTAAGCCCCCATTTTCACCGCAACCAGCAAGGCAACCGTATCCTAAGATGTGACAGCAGTTCAGGCATATTCACACATAGCAAAGGCATTGTAGAACCTACCACAAACCTCTTGACTATATCCATTTACCACCCCCACGTAACCCACATGTTCTCACTAGGCTGCAGAGATTTCTGGAATGGAGAAAATTGCCTACAAAGTAGATAGTGAAAATGTTAGTACTTGATAACCGCATTGCCTGAACGTCCCACTTCTAGTGCAAAAATGCTCCTTTTTCTCTTGTTCTTTACAACCAGAGACTTAATAAAAAATGCCCATTAGAAAGTTACTCATCCAGGTATTTTTGTTGCAGAAAAGCACCAGGAGGGCTCGACTGATACTCTGGTTGTGTGTCTCAGTCTAATCCTTAATAAGAAAAATTACTCATAAGACATAGTTGAAGGAAGTGCCTTCCCCACTGAAACACTAAGCTTTCCTCCCAAGTACTGTCATTCACAATGGGAGATCAACACTTTAGTTTAATGTACTTCCACCGATTGTTTACAATGTGTCTGCCAATGGTACAGTGGTAAAAGCTCACAAAAAGATCATAGCATTCATCCATATCTGTATGTATTGCCTGTAATCTCCACATGTGCCGATTGAGTGTTGAGAGTCCATGTGTTTTCAGCAGGTATTGTTCATGTTTATCGTTTGGAAGATGGTCTCCATTGTTTCTAAGTCACTGTCTCTAAAAACACGTAAGGATAACCTCCCTTCCTCCCTAAAACCTGAAAGCAAAACTGCTCAAAAGAGTTAGCAATCCTTTACACGTGGCTTCCCATCCAATTGCAGGTTTTAAAAAGTGAGAAATGTCCTTTCCCATTGGGATAGAAACTATAACCGTAAATATCCTACTCCCAAATCCCCGCCCTATATGTACTGCCCGTGGCATCCAGTCTCAGTTCTGTGGAATATCTTGTATCCATTTTCCTTACGGTGAAGGTGCCTTTGTATTGGTGGACTGAGAAAGCCATTTTGGAAGATTCTGTTAGTGGTCCCCTAAAGCCCCCTTTACAGGTTGTAAAGCACCATTTCAGGATAGCGAGCATATTAATAAACCTTGTTATGAAAGGGCCCTTGACGATTTACAGCCTAAAACAATGTGTTGGCGGGTCAGACCAGTCAGGCTGGCTCTCAGTTCTTTGTTTCTTACTGTAGTGAAGCACCGGAGAGTGTGTTACAGGCACACATTTCAAGAGTAGTCGGAGGGAGGCCCTAGATCTTATGACCAGTGCATGGTAGTAGGATTCTTTAGGAAGACAAACACATTCTAATGACCATACACCACTTCCCAAGTTTACGTACCTAAGGACTTAATGCTCTAATCCAAGGTGAGTCCAGATAGGGAAACAAAAGAGGGGGTCATCAGTAAGATATTTTTTTGATCACAGGTTTTAGAGAAATCTGTATGCCACATCGGTAAATGTCCAAGCTAGCACCTGTTTGCAGGTATTTGTAGCTTGAATTTTTGGGGTAATAATTTCTGAAAAGTGGTCTTCAAGATTTCCCTATGTATTTTTGTTGGCCTACAAAACATTTCAATAAGGGCACGGTCGTATGCCCCCCCATTCACATGTTATACATTTAATATAAAAACTATTTGTTTTTGTTACTTACTTTACAATTTTACAATTTTTTTCATTCTCCTCCTTTGCTTCTGACCAAAGTTGTTGCTGTTTAAATCTAGGCTTTAGCATTGTTCTGTAAGCACCCATCTTATTCAATAGCTGGAGGGGTATTTAGCTCCTAGAAGTAAAGGAAAAGAGCCTGTTAAATCTAATGGAAGCTACTACACTATACTCTGAATTTTTTTGCAATTTCCACGAAGACCTTGCTCAGTCACGTAGAGGTTGAGCGAGTCCGTGTTTTTTTGGAAAACTCGAAAAACATTGCAGTAAAACCAGATGCGTCATATAGCTTAGTTTTCACGAATGTTAGAATTTCACGTTTTTGTTTGATAGTAAGCATGATACACATAAGTTTGTGTTTTTTATTTCTTTGCATTGTTTTGAAATGCAGCTGGGCTTTGTATAGCTGTGTGATTGAGATCAAATAGATATTGTACCGGCTGATTTTATGTCTTAAGAACATTTATTTTGTGACACATTTTATTAGGCCCTATTTAAGGGATATAACTCTTACTGGCTGAATGGTGTCAGATACCACTGGCCAGATATTTATTTTGATCTTCTTCCTTAAGATAGGCGCCATGTGTTGTTTTGGGAACCTGTTCATGTCCTCGTTTCGGCAGCTCATTTTTGAGGCAATGTTTAAATGGCATTCTACAGTAATTGTTCTAACAGACTTCTGTTTTCTCTAAAAGTTTGGATTTTTGCACTTCTTTTAATGCTTACTATCGTCTATTTTTTTATTTCCCATCCCTTACGAGGCTGAACGATTTCTGCATAGTTTTGAGGTAAAGTGTGCAATGTCCCATTTCCTGAATGTTTTATTAAACATCAAAGATGTTTTGATAGGTCATTGCTCTGTTTAAACAGGCAACGTCTCTGGAGTTTTTAAAGTGCTGTGACTGCATGAGTAGCTATCCCTTGAGAGTTCTCTTTGGATCAGTGTGCATGTTTGACAAGTATTACTGCTTAAATTCTAACACTCGTGATTTTAAGGTGGTACAGGCACTCCTTAATCCTTTTTTGTTAAATAGTGCACTCAACGTTCTGGGTACCCTGGTCTCTCTATTTGAATCTCTGAAGGACAACCTTTCAGAGAACGATAATCACCAATCTGTAACAGACTAGGTATATTTCTACTATTCACAAATGAAGCAACTTAGTTTGTGGTCATAGGTCTTCATAACATACTTGATGGAAACTTAACTGAATTAAGGTACAGAAGAGCATTCTGTGAGTAATGGGCGATGTGTGGAGTTTTTCCCCCGAGGTAATTTAATCTAGGCTTGTGCATGTGAGTAGGATGCCCATTCTAAAGTACTATGTAACCAGCAAGTACCTTTTTACATCGTATTCTAGCAGACAGCACAGCTGTTTGGTTTGCTAACGACATCTTGGGAACATTCCGAAAGCATCTCTGGGAATGCATTCTACCCATTGCGCACAATTGGCTTTGTGGTTAGTAAGTCACGTTTGCTTGCTTTCTATTTGCTGGCTTTTTTTGTTTTCGGCTGTACAGCTTAGTTCGTCCCGTGCCATCCCTTTGCCTAAATCCTATTTACTGCATTCTTCCACCAGTTCTGAATTTCTGTAAACAGGCCTTTAAATCTTGTTCTTATTTTGTCACATTTGCTTGCATTCAAAGACCGAGGTCAAATGTCAGTCTCTCGTTTTCAGTGAGCTTGGTATTTACTTTTCTTTCAAAGTAGAGGATTTATGTAGCAATCATTCTGGCTAACTGGGTGTGCTGTACAATGTTGTTATTTTGTTTTCAAGCACAAAATAATATAAGCTCAAATAAAGCACCTTTTTTTGGTAAGTTGATCAAAACAAATCAATACACTAGGTGTTGACAATTCCACACATTATCGTGTGCTGTATACTTTTATCTGTAAAACTGTGTGTCTGTGCAAATTAATGATCATTTCAATTAAAATTGTGTTGTCTGTAATGGTGGTGCGCCACCACACCATGCATACACCAATTTACTATGCACCACTCCACACCACTGCACATTACCCTACACCACTCTGTGTCACTGCACTATACTCTGCAGCACTCCACTTAACACTGTCTCTGCACTGTTCTCTGCACCACTCCACTCTACCCCGTTCTACTCTACCATGTACCACTGCACTCTTTGCTAGTCCGCTCTTAGCCACTCTAAATCTACTCTGCACCACTGCACTCTACGACACTCTATGCCGCTGCACTCTACACCACTTCACTCTATTCTGAAATAAACTATGTCATTGCACTCTAATCCCTCCATTCCACTCTGCACAAATTCCACTCTTCGCCACTGCAATTTACCCTGCCCCACTCCACCCCCCTCTATTTTGTGCCGCCACATTCTACACAAATGCCCTCTACAACACTTTACTCAAATCCAATACACTCTACGCCAGTCTACTGTTCACTCTACACCACTGCTCTCAACTCCAAAGCACTCTACGTCACTATACTCTTCATCACTGCACTCTGACACTTCTCTGCGCGACTGTACTCTACACCATTGCACTCTATGTTACTACACTCTGCTATGCACCCTACACCTTCCAACTCTGCTCCACTCTACTCTATGCCAGTGCAATCTCCCCCACTCTACTATGCACCCACTGTACTCTACTCTGCACCCATTATACTCTACTCTACGCCACTCTACTGCACTCTACACCAAAGCACTCTCCGCCACTGTACTCCACCTCACTGTGCAACACTACTCTGCACCACTGCATTCTATGCCACTCTACTCTGCACCACTGCATTCTGTGCCACTCTACTTTGCACCACTGCACTCTGTGCTGCTGAACTCTATGCCACTGCATGCTACTCTGCACCACTCTACTTCACTCTACACCACTTTACTCTATGCCACTCTTCTCTATACCACTTCACTCTACGACACTACTCTGCAACACTGCACTCTATGCTATTTTTCTGTGCCACTTTACTCTATGCTACTGCACTCTACTTTGCACCACTCTACTCTACACCATGCCACTCTACTGCACTCTACGCCACTACACTCTGCTGTACACCACTGCACTCTGTGATACTGCACTCTACGCCACTTCACTCTACGCCTCCCTACGTTGCACCACTCTACTCTACACCACGCCACTCTACACCACTACACTCTGCTGTACACCACTGCACTCTGTGATACTGCACTCTACGCCACTTCACTCTACGCCTCCCTATAGTGCCGTTGCGCAGAGGGCTTCTGGGAGCAGCAGACACTTCCGGTTAGGGTCAGCGCGCTAGTCTATCGCGCCCCCATTAGTATTTAGATCCATGATCAGGCGCACGCACAGTGGACGCACGCAGCGGGCGCGCCAAAGGCAAGACCGTCTACGCCCGGACCGGGCCTAGCCTCTCTCCCCCCCCCCCCCCCCCCCTGGTTCAGACCTCAAGAAACTACTCTATTCAGGCACTGAGCTTTTAAATTTACGCCCAGTAACACCTGCCACTATGTGTCATCGCATGGTGTTAGATGCCGCATCTAGTGGCCCTTGTTCTGCCTGTCCCAATTGTAATTTTAAACCATTCACTCAACCCAATCCGACGGCTTCTAAGGTCCATCCTAAGTACGAAAATATTACTACGGCACTTATAAATGCACGCTCATTAGTTAAACATAAATATGAAATAGCAGACTTTTAACAGATCATAGCACTGATATTCTCTTTGTAACCAAAACATGGACAGATCCCTCATAAGAACCCGACCTCACAGTTGCTACCCCTGAGGGCTATACAGCCTTAAGACAAGATAGATCCTATAAAAAAGGCGGTGGGCTGGCGATAATTCATCGCAGTGAACTTACAACCAAAATAGATCGCATACCCTCCCTGACTTGTGAAGCAATGTATTTCTCCATTCTGCTCACCCCTTCCGAAAATTGTAAGGGTATTCTACTCTTATCGACCACCAGGGTCCAGGACTGAGTTTCTTTCCTCACTAAGTAACCTGTTGGAACCTTTGGCAGCCAAATCCACCCTCGCAATTTTAGGTGATTTTAATTTTCACCTTGAAAACCATGCGGATAATGACACCAACACATTACTCTCGGAATTGGAAGCAATAGGCCTTTCACAGCGAGTCTTGAACTCTACGCATGTAGCCGGCCACACCTTAGATGGTCTCTTTTCTAATTCTCAAGTGATCTCCTTAAAGAGTATTCTCCCTTTGGTTTGGACTGACCATCATGCAGTTATATTTAACATCCAAATTGATAGGAAACCTACGCCTAGCATCCAGTCAAACACACCTGTTGTAATTAAAGCCTGGAAAAGCATAGACCCTCAGTTCCTTAAAGCACATCTTTCTTCAACTCAATATGTGGCTATTAGCAGCTGGATGGCCAGCAATTGCCTTAAGCTGAAAAACAGAGGTGATGACATTTGGAAAATTGTCACCCATGTGGTCCCCCGCCTGGTGGCCTTCCTCATTGGGTCCCCCTCCACTCCCAGCGACCAAAGTCAGGAATCTGGGAGTCATATGTGAGGACAGGCTGACTTTCGTTCCTCATGCCAACTCTGGTTGCAACTTCATTCCACAAGTTACGTATGATAAAAAAGATTCTACCATTTCTCCCCTTGAATGCGGGAAAAACACTGGTAAGTACTCTAGTCATGTCCACCATCGACTATTGTAATGGGCTCCTTATGAATGTCCAAAGCAAGGTCATTCATGAACTTCAATCAGTCCAGAACGCAGCCAGAATGCTATCAGGAATCCCCAAATACAAGCCGATTTCTCATGTCATTCGGCAGTACCACTGGCTCCCTGTAAGAAACCGCATAAAGTTCAAGGCCCTATGTATAGCTTATAAAGCCTTTTGCAATTCTGGACCTTTGTTTCTAAACTAGGAGCTAGCAGCCTTTACCCCTAATCGGGCGTTACTTTCATCTACCGCATATCTGCTCAAGGTTCCATGCACTAAAACTGCTTTGTGGGGTGATAAGCGCTTCATCGTTGCCACAGCAAAATTCTGGAACTCTCTACCAATTGAGATCAGATCCAGCCAGTCTTTTCTGGCGTTTAGGAAAATGACAAAAACATGGCTGTTCAACCAATAAGTCTCTCTGCTATCTGGCATATACCCGCTGTCCTAGCGCCGAGACACCCACGGGTATTTGAGCGCTTTATAAATCTCATAAATAAATACTCTGCACCACTCTACTCTGCTAGTTCATTCTGCCCCACTCTGCTATGCACACACTGCACTCTAATCTGCACCACTCAATTCTGAGCCACTTTAGTGCACTTTATGCCAGTGCACTCTACTCCACTAATTTGTGCCACTCTACTCTGCATCACTCCACTCTAAATCTATTCCGCACCTTTGCAGTCCACACCACTGCACTTTACACCACTCTCCTCTTTGCCCCTGCGCTCTACCCCACTTTACTCTACACTTCTGCACTCTACCTTGCACCACTCCACTCTACCCTGCACCACTCCACTCTACGCCATTTCACTCTACTCTGAAACAATCTACACCACACCACTGCACTCTGCACCAGTGAATTCTACGGCACTCTACTCCAGTCTGTGCCACTCCACTCTACACCATCGCACTCTACGCCACTGCAATCTACTCTGCACTACTCTACGTCACTGCACTCTACTCCAATGGGCTCTACACCACTTTACTCAAAACCAATGCACGCTATGCCAATCCACTCTGCACCACTTTACTTTTCACCTCTTCGTGTTAGTCCGCTCTACAACGCTACACGTCAATCTACTCTGCCGCTCTATGCAATTAAACTCTACTCTGTTTCACTCTATGCCACTCTACGACACTACTCCACTCTGCACCACCGCATGCAACATTTAATCCACTCTATGACACTCCACTGACACTTTGTGCCACTTGACTCTACAATACTGTACTTCACTCTATGCCATTCCACTCTGCTACACTACTTCAGTCTGACAATCTACTCGGCTGTACGTCGCTTTACTCTTCAACACTCTATTCCACTCTGTGGACACTCATAATGCCACTCACTCTGCCCTACACCATTCCATGATACTCTATGCTCCACTATACAATACTCTACTCCACTCTGATACTCCACTCTACGTCCTACCACTCCACTCCACCACACTGTACACTAATCCTCTCTATGCCACTCCATAGTAACCCAGGGCAAAGCACTATGCTACGCTCACGTAGTTTGCGCAACTGCGCACTATACGAACTGCATGTAGCACAGTGCAAACATGCATAGGGTAGCATAGTGCAGCTGTCATTTATTTTTTTGCTTGCTCGCGGTCCTCAATGTCAAGTTGGTGACCGCGAGCAAGCAAAATGACATCCTCGCGAGACTTTTTCCTTGTTCGCGATCAGCAACATCAAGTTGCCGATCGCGAGCATGGAAAATAAACCTCCGGGCGATATTCCCAACGCGGGGAGGTCAGGTTTCTTATTGCGAGTAGTCACGCATGCTCGCGACCGCTCGCGATGAGAAACTACCAGTCCACGTTGAGAAAGCTGCAGCTTGAGTAAAAATCTACTCGAGCGGCAGAAAAGTACAGCTCGCACTGTGCAAGATGCCGTTTTCAATGATTGCACAGTGCCGGATGCTTGTCCGCACTGTGCAGTCATTGAAAACGACATCTTGCACAGTGCGAACATGCTACTACGAAGTACGCGTAGCTCGCATAGTGTGAAGTGCACTTTGCGTAACTACTCGAAGCGCTACTTCGCGAACTACGCCCACCCTTACACTATAGCACTCCACTCCACTTTACGACACTCCACTCTCCTTTAACCCACTAACATTTAGCAATGCTGAACAGCAGCTACACTAGTGTACAACATGGCTAAAACATATTGGCAAAACAAGCAGCTCTTGCATAAGCGAAACCTATTGGCTTTGCTAATGCTTGTTGCAACATGCAAGTGTGGATCCCCATGCAAAGCACTCTTCTGCAATTCTGAATACTGTAGCCTGTTTTTATTTCAAGGCTTTAGTTTAAATTTCAGGCATGCTTGAATCACCCATGATCAATTTCCCTGAAACCCACAATGTAAAGGAACACACACTTTTCCTCAGATTAATCTTTTCACTGTCTGGTCTGCAGTTGGTTCCAATAAATTTGGCGTGAGGGAGGTTGCTTTCTCTGTTCTAAGAATCTTGACTAACAATGATGGAGTCAAAGCACATTGACAATAACCAAAGGTGAGCTGGTGCCCAAATGGAAGCCTGTCCTATATAGGATAGTGTCCTTGGCCCAAGCCAGACTGCTTTCCGTATTGGATTGGTATCCATGGCCACAGATACTGCCCTGACTGGTCCCGTTTCCCAGGGGTACTGCAGCACCTATTCCCAAACGGACTGGTCACCATTCCCCAGAGCCTAACCTGAGAAGGATCCCTGCTTTGTGTTTCTGGCCCGTGGCAGGCTTGTGATACAGATCTAGCTTCAATACTAAGTATGGCTTATGTTCCAGTCCCTTAGAGTCTGATCTGCAGATACAGCAGTAGTTTTGTTCCCAAAGCCTTATCTAAATTAGGGTGCTGCTTCCTGTCTCCGGAATCTGGCGAAGAAGGCATACATTCTTATCCCCAAGAGGCCAACCATAAGTGAGACTAGTAACCACAACACTAAGTCTGTTTCCTAGGAGGCTGAGATCCTCATGCCTGAGGGATCAACCTAATGGGAGGTGCTTTACTTGATCCAGGAGCCTATCGTAGGGTAAGGCGGTGTAACTGCCATCAATATCTTGACCTAAGGAGGCTGCTGGACTCTTACCACTGGTAGCTATCATAAGAGGAACTGGTTCCTTTACCTTTGAGCCTAATATACCTGTGTCTTTAAGTGGACACAAGGGAGGTTGAATGGCCCTTCCCCATGAACCATCTCAATATAAAGTATTTAACTCGGTAATTCCCATTCATTCCTATGGGCCTCCAGGCCCATAGGAATGAATGGGAATTACCCAATCGGTAAATACCCAATCGTACCGATTCGGTACTACTTACCGAATTTTTTCCTACATAGCATTTACCGATTCTAAAATACCGAATCGGTAGTTACTTTATGAAGATAAATCAGAAGTGTCGTTGGTGGCAGATGTTTGGCAATCATTTTTGAGAACTAGGACATATTTTTAATCTTCAAAGTTTGACAAAAATATTTGGAGAGAAAAGCAAGACAAAAAGGAAGTCAAGTCAAGAGTAAGTTTATTATGACCATAGTCTTTAAACAGATACAAGGGACAGTATCACAAGTTTAAAATATTCACATAAATACGATAAAACATTATAAAATTGATCCGATATTAAATTAGACTCTTACGTACCCTTATGCTGGTACCCACGCCAATAGAGTTGCATTTAAAATAAAACTTGGCATTTACAATTAAAACCCAAATAGTTTCCCTTATTTAAGAATAATTTCATTGAATTAAGATTCATACAATCCTACAAGTTATTCCTGTTTTCTTAAGTCATTCAGTACCACTTTTATGTATTTCCCAAGGGCAATTGCAATCTCAATAGTGGGAATTTCAGATAATAGGTCAGCTGCCTGTGCCCTAGTTCTTATATCATATTTTAGGAACACGGGGCGCAGCCACCGTTTCCGCTGTTCCAATAGTGTCAAGCAGTCGAGTAGGATATGTAACAGGTCTCCTTTACATCCCAGGTTACACCTGCAGCACCCTTTCTGATCTAACATTTTCGATTTCAGGTCTTTATTTGTTAATCATGGGTTGAGTCCAATCCGCAGCCTTAAAATCTCCTGCCTAAAGCCACGGTTGGGCAGGATGTCTAGGTAAGGAAACCAATTTTCGTTTGCCCAAGAGCTCATCATGTGTGTTACTGATTTCTTTTTTGCTAAGTAACCCATATCAATCATTCCAGATGTTTCCTTCCCCTTTAGTTTCAACTCGCTCCTAGTACAAAGTAATTGTTGCGTTTCCTGGGTCACCTCTACCTTTAATCTTTTACAGATTTCGGTCAATCTTTCCCTACATGCTTTTGCCCATTTTAGGTCACTCTTTTGGATTTCATTCCTGCACCATTGTGCTACTTTTTGCCCATCTGGATCTTCAAAACGTTTCCAAAGTCTAATTATTGCCATTTGTATTTGTATCTCCCAAGACTTTGTGCCTATTTCTCTTCTTATAGCTTGTATCATAGATGATCGAGGGAGCGAAAGGAGACCTTTAAGGCATTTCCCCTCCACCAAGCCCCAGGCTCCCTTACTGCTCAAATAAAGGATTTCTGCTCCATACAGGACTGGGGGGGGGGGGGGGGGGAGGGGGATCATTGCCTCAAAGGCTCTTAGCATTGGGCGGTGAGACATCTCTCCATAATCCCTATTAAACATTTTTAGGCCACATATTGAAGTGTGTGCTTTTGCTTTTTGTATTTCCAGATGCGTGTACCAGTTTAGTCTCTTGTCAAACCATATCCCTAGGTAGCGATATTCATTAACCGTCTCCAGTTTAAGCTCACCTAGGTACCAGTTAAATCTGCTTATTTTTTTCCCAAAACATAGGATTTTTGTTTTGTCTAGGTTGACAGTTAGAAATTTGCTGGCACAGTATGCGTTGAAGGCATTAAGCTTTCTTTGGAGGCCTCTCTCGGTCTGGTCTACTATTACCAGATCGTCAGCATATAGTAGGCAGGGCACCTTGTTTCCATCCATTCTGGGGCTTGCACTGCCCTCCACCTCAAGAATGGCCGGGAGGTCTGATAGGAATATTGAGAATAACTGTGGGGCTAGGACACAGCCCTGTCTTAAACCGTTATCTATGGGTATTTTTTGTGTCAATGATCCCACCGTATCCTTGATAACTTGCGCCCAATTCCCACTGTGTAGTTCCATTATTATGGTCAGAAGATCTCTGGGGATATTTACCTTCAATAGTGTTTCCCATAGGCATACCCGATCGACTGAATCGAAGGCTGCTCGGAAGTCAACAAAACAACAGCATAACTTGCCATTTTGTTCCGTTGACTTCTTTGCCATAGCCCACAATGCAAATCCATGGTCTATCGTGGAGTGTCCCTCCCTAAATCCTCCCTGTTCTATGGGGACAATTTGGCACTCCTTTACCCATGCGTTAAGATGTTTCAATACAATTTTTGAAAAAACTTTCTCTCCTATATCTAGGAGGTTAATCAAACGGTAATTTTGTGGTGCCTCCATACTTCCTTTCTTGTGGATTGGCCTGATTATTGCGCCCTTCCAATTAGGTGGCATTAAGCCTTCTGTTAATATTATATGGAACATCTGCGCAAAAAATCTTGCCCACCACTTTACCTCTGACTTCAATATTATTGCAGGCAGATTGTCTGGTCCTGCCGCACGGGTTAGCTTCAATTCTCTTATTGTTTGTTCTACTTGATTTGCATTAAATTTAGATTTAGACAAAAAGGAAGACGTGGAAACAGAAACAAAATGAAGTAGGATGGAGAAAAGGACCTTGAAGCGTGAGATAAAGATGCAGGAAGAGCAGGGTGGTAGAAGAGGCATTAGGTGGAACCAGAAATAGAAATGTGTGGTATTCAGAAGTGTCGAAGCCAGAATACTGAGAACCTCTAGACCTGTGCACTTTGCTCCATTTTACGTATGAAACACTGCAGAAAATTAGCCACATTGAGGAGCGATAACCCATGACAACCAGTTAGCCACTTCCAAGAGTATGCTTAACTCCTTGCACGCTGATGACGAGCTGGGCTCGTCATGAGGTAGCCTCCTGCTACGCTGATGACGAGCTGGGCTCGTCACGTAACATGCGGTTTCGCAAAAGTCAGCGTACGAGCGGAATTCCGCCCGCACGCATGCGGTTAATGGAATGTGGTATCACATGCAGATCTGAACTGGGTGTGCCTTGTGGTCACATGCAATAAGCCTAACCCAAGGGATCAATGTGCCCACACCTTCGAACCAAAACCTCTACACCAAGATCCCATCACCAAAGAAAACTGGGGTCCCTTCATCCAGGAGATAGTTGCCACATGATTCTCACCCTTTTAAGGCTAGCACCTCTGAACTCAAGAGAACGTTGTTCTTACCCTCAGGACCATGACTCGAGCTGATATCCGTGATCTACAGGAGTCTGAATTTCTTTCCCCCAAGGGTGTTAAAATTAAAAATGCAGTTATTTTATTCCTGTGGGATCCCGGTACAAACTTCTGCCTCTGGGGAGGGGGCTTGTGTGCACAATAAACAAGCATGGCTTGTCGGAGACTATTGCTGTCATCCACATTAAAATGACAAATGAAATAATGCAATCCTTAGCCTGAAAATCCCAGCGTTTGTAAGAAAGATTTCCACACCAAATGTGCCTAATCTAAGAAAGATATGTCTCTCTTCCTCCAGGAACCTAATGTTAATGTTAACTAGACTTGTATAGCGCAACAGCTGCCTCAGCGAAGAGGCGTCCCGGCGCTGAAAGCAGTGTAACATAGATTCTAAGAATTTGGCATCCCGGCGCAAAAGTAGTGAACCTCGCGGGTAAGAACTAGGCCACGGGGAAAAGGTAACCTAAGTGAAACACGTGTCCACGTTGCTTGACCATGCCATGAAAAGCTTTGTTGGCCTACCTCGAAGACCTTAAAAAAAAAACAGACCTGCTTGTATTCTGCTAGGATGCCTCACAATGCTTAATTTGTAAAATTATAAGTACTGGGGTCCAAATGTTTGCACAGAAGCTTGTGGTGCAGAATACCAAGGCTGCATAATTGTTGGAAGGGGCAATCTCCGAGGGCCAGGTTGTGCTCACCCAGACACCCCAAGATCCACCTCTCCCACAGAACTTGCCGAGTCTTGATTGTGAGGTCCTCGCCGGGGAGGCCTTTGGGTTTGGGATCGTACACACTGAGCTCACACCACACTACGAACAGACACCACACCGTTGGGTTTTAGGCACAAGTTCTTTATATAAGCAAGTAATGAAGGAAGCACTCTTATATACACAGTGGCAACAGGACCACAAAGTCTCTGAGGATTCGGGAAGGGGGAAGCGGGACAGTCTTTTAGTCTCTGGGTCAGTACGAGGCGTACCCCACGCACAGCTCTCAATCCTCGAGCCGGGGGGTACGGGATGGTGGTCGTACTGGCTGCCTCACCTTCGTCGAGTCGGCCCGGTCGTGATGGTGGTCTCGATGGTCCAGCCGGACCAGAGTACTCCTCGAGCCGCGACGAGGTCAGCAGGGCTCGATCGGGAGAGGTTCGTGAGAGCCGCGACAGCGTCAGCAGGGCTCGGATGGTCTTAGAGGTCGAGCCGCGACAGCGTCAGCAGGGCTCCGGTGGTCTTTAGAGATCGAGCCGCGACAGCGTCAGCAGGGCTCCGGTGGTTCAGTTCCTTAAGGCGAAGAAGGAGCCGCGACAGCGTCAGCAGGGCTCAGAGGTTCCAGGTGAGTCTTCTTAGGGTCAGCCGCGATCAGATCAGCAGGCTTCAGGTCCAAGATACAACTTCCCGCTAGTTGTCAGGCGGGCCCAGTTATAGTCCTTTGGCTCTTTGATCTCCGGACCCTCGCAGGCAGAGGTCTCCGGCCCTGGGGGCTGGTCGTTGGCGAGGTCCGGCGGTTGGCTCTTTGATCCCTTTGAAAGATGGGTCCGGGAATTCCCAGACGCCCAGCGGGTCTGGAGCCAGCCCTCGGGGAGGCCAGAGGGGTGATCGAAACTGGCCCACAGGGGAGGGCCAAAGGTGCGACAGAAACCAGCCCCTCAGGGGAGGCCGGAGGTGCCATCAAAACTCCCTGGCTTATCTCACTCGGGGAGCCCTTTACCCCCCAGCCGGGACTGGCGCGCCTTTGGAGTCTGGGCTTCGCTGGGGCCGGGGTCACGCTAGGCCTAGGGAGACAGGGATGTCGGGAAGGGAAGGTGGCGTCCGGGCCTTGTGGGGCAGGCATGGTTAGGCGCGAGGAGCCGGGCGAGGAGCGGGAAAGGCAGGCCTGGTCAAGGTTCTCGGGGGATCTAGGTGTCCCTGGGTAGGACGACCAGGCTCGGGTTGCAGGCTACACTAACGGGGTGGCTGCGCAGGGGACTCAGGGTACAGGCCTACGCTCACAGGGTGTGGAGGGACAGAGGTGAACCACGCCACGAGGCCGGGTCCAACAATAATCTTGAATCCCAAGAAGATTAATTGGAAATACTGACACTTGGGATGAAAATGTGTAGCACAGATTAATCCATGTTGTTCAGAATTACGGGTAACATCCAACATATACGCAAAAGGTCAGGGGCTTAAGTTTTAACAGAAATTTAGTATTGATCTAAGTTCATAATTATTTCAAGATATTGTTGAACATATAAAACAGCAGAAATATGGACAAGACACAGGATTAAACAAATTCCGTACTTTAGTATAACGTCTAATTATGGTAACTTGAATGTCTTGTGTAGTGTCGGAGCACAGCTGCCTGCTGGCGGTGTCTGCTGTTTGTAAGGCTCTTTTCAGGTGTATGTTGGCTTAGGTTTTGGCTTCCTGAATCCCCACCTTCCCTATCTGTTTGTATTGCTCTGGGAGTGCTGCCTCAATTCCCCCATTACTCACTGCTGATGTTCATACCTATTGAGCAGCGCTTTCGATTTAGTAATATGCCATTGAGTGGACTCTAACATTTCCATCTTGCATCCCACCATATCCAATTTCTTACTTTCCCTGTAAGGTGGAGTCCCCATGGCGGCTGAAGCTTTCACTCTCATGCTGTGGTGACTACAATGGAGACAGCTGTCTCATTCCCTTGATGTAGGTGAGATACTGGTAGGAGTACTTATACTTTTCTCCATCTATAGCATCTTGGTTGTAGCAGGGACCTACTTCACCTCCTATAGTACTACAAAAGTGTCCGCTTCTCTTTTCCTAAGTCGTTGTACACTGTAGTGTCTTTATGATGGGGGCATTGAGGGAAAAGTGAAGCACATGAACTACTCCATAGCATTAAATCTGTATTTCAACCAGGCTGTAGTATTGAATCTGCAATCCTTGAGGTGTCAGATTTTATCAAGATGTACCTAGCTCAAGGTCAATGAGCCGCCTTAGTCGTGGTAGACTTCTCAGCGGCATTTGACATGTGTCTGATTCCATTCTTATGGAATGATTAGGTAATGTAGGAGTTTGTGGTTTAGCACTGTGTTGGCTCCATTCATTTCTATGTGACCGATGCAAGGTGGTCTTTCTCTTCTACTAAGCCTCTGAAACATTGTGTTCCGCTGGGCTTGTCTTATTTAATGTATATACGAATACACTTCCAAGAGTCATATGGTATTAATGTGGTGTCATATTGTGATGATAAGCAGCTCATGTTTTTCTTTAAAACCAATGATGAGATTTAAAAGCTTTCTAAGCCTGTGTCACCAGAGTGGCGAACTGTATGTAAAAGAGCAGTTTGAAGCAGAATTTGAAAATTTGGAGACAAATAAAATCCTGAAGAATGGCCCACACAAATCTCGCTAGACTTTTGTCCACTCATTGATCACTGCTAGGCTGGTTTATGTCCATGCATCATACCCAGCCTTGCCTCTTTGCCTGGTTTGCTGGCTCCAGGTCATACAAAATGCTGCATTCAGGCTAATACTTGACATTCCCTGTCAGCATTCAATTGCTCCACATCTGAAGAGGTTGTATTGGCTTCCTGTACAAAAGTGAATCCATTTTAAATGCCTGATGCAGATTTATAAAGCTTTTCATAACAAACGCTCTAGCTATCTGATGGATTCTTATTTATTATCACCTAAACTGAGCACTCGGGTCTTCAAACATGCTCCTGCTAAATATTCCAAAGGTCGAGAAAAGAAGGACGTTCCTTCTGTTTCCTTGCTTCCAAATCCTGGAATGAACTGCCTTTCTCTCTTAGAACTATTCCGTATGAATTAAGTATTGACTCCTTCGTCAGGGGGTCACTGTCCATATCTTGCTACCCCTCCTCAAGTTTTCAGTGCCTGAAATGGCACCTATTCAAACTGGCTCTCCCTAGTTTCTCCATGTTCAAAGATCTTCTCCCCTTGTTCTTCTTTGGGCTCTGGTGTGATTGGAGGCTCTAGTTCTATTAGTACTTCCTCTCTAGGTTTTTACCCTTTGTGGTTTGAGGAATTCGAAAAGCTTTAATGAAGCCATGTAACTCCTCCTCCTTCTTAATGAGGGCCTCTATTTCTGCCTCGAGGAGCGTTTCTTTCCTTTAATATCAATAACTTTTTGTTCCTGCTTTGAACCTTTTTTTTAAACATCTACGATTGCATTTTGGAGTCTAGGCTGGTTCTGAGAGAAACCCATGGGTTTCTTTGCAGTTGTGCTTTCCCTCAAAGGTCGTTGTTTGAGGTGTCTAGATAACCTTTAAGGACTTTG
This sequence comes from Lissotriton helveticus, assembly GCF_964261635.1. Taxonomy (NCBI): domain Eukaryota; kingdom Metazoa; phylum Chordata; class Amphibia; order Caudata; family Salamandridae; genus Lissotriton; species Lissotriton helveticus. The sequence continues at coordinate 1,937,546,671 of NC_136065.1, forward strand.
AGTCCTAGGGTTTCTTCTTGGCCCTACTCTGCCCCTAACAATGATTTCTTTTGTTGATATAATTCAGCACTGTCTTTGGCGTCTTCTCTCATTCGGCGTCCGAGCCGTCCCCTTGGTCCAGCTGAGTTTCTTGCTTTCCTCGTCGCTCGACAGACTAATGTCTTTTGTGATGCCTGATTGTACTGCAAATAACGGTGGCATGGTGTAGTGTGCCCGCCTCTGATTTACTCTTGTCTACATGGTCTTCGAGTGAAATTCAGGGTAAGCGGTGCACCCCTTCAAACCATGGTCTTGCGATAAGTACACCCAGATATTTCTCCTGTGGAATTTTCCCGTAGGAGTCTTCACCATTGATAAACCTGTTGTATTTGTTATAAAAGAAACTTGTAGGATTTCCTCATGTTTCTCCTCGCATCTGTCCTTATTCCTTCTTTATCGCTGTAGAAATGTTTCATGTGCTATGCATTATACTACACTAAATAAAGAGCACTCACCCATTTACCACTATTGTAAGTTTACCAAGTGAACCCATTTCACCAGGGTGCAATGTCCTATTTCATGCTTTCCTTTTACAGGTGTTTATTTCATGTGTTCTGTTTCATTGGATAGCTAAAGTGCACTATTACTGCAACTCCCTGGACCTACTAAGACCAGAAAATGGAGTAAGGCCATGGAGTTCTATAATAACCTTGCACTTTTGGGACCCTCTCTGCCTGCAGTGCTTCGAATATTTAGTTTGTGTTTATTTTTTAATTCAAGGGCTTGGACTTCGGATCTCCTTAACTCAAAAAAATACATTTTGATCAAAGAATGTCTTAGGAAAGTGGTGAAATTGAGCCTCATTATTTAATCAGGGGCATCATTTGTTGCCAGCTTCATCTTTGAATGTAGCCCCTCACCAATTGAGACCGAAAATTCTTGCTGCCAGAATTCTTGCACTGCTCTCGGTGACACTCGTAGAGAAGATCTTGTGCCTGATGGCACTTATCGGAGAGTGCTTTCTTGTGTTCTTCAAGCTGGAACCTTACACCATGCTCAGCCTTCTGGGGCCATTGAAACAGCATGCACGTATCAGAGAACCTTCTGTAATTTCTTGGTGCTTGCCACTTTGCGTGTAACGATCAAAGTAGTGAATGTTATATTACTGTCCCCAATTTATACTTCTTATTTCCATCAGACAAGGCTCTACAGTACCTCACAATATTGCAAGAGGACAGCATTACACAATTCTGAGAACTAGTTTATCGCCAGATGTTCTGTTGATCCCATGAGCCTTGATAAATATCTAAAAGCTATCAATAACTGTCTCCCTCCCAGTCTGTCAAAGTTGACACTCCTCATCTGTTTCGCATCCAACTGTGGTGCTGCAGACTTGTGACTTATTAGCTGTTCTTCAAACAGTAGCACATCAGGTCTTTTAAATCCCAGTCTTTCAACATAATGGAGAATAATAACCCTCTTTCTTAGTCTAGACTGTTTTACGCCTACAATGCAGAACCACACATTGCAGCTGTGACAGAAAGCTCAGTGGTTACCCAGGGACAAGGTGTGGTGGTCAGTCAGACTTTGGTGCTTTCATATACCTACACCACGCCTCATGCAACTGCCAAATCCAGTTCTGCAACTTCCAGCAGTGCACACTCCTTTGCTTCGTTACTTCAGACTTCTAAAGCTTTAAGTGAGTTGACAACCAATGCCTACTTTTCTACAGGTGCCATGTCGTCCCTGAACCTCCTCTATTTAGTCAACTACGTCTGTGACCCAATTGAGAGTCTCTCTCTCTCTCTCTCTCTCTTCCCCTCCCCCCAATCCCTTCCCCTCCTCGGTGATTGAATGTCTTTAGTGGCAGATTAACTGCTTACAATGTGTGAGCAAAGGCACTTAGTTGCACACTCTAGTCAAACAAGGTGTCAATTATTTAATTTCATACCGTTTTTTACTTGATAGTTGCTACCATGTTGGCCACAGTTCTGGGCAATATGTTGTCAACATATTACTCAATTATTTGTTAATGTTCTTTCTTTTCTGATCAGAATTATTGTGCAAATTAAATAACTGTAACTCAATAGACTTTGGACTGAATATTTTAACTCTTCTGAATTAAACATCTTGGCCACCAACTACAAATGAGTGTCTACACCTCTATTCATTAACCAAAAGAATACTGACTTCCATTCCAGTTCAGAGTAGTTTCTGTCACAAGCTACTTGGGTTTGAATAACGTCTAATTCATCTATGGTGCCTTACAAAGAAGGACCGTATAATAAATTCACCGTTTTACAAGAGGATTCGGTGTATTACTTTCTTGTGAACCTGCATGATCTTGAGTAGTCTCCGCTGTTCTGTAGGAAGTGCAGAGCTTCTCTTCTCCGTTGTGACATCCTTTCATGGAGGCTTAAATTCACAGACAACAGAAACTGGAACATTTCAGTAATCAGCCAATGAACAAACTATCTTGCCTAGGGGTATTCTTCAAGTTTAGAAGGCACTGCACCCTTTTCAAAACTGCTTGCTCGTGAGTTTGGAAAAAGTGAAGCAAACTAACACCCTCATTTTGTTTATCAATCCAGCACTGAGATGGATGTTGGTGGGTACTGTTGCTAGAAGTAAAGTCAAGCTAAAATTCACAGCTGGTTCACCATAGAGTTGAATCGTCCTTTGATGGCAAGTCCTCTTTCATCTTGCTACAGATGACATTTTGAAGCACCATAAAACAGTGTGTTCAACTGAAAGATCTCGCCGGACTGTAAATGTATTCTTTACATTAGATTTAACTACTTTCTGGTTTACTGGTACAATTCATTGTAAAGTGATTAACGTTTATCCCCAAAAAATAAAAGCCAGACCATTTTTCTGCCAATCGAAGGTAACAAATGATCATTCCAATTCACAAGAATGTATCTACTCCAATCCCTCATAAAGCACTCGAAAACTAAACTGTCTTTGTTATGCTTTCACGCTAAAGACTATATTAAACATCAGCTACAGTCATTCAACAAAGTGATTGAGACTCTTCGGTTCTCTCAGTAATGAGAAGGTGTTTCGACTTCTAATTCTCTGCCTTCCACACTTGTAACCCCCTGCCTTCCACACTTGTAACCCACACCTTTTGTCTACAATGTTTCAAGGCGAATTTCGGGCATTCAAGATTTCTGAATCTGAGAGCAATATAGCGTCAAAGAAAGTATCAGGATTTTATTCAGGATTAATCATCTTATAAAAAAAACTTGTGTTCTAAATCTTTTACTCTTCTGGTGGACCTCTCCAAGATGGTCACACTATCTCAAATATTTTAATTCCTGCTACAGGGGGACTGGTTGGTGGACTAGAATCTTGAAGACGAACAGCTTTGCAAACTCCTGAAGTATGTTGTTTGGGGGCGATGTGTGGCAAAACATTATCAAGCTCCTACTTTTTGTCTGATTTAGGTCATGGACACAGTCTTGCTATTTGTTGGAGGAGAGAGAACTAGTGTTCAGTCCTACCTTGATGACTGGCTGCTATCGCCCACCTCTGTTAATCAAATGGAACTCTTTAAAAGATTTTAAACATCCTTTTCAACCTAGGTCTTGCATTGAATAGGTTTTTTCAGGTAATTTTGACTTTCTTTGACACATAGAGCGACACAACCTTTGTTTGCCACCAAAAAGTGTGTTACTAATGAAACAGAGCAGATTGTCTTAAATAGTTGGTGGTCCCCAAGCTTCTGGCATGTGTGATGTCTACCACATCCTACAGATGATTATTTCGAAGTACATTTTGTAGGTAAATGGGACCAAGAGTTGGACAGTCTTTCAGTAGACAACCTTGTCAGTGATAAACTGCAGAAATAGTATATAATGATGTGAATAAAAGTGAAATCAAAAGTGAAACCTACTTGAAGTCGAGACTCCTTTCCCTTGCTGCCGGGTGCGCTGCCCCACCTATGGAGAAGCAGACGGATCGTCAGAAAATGGGCGGAGACAAGAGAAAATGAGATAGAGATAACTGATTGGGGAAAATGAAGGGTTGAGGGGAGGAGACACATTGAAACTAACAAAAGACTACATTCCACAGGAAGGAAACCGAACAGAGGGGGTCAAAAAGGCAGAGAAAGTTGACATGGGGCAGAGGAGACTGGGACGAGAACAGCGGAGACGAACAGACCGACGCAGAGAACTTCTGCGGAGAAGGGAGGGGAAGACCGCACACAGAGGAACAACGTGGGCTTCGTATGGCACAAGACTTGAACTGAGGAACCGACAAGGAGGCCGCCTCGACCGACCGCAAGAATGACAAGTAGTGCGAGAATTGGTGGATGCTTCCAGTGATAGCAAGAAAGCCCACCACAACTCAGGAGAGGAGTGGCAGACTGGGTAAGTGACTGGGACCTCAAATTAAGTGCCATGGAGAGAGAAATAGCAGAATGCATCATTTTTTGTTTCTGGGCTGTACTTTTCACTGTGTCAGGGCTGGAAGGAGGTAAGCTGGAATGGGTGGAGCAAGAGATAAAGTGAAAAGGAGAAATAACCACTCTACATTATTTGTTACCTAGTGACACTTCCCTTGGGACAGAAGGGATACGGGACCAAAGAAAAAGGAGCTCATGATCTTGGTTGACTGAGGACACATTGGCACCATCTCTTGCAGCTCCCCTTGACTAAATGAGTACACACGGGAGAAGTAAACTTCTAAGTAAAGAACAGAGGATTCTTATTCCTGCCGCATACTTACCTGTGTGTTACGGTTTTCTCTCAAGGGTGCTGGCAGCATCAGTATCCACATCCTAAAGTACGAGGATGAAAAGAAAAGGTACCCATTACTGCTATCAAACTGGAAGATTTGCGTGGTTGTCCTAGAATACTCAGATGACCTGGATAATTTGTTCCCACCTTATTCCACCCTTTTCCTCCTCATTGAACTTTTTTACTCTCTCTCTTTAAAATCTTTACATTTTAATAATCATTCAAAAATTTGACAAGCCTCCAAAGCCATATTTTGCGACCATATGTCCACAAATATGTACTTATTGCAGCCCTAGTGTACATATTTCCTCTCTTCAACTGCTTCGGCTCTAATAACCTGCCATCACTCTAGGACATTGAACTCCATGAAGTGGGTGTGTAACATCAAGGTTTGGTGTCTAGCCAACCCTACACATACCTTCCTCCTTAAATAATAATTAAAACAACAAAAAAAAACGGTATAATTAACTACTTACTGATGTTTCTGTATATGGCTAATCTAACTGAAATCAACCTGAAGTTGTTGATAATTACCTTTAACATTTACATACATGATGCATGTAAACATGCAAGTACACAGCCTGTACTAAGTACTATTCACTCACATATATAATCTGATGAATTTATGGGTTTGGATATTACACCCCCATCTACTTCTTTCAAAATCACTTGATTGACTGGTAGCACAATCCAGCATGGTTGTCGGAATACTTCTATCAACATCTTCTGCAATATTATAGTCTAACCAGTCTTATCTGTTGCCCTTATTTACAATACAGTTTTCTTCCATCCTACATCTTGACAACCTTCCCAAGTGTCATACCTTTCCATCACTCAATCATGCTAAATTACAGATCTGATAGAGACTACTAGCTGCAGATTACTTAACGTAGATTTATCCCCTGGCGTGAGACTGGATCCGGAATTTTTTTTCCACAGCATTCCTGCGCGCCGGGGAGACGGCATCACACGACTCCGCCCTGACGTCCGCGTACGTGGCGTCAGCGAGGTCACATAAGTCCCACACCGGCGCGCATATGGCAGTTTTTTCCTTTTCCGCGTGCAACGCGGATCCGGTTTGTGTTCCTTTTTCGGTTCTGCATATTTCTGGGAACAGTGTGCGAATGCCTTCGGGCTTTAAGACGTGCTCGTCTTGCGCTCGCCAGATGTCATCAACGGATCCTCACCCGATCTGCATGTGGTGGGGGAGCACCACGATTCTATAGATTGTGAGGCATGTCAGCAGATGAAACTGAAGTCCAGGAGCGCCGGTTGAAACTCCTTTCGGCGCGCATGTCTAGGTTGGCATTGTCACTGCATCCGTCCCCCGGCGATGGGTTCAAAAACCTCCGTCTTCGACATCGTCCTTCTCCCAGGCCGCAAGAGCGTCGCTCACCTGTCGGTAAGTGTCGCAGTTTGTTCTCCGAAGGCTGGTTCCTGGTCTATCGGGGGCGTGGGCCCTCCACGGGTGGTGTGGCCCCCGTGCGTCGTCACCCTATGCGCCGTTCCCCGGCGCGTGGGCGACTAGAGTCCAGATGGAGGCCTATGCGGCAGCCTTACTGGCCTTGTTGGCTTCATCTTCTCCTCCTTCCCCTCCTGGGACATCTGCGGATCCCTTGCCGCGTGTGGGGATTTCTGCGTCGTCGCCGGTGGCTCCAGCCCCGGCGCCGACTAGTTTGGATCCAGGTTCGGACGATGTGGTGCCGGTGGGGTGCAGTCCTTCGGGGTTCCCTCCTTCGGACCACAGCGTCTCTGCCTCGCGGCAAACCCCAGCGGGGGTCCCTGTGTTGTCGTGGGAGGTCACCGGGGCTCGGGGCGTGTCCCTGAGTCCCCCTCGGTCCTCAAGGCAGGCGGCGTCCTTGTTCGAGACAGAGGTGACGCCGCTCAGGCGCTGGCGGCTGCTGGCACTGACGGCGCCATGGGGGCTGGCAGGGGGTCGGGCGTGTCCCCAGGCCCTCTCATCCCTCCACGCAGGCGTCTGCCTCGTCGGAGGTCGGGTCGACGCCTTTACGGCGCCATTCCTTCACCGCCCCGATTCCGGCCCAGCCCCGGTCTCCTGCACCGCGCGTGGCGGAGGCCGTTTCAGCGCCGGACGACGTTGACCTGCCTCAGGTCGCGGACTCTACGGCGCCAGGCCAGCATCGGGTCGTTGACTCGTCTTTGCATGCCTCCTCTTCACCAAAGGTTCGGCGCTTGCTGGTTTCATCCTCACCAGAGACGGGTCAAAGCATTGTGGCTTTTTCCCCCGATGTCGTCTACGGACGGCTCTTCACCGTTGCCAAGGTCTTCGTCAGAGGCACCACAGGTCCCCCACTCCTCGGCCCCCCTTCCTCCTTTCCGGACTTGGCCTTTCCTTCCTCTGGTTGGACTGGGAGACGGCCGCCTTAGCGTGCATTCGTCGCCCACAGAAGAGCTGCTTTCTCCACCGCGGGGCCCTACGGAGGCGGGTGCTGCCTTCGCTCACTCTGTTTCCACGGCTGCGGGAATTTTGCGCATGGGTGATCCGGCTGCCCATTTCCCCACGGATCACCTTCTGGAGGTCCTCCATCAGGGCTCTGGTGGTAGGGAGCGGTGCTTCCCTTCGAGGCTTCGCTCCATTCTTCTCTTTTGGGGGCTTAGGGCCGTCTCGCCACGGGGGACCCGTTGCCCCAACGCCTTCTGCACCGCCACCAACATGCACGGAGTGATCCTGTGTGTCTTTCCCTCCACCCCTCTACCAGGAGCCCTCTAGGCGAGCATGATCGAGAACAAGAAACCCGAAACAAGGTGGAGCATGTGACGTGCACAGCGCGTGCAGCAGCACGTAATTGATAGTATGTGAACATGTCTAAGACGTTGGCTCTGCACCGTCTGTCACCTGCTGCAGTGAGACAAACGCACCACCAGGATAAATGGAGCCCAGGGTTGTAAGTTGCCGTTTACGCATTCTAGTGCAGGTGCCAGGGTCCTGAGTGAAGGGGATGGAGGTGTGTCCAAACAGCTGCACAGTAGGGGGCGAAAAAAGAAATAATAACTTTGGGTCCATGCAGCCGAAGCATCTCCTTGTAAAAAAATCTGTCCCATGTCCGTAGCAGAGGGCAATTTCTTCACAGGGCAGTAAAATGAGCCATTTTAGAAAAAGATTCAACAGTCACCATAATGACTATTTTCTTCAGGTGGAGGTCGGGTTACAATGAAGTCAGTAGAGATGGTATGCCAGGGCTCAGGTGGCACATGCAACTGATGAAGAAGCCCAGAACGTTGAGAGCGAGGAGTCTTGTTTTGGGCGTAAATAGGGCAAGAACTGAAATAACGATCAGGGTGCTCTAGAACCCAAAGCCACCAGGACGAACGGAGTATGAGTAGATTTAACACCGCTGGCCTTTAGCCAGAAAGTCATGACACATCCTAAGAACTTCAAGCTTCAGTGGTTTCGGTGGAATGAATAAGGACTTGCTTTTGAACACTAAATCGCATTTTTTTGTGAATTATTCTTGCAAAGTTTTCCATTCTTTCCTAGTACTTTGGAATAGTCAGTTTGCATTTTCTTGAGAAAATACTATGTTACACCAATAACTATTTGAGAAGAACGACTATACCAGCCAAAGGTTGATGGAGACCCTGGATATCTGCATGAAAGGCAATCCCCTAGAGTATTCTTAATGCCAGTAATATGAGGTAATAATAAAGTCGTACTGATTGAGCAAGTAGGCCCACTGAGCCTGGTCACTATTTCTGCACTGCACGTTTCTTAGACATTGAAGGTTAAGATGATCCGATTAAATTTCGAAGGGTTCAGAGTCCTCTATCAAAAAATGTCTCCATTAGGAACAGGCCATTTGCATGGGCAGAAGTTCCCTTTCCAGAATAGAGTAAAATCTTTCAGAGTCGTATAGTATATGAAATAAATAGAAAATAGGATGTTCTAAGCCGTCATCTTCTTGAGGATGTAGAAGTACAGCACCAAAGGCTTGTTCGGAGTAGTCCGCTTCAACTATACATTTTTTTTGTTGGATCTGGAATGTCGAAGAATTGGACCATGTGTTAAGGCTTGTTTTAATTTAAAAAAGGCTTCTTCGGCTTGAACATCCCATTGAAAACTTTGACAGAGCATATCATCCTTTAGGATTTGGGTGATATCACTAGATAGTTGGTCAAAGTCTCCGATAAATTACCAGTAGAAATAGCAAACCCGTGGAAGCACTGGATCTCTTTGCCATTGGAAGGGGTTGGCCAGTTTAGGATGGCGGAGACTTCACTCTGATCAGTAGAAATTGCTGTGCTGTTTAGATGAAAAACTAAGTACTCCACCTCAGGCTGATCGACATTTCACTTTTCTAGTTTTGACAAAGTCTATTTAACACCTGACTAACATGCCAATGGTATGAAAGAGGCTCATTAGAAAAAATCAGAATGTCATCAAGATAGACAACATCAGATTGCTTAAACATGTCAGAAAAAAGATGATCCATCTATCTAAGCAATGTGTAGCTGTAGACACACATACTGTGCTTACTCCTGCCATCTAGTGTTGGTCTCAGACATGTGCATCTTGTTTTTGTTGGAAGAAGTCTTTTCTAGTCACGAGACGTGGTGACTCCACCTTTTGTTGGCAATGCGCATGGCCATTGGCTCCATACAAGATACTGAGTAGGGAAGAGGGTCCAAGGGACATTTAAAGACCCGCACGGATAAATCCCCTGTCAATACATAATAACAACCAAAAATCCGTGGGTCTAAAAAACTAAAAGTGTGTTTTTATCAAAGTTGAAAACAAGAAATAAATAACACTAGACAGGAGTCAGTACCAGAAGGATAGAAGTATCTCAGAAAAAAGTAGATTCCCGTCAGTCACCAAGGTGATATTTGTCATCCTTTGGGAATCTCAACCGTACCCTCTAGATGGAAGAGAGAAGGTACTCACAGATCTAGTGATACAATCTGTGAATGAAACATGATATGGTGCATGTGATAGTGCAGTGTAATAATTAAAATTTGATGACCAAAAGGAAAAATATGTTTATTAGATATCCTTTGGTCTCAAAAATAAAAGAAGTGCATAGACGCCCTTAAAAGATGTGTGGGCGCCCTGTTGCGGTCGACATGTTTCAGCCAAACTAAGGCTTTCTTCAGGACCAGATTGTAACAACTACTGCACTTATAGTGAGAAGTAAATAAAAATAAATACAACCTTATATCTCCATAGCCAGAGTATTTTTCTCCACCACCTGGTTCAGGCTTGTATATGGGAGCTTCAGTTCACCGCTACTTGGTGTTCTCACTGGGCCTTCGGCACTGTCCCTTTTTGATCTGCCTGGTGTACTTTGACACTGTTTTTTCGTGGTCGATAAATTCTCAGCGGGGTTCTATCCATACGACTCCTATCACCTTCAACAGTCCAGAATGTCCATGTGATGTAAAGGGCTCATTCCCTGTTCTGCCCACACACTAACTATCCCAGGACAGACTTGCACAAAGTTTGTAACCTGTGCCTGTCCCCTGACCACCAAAATGAATCCTATGCTGCGTGTCTTGTGTTCCATGACAGGAATACCCTTCGGAACCGTCGAGCATGTCGCATTGCTTCAGCTTCAGAAGATGTCTGCTCGGTCACACTCTGATTTGAAAGCTTCGGAGCCTAAACTCATTTTGGGGCATCCTGGATGCTGACCCTCTTCCTGCAGAGGCTACAGGAACATCAAGGCGCCTGCCAGCAGAGGATCCACATCCAGCCAGGCATGAACAGGATCACCGCTAAGCCTGTTCTGCCAACCAAGGATCGCCACAAAATGAGTCTGGCTTTCAAGGAGGTCTTCAACCCTGTCTTGGAGCCAACGCCCGGACAGAGGCACCTCTCCACTGCTGCACACAAATTCCCAAGGCACAGGGGATGTGTCCCCTCCCGACCAGGAGAACAGGAAAATAGATGGTGCTGGCAAGCATGTGACAGCGCAGTCCGCCATACAGTGGCTCATCTCCAACTCCGTCGGCTTACTCTCCTGGTATGATCGCGACTTGGAGACCAGATGGAGGATCCTATCCAACATCTCCCAGAGCAATATTGCAAGCGGGGGCATGAGCTGGTAACAGATGGGAAGATTATCTTCAATACCAACATCCGGTGCGCTCTGGATACCACAGACCTGGCTGCTTGCAGCATTAATTCTGATTTCCTTCACCACCACGATGCATGGCTATGTGTTTCCATTTAAAACAGGAGGTAGAGCAACACCTTCTTAATATGCCCTTCGATGACAAGCATCTATTCAGCATTTAAGTCAATGTGATGCTCATAAAGATCAAGGACATTGATACAGCGAAGGCTATGGGCACCCTTAAAGACTCCCACTGCTCGCGGTTCCCTTCGCTGTCCACGTTACCACAGCGCAGCCATGACAGTTGCCACCACCTACACCAGACAAAGCAGCAGACCCCTTCATGGGGTTACTCCAGAGGAGGGTATAGAGGGGGCTACAAGAGGCAAAAAGGCATCTCCTAAAGGAGCCACTGCCCTAAAACGGTGACACTTTTCTTTCCCCAGACCATCCAACTACTGTTGGGGCCAGGTTGCAGAGGTTTCTGCCTCACTGGGAGGCAATTACTTCTGACCGCTGGGTTCTAGACATCATAAGGGAGGGGTATTGTTTAGAACTCACCCAACACCACCCAGCATCCCCCCATGCCGCACAAGTTGTTCACAGAACACCAGCATCCGAGAGAAGATGCACGCTCTACTTGCCAGAGAGGCCACAGAGCCTGTGCCCGCACTGCATCACGCCAAAGGGGTGTATTCCTTGTACTTTCTCATTCCCAAGAAGATGGCTCCCTAGAGCCTATACTCAACCTCCGATCCCTCAACAAGTCACGTCTGTTAGAATATTTTCACATGGTCAAACTTCATGATGTCATCCCTCTGTTGCAGTAAGGCAGTTTTATGACTGCCCTCGATTTGAATGATGCCTACTTCCATATTCCCATCCACCCCGCCTATCCAAGATTCCTGTGGCTTGTGGTGGGTGGACAACTTTATCAGTTCAAGGTGCTACTTTTCGGGATCACAACAGCCCAAAAGTCTTCTACAAAAGTTCTAGCCGTTGTAGCCACTAACCTCTGGCAGGCTGACATGCATGTGTGTGCTCTTACCTAGACGACTGGCTGATCAAGGGCACCATGCTGAAGAAATGTCTGGCAGACAATCATAGACCTTCCCAGTTTAGGCTTCGCGCTAAATATAGCCAGATCTCACCTTCAGCCCTTCCAAGTACAACCCTTCCTTTGGCAACTCTAGACTCAAGGGTGAGGAAAGCTTACCCAAGCTTGGCCAGGGTCAACACTTTCCAAAATCTAATTCCTCTTTTTCAGCCAGATCGCCAGGTAACGGTCAGGATAGTAATGCGTTTGTTAGGCATGATGGTGTACTGCTTTGCAATAGCTTCCTCATGCAATGTTACTCAGGCGCCCCTTACAGTAGTGCCTAGCAGCACAGTAGTCTTAGGCAGAGGGAATGTGGGAGGATCTCGTGTTGATTTGGAGCCTTACACATCGCTCTCTGTAGTGATGGAATGAACAACCTGTTGCAGGATGCCCTTTCTAGACCCAATTCTACAGGAGACCATTACCACGGATAGCTCGCTCTCCAGATGGAGAGTGTATCTGCAAGATAACACAATCCAAGTCTTGTGGACACCCACGTAGCAGGGCATCCACATCAACCACCTGGAATTGCTGGCTATTTAGTTTGCTCTTCGAGCATTCTTTCCACTAATTCACAACATGGTTGTTTTAGTCTGCATGGACAACACCACAGCCATGTTTTACCTACAAAAGCAAGGGGGCATGTACTCGCCCCAGCTGTCTGTTCTAGCCCAGAGCATCTGGAGGAAGCGATAAATCACACAGTGCATTTAGTCTTCGAGTACATTCAGGATCAACGACAGGGTACATTCAATGACTTGGACGTCCTGCTCAGCAGGACATATCAGCAAGTCCACAAGTGGGAACTCCACCCCCAGACCCTATTCATTTATTTCCTTCGGTGGGGGGTTTCTCACATAGACCTGTTTGCCACTGCCAAAAAGGCAAACTGCCCAAACTTTGGTGCCAAGGTTACTACACTCACGCTCCATAGACTATGCACTATGGATGAACTGGTCAGGGATATTTGCCTACATTTTTCCACCTCTCTTGCTCTTACAGTTCGTAATTCTTAAGCTGAGTCAGACATTCTTTACCCTCATCCTAATAGGCCCTACCTGGGCATGCCAGCCTTGGTACTCCACTGGGGGGGTGAATATTTGACAATGTTCAGCATTCCGTTTATCATCTTTTTGGGCTGCAATTTTCGCCCTAAGTGTAATGGTTATGCCCAATCATGGGTCCCGCGCTCTGTATGTCACCGGATTCAAGCCAGCCTGGCTGATGAGGGTTGATAACCTGAAACTGGTCCCAGGATGCTCGATTTCGGTCGAGGAAGGACCTTGCCTGGCAGTTCAGGTTTGAATGTTCTTATGGGGAGCAGGGTCAAGACTTATTGCATATGGCGGGGTCCAAGCTGGAATGGCGTGGAGAATTAAAAAAACAATGAATTTAGGCCCAGATCTGTGTTCAACAATGTTCAGTATTCTGTCCATCCTCTTTTTGTGTGACAACGTATCACAATGTTACCAATTGTTTGCCCAAAGGATCTGAGCGAAGTTAGCATGGTAGTGATGGGTCTCGTGTGAAGTGTGCCAGCCAATTATATGTTGTCAAAGCAAAGGTGCTGGCTCCAATATTGTGCACTGCACTAGATGAGTAACTTAGCTTTTTTCCCTCCTGTGTCATCCTTCCTTGGCAGGCCATATGCCAGGAAGTTTGAGGGCTACTGCAGAAATGGAACTTTGGCCCACAAAGGTGGGCACTATCAGTGCCTCTGCCAGAAATAAGCAAATGGTCTTTCTGCCCACCTCTCAGTTCCCACTTGTTTCCAAGTTGTTGCCGCCAATGAGCACTCAGTAGTGGTGGGCCAGCCAAAGCAAGACCACCGCTGAATGATGTTAGAAAGGCTGCCTTCTGATGCCCTTGTTTTCTGCCCTGGACCGCCATGCAAGCTATGGTATTTCTGGGCAGGATAAAAAACAGTGTTTACAATGTACTGAAAAAAAACTCTCAGCAAGACAGAAACATTCATTGTTTTTCAGAAGCAACCCCCTTTTTGGGAGAATGTTTTTGAAAAAGAAACAAATTGCTGACTGGCTAGTCATGCTGGCTGGAATTCAGAATGTTTGCAAAAAGTGCTTCCTTCGTTTCAGCGGAAACACTTGACTCTAGTTATATGGTATTTCTATAGTTCAAACCTAGCCAAAAGGCAGAAGAGCTCTGTACAGGATCATAAACAACACAGAATCAATGGGCGATAGGAGAGGTAGCCCATTTTTTGGACTGCTAATGCATTGTAATGTATGTTCTTTAAAGAAGTATCCTTGAAACTTTTCTTACATTGGAGCAATGTAGGGGACAGTCATCATTGATGTGAAGATATTCCTGAGACTGGGTGCATAGATGGAAAATAGCTGCTGCCTTGTTTGTTCTTTTTTACACTTCTTAGTCTACTGCCTGATGGAGTGCTGGCTGCTCGTGTGCCAATGTCATAGTTATGGACGAGCTGCATGACCTCCGTACGCATACGAAGCGTGAGGGCAGCTTCAGGATGTGAAGCCGGGTTGGTAGTCTAGCTTAGGTGGTCGGAAGCGGACATCACAGCGCTTCCGGGTTGACGCGCATAACAGCCGGCAGTTCCCGCTGCTTCAACGTTTTGGATTAACACTGTTGCCACCATTGGACGAGACGAAGAGACCGAGCACGTCCTTCTTCAGGTATTTGGAGATCTGGAATGCCTGCTGTTCCTTCGTTGCCGTGCTGGTGCCCAAGGTTGACACGTGCAGGAGCGCTGTTCTTTGGTTGCCAATTTCAAGCAAAGTGCGGCTGCTCTTAGCATTTCGCAGTTACGATACTGTCAGGACTTGCAGGCATTCTCCTTGCCTGTTCGTCCTCGTTGAAGCCTTATTCCTTGGTTTCTCTGAAATCTACGCACAGGAGTGTGTTAGGATATTTACATACTGTTCTTCTTTAATATTTGCGCATGAGCGCTGGTTTTTGATTTTGGTCTTCACGCGCAGGAGCGCTGGTACCTTGTTTTGGGCTACTTAAAAGCAGAAGCGTTTCCACTTGCACTCCCTGGTGCACTGAAGTACTTAACTGTTTCCTGGTATATGTGCAGGAGCGCTTGTTCTTTTGCTGTCTTTGTTGATGACTTCCTTGGCGTACTGTCCTATATGTGTTTAGTAGTCCTTAAGGCAGAAGGGGGTTGGTGTGCATTAGAGGTAACAGCTGTTCCCCTATACTTCCATTCCAGACTGAGTGCCTTGAGGGATTCCAGGGACGTAGCAAGACCCTCAGTTTGGTTTACAGGAAGACCTCTTTTTCCCATCTCTGGCTTCTACCCCCGGTCCCATCTCCATCCTGGTCAGTATACACGCATCTACTAGGGTAAAGTGGGAGACAGCGGTGGTAGTTCATGTCGCCTCTGCGAGATCGCCTCACAAGTATAAGGTAAGACTTGTGGGACTCTGACAGCCAAGAACCAGCAGAGATGGTGAGCTTGTCTGCAAAATAAACTGGGGTGCTATTCATTATGGCTTTGCAAGCGATGCACCTAGTTTTGAAGGTGATGGGTGCAGGCAAGGGGCGCCAATGGAGTTTCATCCGGTTAGTGGTGATGTGATCATATTTCTTCGGACCGTGGACGAGACTTGCTGCGTTGTCTAGGTCGCCCTTGGCACCATCCACATGCAAGAGTATAAGGGTTTGAATACAAGTTCTGAAGTCACTTTCTGGAAGAAATGGTTTCACTTTCTGTAGAAGAGGTGCTGGACATCCAGGTCTGGTGGATGTGCAGGCATTGTTTGAGTCATTGAATGTCTGAAGCTGAGATTTAAAAAAACAAATTGTATCATTGGCATTGGTGAATCTTGATGCTCTTATCTGTTTAGGGTTTGGTATAGGAGTAGTGTGAAAGAAAAGGTGTGGGCAAGAGTTTAGATTGAAATGAGGCATACACATGGGATTTGAGACATGTAAAGGGAAAGCCCTCATGTTAAGGTATGCAAAATAATTGAGGTTGGGTTAATTATAGAATTGGAGTTTGAGATAGGTAAAGGAAAAGCTCTTATGCCAGAGTTTAGAAACATAGAAAATTGAGGTTGGGTTAGGTATATAGCCTTAGGACCTGATTAAGAGTTGCGGGTTCAATTCAATTCTTCTTTATTCGGCCTTCTGAAGACAGGTCATAAAAGTTAAACCTAATAACAAAACACATTAAGATCAAACTCAACACAAACAATTACAATAACATTTTCCATTTTAAAAAGTACGACCACAGACAAAAACAGTAATTTGATTGTAACTAAAGTGACTGTGCAGATAAACTTGATCCGAAAATAGCAGCAAATTATCATGCAGTGGCATTAAATGTTAAAATCAGTCATAAAAAAACGAGTTAGCAGCAGTAATAGACGCTTTAGCAGCAATACAAATACAATATATACAGAAACTATTAAAGTGCATTAATATTAAAACAATGCACTTTAATAGTTTCTGTGTATATTGTAGTTGCTGGTTATATTTGGCCCCTCATAACTATCGGATGTGTTAAATACCTCAAGCTTGGTTAAATTTCAGCAGCTCCAACCTGGTAAAATTTTACAGAGAAATGTGTACGATATTTACTGTACCATGCAGATTGTGGTGTATTCAACACCAACATCCGCATGATGTTCCCCATGAACTCGTAATAGGGGCTATTTATCACACCCGATATAAAACAAACCCCTGGGTATCGTTATTTACCAGGTGCGATAAATAACACCTTTACTTGAAATCAGGCCCTTACGGTTTGAGATGGGTAAAGGGATTCTTAGTATGGGGCGTTGGGTCCCCTCAGAAGGGTTACATTCAGTTAGTTTTTTATTTTTGTACTTTACATTTGAAGTATATAATTTCTTACATAGCGTTCCTCACTATGTTCTTGACTAAAGGTGTTTTAATAATTTTTTTAACTTTCAAACTAGATTGGCGAACTATTTTAAAAAATAACCTCGCATGTTTTTATAAATCACTGTATCATTGACGTGTATTTTATCAGGGATTTTTTAATTAGTCGCGTACTATGCTATAATTGTACCTTATGTCATTAACAAACTGTCGGTCTTGTTGTTTCAGACCTTGAATGAAGCAATGAATTACTTGCTTCCAATTACCTCATCTCCCTTATCAGAGCGGGTGACTGGAAGTTTGAGTTTTTAACAAAATATATTTCTGATTAAAGATTTCACAATTTGACAGAGGTATATGCTATTTTCTATTTAATGCTTAGTCAAGCCATAATTGGCAGTCGCATACACTACTAAAAACATTACTTTCACTACTTTTTCAAAAAGATTCTCGCAGTCAAAATGATCTCCATTTATCTACAAATTATCTCCATTTATCTACAACTAATCCTCATGTAACGCAACTGGTGCTATGTAAAGCGCTCTGATACCCGATTCGGGTCAAGTTCACGCTATATGAAACTCCGTTAAAAAAAAAACTAGGCAACATTATCACAGTGTCTGTGAGGGAGGGATTGGAAAGCAATGCATAGAAAAAGGGTCTTGGTTGTGTAATTATCGAAGAGATTTCATATGATTCATTAGATGTGTGGGGCATTTACCTTCCTGAGATGTACTTTCCTCAAACATTACAAGTTAAAGACGAAGTGCCTAAGAAGAGAAGGCATAGGCTCAAGGCTTATATAGCACAGTGCATGCAACATCAATAGAGGAGTAAATGGGCTTATTGTGTATTTTTCTTTTATTTGTGATACTTGTAGGTAGAGAAACCACGTGGCTTTTCAAGAGGCTTGGACCCAGAGCGGATCATCGGCGCCACAGACTCCAGTGGGGAGCTTATGTTCCTTATGAAATGGTGAGCCTTCTGCTGCTTTACTTAGCTGCCATCACCTTTGTAAATAGCAATGATATCCTACCGTGCCTCTGCATCCCGGCATGGTTCTCTTCTTGTATGTGCTCCTCACCCCGTGAACAATGGCTCTATTTTATCCTTTCTTTTTAAGGGTCCAACCAATGCTTGTTTCAGTCTTCTCTACTTCCTATTGCTCATGTGTTTTTGTGTTTCGCCTTTGTGTGGTTGGACCATGAAGGCTGGTTGTCTTCTGTGTGTTGCGAGATTTATATCTATTTACACTCTCATGTGCCAGTTGTGAGAATCGCTTGACTCCTACAAACTCTGAAAAACCACCTGCCATGCAAAGCTGTTGCACGGAGCTGTAACGAAACAATTTTATGGTACGGCAACAAAATGTAAATTGGTTTTCCAGCCAGATCGTAGCATGGAGCACGTCTTCACTCTGATGAAGTGAGACTTGTCTAGTGAACTTCAATATATGACAGAATGCACTAAAGTTTTATACCCAAAGTTACAGTTAGTTTTCTTTGAATGCTGAATTTTTGTTGTGCAACCCGGTATCGTGCTCTGTCCATTCGTGTACGATAAATGTCGGAAAAAAGCAGAACCTCTTCAGGTATCCCAGGCCCGGGATGCACAACCAGAGAACAACATTTCAGTTTGCTGAAACAGTCTTAACTCAACTTTAGCTAGGCTATCCTTGTTTAATCCTCTTTTTTCCCTTTTTCTTCCAAATAACAAGTTCAGGCAACAGTTCAACGAAATGCCAATCCAGGCTTTCCTCTCAAAAGCACATGGCAGTTCACCATCACCATTAGTTAACGGAGCAAATATATACCCAATGTGTTTCAGGCCACTGCCCTTCGTCTGGGGTAACTACAGTACAAAAAGACTCAGCAGAATAAACATTCTTTTGCAATTGATTAAATGATGTTCCTTATATTACCACATGCCAAATGATAACCCATGAATTTATAATGTAAAAACCCAACTGAAAAAGGGATTGGCATAAACAAATGAAACTGAACAGATCACAAACTAAACTAAAAAATATTAAATTCGATATCCTCAATTCGTAATCTGTGCCTACATTTATAAAAAAAAAATCTTGAGACAATCAGCCTATGCCTATACTCATGTAACATGTGACATACCATGTCACATTCGCTTTGTTTATTGAATGTTCATCGATGGACTGCCAAAGTTTGATGTTTCCGTCCTCTGTAGGCAAATGTAGTTATTTGAAGTACGGGCGTCGGCGGATTGTGTGATCTGTATTCCATTGTAGAAATGGCAAGTTAATGTTCAAGATACATTAAAGACTATGCCACTATTAGTGTTCCACTTAGAGAATTGACTAGTAAAGGAAGAACGTTCAGAAGGGATGTATTTTATGAACATTCATTTAACAAAATCAGAGAGAACATATCTTCAGCTGCAAATGTAAAATATTTTGGCCCAAAGCCAAGTACGGAGTTAATAGTAGATGTTTGTCCTGTAGGTCTAGGTTATATTCTTGTGCAGTAAAAGCCAGAAAGAGAAACCCCTCCATATGTAATATCACATTCTAATAAAAGTGTATCTGATGTAGAAAAGAAATATTTTCAACCTGAAAAGGAAACTTTAGTTGTGGTATGGGCATGTGAACATTATCACACTATATTATATGGCCAATCTTCCAGTGATTCTGCCGAAGGAACATGATGAAATTGTGAAGAGAGATAAAGAAATTAAAGAGAAAATGAAATGCTATGCAGATCGGAACAAGAATATCAAATGACAGGCTTAGTGTTGGTAAAACAACAACAAATGAGAAAGTTACAATCTAGAATTCATCCATCTCCATTGAAACTAACAGGAATACATGGATCAGCAGTTGCAGCACAAGATGATATTAGGACACTAACAAGGGGGGTATCAGACAGCTGAGCAAAGAAATAATCTACAACAAATTTGTAAGCAGATGTGATCTGGTGCTATACGAAGAAGAATGTGATAAATCAATTATTTATCTACAAGAAGTTGAAAAAAAAACACAAAGTCAAATTGATCATTGTTAATTTGATTGTAACCTGTATTTATTTAGTGCAGTGCAGTGTTGTTTTCTTGCGAAGAGATGAGCTTGTTTGGTAAATATTACACTTAGGCCCTCATTAAGAGTGACTTGTAATTCCCATTTTGTCCACTTAATAGTGGGAGTTTTGCGGGAAACTCTGCCCCTTGTTGTTTTTCCCTGAACTTATTTATTATGTGAAAAGCATGCAGAATATATCCGGAGAAAATACTTCACAGTGAGGGAAAAGGTGCAATCCAGTGTTTTCTATAGTTACTCTGAATTCCAAGGTTCAAAACTTCTAATGGTGTAGGTATAATGTACCTGGTATTACCATACCCTCGGTAATTCTGGGTATGTTATTACTGCATAGTTATTCATGTGAGCAGTAATAATTAGCCCCTTAATAAGAAATGTTAAGAATAGCCTGAAGGATGTTCGTGAATACGTAGAATTTAAAAGTAAACAAATACTTAAATTTGAAATATTACAATCAAACAACACATCCAAATTGAACTGTTACTGGGGTCCTAGAAGGGTAACCTTGCAGGCACATGGCTACTGGTGGGAGACTCAAGCTACCAGTTACTGCTCATTGGGTCAACTTTTTTTATTTCTGTTTTGGAATTGATGTACTCAGCCCAGGTGGTTTTAGCTCGGGAGGTTCTAGCGAAGGCTTCTTTATGGATTTCCTGATATGAATTGAGACAATTAAATGATTTTTGCTTTGTTGACATGTATTCCATGTTTTATTTGAGACAAAAGGGGACTCATAGTTTGTGGGATAAGTTCATCTCGAGCCTTTCATTTATCCTAATTCTTCTGTCTCCTCGGTCTTAGGCTGGTTTTGTGTCGTTTGCATTTTGACATCCATGTGAGCCACTTGACATAAGGTTCACTCCCTTCAGGTCCTACTCTGCTCAACCTTCCATCCCAGGGTTTCTAGCCAGACGTGCTGGTAAAGGGCAGAACGTTTATGGGCGAATTCCTCTTTGACCTTAGCATGTTCCAGGGCTAGAAGCAGTACCCTTTTAAAAAAGAAAAAAAAACATTGTTGTTGCCATTTTTAGTGTTATTCATAACCAAACATGTAGAGCAGTTAGAACATGAAATCAGTGCAAAAACATATGAAGGACCTCTCCTTTGACGTAGGCAAACCGGGCAGGGAGGTGGTGGAGGATGAGGAAAGTTGCTCCACGTCAACAGGATGAAAGAATGGAGGGCGAGTGTGAAGGAGGAGTCTCAATGTTGAGTGTCAGTAAAACCAGTATCCTTGAACGGTTTTGTCTTTTTCTTCTCCTTGATACTCAACGTCTCCCCCATCTTTTCTGTAACATGAATACATTCCTTCCACAGAATCTGACTTCTCCCTCCGTATTAGTTTCCTTAACTTCACCCACATTTAGGGGTTGGGATAGCACCTCTTCTGTGATCTCCATAGTCCATATATACCTTGGCTCAGTGTGCAGTGTCCAGTCCTAGGATTTGTTTTATGCTGTTCTTGTATGTAGTTCTACAGTATGACTGGTTGTATAATCTTCAACCCACTATTCCTGCATGAACTTATCGAGTATTGTCAGACTTGCATAAACATCCCGTCATGGCTTGGCTTCTATTACTTTGAGTGGTCTCAGATTTCTCCAGTTGCTTAACTGTGCCGCGATGGTTTAGCCTTCACAACTTCCTGGGTGGACACCATATAGAAATTTCCTGTTGGTTCATAATGCAGCCACCGTGATATCATAACATAACGTGTATTTGTAAAGCGCATGTTCACCCGTAGGTATCTTGGCTCTGAATAACAGATGTTTATTGTTACTCAACTCAATGGCACTCATTTTATCAACCTCAGATGGGTGAAAGGCTGAGTGGGCCCACTGGGATTTGAACCTGTGGCCATGAGGTCGAACACAGGCCCCTGTAGTGGACGCATTAGTCCACTGAGCTGCTAGACCCGGTGATGAGCTAGTGCAATGATTAATAAGATCCCAAGTGAGGAATCTATTGGAAGATTATATATCCACCAGAACAATTTTTACCCAAGATCCGTAAGGCTTTCTGTGGCAGCAAAAGTCTTGTTCATGCCTCAGCTTTGCTGTGGAATCAAATGCCACTGTATCTTAGGTCTCAGCCAAACCTGATTAGTTCCAGAAAACAGTTAAAAACCTGGCTTCTTTCTTCTCTATGCTAGCATTCTTTTCTGATCACTGTCATCTCTATTCTTTGCTGCTCAGCTGCTAGCGCCAAGACGACCTCTGGCATTTGCCACACTTTATTAATTTAATCTAATCTAATGCCCTTGTTTTCCTCCCGCAGGAAAGACTCCGATGAGGCTGACTTGGTTCCTGCTAAAGAAGCAAACCTTAAATGTCCACAAGTTGTCATCTCGTTCTATGAGGAAAGACTGACGTGGCACTCCTACCCTTCAGAAGACGAAGAGAAAAAAGAAGACAAGAACTAAGCATCGGTGTGAACATGTGACATGGACACTGCACGTGTGCCCGATACAAGGGGATTCTTTGAAGATCCATTATCATTTCTGAACCCCGAGACTGAAGAATCTGCGTGGTTCCAGACCCTGCACTTTCTTGTACATGGTGCCAACCTCTCCCAAGGCAGGGCAGTCCTATGGCACAGGAAGGTGTACAGGATGTTGGCGAGAAAAAGCTGCTCTTAAAGTAGAGTAGGTCCAAGCCTTCTGTGAAGGAAAGCAACATCCAATGTGATCATTTCTGGGGTCCCAGGGTGATACTGCAGCCTTCAAAGGGCCAGTGATCCACTTCCCATAGTGCTCAACTCTTGGCATTGCCAGAGTAGCATGTATGTAGTATGTGGCTTATCACCAGCATCCATGTGTGTGCGTGTGTGTGTGTATGAGTGAGGGAGAGACCTTGTGTATGTGCTCATCTCTCATGGGTTGAGGATGACCCAATTGCATTGTCTGAAATCAGTTTTGTAAAGTAAATTGTTGCCATATGACATTTCCATGTGCACTTTTCGGCAGGACTTGAAGAGTTTTTTTTTTAATTGTTCCTCTAACTTCAAACAGATGTGTTAAGATAGAGGTAACACAGTGTGGACAGGGGCACATAGAGCTTAGTTACAATTTTTAATGGCACAAATTGGTTAACTGCATGCCTTTTCACCGAACTCTGACTTTACATTCCTTGCGTGGCCAACTGTCCCTGTCCAGAGTTTCAGTGGCCGTGATGTCCAGTCGACAACCTCCATTTTTATGCTCCGTTTTTTGTGAGACTATGGAGGGTCCCTAGTGTGTCCTGCCTATTACCTGCAGGGCACAGCTCATTGATCTGTTTTTATTTTGTAACATATTTTTTTAAAACTAGGAATGACGTAAAAGAGGAAATATTTAATGTTCTTAAATTCTGCACTCCTTCCAGTCCCCCACACCCCCTTTTCTTCTATGACGCCTCATGTTCCTGCCTTATCTTGGCACATGGGATCAGCTGTAATTAGCCCTCATATCTTTGTACAGAATCCTTTCCATTTTTATGCATGTTGTGTAGGATTTTGTGAAAACGTGGTTTACTTGTATAGTAAATGTTGAATATAACTTCGTACAAGGCTCTTTTCTGTCTGTTGGCTGTCTTAATAAAATGTTTAGATTTCTAATTCTTACATGGTTAGTTGGGAAAATCTTTGCTGACTGGGTTGGATGCAGGTAAGTGTTGGTCTGGTATGAGAACCAAAAAAGGTACCCTTGGTCCATAAGTTGGATGTCTCCTATAAAGAGGATTCTTCATCTCTAGGGGAAAATGATTGATGCTTAGTTAGAAAGAGTATGTTACGCTAACATTTCATTTAACCGCTTCGATGCGGTGCACATTTCCCGCTGTGTGGGTGAATTCCACACGTGCGCACATCGGACGGCCCCCAGCCATCCCAGGCCCACCGTGACGCATGGAAAAGGTTAAATGTACCTCAGCAAGCACTCAGGGTGTCCACAGGTTTTGTAGTTCAAACTCTTAGGGGCATGGGAAGTGTGTTATATAGTTGGGGATCTGAAATGGTAAAGACACAGTCTCCAGTCCTTTCTTTTTAAAAGTGCAGAATTACATAATTCATGCCACCAGTGGGATGTAAAATGTGTTTAGGTTCATAAGCAAAAGTTTCTAATGAAATCATTTTTTTAATAAATAACTGCCAAACAAAGGCATTTATATTCTGGAAGGTTGTGGCTGTGTACCCAATCAGAAGATGTGCACAACAGAACTAATATCCTATAGCCTTTTGGCTATGGCTTGATGTTCTGCAGAGTGAGTTTGTTGCACACTTTGGAAAATTAGAGGTGCATACAAGGATAAACACTTAACATGGTCCATATTTTCAAAAACAATAGCTTCCTTAATATGACCTCTGGAATTAGCGAGATAGGTAAAGCAGCATTGTCAATCAGGGCGCGGATCTTCTTCCACAGTGGACCTGGGACATAGTTTCTAAGTCTGCTATTGTCACTTATTATATGTATACATTCCACAATGCTTCCATCCTGCTTCTTCATTAACGTATGAGGCAAAACAAGAGCAAGACAAAACAAGAGATGAGTTTCGTTATTTATTGCTGAAAAGTTAGTAAAACTTGCTAAACAGTATTGTTTTAAGCTTCTTTTTGAATAGAAAACTATTTTGACAATCCTTGATGTAAGGTAGGGTATTCCCATGTTGGCCCTTTATATGGTGCATGATCGAAGACTTAGTCTGGCTCTTGGGTCTATCAGTTTCATCTCTCAGGTATATTTTAGAACTCGAACTGGAATATATCTGCTAAAGCATGCACTTCAGTACTAGGGACCATTGTAGTTTGCTTGATATGCTCCAAATATAGTGCCTTAACTCCAAACATATGTTAACAAATAATCTAGCTAGTGCAGTGCAATGTATGTTTTTCAAATTGTTAGTGCAATAAGGGAAAAAATGTTGATTAAAAAAAAGCATATTTTAATATATCTGATTGAAGAGATGTAAGAGAGAAAGCTTGATGAAAGAGTAACGCATATCAGTATGTCACACTTAAGGAGACCCTACTTTAGTGGTGGATGAGCTACTGGGATCGTCACTGTTAATTTAAAGTGTTGGGGATTGCTTATCTTCAGGCATTTCCAAAAATGGATTGGAGATTTTTCTTCTGGCTTCTATGATTCTTGAAGTAGCTCCCAGGGTTCTGAAAAACTAAGAAGTAAAAAGAGGTAAGTGCGAGCGCGGCTGGATGTTCACAGCCACAAAGTACAATGCCAGAGTCAAGCAAGCCTTTGTCACTCTCTGTAAATTATTTTAAATGCTGTCAGCTTCCACCATTCCTAAAGAAGTAGCCCGTGTAATTGCAGTAAATTGCAGCCTACAACATTCCTGGTATAGTGTATCATCTTAAGTTTTTTGTTAAAATGTATTAACTCTTCTATACATTTTGTAGTGTTGGGCGGTTCTTGAACAGTACAATCTTTTCCTTATATGGATTTGCATAGTTGAGTCATAGGAGTCCGTTTCCAGACCGGTAGAGCCTCTAATGGTGCCTGGTCTTTCCCAGCCAACACCCACCCATATGCATGAAATTAATGGACTGTATGCTCAGGAGTAGACTATCGTGCACAGGACATTAGTGTGTCTGTCTTTGGTATGGGGAGCAGTCTTGGCTACTTGTGGGGTCCCCTCCACATAGGTATCTACTCTTGTGATCATCACCATAGTAGGGGAAGTCAGAGTGTTCTATGTATTGAAGTCCCCAGTTTTATTTGCAGCCGATTCCAGAAGTTCGAATTGTGTGGCCTTCTCTAGTACCTTTGTGATTGTTCAGTTTTGCATGTACTCCGCCTTTGTGGATTTCTCCACGATATGCTGTATTGGGGTTGGATCTGGCAGTCTTCCACAACGCTCATATAAGTGAGTTCATGAAAGTGTCTGCTTAGTGGTTGTGGCTTTCCTTACAGCTGAACCCACTAGGTGGGGTTGTTCCATGTGAACATCTAGATTTCCGAAATATTGACAATAATTAGAAAGACTCAAAATATCTACAGAAGAAAAATTTGACCTCTTGCAAATTCCTAAATACACTCAAAATCATGTTCTACCTGTTGTAGACTCCTGTTATAGCGTGTTGTGGAACAATTGTGTGTTGAATGGTATTCATGAATGTTTACATGTTTGTTTTTCCTTCCATTTTTTCAGTCTACATTTCCGAGGCTGTTATCTATATGTTTACATGCTCTCCTTCGGGCATTCATGCACCAATCTCAACTTCACTGTAAGTGTGTTCAGTAGTTCATGTGCTCCATTGTGATTGCTCTGTGATGGAAGCTCGCTGTTGAGTTGGGTCTGGCGAACAATCCCTAAGACACCTCTATTTGTGAAGGGATTATTGTGTTGTAAACTTGGGGCCTCATTACAATGTGGAGCGGAAAGCCTTCTTGGCTGACTCAGTTGGTTTACAATCTGCCCGACCGATTACGATGTTTGCGGTTGAAAAGGAAACCGTGCAGTTATTCAGAATCGGTTCCGACTGGCCCTTGGAGTATCCGTGTCATTCGGACCCGCGTCATGTACCTCCACGAACAGCGTTTCCGACCGATTATGATGTCGATTTCCAACAGCCTTTCAGAGTCAGCCTGTCCGACACAAAAAGGCTGTCGGAAAGTGACTATGAGGCCCCTAGCCGGGCCCCCTTCATCGTGCAACCTCTGGTTGGGGGTAGAGGGGGTATCTAAGGGACCCCGTGTAAAACCCTGCACTGTCTGGCAGGCACAATGGGGTGCCTGCGACAGGGTGCAGGGTATTCCGCAGACACCCCATTTCCCCATAGGAGCCTGTGTGGTCAGGCGGAACACGAGCTCCCATAGGGAACAATGGAACTCCGACCGAATACTGTTCGGTCGCATCGTAATCGGTCTTGCGAAACCCTGCCCACGAGTCGGTTGGTTCCCGAATCCTAGACGGTGTCGGGCAGAAAGTTTCCGCCCGACATCGTAATAAGGTCTTTAATGTCTACCTTATATCTGTGTGATGGGAATATAGGTACATGTGGGCTGAAAATATCTTCACTCCGCCAGGCTTTCAGTCCATGTCAACATGCCTCAGTATTTATTCAACTTCATCAAGTTTATGTAAGTTGTAAAGCATAAAAATTCACAATCCTGACACAAATAACATTAATAGTCAAATACAAGTTTAAAAGGAAGGTGCAATCATCCACACATAAATGTTAAATAATACATGTATGTATAATGCATTCAATTGGCTATTATGAATTCATCCTCTCGGTGAACTCTATACAGTCTCCAACTCCATAGTTTCTAACTAGCCCATAAGATCTTAAATGGAGCCATAGAGTAATGCCTTACTTATCCAATATGTGAACACTGTGTGTAATAATATCATTTCATCACACTCTTAAAACTAGCTACAAGAAATT
Source organism: Lissotriton helveticus (assembly GCF_964261635.1). NCBI lineage: Eukaryota > Metazoa > Chordata > Amphibia > Caudata > Salamandridae > Lissotriton > Lissotriton helveticus. Next base: position 1,937,573,854 of record NC_136065.1, read on the forward strand.
GTCAGTTTATGAAGGATCTCCATATCCTTAGTAATAGGAACTGGATAATTATTGGGCAATACCATCTTTGTTAAACATGGAACTGGATCAGCATTGGGTAATACCACTTTTGTTAAACATGGCGATTGGCTGTTCCCTCATTATCCTCCTATACTACACACACAAGAATAAATAAGTTACTTACCTTTAATTACAGGTATCAGTGTTGGAATCTTTCATATAATTTCCTGCCATTGAGATAGGAGCCTCACTGTCAACATTAAACTGCGGTACGAATCCTTAACTTGCCTTAAATGTTTTAAGCATGGTCACTTTATTAGGACGTTCATCTTATTAGAAAAGAGCCAGACTCCTGATATTGAGACTAACAAACCTCCAATTTCAAGCATGAGTGTGAAAGGATATCCAGGATAGGTGAGGCTCTGCCTCGGCTGGGGGAAGGCTGAATGTGGAGAACCAGTTACAGATTCACATGCTTGCGTCAGAAGAGCAAGCAGTATAGTTGAACCATGAACATGCAAGGTAGTGGAAGGAAGGAAGAAGAATGCCGCTGTCCCTATAGAATCGCAGAAAGGTATCCTTGATGACGAAAGTCTGTACCTCACTGACTCTTTGTGGAAGTGAGCAGCGAAGAAGAGCAACTTTCCAAGAAGTATATTTGATGTCACACCGGTGTTTAGGCTTAAAAGGACTCTTCAGCAGCTGTGCCAGAATAGTGTTCAGTATTCACCTGGCCAGTAGACACAGAATTAGAAGGAATGTCCTAAACCGTTCGTTGACAAATGTTTGACAATTCTGCTGGAAACATAAACGTCAGAATTTATAAACAGCTGAGAGGTGCACTCTGATGTAAATGTGTATGAGACCAGACTGGAAAAGGTGCGGTAAATAGGGTAGTATTTAATGAGGGAGAGCTAAAAGTGGGTATGTACCCTTTGAAGTGCACCAAACATAGTATCTTTCCCAATTTGTTCTAAAGTGATTGTCCAATTCCCTCTGGCATGGGAAATAATTTCTTGACTTTCTGCAGGCATGTCTAGATGGGAGAATCCATTATGCTTACAAACAAAGCTGACAAGCTGAAATAGATGAGTCGTGGTGCAAGATGTGGCCTCTGCAGAATAGACTCCAGTGCCTGCCCAGTGGAATGGTGAGCCTGAAAGAGGTGGAGGAGGTCTGTGAAACAATACCATGCTGTGACTAGAAAGATTAGTCTATGCCAGTGGTGTCTAACCTGTGGTCTAGGGACTCCTGGTGAAGCTCAACTGCTAGGAAAATGAAATAATATGAACAGATTGACAAAGTGTATATGAATGAACAAGCAATATTTAAAACTTTTCTATAAATATGAAGGAATTTAAACGTTGAGGCTAAAATGTAGTTGGTATCCTCAGATAGATACATGGGACAGTGCAAGTGTATGAAACAGGTTGCCTGAACTGAATTTAGAAAAGCCCCAACCTTCCCATTACAATTAAAATATTTTTATTATATTTATTTGCACATTAAATTAAATATTTAATCATTTGTGTATTGTTTGAGGTTCAAATCATCAAAATTGCTTAGGCCAGGGTACCCGTCTTCGAGTACTGACCCATTGGAGTCCCCGGATTCCAATAAGTGTGAATGGTGTTCCCCAGATTCAAGTAAAGATTAAGTGGGGGTCCACAGAAGTCAAAAGGTTAAGAACCACTGCTGTATACATCACCCTCTTCATTTTGTGATTTTCCTCGGGGGTAGAGGATGGGTCAAAAAAGTATACACTAAAGTCCCTAACCATGTGATTGAGCATACATTCTCCCCATGATCCCGGCTGCACATGTCAGCTGGCAAAGAACTAGCATTTGCTTACCTTTGTCGTGTAGATATTCACCTTGACTTTGCTTCGTCAAAGAAATCCGTTGGTTTTTTTTTGGGGGGGGGGTTTGTTTTTTTAAAATTCTTTGTATTAAAGTGAAAAACATAAAAGCTATTACAAATACCTTGCTTTACGGAACATAATACAATTATACCAACATAGAATACATCAATGGGTGTTCCCCAGGGCAAAAACGATGTTATGAGTAGTTGCTGTCGTGGGGTCGCATTAAAACAGGAGAGACGTTCTTTTCAGATCAACCAGCATTAAACACAGACCCCACCACCCCGAGAGACCGAAGCGTTACAGACAGGATATTTCCAAGTGGCAGGAGTACGGAAAGCAAGAGAGCTAAAAGTGAAGCTACGACCGCAACAATCATGCAAAACTAACACACGATACATTCTACAAGTCAATGCGAGAAATATCACGCCTGGGACCCATCCACCCATCGAACAGGCTTACCCCATAGAAAGGCACCGGACATCAGGATATTAATAGGATATTGAACACAGAAACAAACAAAGACAATACAAAACACCCCAACCCCCCACCCTGCACCCCTGCATATGGCTTTCGCCTAACCCCAACTAGCAGTGTGCCTGTCGCCCCATCTAACTAGGTTCTAAAAGTAGAAAAAGAAGTGTGGAGGAGGATATCTTCATATAGGCTCCCAGTCTCCCCTCCCCTCCGCCAGAAACAAGCAACCCCCGTGGATTAGGTAAAAATTTTTTAAAAAGAACATCAACAAAACAGACCGGGGAAGCCGTAAACACTGCCCAACTTTCCGTGATCATAATGATGAAAAATCCCGCATTTATTGAAGCCACAATCTTAAACCCAGTCCGTTAATCTCATCCCTGGCCCTTCCGATCTTTCATGCGAACCCTTTCCATACAAACCACCGCTTTAACAGGAGAGTCAAGGAGCACCAAGAGTTCGGAAAAGTTCAGTCTGGAAAGAGTCAAAAGTATTAAGCCCCTGTGGTTTCCTCCATCCCCGACGATCTCCCTCGCCCAGTCCGATTCCCGATGTCGTTTCCTTCTCGACCACGATACATCAGTCAGGGAGGGGAAAGATGGCGTTGTGATCCAGAAACAAGTACCAACAGTATCCAGGGACGGAGAACCAACAGGTCCTCCCTTGATCGGCAGCGATGTTAAAGATGGCGATCTTCCCAAGGCCACAGGCTCATTTTTGTTGGTAGACACACTGACCAGGGACTTCATTATTTCTTTCTGCACGGGGCCCATATTCGTTGGCATGATAGTCACCGTGGGGATCATAGCTCGCAGTTGATCTCGCAATGGAGCTGGGTCCGGTCTCATTCTTATCGTCACTAGTGGACTGGCGATCATTTTGTGGACTATAAGTTCCACTTGTTGATGTAGTGCCCCGATGGCGGCCAAGACGGTCTTCAGTGACGGCTCAGACTCCGTCCGAATCTTCCCCTCTCGATCAGCTCTGAACATAGTCACTTTCCCTAGAGAGTCTCTCCGGGGGAACCGACAAGAACGAATCGGACGGCTACAGAGGGTGACTTATCAATTATCACGGCAGCACTCCGTCAGTCCGCTACCGCGAGCGAGGACTCCGACCCAGCGAACCCGGCGGCGGCAAACCGGGTCCCCGGGACAGAGACCCCCGCCCACAGCCCTGGACGTGCTTTGTCACCGCTCCGGTGGTATATCTACCAAGTGACCGCCATCGAAATCGGGCAAACACAAGTTCCACAGCGAGAGACCGGACCCCACCAGTGTCCCACGGCCGATGTTGATCAACTGAATCCCGGCTCGGTCAGTACTCGAGGCCCCGGCTCACGATATAGGTTAGGCCGTAGATTGAAACACGACGTATCTCCGTCATTCAGGCAGGTAAAATTCTCCGGACTTCACCATCAGACTCTGTACCGGTTCAAACACATGACGGGTGGGCGGAAATTCAGGATATTAGACAGGATCTTCCAGCTGGAGAAGGAGGTCGGCGGAGCCGGGAGCCTACGCGGCCATCTTGGTTGCTAGCGTAGCTCCTCCAAGAAATCCTTTGTTTAATGAGTATTGGTTCAGTTGCCAGTCATGACACTCGCTGGATGTGGGCTGAGCATTTATGTTTCTTTGTTGTCTATTTTCAACTATATTGAACCCTTAGTAAAGCGCTCTGTTACCCTTCTAGGGTCAAGTTAGTGCTATGTAAAGCGCTATAAATATATAAATTCCTGCTCAATAGTTTCTAACTCTTGGCAATTGTTCAGCTGCTAGAGATATCACATGCTTTATTGCTTTATGGCGCAGTTTCAGAGTAGTTCTGCTTCTGTGGAGCCTATCGGGGATTTCGTTCAGAACTGTTTGTTCACTTAGAACATAGCACTTCTATTTTTCATACAAATCTGCACTGACATCTCCTTGATCCTTGTCAGGTAGGAATGTAGATCATGAGTCTTGGGAAAATTATCCCAGAATGCCTATTGCACTCTGTCTCTGAATGGCAAAGATATCTTAATTTACTATTTATAATGTCATGATCATATATTTCCAAAAGTGGAAACATGTATAAATGATGTGACTTGGGAACAGAAATAATTAAAAATATCTTTGACGAAACAAGTAGTATCATAACAACTTTGAAGGATTAAAATCAGAAGCTTTTTTCACCAAAAGAAGTGTTCAAGTTATCTCTTTCTAAGTGGAAATGTATGATCATTGCATTGCTATTAAGCAATAGACTGCAGCAGGCATTCTGGAATCGATATCCACAGACTCATGATGTTCCCGAAATGCCATGGTTAGGGTACTTAGCCTGTGTACCCAAAAAAACATTCAAGGATAAACAAAACAAAAAATAGAGAAGAATCGTAAGAGCTGCAATAACATCGGAGTGCTACCAGCTATAGCACTTGGCCAGGAAGGCGTGTGGCCCACTTCTGATGGTTGTCCACTACAAGACAGTGATGGGCAGATCTGTCTTCTGTTGTGACAAATGGGCTTTCATGGATTGTTTTGCACTGTAGCTGCAAGTCAACATCCACAGCTGTTTGGATTCTCTAGGGATACCAAAGCCGAGCTTCTCAAATTCGGGCAGGATGAGGTTCCAATTATTGAAGAAGACTGTGATGATCAATCAGGCGTTTGTTAAGCGCAACTATTCACCCGTAAGGGTCTCGAGGTGCTGGGGGGGGCAGGTTCTAGTCCATCAAGGAGGGGGTCTGTCGAAGAGCCAGGTTTCAAGATTTCTTGCGTAGATGCGAAGCAATGTTGTCTGCATGAGGTGGAGTGGAAGGGCGTTCCAGGCTTTGGCCGCGGAGGAAGGAGAAGGAGCGGCCTCCCGATCTGGTTCTTCTGGTGCGATGGACCACAGCATAGGAGAGCTGGGCTGATCGTAGGGTCCTTTGCGGTGCGTGAAATTTGAGTCGGCTGTTCAGGTATGCTGGTCCGGTGTCTTGGAAGACCTTGTGTGCATGGGTGAACATCTTGAAGGTGACTCTTGCCTCAATGGGGAGCCAGTGGAGTGTGCACAGGTGCTGGGAGATGTGGCAGTGTCTTGGCAGGTTGAGGACCAATCTTGCGGCGGCATTCTGGATGTTCTGTAGCTTGTGTGTGAGATTTTTGTTTATTCCGGCGTAGAGTGCGTTGCCGTAGTCGAGTCTGCTGGTGACATATGCGTGAGCTACGGTCTTTCTGTGTTCGAGGGGGATCCATTTGAAGGTCTTACGTAGGAGGCGGAGGGTGTGGAAACAGGAGGACGAGACGGAGTGGGTCTGGCGGTCCAGTTTGAGCTTGGAGTCCCGGATGATTCCCAGGTATTGTGCTTGGTCTGTGGGGGTGGGCTGGTTTCCAGTGGCGGGGGTCCACCAGGTGTTGTTCCAGGTGTCGGGTTTTGGGCCCATGATGAGTACTTCCGCCTTGTCGGTGTTTAGTTGTAGGCAGCTAGTTTAGTTGAAGTCAGCTGTGATGCTAAACCATTCCTGCCCTGTTCATTTCCCAGAGGTCGAATCTTGAGGCAGCAGAAAGGCAAGAAAGGGATGCAGGATAACATCATCCCTTGAAGTCACTTGATGAGCTTCCAGACCTGGTGGTCCAAAGCCTGCAGACAAACAATGCCGCTCCTTTCCACTTTGTGTTTTAGGAATTAAATGCACTGTGCCAGGATGAGTGACGATTTCTCCACGTTCATAGGGAGGCCTAACTATTGAACAGCTGTAGGCACACCCTTTCCGATGCTCTCTAAGTGAAGCAATACCAGTCATCAAGATATAGGAAGAATCAATGATCTTGTCTTCCCAGGTTGACTTGTCCCAGGACCATACATTTCATATACAACCTTGCAGCAAATTTGAGGCCAAACTGTTGAATTGTATTGCCAGCCAACCAGTTCAATTCCTAGAAATGTTTGATATTTGGTGTTGATGTGAATATTAAAATATGCATTATGCAAAGATATGATTACTTACATATTGCTGTTGGCATCACGCAAGTCAGAACAAATAACAAAGTATGCACTCTCATCATAATGATTCATATCCTCATTTTCACAATGAAAAAGATAATCAGCTCTAGCATTTTTAGATCTAGGAATGTGCTCAATAAAGTTTTTTTCTAAAAGCTTTGTGCTAAATCTAGCTATCCTTGACATCATTTTTTTCCTGGACTCTCCACCTAGAATATTATTTAGAAAGAGATGAGCTGTACTAAGCTCAAACTCCCTTCCCCTCACAAACGAGCAAAATTTACTGGCAGCCATTATTCATGCGAGTAATTCTCTTGCCTTGACAGAATAAGATTTCTCTGGTTCTCTCGGACCCTAGAAGCAAAACCAATCCGGTCCATCCATCTGGCTCCTAAGCCTTTATCTCTAGCATCAACTGTGATACAAGATTTAGGACTGGAGTTCATTTTTGTTCTCTGGAGGTTTAGCTTGAGTGATGGTATTTACCAAATTAGGTATAGGAAAAATTCCCTTTCTAGAAATGCAGTGCCATAAATAATACATTTGTTGCTTACAAAACTCAGATTTGTCTGGACTGAGTATTGCATCAACTTTTTCAGTGCTAAGAACATTCTCAAGAACTAGATCTTGTCTCATTTTATCAGGTCCAAATATTGGGAGATCATCTTGGAGTGTGACAATGCCCTGTACTTTCTTAAACAGATTAGAAACTAATGTTTTGAAGAAAAAAAACAGTGCCACTGAGGCTAGGCCATCGGCATACAGCAGTACTGGAAAAACCATCAGGGGTGCTAAAGGCTGTACGATGGTGGCACTGTTTAATCTGGTGATAATCAGATCTCATATTGAGTTTATAAAAGGCCTTGGCATTGGTCAGTTTATTCAATATATCCTCTGTAAGAAAGTGGGTATTAGTTGCGAAGGATATCAGTCCTTCACAAGTAATAAGTCCGCAACCTTCACTTTGTCCCATTGTAGCACTCCGCTCTCTCACTGTAGCGAAGCAAAGCAGTTCAAGGCCTACTCTGGGGAGGTGGTGTTGGAGTGGGCTAGTAGCCCAGCTTGCTGGCACACAACAAACCAGTCAATAAATCATTGTCCATTCAGTGTTGCTTCTTATAAAAAGGAAACATATTCATTATAGGTATTCTACACAAAACTAACTACACCTTAATTTGCAAATATCTATAAGTAGGCTGATAGAAGTACCTAATACTTCACACTCCAGCAGGCCCTTGAGTCTTAGATCACAGTATCATCATCATATACTAGACACAGTATAAGGGGGTGCTATTTTTATAATGCAGTCCTTCTGGCCTTGTCAGGATGTCATTATATAAACCAGGTGGGGGAGGGTCTAAGGGATAGTTTAACGACCCAGCAATACTAGTATCCCAATAACAATATACACAACACAAGATAGTAAGGGGTCAGAGCATGAATTCTAACTGAGTTAAATCTCTACAAGATGACTGGAACGGGAAAGAAAGAACTAATGGTGTGCAAAGTGAATCACACCTAGGGTCTCCTGTTTCTCCAAGAGGATTCCCATCAGTCACCACTCGGATCCGCCCTTCATCATCTGGGATCCTTCACCCTCTGAGTTACAGATGTATAGACCCACAGTGGATTGGCAAATGTCAAAAAGCCTAATCCTACTTGTGGTGTACACTAGAAGGGGAACATTAAGTTTGAGGTGGTAACCGGAAGCAGTGCTAGAAAAAGGGCTATAAAGTGAAGTGCACAGGGGAATAGTGATTGTAAAATTAGGTAAAGAAGTGAAAAGGTAATTTATTAGGGTTCACTTCATTCCTAAATGTTAAAAGAGATGAGTGCATAGTGGTCTAAACAAATAACCACTGTTGGAAAAGGTAGGTCGACATGTTTCTGCAGACTAATGAGATCCACATAGTATCTGGCTGCTTCTTCAGGACCATAAACGCTACTGCTTATACAAAAAATAAGTGGGAGAAGGGAAGAACTGAACAGATATCACCTGAAATGTAGCGATACCATCCTTCTCCTGACTGTTTTAGTTCAAATGCCAAGAGTAGATCCATTCGCAATGACACACATGTAGAGAAAAAAGAAAGAAATACAACGTTTTGAGTACAAAACACAGTGTAAGTACACATTATTTTGACACAAGTTGGTCATTATCATTGTTTGCCAGATGTAGTAGCCTGTATGTGCATATAACACATCTCTATCTATAACAACAAGTTTATAGTTACTCACTTACCGAACTGGCAGGAGAGAAAAGCCCACCTCACCTGGCTACAGCGCAGGTAAAGCGGGGCACCGCTCTAAAGTAGCAGAAAACATAAATGAAATGAAAAGGAAAATATTAGGACATAAGTGTTATCACGCTATTCCAGCAGAAAACCTAAGCCACAAACCAAGGTCATGCTTTGCTCAATTATTACCGGGTCATGATGTTAGAAACGTTTGAATTTCTTTTAAAAAAACGTTTCGATCTCTGCAACCACCACCGGTGATTATTAAATTGTGTTACAGAATTTTGTGGGAGTGGAAGGAAAAATATCCTCTCATCGTTCTCGTAAAATCATACACATCAGACATCCCATGAAGGTATGTGACACTCGCAGCCGAAGAGAGATCGCACTCCACGAGTACTAAAATTCACGAAGCACTGAGCACGCAGTATTGGAAAGCAAGTGCAGCCCTCTAAACTACGAGGGAAACTGAGTGAGCAATAAATCTCATACTCTCTCTCCGGAGCAATGACACCAGCACGTCTCTGAGCGTTACGGAGATTCTTATTAACGAGGAAAAATGAGAGAGACACACAGTCTGCGCCTACCTGTCCGTCGGTACCCCGGGCGTCCCTCTGGGCTGTCGTGGGAGGTACCGACGCGGCGCTCGGCTTGTTATTTTATTGCCGGCGCTGACAGTAGGCGCTGCAGTTGGATGACGTCAGTCTGTGTGCGCTCTACAGGGAATCATGGGGATTGGAGTTCTATCCCAATTCACTCTTTTACTGTGATCGTCATAAGCAAATAGTATATATTGATAATATACTTCTTTTGACTGTGCGCTATGTGTAACATTTGCTTATGACGATCACAGTAAAAGAGTGAATTGGGATAGAACTCCAATCCCGATGATTCCCTGTAGAGCGCACACAGACTGACGTCATCCAACTGCAGCGCCTACTGTCAGCGCCGGAAATAAAATAAGCCGAGCGCCGCGTCGGTACCTCCCACGACAGCCCAGAGGGACGCCCGGGGTACCGACGGACAGGTAGGCGCAGACTGTGTGTCTCTCTCATTTTTCCTCGTTAATAAGAATCTCCGTAACGCTCAGAGACGTGCTGGTGTCATTGCTCCGGAGAGAGAGTATGAGATTTATTGCTCACTCAGGGGCATATTACCAACAACTAGCGATAATTTTTGTCTCTAACTTGTTTAGAGACAAAAATTATCGCCGCACATCGGCGATTTTTATCGCAGATAAACCTTGCTATTAGCAAGGTTTATCGCAAATGCGATAAAAAACGGCCGCAATGCATGAATATCGCTGAAAAGTCAGCGATATTCATGCATTATCGAGCAAATGCTCTCAGCCATGTTATCCACCTCCCATTGGATAACATGGTGAAGAACTGCTCAGGGCAGGTGTTAGCTTTTGGAGATATTTGCGCTTAGCGCGAATATCTCCAAAAGTTGGTAATAGGAGATAGCGATGTTAGCGACTGTTTCCAGTCGCTAACATCTTGGCACGCCCACTTTGCATGTCATTAGTGATAAATATCACTGACATGCAAAGCGGGGCCCAAGATGGTCGCTATCTCCTATTAGCTGTCACTAACTGGTGTTAGCGACAGCTTGGTAATAGGGAGATAATTTTATCTCCGCTTTCTTGGCTTTTAAAGCCAAAAAAGCGGAGATAAACCCCTTGATAATATACCCCTCAGTTTCCCTCGTAGTTTAGAGGGCTGCACTTGCTTTCCAATACTGCGTGCTCAGTGCTTCGTGAATTTTAGTACTCGTGGAGTGCGATCTCTCTTCGGCTGCGAGTGTCACATACCTTCATGGGATGTCTGATGTGTATGATTTTACGAGAACGATGAGAGGATATTTTTCCTTCCACTCCCACAAAATTCTGTAACACAATTTAATAATCACCGGTGGTAGTTGCAGAGATCGAAACGTTTTTTTTACAAAAATTCTAACGTTTCTAACATCATGACCCGGTAATAATTGAGCAAAGCCTGACCTTGGTTTGTGGCTTAGGTTTTCTGCTGGAATAGCGTGATAACACTTATGTCCTAATATTTTCCTTTTCATTTCATTTATGTTTTCTGCTACTTTAGAGCGGTGCCCCGCTTTACCTGCGCTGTAGCCAGGTGAGGTGGGCTTTTCTCTCCTGCCAGTTCGGTAAGTGAGTAACTATAAACTTGTTGTTATAGATAGAGATGTGTTATATGCACATACAGGCTACTACATCTGGCAAACAATGATAATGACCAACTTGTGTCAGAATAATGTGTACTTACACTGTGTTTTGTACTCAAAACGTTGTATTTCTTTCTTTTTTCTCAACATGTGTGTCATTGCGAATGGATCTACTCTTGGCATTTGAACTAAAACAGTCAGGAGAAGGATGGTATCGCTACATTTCAGGTGATATCTGTTCAGTTCTTCCCTTCTCCCACTTATTTTTTGTATAAGCAGTAGCGTTTATGGTCCTGAAGAAGCAGCCAGATACTATGTGGATCTCATTAGTCTTTAGAAACATGTCGACCTACCTTTTCCAACAGTGGTTATTTGTTTAGACCACTACGCACTCATCTCTTTTAACATTTAGGAATGAAGTGAACCCTAATAAATTACCTTTTCACTTCTTTACCTAATTTTACAATCACTATTCCACTGTGCACTTCACTTTATAGCCCTTTTTCTAGCACTGCTTCCGGTTACCACCTCAAACTTAATGTTCCCCTTCTAGTGTACACCACAAGTAGGATTAGGCTTTTTGACATTTGCCAATCCACTGTGGGTCTATACATCTGTAACTCAGAGGGTGAAGGATCCCAGATGATGAAGGGCGGATCTGAGTGGTGACTGATGGGAATCCTCTTGGAGAAACAGGAGACCCTAGGTGTGATTCACTTTGCACACCATTAGTTCTTTCTTTCCCGTTCCAGTCAACTTGTAGAGATTTAACTCAGTTAGAATTCTTGTCAGGATGTCACCACATCAATAAAAAGCAGAAATAGTCCATACAAAACAACTGCATATCATTAAAATCCCTATGGATGGCAAAATCTTCCAGTTACCTTCATCAAAACAAATAACATTGTGTGGTGTGGCCGGGAGCCGCATGGAGACTACTACCTAATCGTGGAGCTGAGCGGGATCAGAGGCGGGGTGCGACGGGTGAGTGGCACAGTCTGGGAATTCCTCTTACTCTGACTGACTACGCCCTCCCTCCCCCGACCGTAGGAGAACCGTGAGAGTGCAAAAGCTCTCACTGCTGATGCTGCAGGAGTTGAGTGACAAACTGGCATTGGTGCATATTCAGTATGGTGAGAGTAAAAATTCAGGACAAAGGGTCAAAATTCAGAACAAAAATTCGGAACAAAAGGTACATCTTACAGACACATCAAAGGAGTTCACGTATATGGGTACGTAAATAGACAACCAACATAAGTACAAGTCAAAATAAGTTTATATTAGGTTACGACAATCGTGGTTTTTTGGTATGCATGCAGCATTGAGCAACTCTGCAGGTATTTTTGTGATATTTCATATCATAATTTATGTATATGGTTAATGCACTGGGTTGTCCCATGTTATAGATGAGAGCCAAGCAGGGCAAATACTGTCTGTGATTATTGAACATTGTTTTGAGAGGCCACTCTCTGGCTCAGAATCCGAGATTGACTCCACTAAAAGATTCTGATAGTTGTGGGGAGAAAATACTGGCTGCATGCTGGAGTCTACACAGGGCATCATGTGGAGTGAACTTACTTGTGAAAAGAGGGCAGCCTGTGACTGCACAGAGTGGCACATTATCATTCTTTATGTGATAATTAGGCTGACCTACAGAATGATAATGGGCCGATAGCAGACTGTGCCAAGTCGGGGAGGGGCTGTTGCAGGCCTTTGATCACAGCAGGAGCATGAGCTGGCCACTGCAGTGAGAGTTACAGCACTCTCAGGCTGCTTGCAGGAGGCAGCGTGCTCCATTGTCTGAAATGACAGACAAAAGGCATCTGTGAAAGAAATCCTTATGGACAACGGGCGTGAGGCCCAAATAACGTGAAATTTACAAATGGTTGGTCAACCTATGCGGGAGGCATGAAGGCACAGGACACGGACGTAGGCCGGCGGCTGTTGATTGCAGACTAGGACCCCGGTGGACACCTGGGACTAGGCAAATCTGACGGTGTGGCTGGACGACCTATACCCTGCTGCGCCAGGGGGGAGGAGAGGAACTGAGCCCTTCTCTTGTTTCTGCCCTAGTAGAGCCCTCATTGTGGAGGGGGTACTGTAGACCTTCCCTAGAGCCTGGTGGGGCTGGACTGCAGGTTTGGATGCAGGCGGCTTGTGAGACCGTGATGGCTCTGCAGCCATGACTACCAGCACGGGATGCCTGGACCCCAGGAGACAATTAGAACCCACAGGTACGGAGTGGTGGTGGGAGTGCTCGTGCCCGGGGTGCTGTGGGGGAGGCGCCGTGGGATTGGAGGTTGCTACCACCCGGCCGATCATGCTCATGGATGTGACCTCTGGTCCCAGAGTGGATTACGAGGGAACTGGGTGGGGGCCACCTCTCCCTTTTACCGGGCGGAAAAGGCAGTACCCGCCAGTGGCGGCTCAAGTAAGGCCCAGGTGGATTCACAGAGGCCACCTATTAGAAACCTGACAAAGGAGAACTGCATTTCACAGAGCAATTGCAATATACTGGGGCACCAAAGACCCAACAAATGTAGCGAACGCAATGGTCCGACCAAAAACCACCAGGGCCTACACTGGGAGGGCACTCCAAGCACAGAGAGTGGGGAATATGGACAAACGTCCCTGCCAATGGACAAGGACTTGGTGACACACACTGTCGAAACTGGGAGCACTAAGGGAAACCAAGACGGCCCTGGAACAAAAAATCAACATAGTGGCACAAGACGTGAACCTCCTGCAGGCCAACAACCGGAAATTGGTGGACAGTGTCGGACGCTGAATCTACTCAAACCCAGGTTCGGCCCAAGGTGACGGAGACGACTGCCTGCATGCGGTCATTGGAGACGGAGGTTTCTTGTCAGAAAAGGTGAATGATGCAGAGGGCCACTTCTGCCACAATAACATTCAACAGGTGGGGATCCCAGAGAGACTCAAAGGCTCAAGCACACAACTGTACATGGAGGATTGGCTCTCCTTGGTAGTCCTTCGAGGGCAAACCTTGAAATGGTTTACAGTGGAGTGGGGGTACAGGGTCCTTGAAGACCGCCGCCCCTGCCCCCTGTCATGTCCCATGGTGAATAGACCATTGAACTTTCGAGACAGACGCCATCCTACAGGCAGCACAAGCACATGGCCCATGGACGGTAGAGGGAGCAAAGGTCAACATAATTCTGGATCACAATACAATTGTGGAGAGGGAGGCCATCCTGGCAGTAAAACAACATCTTCTGACATTAGCTATCTGCTACGCCCTTCTCTACTAGAAAAAATTTGCATTATGGCCCAGGTTGATATCATCTACAGGGGTAGAGGAAGTCTGGGACTGATTGGAGAGACAAAATCGCCTCCCCACCACCCCGGTGGTGGAGAGAGGTTCTAGGCACCGCAATGGTAGTAATGGTAGTAATGCAAGAAACAACAACTAACGGCTAGGGCGCTCGACCTCGGACCTGGGGACCTGGGTTCGAGTCTCGGTAACGACGCCAAAACATCCTGTGATTCTGGGCAAATCACTTAATCTCCCCGTGCCTAAAATGAATGTGTGTCCGTCCTCATGTAACATAACTGGTGCTATGTAAAGCGCTCTGATACCTGATTCGGTTCGGGTCTAGTTCGCGCTATATAAAACTCTGCAAAAAAAAAAAAAACACAAAATGAGACCACAATGGACACTCATGGCTCCAACCAAGGAGCAAGCGATTTCAGAGAGAGCAAGGGGGATGGCAGACCGACTAAAAAACTCCCTGGAGACCCCGCAATAAATGGAATCAACAATCGCCTCTAAGGCCTCCGAGGAATTAATTTGAGGTTATCCGCTGCTGCACCCGCGGACCCGTTGCATCTCTGTGAAGTACGAATTACCTGGGACTCGTCCCCGTGAGCATGGGGAGAACCAAACAGGGGCTTGACCCTCATACTTAGCTTGTGGGCAGGTTAGGCATTGGCTCCCTAATCTTGACCCAGAGTAAAAACGTACCAACTGTAGATGAAGACACTCTGAACCTTTGACTTTGTTTCGCAACGGAAATACCATGCATTGGGTGGTGTCTTGTTCAGAGACGATGGCATGGTAAGGTAGGGAGAGAGGGGAGTTGGGGCAATGTTAGGGTTAGCGTTGACCTGTTTGCAATTACTCCAAAGTACACAGGAAGAGGGAGGCTGACAACTCACTTGGGAGAACCCTCCCCCTCTCCCACCCACAACAGGGGAATCCGCATACAACACTGATGACACACTCAGATTGCTCACATGGGACGTTAATGGGCTGGAAAGGAAAATCAAGCACCAAGATCTACATCAGGACCCTAGTCTGAGTAAAGTACTGTGTCGGGAGGGACTCACTGTAGCATGCAGCAGCAGCATGAGAAATATGTCTCGGTAGACAATCATGTCTTCACCTATTTATCAAACCTTGAATACTGTTCTAAATAATGTTTGGTCATTGTTTACCTTCATAAGATGTATTTGCAACAAAGATTGTAGTGTTATTCTGATGCATCAGCTGCAATACTATGGCCAACACTGTCTAGGGTCGCCTAAACAATTTGCAAACAAGTGAAAAGGGGTGTCAAAAGACGATGCACAATGTGTTAAGGGTACATGCGTAGATTTGTCCAAAGGAGATGCGAAAACCACCCCATTTCACCATAGAGACAAAGTAGACACAGCAGGGGCATAATACAGTCCCCACAGCCCTGTGGGGGGCCCCAAGGTCCAGGGGCCCCCTCAGCACAGCACTCTGGCTGCAGAGCTCCTGATTGAGCCCGGAGCGGGCACTATCAAGTGCCTTGCAGGGAGGCCCCTTCGAGTTTCGTTACGCCAGTGAGACACAGACTAGCCACCCTATTGTGCCAAACCAAGAATAACAATCACAGAGCAATTACAACAAGCACTGTTGAAATAACATTGTTAAAAGGATAGCAATGCCCTGTTTGTACCTAGGAGAAACTTGAAAATAATTTTAAATCTTAGGAGAATTTCTAAAGATTTGACTATTATTACCTATTAACCACACACCATAGCTACCACTACCTCATGGTGGAACAACTTCCCAGCCAGTTAATCTCCATGCCAAAGGCACTTAGTAAGAAGGCTCTGGCATTCCTACACCTCACCTTCCTCCATTAAAACGTGTGGCCCTCCTACAGTCTTCCGCCCCTGCCTACTCCTCCATCATCCTTACTAACATGCAGTGTCACCCCACCACCTTTCCCCTAGCCACACACTACCTCCCCCCTCTGTCTCTCTAGATACCCAGCTGGTTTGCCTCAGTGGCCATGGACAGCAATAGATGGATAGATAGATAGATAGATAGATAGATAGATAGATAGATAGATAGATAGATAGATAGATAGATAGATAGATAGATTAGATATATATAGACGCCCCCATCATACATACCTCCTCCATACACACTGCATCTTCATGCATTTCTAAAGATGGTAAAAATGGTGGATCTAGGCACCACCCCATGCTACACAGCCTTAAAGGGCACCACGGTTACTTAATTCTACCAGTCAGTTGCAGCTAGCCTGCATCCTGTCTTAATAAATCTACAGCCGCCCTCTATTCTTGGAGCAGCCTCATTGCTTTTTTTAATTAAACTGCTGGAGCTAATCCGATTGCTAACCCGGTTTTAATTCAATTGCATTGGATTAGCTCCCTCATGCCAAAGTTAACCCTATTACTAGTTTCATTGAACTGCAATAGGTCGAGATCCACAATTGGTATTTTAATTCAAAAGGAACAAGTTGGCTCTTTTATTGGAAATAAACCAATTGAAATGTTAATGCACCTGCCACAGGTCATCTCAAAATAAAACCCGTAAATAAAGCACTTCCTCTTATTATTCAAGGGTAGTTGACGCAGCTGCAGTTTTAATTCAGCTGTAGCAGCATTGCCTGTAACTCGTTTGCTACAGAAGCGAAGGTGCAGTTTAATTAGAATTGCTATTTGCTTGTAGCCATTAATGGAGAATGACCGCGAGACTGCAGTTAGCACCTTCTGCAAACAAAATTACCTGAAAATCACAGACTCTTGTTGCCCGGGGCCTTTCAGTGCCGCGCTACAAGGTCGTAAACTTAAAGTCCAGTGTAGATGCTGGGATCCGCCACCTTAAGAGCAGGCGTATTTCCAGGGACCACTGCCTACACTTAAAAAGCAAAACTGAAAAGTTTCATTTTTAGTTTTTAAATGCATCCCGTTTTCCATTAAGCAAGACGGTCTGCGGTTAAAAATGAAAAGATTGTTTTTATTGAAAAGCAATTACAGACATGGGGTGGTCTGCTGACCCAAGAATGCCGCAATCCCTGTCATGGCGGGGATTCCTAATGGACCGCAAATTGCGCCCTACCTCATTGATATTCATGCCATAGGTCGATTTGTGACCTACTTGGAATCGCTGTTTCGAAATTTAAAATGCGAAATATTAGGAATACCAATTTACTAATTCGGTGATAATTGCAATTAGGAAATCTGTTTTCCTAATATTGCTACATCTGGCTCTTAGATTGCTGCTACGATTGCGCTGGGACTACGAATTTTCACGCACAGTGTCTCAGCCTAAAGAAATGAAAGCAAATTACTTATGATTAGGAAGTGTTCCAACAACTGAAGCTGCTGACCTTCAGTCTGGGGAACCACTTTTGAAACTTCGAATTCTGGCCAATCCTGTGATTCTGGGCACCACTTAACCTCCAAGCGTCTAAAACGTTGTCATGTAAAGTGCTGTAATGCCTTTGAGGGCAAGTTTGCTGCTGCCTACTCCATTGGCCGGCCTATACATTACCCCCTTTAACTTGTGCGTATTAATAATTTAACTGTTACACCTTTCCTGTCTTAGAGGTTATATTTGTGCCGAGAATGCTCGTTTGTTGAGGTAACATTGCGATGTTGGATGTTCCAAAGGATTCAGTGGCCACAATGGGCCTTATTGGGCAGCCACAAAGACTGTCTGCCATTCAATTACAGTCTCATTCAGTGTCTGCTGTATTGGTTTACAAGGTGATTATTGATTCTTTGCGCAGAGGGTACAGTGTACATATGTTAGTGTTGTTAATTCTAATTTATAGATCCCGGCAGGAGGCCGGCATAGTTTTGCTGTACTCTTCAGAAATCAGAGGTTACCCAGGCATCCATCGCCACGCCGGATGAGAACGCAAACCAACCCTGGCAATTAATTTTGACCCAAACTCTCCCCAGGGTGCACTCAAATATGAAGATTCATTAACGTTCAAACTGAGAGGGATAGCGCAAGTTTTGGGATATACCTTCATCCTCACACTCAGGAGGGTTAACCAGGTTGCACCTACCCACCGTTTTACCTAGTTTACCTCAACTTTACCAGGTGTGTGATTGCCCTAAATCTATTGGATATCTTAATTAATTTGGACCGGCACGTTGGGGCGGTGCCGGTGGGACACACTGCTGCTGCTTTTGTTAAAGGGGGGCAATATTGCAGCACTGGATAAACACCTGGTGGCCGCTAAGTCCAGTCCATCCCCCTTTTCTATTGACACACGTGTTTCATGAGCCAAATCTGTTCATCATTTTTATTGAGTGTATGATGCCTGAGGGATGTTAAGGACCACTACCATTGAGATACACTCAAGTTACTACTATCTGGACCAGACATTTATATTGACACACAAGAGTAGGAATGACCTCACTACCAAGAGCAAGGAACCACTGCGACCGATCACTACAGGGAACTTGGTGCCACAATCATGTCAGACAGGATTCCCAGGCATGGGGCAAACTAAATATAAATCACCAGCACAGTGTCAGGGGGAAGTTAAATTCTCAATTTGAAACAGTCTAATAATAATAAGTGTACTACTTAGTAAATAAACACCTTTACAATCCAGCATATATAAAACAATAAAACGGTCAGGTCGTGCATGTGAGAGAAGTTAAGCAACAACAAACAGATATGAACATGGTTCAATTGGGATTTCAAATCGATCTGAACCATGTCCTGTGTGTAACCTTATGAAGTGTCAGTGCTTTCATATAACTATTAAAACATGCAAGAGAAGTTAGAACAAGACGAGAATCCATAAAACTGCGTAATTAATTTTAATAAAATCATGTTATAAATTGTTGTACTATGTAAAATGCAGAAACTTAAAAAGGCTTTCATATTTAAGACACAGTCCACGTATAGACGAACGCTTTTCAGCCTTCCAGGTCACGCTGTTTCAGCATCTGAGAGAATACTGACCTGAACCTGGCAAACCTGATCTTCAGCCCTGAGTTTTGTGAGCTGCTCTGACCGCCTGTCGACAGGTCTGCACGGTTAAAAGGATAAACTGCAGTCTGAGCAGCCGCCTGTGCTATTCAAGTAACACAGGGCTCTTGGAGATAGCATGGAGCAGGGTTTCCTGCCCTTTGTTGCAAAGTCTGCATTGTGTCTCTAACGGCTGAGTGCCACTAGGCATGCATGGCAGTCCAAGAATGTTATGTATTTGATACTTTCCTCCCAGGTAAGGCTGCTCACCTGGATGATTGAGCTAATTTCTGTGTGCCTAGGTTTAAACTTTCCAGAGTGGGTGGTAGATCGTTTTCCTATCTAGGTCCATCCATCTGGAACACACTACCCTCTCACATTCGTAAAGAAGATAATTTTTCGCGCTTTCATAAAAATGTCAAAACCTGGTTGTTTGATCAGTAACATCTATGTAAAGGTCCTAATCTGCTGTATGCTCCGTCTTGGCGCCGGGAAACCCTTTTTGGGTAGCTGCACGCCTTATAAGCTTAACAAATAAATAAATAAATAATAAATTGATTATATGAGGACAAGATCAGGCAGACTTGGGATCACCGCAACAGAGTTACTTTGTCGGCCATTGTACCCAGGACCCGGACACTGGTGTTTGCCATGTTCTTTAACTCGTTTTGAGTTGTTCCCAGACTCCATACCTCACAGAGGCAAAGACCATCCAAGCATGTGTCCATGCATTGGGCAAGGGCGGTTTTTCCACTGGAGTTCTTTAATTCATTCCATGTTATACTGTTCAGTGTATCAGAATGTGCCAACCTGATTTTGTGGTACAGCTTGCTGAATGCATTTTGGCCTGGGTGGGGGGAGTCTGTTTTTGGGAGGTGAGGAACGCCTGTGTAGATTTTTGCTATCAGGGTATCTAACAATTTCAGCAAATTGTTACCCACAGAAGGCCTAAACCAAAGGTGCTTCCTGGTCCCATGCTTTTTAATTTGTTTATATCTGACCTCACAGGAGAGTTAGATAAAGTCAATTTGCACCCCTTACCCCGCCAACCCTCCCCCCCCCCAATTCTCCGGAACAAATCCTTACCTAACCTGTTCTATGCACATTATCTGTTCCTGCTGAGCTGGACCCGAGTGGGTTTGCAGAGATTAATTAACACCCTCTTAGAATATACAAATTAAAATAAACTGCAGGTGAACCTGGAAAAAAACTAAATCATAATTTTGGGGTGGAGACAAAAGAAACCAGGTACGTGGCAAATCTAACATTGAAAAGGTTTTGGAAAACAAATATCTAGGGGTTTGGCTAGATGCAAATGGGTACAAAAGGGGGTGGTGATGGAGGGAGCATCCGAACCAATCAAACACTCACACCCAGTCAAAAGATCTGGGTTTAATCCATCACCGTTCTTTAGCCCACTCTGCCACTCCAGTTCAGACTTGGCCATATGCAAATCAGTCTGATCCTTTGCCTCATGGGAACAGTCCAGCCCGAACTGCCAAGCCATGCCTTCCCTGGACCGGAAACAAGATTCCTAGGACCGGTTTCTGACATTTCAGCCATCTTCAGCCAGGCTTGCTTGAATCCAGTGGCAAAGTGAGCAAGGGACTCACGTCTGAGCATACCCTGCCAACTTATGGCGAACAAAGCAGTACAAGAGGGGTTGGTGATGGACGGAGCATCAGAACCAATCAAACACTCACACCCAGTCAAAAGATCTGGGTTTAATCCATCACCGTTCTTTAGCCCACTCTGCCACCCCAGTTCAGACATGTCCATATGCAAATCAGTCTGACCCTGTGCCTCATGGGAACAGTCCAGCCCAAACTGCCAAGCCATGCCTTCCCTGGACCGGAAACAAGCTTCCTAGGACCGGTTTCTGGCATAGATGCAAATGGGTCTTAGATGAAGCAAAAAGTCCTCAAACGAAAATAAGACTCATGCCCTGCAGGCTGCCCTGTCAACCCTTGGAGAAAAGCTGTGGGGTATAGGCATGGTCCCAATATTGCAGGTCATAAAGATGAAGGGCCTACCAGTTCTGACTTGTGCTGGGCAGTCCAACTAACATATGGGCTCTTTCCACCTCTAGCATGTATTTATTTATTTATCCAGACGATATAATACATTCAATTGTGAAATAGAGTTTGGTAGAGTAAAAGGCCACCAATGGGGCCCTTGATGGTAATGTAAGCTACCAACAAAATTTGGTACAATCTACACGCCGCTCTACTCCAGTCACAAGGTCAGCCGCCAATGCAGGTGGAGGAGGTGGCTCCCGGGAAAACACGGCAGTGGAATAGGTCATATGCGATACAGCCATTGGGAGAACCTAGAAATGATGGCGAGTGATCACTTACACCAGGAAACATTCAGCTGGAAGGAAGTGTACAAATAGGGAGCAGTACACCATATAGTAGGCCTGGACGAAGCAAAGGTGAGCACAGCCACTGGAAGTGGATATCCACCCACAGTGCCTGTCTGAGGCAAATCTACTGCAAGTGGACAGCCGCCAGGCATGCCCGATCACCCAAAGACGAATTACACATAGTCGCTATAGGAGTGCATCTGTTGAAATAGAGCCACTGGAAGTGAAGAGATCCCGGTGTGCCTGACTGAAACAAGCACAGCTACTGGAAGTGGATGGCCTTCTGGCATGCCTCATTGCCTCGATGTGAAATAAAAATGACTGCAATAATAGTGCGACTCTTGAAGTACAACCACCAGAAGTGAAGGGTCCCCGCTGTGGCTTACAGAGGCACAACTACTGGAAGTCGAAAGCCACCTAGCATGCCTGATTGACTGAAGCGAATAAAACAGATTCTGTAAGATGGTAAAGGTTGAGGCACAGCCACCGGAAGTGAAGGTTCACGTGGTATGCCTTACTGAGGAATGGATCCCCGGAGTCAATTCAATTCAATAAGCCTTATTCGGTTGAGATAAAATCGACCATAAAAGCACATGTTAAAACATAATTAAATCTGTAGAAATCATTATATCAATGGAATACATTCTTGACATTAGGACACATTTAAAACATCATACTTTTCCTTAGATTAATTGATTTTAAAATATAAGTTGCAGTATAAAAACAGATATCGGGCTCTGTAAGATGGTAAAGGTTGAGGCACAGCCACCGGAAGTGAAGGTTCACCTGGCATGCCAGACTGAGGCATGGATCCCCGGAGTCAAGTTGATGGCCACCAAGCATGCCTGATTAACTGAATGAGAATTAAATGGGAAACAGCATTTACAATGTGGCGCAAACAATGCCCTGCCGTTACAAGACAGGTGTTATAATGAATGTGTCTTTTCCATGCATTTCTTTACCACGCATCTTGTTACAACGACACACCTTAGGAAAAGAGGCGTTGGACTTTAAAGTCTAATGCTTTCCCTACTGTTGGCCAGACTGGAGTTGAAATAGTAAATTATACCGCTCCAAAGGCCAGCGCTTTTCCTAAGGCATGTTATTATAACGATATGTGTGGTTAAGGAATGTGTTGTAAAGACGCATTTGTTGTAAAGACTGCAGAGTAACAGCATGCGTGGTAAAGGCATGCGTTATTCCGACATAGAACTAAATTAAACAGGGCTGCTGTATGGCCTGGGTGTGCCTGACTGACTGACGCATGGCTGCCGGAAGTGGGTGGTCACCCGGCATGTCTGATTGACTGAAGGTAATGAAACTTGGTTTCTGTAAGAAATTGAACACTGCAGCAGGGTTACCAGAAGTGAAGATTTAATTGGAGGTCCTGACGGACTGTGGCACAGCACCCAGAATTTGAATGCCACCCAGTATGCCTGATCCATTGGCATGTTACTAGCATATGGCCACAGGGTGGGGGAAATGATATAAAATTGCCACTTTGAATGTATTGCATTGTAATTGCATTTTTATAGCGCTTATTACACCTGACGAGGCGTTGAAGTGCTTTTTTGGCGAGCAGCACACTACTGCGAACCTATATGGGATTAGTGGTGAATTAGTATATTGAGATCTGAAAGTAATTTAAGTGGTGGATATGTTAGTCGGTTATTTGGAATGAGAAGAATAGCAGAGGGATAGAAGAGGGAAAAAGGTTTGCATTTATATAGTGCTTGAAAGCCCTGATGGGGCATTGAAGCATTTTTTTCGATGAGTAGCGCGCTACAACGGAATCCATAACGGATTAGTGGTGAATTAGTGTAGTGAAATAGAAAAGTAATTTGAGATGGTGTGCGAGCATATTTGAACAGAGTGAGCGGTTGCTACTTACCAGTAATTTTGATATCATCATGGTAAGGAGTATTCCCTGAGGAAGAAGCTGTCAGGAAACTGAGCTCAAAGTGAAACTGTGACGGATGACTTGTAAATGAAATCAGCCAATAACCGTTGGCTTTATTCTAGCAAACTAGCAAGTCTTGTCTCCATTATTAGGATTGGGAGGTCAGGGCTGGAAAAATCCACTCGCATTTGCAAGGTAAATTTAATGAGGGCAAGCTATTTTTAGGTCCTACTCACCCTTTCTAGCGAGTAGGAATACAAACTAACCTTTGTCCTCTGTCTCACAAAGTGATTGAGCAATAAAGATGCCTTTAAATCTTCTTATCTTGTCACATTTGCTCCAATTTCAGAGACGGAGGTCAAGTAAGTTGCAGTTAGGTCGAGGAGATTTTTCAAAGTATTAGACCTGCAGGACTAGTACCATTTTTAGGATTTTTTGAGCCCTGGAGGTGGGTGGGTGTCCGGGTTGGGGTACCACCGCTAGGACGCCAACAAGCAAGTTGGTGTCCTGCAGCTGAGTTGATTGCTCTCAGTTATTTTCAGCGATCTTCAGAGGCCATGCTACCCCATACCGCCTCATCTATTATTTCACCCATGCATCAAGACGCCTAAAGCCCAGTACTTTATCTGTAACAGAATACACGTGGGGCCCCAAGGTGTGCGCAGGAGTGCGCGGGCAGAGCTATTCAATGTGGTGGTGTTGCATGCCAAGGATACTGGTTTCGAGTCCATCACACACTCCTTGCCTCTACATCTCATTTTCATAGGATTGACACCATTCTTACAAAAACACCTGGCTTTTCTTTTCGCTTTGCTGTTCTAGAGCAGCCGATAGCTGACTGGGGAAAAAACAGAATTTGTGTAAAATTGTCTGGATTCTTTTGACTTGGCAGTAAGCCCTCTATTTTTAGGCTTACACACTATTGTAGCTTGATGATGTACACATGTGTTTACATCACACCTTTTTCCCCAATGCTGGTCAGTAGGCTGAACCTTGATTACTCACCAGTCATTATATTTACATTAAATATTACTCTTCCTCACCACAGTCCTACACCCCTCCCATCATCCTTGTTAGGTCCATAATTTGGGCTTGAAGGACTTGCTATGAATAGGATGTAATTAAGGGCAACTTGCCTTCTTATAGCAAGGCTCCCCCAAGAGTGCAACTATGCTCAGCTTTCATTCTATCTGCATGTTCATATGTCTGTATACACAAGTTAAAACCTTAGGCAGATATTCTCAAGAACGTAAGATAATTACCGCAAAATTAGCTTAACGCACCTCTTCACATCGCAGTCTATCGCGGGAAAATAACTCTGTGTTAACGTTGTATTCCCAACATGGTGGTACCATGCGATAGTCCCATGCCAACGTGTCAAATGACCGCGTAAAAATTAACGTCCCGCCGAAAAAATACAAACGCGAAAATAGTAGCGATGAGGCCAATCGCGATACAAAATCAGCGAAAACCAGCAACAGACCTCCAATTCCCACGCGGCATGCGGGAAAAAACACTATAAAAGTAGAAAAAAAACATACAAACAAAAGCCAAAAAACCCCAAAGCACAATGGAGATAGCCGGAGCAAGTACAGAGGACAACCAGAACCCCACAAGCCCCACGAACGACCAGCCTGGGAGTTCAGGGGCAGGGAAGGGCAAGGACAAGAAGAGTAGGAAGAAGCGGTTCAGTCCACAGGAAAACAGGATCCTGATAACGGAGGTGGTAGAACACCATCAACTACAGTTCGTCACTTCCACGGTGTCATTGGCAACAAAAAATTGAATATGGCAGTCCATCATGGAATAGGTGAATGCAGTCGGAGTGCTGAAGAGGACAATGGAAGAGATCAAGAGGCGCTGGAATGATGTGAAGCGCAAAACCAAACAGAAACTCGCCAACAACCAGAAGGCAGCAATGCAGACTGGAGGTGGGAGTCCAGCGCCACAGGAGGACCTAGACGAGAAGGAGGAAATGGTGTCCACAGTCATCAGTGGGCAGACGGTGGCAGGAGTTGGGGGATCGGACACTGCTCAACATGACCAGACACTACAGCACCAGGGTGAGTAACGACCAGGGACTGCGAAGACGGGGGAGATGGGCACAATGGCACACATGCACAATTAAGTAGAGCACATCTGTGGACAAACCATGCCCAGACCCCCAACTCCCACTGTGAGACCAATGTACCCAAGTATGCAACATCTCAGCACTGTATAAGCACACCGCATGAAAGGGATAAGGGGCAGCTAAATCAGAACTGCAGGGGTGACTACCCCAAAATGCGGCACACACACATAACATGCATAGCACATCAACATTGACAACGATGTGGTGCAAACCACAACACATCCACAATAGAACAGAGGACACAACTGGTGCCCCTAGTCTGTAGAAACTGGCCAACCACATATGGCACTGCAGGGAAATTTGAGTTGCCAATGTACAAGTACAGACACACATCCGTGATGTTGTCGAAATGTTCACCGTTCCGCATCAGATAGGCAGCTCCTCCCAAACAGTCACAATATACATTGTCATGTAGTCTGTATGTAAATGTGTCAAATGCGTCAACATACATGTGAACACAATGTTAAAATGTGTCTCCCGTTCACATTGCGTTGATTATGAAGAGGACTGCCACACCTTTGACTCAGACGCCCTCCAACAGCTCGTGGAGAGCCTCCGCACCCCACCACCAGGAGCAGGGCAGCCCAGCTGCTACGAGGAGACCCCACACCCTGCACAGACCACACAGAAGGCAGCACCCACCACCACGGCTGCCTCCCAGGACCCCCACAAAGAACACATGGCCTTCCAATGCCTTGTGTTGGGGTGCCAGGAGAAGCTGGCTGAACAGGTGCAGGTGGGGTTCGACCGCATGGCAGCCAAACTCGACGCCATACGTGGGTGTCTAAGTCCCATCAGGGACCACTCACAGTTACTAAAGGACACCCACAGTCCGCTCCATGCTCTCCAACAGCCATTGGCTGACATCGCTGGAGTCGTGATTTGGAGACAAGAATGACTGTCTAGTCAGAGTGGGTCCAGCAATGTCAGCCGTGAGTTGGGACACATGCGGAGGTTAATGGAGACCATGGAGCGGATGCAGGTTGAAAGAGTGGCTGCCACGGCAGCACACCAGCGAGAGGTAGCTGGGTTCCTCAACACCCTAAATACCCTCCTCATGGCATTGCTGCCACAAGGCCTGGCGCTGATGCATCCTGCTGCTACCACTACATCCAAATCTCCGCCCCCTGAAGTGTCAGTGCCCCACAGTGCAGCAGACATTCCACCTCTGGCCCCTGAGGGTCACTGCCACACAGTGCTGGAGACAGAACACCACCACCCACATGTGAGGCACATGAAACAGCAGAGGACGAAGATGCGGAAGAATCTACCTTCGTGGTCAGAAGGACGCAGTAGCAGTCATCTCCGACACATGGCCTGTTTCTGCTTGGATCTGCCCTCTGCATCATCACCTTCAACTGTCCCCCGATACACTCTGCGACACTCACCTTGGACATCGACATGGACTGCCACATTCTGTTTGGTCACCAATGACACAGCAATCAGACTGCGGACTGAGCTCTTCCCCTTCCGTTGCACTTGTCATTCCCTGAAGGACTCTGGCTGGCCCTCCACGGGCCAACAATGTAAAGTGGGGTTTGCATGGCCCTGTACTGCTCCAGCTACAACACTCCACTGAATGTGCATTAAACATTCTTATTCACACAGATGTGTCATGTCTCTGATCTTTCAAGTGTGGAAGTATGGATGAATGTAGGGTCAGTGATTCCCCCTTACGTCCATGTCGCTCATGTTGTGGGACTTGGGTCACAGGGTGACACATTGCTGATTGCGGTCCGGGTGGCACTGGCACTACAACAGGGACACACGCATTAGTTACTTCCTTCTCCAGCCCAGGACGGAACCACACCCAGAGCCCGGGGTCATTGTTCACACCCTTACGCTGGACTGGCATACGCCAGGCCAGCCCACTCCGCTTACACTCACAAGGGGGTAGGGGGGACAACGCTAAATGTACCAGGTCTTCCCTGTGGTGATCTGCTGATCACAGGTCTAGGTGTCAGCATGCCACAGCCACTCCCTCACGGGGGGTTTACACCCACACCACACCCATCCAGCATACGCGTCACAAGACATGCGACCTTGCCAATAAAAAGGGCCGGGCGCACGTGCTGGACGCCATTTCCACTACCTATCTAAGTGCATCTGTGTGGTTATTATCTATGCATCTGGGCCTAGGGCCCTGCCACTTCACATTCCCCAGTGCCGGAGGTGACATGATGGTGTCCGAACCACGGGACTCAATCATAAAGGATCCTTGTTTCGCGGGGCACAGACTTGGTGGCACCGGATACACTGCAGCCTGCACAGGCACACTGCCACGAGACAGTGACTTTCGGTGCACTGAGGTAGGGGCGCCTTAGGTGCTGAGCGGGTGTGCAGCCAGCGATGATGCCCCGTCCTAGAGGTCCGGAGTGGTGAGGATTTGTGTGAGCCCTGCTGGACCACAGTGTAGGCCTGAGCCAGCGGGCAGTGCTGGCCTAGCGGCACATGGCGTAGCCTCGTGATTCACAGTTAGTGGCACATAAAGTGCTGAGCGGGTGTGCAGCCTGCGATGATGCTGTGTGCATTGATATGATCTCTGCCATAGCGAAATCAAGACCCAGAATCACGTGTGTGACCTGATGGCCCGCGGCGCTGCATGATGTGAAGGGTGCCATGCCCCCGCACATGGTGGGCCCTCTTGGAGAGACGCAGGTGGCGGAAGGTGAGCAGTGAGGCCTGGGTCCGCAGTGTCGGCACTCTCCCTCTCCCTCTCTTCTTTTCACTGTCTCTCTCCCTCTCTTTCTCTCTCTCCCTCTCCCTCTCTTTCCTTCTTTCTCTCTCACTCTCCCTCTTTCTCTATCTCTCCCCCTCTCTTTCCCTCTCTCTCTCTCCCTCTCTTTCTCTCTCTCTCCCTTTCTTTCTCTCTCTATCTCTTTCGCTCACTCTTGCTGTTCTTTGATGAGCCCAGGACACACATTCTTATCTAGTATTTTGTCTTGCAGGCTGTGACCTACAGATTGTCCTGAGAAGACCCACCATGACTCTTCATAATAGTTGTTTTGAGTTTTCTTGAATAAAATGTTTTGTTTGGTGATTCAAATATGAATGAGTGATTCTGCTTTTTCTGAACACACATGCATGTTGATTGTTGTCATTGTTCGACGTCAGGCGAATTGTTTTGTGCAAGATTTCGTGGCTTTGAGGTAACATATCTTTGTCCATGGGGGGAGGAGGGCGCGTGCCCCGGGGAGTGGAGGGGTGTGCCTAGGGGTGATGGCGGTGGGTGTTGTTGCCCTCTTGGGGCCCTGGGATGCATGTTCAGTGGCTCCAACGCATCTGTTGTTCTTCAGGTGTGGCTCTGGGCTGGGCTCTCTTTTCTGGTGCAGGGTGTCGTCCGACTTTACACCAGGTCAGAGCTGGTGTTAAATTCCTGCTGCTAATGCGCCTTATCTCCTGTTTTGTGATCTTATCGCCAACTGGCTGGTCATTGAGAATATTGCGGAGTGGTGTTGTCGTAGCTTTTTGCACAGAAATGCCTACTCTGCATATCATTAGCGTTAGTTGTTGGGGTCACCTGTGGCGATGTTTTTTGCGGCTGCTAGGGCAGGTAAACTGGTGATATTGGCTGTTAGCACTAGCTTGTGAATTGGGCAATAAATTCATCGCCACTTTTGCTGCGATAAAGTGCTGATAACTCAGCGATAAATCCTTGAAAATATGCCCCTTACATGTTAAGACGGACAAGGAAAAGCTGGTTCAAGGAGGATTACTAGTACGTAATCTGGGCATATGTCGAACTCCTTATACAGGACAAAAAGCACAGGAAACAACTTGCCTTACAGTTACAATCTATGACTAAGAGACTTAACTGGAGTTTGGAGGATGAGATACTTAGTCAAAATGTTACAGATGTCCCATCGGTTGTATTACAAATGCCATAGGTTATAATGCAGTTGTGAAACGGTGGACAGGACATCCACCAGGTTTATGGCAGAGTATCCTGTCCACCAAGCTCTAAATAAGCCCTACATCAAAGTGTCTGTCTTTCCAGAGATCCAACCTCAACTGAAAATGTGGATTGCCTTCCTGCTTCATACCAAATTCCAATAGATCACAACCTGTGAAGAGGGTTCGGGGGCGGATATCTCCCTTTGCAAAGTCCTGGCCTCCTCCCATTACAGCCATAACCGGTTAATCCCAGGGTTCTCCCTCAATTCCCATAGAAAATCTTCTATGCTTGTTGTTTTACTCCTTCGCTCATTCACCCAGGCCTACAGTGGAGGTGTGTCTATTGTTTTGTGCACTGTTTGCCAAATGGAAGTCTTGGAATGGTACACAAGTACGCTATCGCTTGTTTGCAGGTGTGGTGCAAGCCTTCGGCACAATGGATCAAGGGGTGCTTCTTGCACCCCTAGCAGAGGTAGGAGGTGTGTGATGAGACCCAAGTTCTTTTGGTTTCATTTTCCAATTAAAGATGTGAAGTCCAACAGGGCTCACCCTTCACCCAGTTGTGTTCTATGTGTACTTCCTCATCTTGGCTCGATTCTGGGGACTGGTATTTCAGGCTTTTTCTGACGACACTCAGCTCCTGGAAAGATTACCACTGAGAGCACACATATGATAATCTTCAAGATACAGGGGCATATTTATTAACAAATCACGCAGTGCATCATCTTGCTGCACTGCATGATAGGGAAAGCGCGTGACTGTGCTGTACTTAACATTGTATGGCACATTCCTGTCATTTCCCAGCGCTGGCTCACAATGTGCTGCCTAAACCCAACGCAGGCAAACCTTGAAAGGGTGCCTGCATTGTAGGCAGGATTATTTTTGGGCACGAAAGGGCACCTTCCTGCACAAAAACAGTCCTCAGAATGCAGGACACATAGAAAGAGGAAACAAATATGAGAAATAAAGATAGTTCTCCTTGTTGTGCCTCTGATGGGGAGGCGTACAGTCCTCATGCATTCTCAGGTCTACCACTCTTGGAAAATCTGGGAATTTGTCAAAATACATGGGTGGGAACACCCACGCTCCACCCATGTAGCACTCTCACCACACAGTGTAAAAGCAGGGCCTCTAGATTACTCAGGCCATGCAGTGTGGCCTTGCGTGGCTTGATAAATCTCATTGTAGGGTTTGCGCCACCCAGCATCGCCTTGAGGCTCAAAACCTATGATAAATATGCCCCTTAATTCATTTGTTTAGT
Organism: Lissotriton helveticus; assembly: GCF_964261635.1. NCBI lineage: Eukaryota > Metazoa > Chordata > Amphibia > Caudata > Salamandridae > Lissotriton > Lissotriton helveticus. The sequence continues at coordinate 1,937,604,360 of NC_136065.1, forward strand.
GTTTTATATAGTGAAAAAAATCCCTTAACTTGAATAACAAAGCACTTTGTAGCGATGTTGATTCATTAACAGGAAAGGCAGGAGCAGATACAATCTTTAAATAATTGTTTTTGTAGTAATTGCAATCAGGGCAGGACTTGGAATCAAAAGCAGTCCTGGGCACATTTTTAATGCCTAACCATTGCAAAGGGAGTTTTGGTTTGTAACACGTACTTCTACAAATCATTGTAGGACAGATTTACTAACATTTTGCTTTTTTGGCGCAGCCACGACGCAAATGCATTAGTGAGGAGTTTCATGGGTGGAGCATTGACGTTCACATGCATTCATCCATGGAGTTTGGTGCATTTCCAGATTTATTAAAGCCAGTAAACATGGGAATGCATCAAAAAGTTATGACTGTGAATTTCATCTTGTTACTTCCTTGTTCAATGTGTGCTGCACTCTGCAGCATGCATAGAAAGAGGAAAGTTCCTTTAAGGATTGTTTTTGTGCTAGGATGTATCCCTTCCGGCACAAAAACAATCCTGCCTGTAAGGCAGACACCCTTGCACCATGGTGCAAGTGTGACTGCATTGGCGGTAGGCTGCACACGGTGCCCTAGCGCTAGGAGACAGTAAAAATGCGCCATGCCTGTAGATATGGTGCATTTTTACTCTCTTCCTTTCACTCAACGCAGCAACCTTGCTTGATGCCCTGCATTGGGTGAAATATGTCCCGGTGTGTGAATGTTTCGTTACTCACTCTAATGTGGCTGTTATTCATTGGTATTAAAATAACACTGTTTGTAAATTAACACAGGGGCATATTCTCAAGAACGTGTGATAACCATCACAAAAGTAACTTAACGCAACTTCCAACATCGCAGTCTATCGCGGGAAATTTACACAGTGTTAACGAAGCATTCTCAATACGGTGGTACCATGCAATAGTCTCCAGATAACGCGTCAAATGATCGCGTTAAAATCAACTCCATGCCGCAAAAATGCGAAACGCAAAAGTAAAAAAATCGTGCGATGAGGCCAATCACAGTACAAAAAGCAGCAAAAATCAGCGACAGGCCTGCAAATCCCACACGTCTGGCGGGAAAATGCACTATAAAAGCTACAGAAACAACACACCAGAAACAATCCAAAGCGCGTAGCAACATGGATGCACCCTGACCGAGCGCAGAGGCCAACGCGAACCCCACTACCCCCACAGACCACCAGCAAGGAACAAACGGGTGGGGGAAGGCAAAGGAGAAGAGGAAGACAGGGTGCAGTCCACAGCAAAACCAGATCTGCATCACGGAGGTGATAGAACACTACCATGAACCCTTCGATCAAAAGCTACGGACATCATCTGCGGCGTCCCCCTGGGCTCATCCCTCAGCCCGACGCTGTTCAACATCTACATGGCCCCCCTCGCACAGGTGGCCCGCCAGCACGACCTCAACATCATCTCCTACGTCGACGACACCCAGCTCATCCTCTCCCACAACAAGGACCCGCACACCGCCAAAACCAACCTCCAGGAGGGAATAAAGGCCATCATCGAATGGATGAGGAGAAACCATCTGAAGCTGAACTCGGACAAGACGGAGTTACTCATCCTCGGACCCACCCCCTCAGCCTGGGACGACTCCTGATGGCCAACCACACTGGGAACAGCACCAACACCCACTGACCATGCACTCAACCTAGGATTCATCCTCGACTCCTCCCTCTCCATGGCTAAACAGGTCAACGCCGTCTCCTCCTCCTGTTACAGCACCCTCCACATGCTCCACAGGATCTACAAGTGGATCCCGACCGAAACAAGAAGAACGGTGACACAGGCCCTCGTCAGCAGCAGACTTGACTACGGCAACGCACTCTACGCAAGAATCCCAACCAAACACCTACGACGACTACAACGCAACCAAAACGCCTCTGCCCGACTGATCGACAACGTCCCCCGCCACAGTCACATCACCCCCCACCTGAGAGACCTACACTGGCTCCCCGTCGACAAGAGGATCACCTTCAAGCTCCTCACCCACGCACACAAAGCAATCCACAACGCTGGACCAGTCTACCTTAACAGCAGACTCAGCTTCTACACCCCCACCCGCCAGCTCCGCTCCGCCAGCCTCACCCTCGCCGCTGTCCCCCACATCCAACAAACGACCTCCGGCGGCAGATCCTTCTCCTACCTCGTTGCCATAACCTGGAACACCCTCCCTAACCACATAAGGCAGACCCAAGACCTACTCGCCTTCAGAAGACTCCTCAAGACCTGGCTCTTCGAGCAGTAGCAGCACCCCCCCTCCCCTCAGCGCCTTGAGACCCTCACGGGTAAGTAGCGTGCTCTACAAGTACTCTGATTGAATGATTGATTGATTGATTGAACCCACCCACAATTAGACCACCGGGAATGCAGTCAGAGTGTCGAGGAGGCCAATGGAGGAGGCCAAGAGGCGCTGGCGTGATGTGATAATCTAAACCAGGCACAAACCCACTGCCAACAGGAAGTCAGCAACGGCGACATGAAGTGGGTGTCCTGTGCCACAGGAGGAGCTGGAGGAAATGGAGGCAACAGTCATCAGTGTGGAGACAGTGCAAGGAGTAGGGATTATGGACACAGCTCGAGAGGACCTGACAAACATCAACAGGGTGAGTATTGGCCAGGGACTGGGGGACGGGGAGAGATGGGCACAATGGCACACATGCACGATGTGTAGCACACTGCACACACACAATGACCCTGGATCATGTACCTGATCCCCATGGCACACTCCAGCATGCACACATAGCAAGAACAGCACACCCACATTGACGACAATGTGGTACAATGCACAAACCCGACACTGCATAACAGAGGACACAACTGGCTCCGCACACGCGCAGAAACAGGCCTACTGCATCTGACAGAGCTGGAAACCGTGAAATGGAAATGTACGTGTACAACCTCATATCCGTCATGTAGTCCAAATGTACACGGTCCCGCATCTAAATCCTGCACCTCCCAAAGAGTCAAAATGTACACTGACATAGTCTGCATGTAAACAAGAACAATGCGGCAACATACATGTCAACACAATGTCAACATGCATATCCCCTTCACATTGCAGAGGGACACACAACACCTCCAGCAGAGCACAGACACCTTTGACACCGACGCCCTACAACAGCCCATGGACGTCCCACGCAACCCACCACCAGGTCCAGGTCCAGGGCAGCCAAGCTACTGAGAGGAGAAAACAGACCCTGCAACAGACCACACAGCAGTAAGCACCCGCAAGCATGGCTGGCTCACAACACTACACTGACCCACATATGGCACCCCAATGCCAGGTGTCAGAATGCCAAAAGGAGGTGGGCAAACAGGTGCTAGTGGGGTTCTAACCCATGGAAGGCGAACCAGATCACATACGTGGGTGTCTATTAACCCTCAGGGACCGCCTATACCCCACAAAGGAGACCCACACTGCCATAGAGCCACATGCAGATGCACATTCCCAGTACAGAAACACGCCCAGGGTCACACAAATATCAGTTACACACATACGTTGGCTCTGTGTATGACGGCCCAGTCCACTCCCCTTACGAATTGAGTGGGTGACGACAAAGCTACATGTCCAAGCTCCAACACGCTGCCTGCGGTGACATGTCTGCGTCCGCTGTACACAGCACAATGTAATGTTGTAAAGCTCCGGGCCCTCATGCATACAAGACCACAGGGACACATGCAGATAATATGTTGAACTGGCTACGGGCACGAGCGTCCAGCCCCTTTATTGGCAGGGCCACATGTAAAGTGGCGCCTGTGCTGCATGTGTGTGGGGTGAGTGTAAGCCAGCCCGCACGGAGTGCTTGGTGCTGCAACAACTTGAACAGTGGACACCAGTGCAATGGAAACAGAAAACACCTGCATAACTGAGTCAACTGCTGAGCAAGATGGAGGGAGCAGGATCAAGTACAGAGGTCACCCAACATACATACAAACAGAAGTGTCCGTGAGTTGCAGTGCACTGGGGTTGGGGCACTAGAGCTGAGCGCGCTCATGTGATGAAAATGACTAGGATTGTGTCCTTTTGGGATATTTCTGATGCAGATGCAGTGGGGTGTGTTAGACCTGCATCATCTTCCTCATCAACGTCCCAGGTCTCCCACACTGCCTGAGGTGACATTTCTGCGCAACCTCTCCACAGCACAAAACTCAATCACTAACGGTCCATTGGTTGCGGTGCACAGAGTCAGTGGGGCCTGGAGTGCTGAGCAGGGGATCAAAAGCGGTACAAAAGGGGGTGGTGATGGACGGAGCATCTGAACCAATCAAACACTCACACCCAGTCAAAAGATCTGGGTTTAATCCATCACCATTCTTTAGCCCACTCTGCCACCCCAGTTCAGACATGGCTATATGCAAATCAGTCTGACCCTGTGCCTCATGGGAACAGTCCAGCCCGAACTGCCAAGCCATGCCTTCCCTGGACCGGAAACAAGCTTACGAGGACCGGTTTCTGGCATCACAGCCGTCTTCAGCCCGGCTTGCTTGAATCCAGTGGCAAAGTGAGCAAGGGACTCACGTCTGAGCATACCCTGCCACACTTATGGCGGCCAAAAGCGGTACAAAAGGGGGTGGTGATGGACGGAGCATCTGAACCAATCAAACACTCACACCTAGTCAAAAGATCTGGGTTTTATCCATCACCATTCTTTAGCCCACTCTGCCACCCCATTTCAGACATGGCTATATGCAAATCAGTCTGACCCTGTGACTCATGGGAACAGTCCAGCCCGAACTGCCAAGCCATGCCTTCCCTGGACCGGAAACAAGCTTACGAGGACCGGTTTCTGGCATCACAGCCGTCTTCAGCCCGGCTTGCTTGAATCCAGTGGCAAAGTGAGCAAGGGACTCACGTCTGAGCATACCCTGCCACACTTATGGCGGCCAAAAGCGGTACAAAAGGGGGTGGTGATGGACGGAGCATCTGAACCAATCAAACACTCACACCTAGTCAAAAGATCTGGGTTTAATCCATCACCATTCTTTAGCCCACTCTGCCACCCCAGTTCAGACATGGCTATATGCAAATCAGTCTGACCCTGTGCCTCATGGGAACAGTCCAGCCTGAACTGCCAAGCCATGCTTTCCCTGGACCGGAAACAAGCTTACGAGGACCGGTTTCTGGCATCACAGCCGTCTTCAGCCCGGCTTGCTTGAATCCAGTGGCAAAGTGAGCAAGGGACTCACGTCTGAGCATACCCTGCCACACTTATGGCGGCCAAAAGCGGTACAAAAGGGGGTCAAGGCAGATGATGGCATCTGTGCAAGGTCTGTGCAACTCTGTTAGTCTGCCAGTACCACTGTTTCGACTCTGGTAGATGGTGGTTGATTTGGCCCTGGCGATGGTGGCGTGTGCCTCCTGCGGTGAAGCGGCATCTGGGCCAATCAGGACTGGATTTGATGTGTGAGCACTGGTGGTCCGCAGTTGAGGCTGGAGGCAGCGGACAGCACAGGGCCAAATACACATGGCTTTGGTGACCCCATGACCACTGTCACAGAGGTCATCCAATATTCATTCAGACAGAGTCCCTGACTTGAGGTGCACAAAGTTAGTGGCCCCGGATGCACAGCGGCCGGCACCGGCACACCACCACGGGACGGTGACTCGCGATCCACTGATGTAGGGCCACGCAGACTGAGCGGGTCCTCATTGATGTCGAAGGTGAATGTGCTGGAGGGTTGCAGGGGACAGTGGAAGGTATCCTCCAGGGCATGATGCAGAGGGCAGAAGCAACCGGAAGCAGCAAATGGAGGAGTGGAGTGCTACTGCCTAGTTGCCACCACCAATTCAGTAACAGCTACATGAGTATAAAAACTACCCCCTAGTCCATAGACTCCGACACCACCAATTTTCAACCAGAGAGTGCCCATGAATGTCAGGGAACAGACTTAGTGGCACCGGGGCTGAGAGGGGATGCAGTCTGCGATGATGCAGTATAATGATATGTACTCGGCCATTGCTAAATCAAAACTCACTCCCAAATGTGTGACCTTGCAGTGTAGGACGGAGGCAGTGGTCAGCAGTGGCCCGCAGCCAAGTGTCGTTGGCTCGCGATGCACAGAGTTAGTGACACCAGGGCAGTTGTCGGTAGTGTTCGATCACCTCCATAACGATGATACTTTTTCCCTCCGGACTGCAACGCGTCATCCTCTTACACCTCTCCTTGCGTGCAATGATATGTACTCTGCCATTGAAAAATCGATGCTCAGTTCCTATTGTGTGACCTATTTGGGCGCAGCGTGGGCCAAGGGCAGTAGTCTGCGTGGGCCCACAGAAACTTGCGGTTGTGATGCACTACTAAGACCTGGTGGCACCACATCGAAGGGAGTATAGTGACATCAAATCAGCCAAAAATATTATTCTCTGCCATAGTGTAATCAAGATTCAGTTCCAAATGTGTGACCTACTAGTCCGCTGTGTATGCCGGTGGAGTGTGTCAATGAGAAAGGAGTACTGCAGGCCTGTGTCACGGAGGCCGTGATGGTCAGAGAAGGCTGCGAAGGCCACGGGCCTCGGGCTTGGAGCCTGCACTGGCACGTTGTGGGCCCGCTTCGACACACGCCGTTGTCGGCAGGTGAGGAGTGAGGCCTGGGTGCGCAGGGGCGGGCAAGTAGAGTACGGGAACCAGCGGCCTGTGGTGCAGCAGGCGCACAGGATCCCAGGCAACACCGCTCACGGCAACGGCGTCGGCCTCGTGGCGGGCTGAGGGGTGCCGCCCTGGCAGAGACGTTGGGCATTCCGGAAGAGGACCATACCCAGAGTTACGTGCCTTTTATTCACACCCCTATGCTGGCCTGGCATACGCCGGGCCAGCCCACTCCACTCACGCTTACAGGGGGGGACGTAACATGCTACATTTCAGCGATCTTCCCCAGTGGCTGGGGTGACATGGTTGCGTCCACTGTCCACCACACTTCATACACCAGCAGTGTATTTCAACATGGATATGTGTGTGGTCTGCATACTGCAGTCTTGCCATCACATCCATGCCACACTTGGCAATGGGTGCATTCTCATTCATTGGTCACTTGGCTCCTTTACACATGCCCGGTTTCCGCCTCTCACCACATTCAGCTATTGTGTGGCTGAGGTGCCATGACGTTGATTGCTGGCCCAGGTTCCCACAGTAAGTTGTGCTGTCAACTCTGGTGGGTGGGCATGTTGTTTGGTATGTTGTATGTGAGTTTGTGACGTGTGCATTCCCAGAGTTGTGTATTGCATCATTGTGGATTTGAGCTATATGGAGTGTTCATTTGGTACTTACCAACAAGCAGTGCATTTCCTTAGGTGCCATCCTGGAAGTGCCGGTTGATGGACTGTCGGAAGATGTAGGAATCATGCACACTGCTGGCTGGTTGTCAGTGACATTGGTTGTGATTTCCCGGGGGACTGCTATTGCCTGCACATTGATAGGATGCGTGTGCTTCCTGTTGCGGTTATTGTGTTCAGTGTTGCCAGGGGGCACCAGTAGGACACGTGTGCAGTCAATTGCACCCACAACATGCGGGAACTTCTATGGCGGGCGTAGATGTCTTGCTTGGTCTCCAGCTGTAACTGCGCAGTGTGGGGTAGGATAGGTACTGGGGTACCAAGCTGGTGATGGCATCCAGGACAGTTTTGAGTAGCTTTGATGTAGCTCCTCCGACTCGGGCAGTTGTTGGTTGGTAAGTACCAGAGGCCAACAGGTGCAGCATGGCCAGTAGCTTTGTCTGCGGTGGGATGTTGGTTGTCCCTTTGGGCCTGTAGTGGGCAATGGCATTCTCTGGTGTTGGTGCGTTTTCAGGGGGTCGCTGTCTTTGCCTGTGCTGCCTCAGTGTTGGTCTGGGGGGGTTGGCAGCAGTCCAGGGTGTAGTCCTGGAGGGGGTGGCGGTGGGTGTTGTGGTCCTCTTGGGTGTCCGACCTGCATGAACAGTGGCTCCATGGCATCTGTTGCCCTTCAGGTGTAGCTCTGGGCTGGGCTCCCTTTTGTGGTACATGCTGTGGTCTGACTTTACCCCAGGTCAGAGCAGGTGTTAATTTCCTGCTGCTAACGCACCTTATCAACTGTTTTGTGATCTTATCGTCGATCTGGCTGGTCGTTGAAAATGTTGCGGAGTGGTGTTGTTGTGGCTTTTGGCACAGGAACGCCTACTCTGCATCTCATTAACGATAGTTGCCGGGGTCATCTGTGGTGATGTTTTTGTCGGCTGCTATCGCAGGTAAACTGGTGATATCGGCTGTTTGCACCAGCTTCTGAATAGGTTGATAATTTTATCGCAACTTGGGCTGCAATAAAGTGCCGATAACGCAGCGATAGTTCCTTGAGAATATGCCCCACAGTGTTTTCCTGCCACAAGTTGTTCCTTCACGCAGAGCAGCCTGTATGGTATTGTTTGTGCGCACAGCTGGGCGGCTCTCAGACACAAAGACCTGTTGGCCTCCAGGTGTGCCTAGCAAGAGAAGGAATGCACTGCCATTCCCTCTGGAGGTAGATAGCCTGGGTGTGTTGCTAAAGCTTGTACTGAAATGAGAATAATTATCACACCTCATTAGGTGGCCACAGACCTCACCTCCTTCTGCTCAACATTGTGGCACGCACACACGTACATTTTAGAAAGTCCGTATTTTTAAACAAATAATTGTGACAATGCAATGTGAACGCAAATAGGTCTGCTGCTGAAAGAAAGTGCTTTTTGTGTCACTGAGAGGTTTACGCACACAGTAAGTCATCATACATGCACTCTGGATGACTGAATGTGTATTTGTAGAGGTCAACTGTCACTCAAAAGAGAGCCTCCTGGCGCTGTGCTAAACTACTACAGGCTCCTCAAGATGAGCTAGTAGAATTAAAAGGACTACAAAGTGAGTCACTCGGAAGAGCCACATTTTAAGTTCTTTTTTTAAAGTTGCTGTAGATCCACTGAAGCGCACACTGCTGGTAAACAGGTTCTTTGCTTTGGAACCTAAAACTACAAATAACTTTCCACCTCGAGATTTCAATCGGAATGAGGACAGTATCAGAAAGTTCTCAGAGGATGATCTGAGAGTTCATTGAGGCAGGTAGAGACCAGTCAATAAGGTATTTGAGTTCAGAGCGTTTAAAAGATCTATAAACGAGCAGACATATTTTAAAGAGAATCCTTTTATGAACTGAAAGTCAGTCCAGCTTAAGTGCGGGAGAAGCAGAACTCCACCTAGGAAGTTGTAAAACCAGTCTGGCGGTTGTACTCTGTACTATTTGGCATTTATGAATGAGGTGTTTTGTGCAGGCAGCAAAAATCTTAATACAATTGTCCAATCTCTAAGAAATTAGAGCAAAGGCTACAGGTTTCCTGGCTGCCAAGAACAGCATTTAGAAGAATTGTTTCACAGATTTGATGAGATTAAAACACATGTCTTCGACTACCGAGCCTTGTGGGAGGAAAGATAGGTAAGTATCGATTTGATCCCAAGATTTTTTGCAACCGTTACAGTGGCTGGGGGAAGGAACAGAATGTGGCCACCATTTTGTGGGGGAGAAACAATTGTATTTGCCAAAGAAGAGTTTCTCCGTCTTGTTAAAATTGCACTTAAAATGGTTGTCTTGCATCCACAAAATAATATCAACCAGGCAGTTCTGAAAGTTAGTTTCTGTATTAAGTGAGTTTTTATCTAAAGACACAATTAGCTGGTTGTCATCAGCATATGATGTGGTGGCAATTCCCTATGAGGCATTAGTGATATAAGGGGAGTCATGTAACTATTAAAAAGAATTGGGCTCAAAGAAGAGCCCGGAGGCACACCCATCATAATTTATTTTTCTGATGACAAAATTTGTCCAAGAGATACTGATTGCCTTCTTTTGGTCAAGAAGGATTTTAACTCGGCTAAGGTAGTGTGAGAAATTCCGATATTCTGGAGCCGCTGCAATAAAATGCATGGGAGATAGTGTTAAATACACCGGACAGGTCTAATAGTATCAGCACAACATTATTTCCAGAATCCACAGTCATTTTGAATGTTTCTGAGACTTCAAGGAGTGCTGACTCGGTGGAATGTTTCGACCTAAATTCCAATTGTCGGGTGTGGAGTAAATCGGCATTCTCAAGGAAGATCATAAGTTGTTCATTGAGAATCTTTTCCAAAATGTTGCTAAGCATTGGAGGGAGATGCTCCTTAAATTGGACAGAATAGTTAGATCTGGCAAATGTTTTTTTGTAGAGGCTTGGCAATTGCTAATTTCCACTCAGAGGGAACTACTGCTTTCATTAGTAAAGTGTTTAGGATGTGATTGATAATGGGATTTACCACATCTGTGGCTGCATGTAATCGGGATGGAGGGCAAGGATTGAGATCCTGATTTACATGTCATGATGGCTTGACAAGAGTGTACTAGCGAGATCTCTTGATATTGGGTTGGTCCTACTTTGGGGATAGAATTAGAATTACAAACAGCTGTGGGCGTAACTTTTAATAAGTCAAAACTTTAAATTGGACTAAAACCCTGTTGGATGGTAGATATCTTGTCTTTAAAAAAAGCTACAATTTGGTCACAAAGAGTCTGGAACGGAGGAATATCTCAAGCAAGTGCATTTGTTTGGAGAAATGTTTTTGAAACATTAAGGATAGCTTATGAATCAAACTGGCCCTCTACAATTTTGAGAGTGTAGTTGCTTTTTTTTGCTTCCTTGATCGATTTATGATATGTTTTTTGGGCAGCCCTAAATTGATCAAGATCATGTTGTTTATAGGCTAGCCGTCATCTTCATTCTAGTGATTTACAGTGGCGCTTTAGATTTTATTGCTCCCCACTTGCAGATCTTAAGGTTCATGCTAATCTGATGTTTGTGTGAGTTATGTCTGGTGTTGGCCCGTTTAAATAAGATTAGACTGTGATCTGACAAGGGTTGAAAAGTAGAGTCTGTGACCGATAGCCATGGGTGATTTGAGCAGATCCCGTCAAGGGTGTGGCCCAATATATATATATATATATGTGTCACTCATCTTCGCACTCATGCATCCATTCATCCATCCACTGGCTCGCTCTTACATTCACCCTCTTACACAACCACAAAAAAACACACACACTCAAAGGCTTATGCAAGATAAATTAAATGACTACAACTGGATCAAACATTGGCAAAGCCTATGAGAGCTATTGGCTTTCGCAATGACTTGTATCCTTGCTGCATTGCAGTGCGGCTGATGTGCAACATGGCTAAGACACATTTTTAAATATGCGATATGATGTCACCAGCACTGTCTGTGTCATATTGTTGCATTTTAAGTTGGTTTTTAATTTAAAAAATACTAAGTGGGTGAATGCTCTTTTGATATAACAGAGCACCTGGCAGCAAATGACAGCTGCAGCTCCCTATAAAAAAGTGCACCAGAAAACCCCTGAAATGCCTGCTTGGGGTGGGAGAGCTCCAGAGGAGGAGTGGCGAGGAAAGGGGGTGGGGAAGTCGTGGGATGTAGATTAAAATAAACAAGCATTGGCATAGCCAATAGGTCTTGCCTTTGGGACCTTATAAGTATTTAATTATGCAGTACAATATCCTTGGTGCAACATCAACAGTTGCATGGCTAAACACATAAGGTCCGATGTTATCTTTTTCACATTTCATAGAGGGGGCCTCATTGCCTGAGCGAGCGCCAGGAGAGGTGAGGCCTGATCCCAAGATTTTTCTGGGTGAGTTGAATTGGTATACCATATGGATATCATACCAGACGGCTGATAAAATATATTGCTTACAGTATAAGTCTAGTGGCTATTTACTTGTTTCTACAGTGGCGTCCTTATATATTGTCTGTGTCTGTATGTATATACATGTTTATTTTACAGGAAAAGAATCCAACCACAGAGACATCACTCCTACACCTTGGAACTCAACACATGGTAGGATGTATCTTTGTGTTACATATATATAATTTTACACATTATATTGCAGTAGTGCTTTGAATCTGGTCCTGAAGAAAGCCACTGGTATAGCTATAGACCGTGGATGGCTGAAACATGTCTATCTCCTTAACCATCACAAGATAGTTACCATTTTTTTATACTATCCAACACTAGTTTTAACCTTGACATTATGATGACCCCATAATAAAGTTGTTCCTTGGCATCATAATAGTTAATTTTAGCTTCACATTTATGTCTTGTTTTTTCACACTTACAACACTGCAAATTATCCTCAGCACCATTGAATCTTTGAATCTTTTGTCTTTGGCCTTTCACATCACTGGTGGATTTATACTGGGATATCTCACGATAACAACCAGTGAGATACCTAAAACAGATACCAGTTGTTTCATAAAATCCCAGATGATGATGCTCCGCCATCGGGTGGGCTGATGGGTTTCTTTTCCACTTTTTGTACAACAACACATACAAAACACAGGATGTGCCACTACGGATCCTTCTTCTTAGCCCCGAGCTACCAGACCATTAGTATCCATTTTTGTTATTAGTATAGTTAGAGTGGGGGTTAGGATACTAAGGGGTATTTATTCTCACTCTCCTTGGACCCTCGTTCAAGCTTAGTGTTACATATATTAGAGCAGATACGGCTGCGGGTCCTTTATACCACAACAATCCAAGATTAGTTGTTTTTTCGCTCACCTTGGCAAACCAAAAACCAAAAACTAAACCCCCCCCTTTTTTTGCATTTAGGATGGCTGACTTTGCAGGCCTCGCGTTTGATGATGACACATTATTGTCCATTCTCACTGAGTATCCAAGTCTTCTAGATACATTACCAACTACCGGACCTAGCCCTCCGGATGATTGGAACTCAGTTCTAAATCTCAAGAAAACTCATTCGCGCACATGCATACATGGACAAGTCATGGCCGAATACCTGCACGGCAAATGCGCACCCACGGGTCTGATAGTAACTAATGCTCCCAAACTGTTTCTGACAGACAAGACCTTTATGAAAGACTGGTCCTTAATCGCGTGGCGATGCACCCGCAACTGGCTTATTTTAATTATCACAACAGCCAACAGGGTGGCGGACGTCATCCTCATTGAAATCCAAGTCTTCGAGGGTCAGATCAAGACCACACTATCTAGTAAACTTTTCACTAAGAACGTGGATGAGACTAACACATCCAACAAAGAGTACAAAGACTCTATTTTATTTACAAAGATAGAGAAATTCAAAAAGGATTTGGCACGTTTCTCTCTGGAAAATATGTATCCTTACACCAGCGCAACCTACACACCCCCTGAATTCAACAAAAAGGGTAGACGCTATGGGTCAAATTATTCTACATCTTCATCTGACCAAGGGTCAAGTGACTCTGATGCCGGACAAAACAATACACCACAGGGGAGGGGTAGGGGCCAACAAACCAGATTTAATAGCAGGAGAGGCACACAGGGCAATTTCTACCAACAAGGCCCTTGGTGGTCACCTGCTCCTTGGGGCTATCCTCAACCCCAGTACCCACATACAATGCCACACTTTCCGCCCCAGCCACAGTTCTTTGACAACCAAACGTTTTTAGGACAGGGCCGTGGCCGGAGCAGAGGCAGACGGAGAGGTCCGCCCCAGGTGCACTGGGAGGACGAACAGACATTTCCGAACACACGCAGCAGGCGGGGACAACAAATACAACAACAACAAGCAGGGACAAGCACAGAAGGGAAGATCTCGTAGTCAATCTGAGCTCCCGCGCCCTACTGAGACTGAGCACTCAGTTTTAAATAAAGGGCTAGGATTTGTTCCCACGAACAACGGAGACCCCTTTCAGCTACGCTGTGAACTCGAAAAATTCTTCCGGAAAGTACGCCTTCATTTCATTTTTTTCGAATAGTGTTAAGGACAATGAAGGAGAAGTGAGGGACAGCAATACAGGACTAAAAAGACAGTCCACTTTCACCCCAATCTTTCAACAAGTACCCCCTATGGTAGGTGCTTTTGAGAAGGCGGTAGCTCATGACATCATGTCTCTCAATACCTCGGAACCTAAGATGTTTCAGAATCTATCTGGGATCGACAAAGCGGCAGTTGACACCCTATCCAAGGATGTGACCATTACTATTAAACCGGCGGGGCCACAGTTATTATTGACACCACTGCCTACCGCACTGAGTGCCTCAGGCAGCTGAATGACACCAATTCATATCGGCTCCTCACCACTGAAACCACGGGCAGATTGGCCACAGAGATAAATCACATGGTAGAAGAAGCCAGTGCAGAAGGGTGGATCACGCCTAAGGAAGCACAGTTCCTGATCACCCTGCACCCAGTAACCCCGTATTTTTACATCTAACCAAAGATTCATAAGGCAGCAAGACCCCCACCAGGGCGCCCAATTATATCGGGGATCGGATCCTTACTTGAACCTTTGTCCACCTTTGTGGATTTTTTCCTGAGACCCCTTGTCAAATGGATGCCAACATATCTTCAGGACACCAAAGATGTCCTCAGGGTGCTTCCTGAGGTGGAGATCAACATTGAGACTGACTTCTTAGTCAGTTTTGATGTTGAATCTCTCTACACCTGCATCCCTCAGGAAGAAACCCTACAAGCAACCAAGGGCTTACTTGAAACCCGAGATCTTGACAGCATAACACCCGTGAACTTCATAATGGAGTGTGCAGGAATAGCCATGACAGAGAACTTTTTTAAGTTTGAAGACTCAAATTTCCTCCGAGTCTCGGGGACTTCGATGGGGAGTGTTTTTGCCCCCAGTTTGGCAAATCTGTACGTCCACCTTTTTGAGACAGAATGTGTTCTTGACCACAGCAACCCATTTTTCCACCACGTGTTGCTGTGGAAAAGATACATTGATGATATTCTGGTCATCTGGCGTGGAGATGCTGCCTCCATTCTTGAGTTCCAAACCTGGCTAAATACAAGGAACCGGTATCTGAAATTCACGGTGGAATATAGCTAGGCTTTCCTGTTTTCAGTTTCTATTTTTGGTAAATTCTGGTGGGTTTTTTTCAGTGTTTTCCAGTGATTTCAATACCTTAGAAAAACAGTTATTTTCAGTGGTTACTTGTTTTTTGCGCCATAAAAACTGCAGAAACCGTGTTTTACCGGTGTTTATGGAACCCTGTGCTTTCATTATTGCTTGCTTTCATCACTGATGCATGGTAAATAGACAGTGTACCTCCCTGGTTTATGCTCTAATAAATAGTATATGTGTTCCAGTGCCAAGAACAGGAACATGTGGTTTCAATACATAGTAATATAGATGTGCCATGTCCTCCCCGTATAAAAACTAGTAGTAACATTAATACCAGGCAGTTCCCACCACCGTTTTTGCAAAGTCACATCCTACCAACGCAAAAGAAATTATTTCTAAAATCTGTGCTCAGTCCAAATGTAAGGTTATCTGGCCAGCGTGGAAGCAAGACATGGCTGTGTCATGACCCCCTAAGCAGGGGGCGCTGGAGGAATGGGGCTACGAGCTATTGCCTCCTTTTAATCAAAGGTGCTGTGAGGTAGGACTAGAGTAAGGACAAGGCACATGTGTTTCAGAAATAAAAGTTAGATGCCGCACCTGGAGCCTAACATGTATTCTACACTTAAAGGAAACATATTCATTGCATACATGCCAACATTTGAGGACAGGGACGTGGGAGATTAAAAAAAATAATAATAATAGGGAGAATAAAAATTCCCCATTGATTTCTTCTGTAGAAAATGCTATTTCAGGCGGGAGACAGCTAAAATAAAGCCATTTTTTGGCTTGAAAAATCGGTAGTCTTCCGCCTGAATCAGGTCTATTGGCATGTATGTCATTGACGCATATTTTTATGCTCTTAGAGATGTGTGGTCCTATTGTTCCTTTCTAAAAGACAGATCTGTGATTGAGAAACACTATAAATGTAGGTATATATGGTAGGAAACCGCAGCGAGAACGTACTATTCAGGGGCATCAAGGGAGGACACATTTCGTTTAAAATTTGTTTTAGCTCACTAAGTCCACTACAAAAGCAGTTTTACTGGAAAGTATATTCTGTGCACAATTTAGCTCACAGGATTAACGAACCCTAATCCCACCACATGGCTGCCCTCCCTCCCACCCCATTGAGTCTGTTACTGTTCTCCTACATTTATTGTTTTAAGGTGCTTCCCTTTCTCTCCATGTTCCAGAAACATATATTTTTCCTAAAACTCTGCCCCTTTGCTTACTTAGTAAACAAAATTTGGTAGTATATTTTCTGGCAGGCAGTACGCCTGAGGTGACCGGGGTTCCAATGTTTGTTAAAAAAGCTAGCAATTTTTATATTCTATTGCTAGCCCTCAAGGTTGTTGGAAAGTATGTTGTTGTAAGAATACTGTGCATAATGACGTTTTATGATCCGCAATTCATGATATCACCTCGTGTAAAATGAAACAATTCTTTAAAACAAATTCCTCATATATCATGCCTATAAGCCGAGAATGAACACGTGTTGCTGGGGGCAGGTGTTGCTCCGGCTCTCGAGCCATTCACACCCATGTGTTGGACCGCCCAGCAGCAGCGTTTTCCAAACCCCTCCCCTCCCCGTCAGGCCATAGTGGGTGGGGGGAGGAAGAAGTATACATGGGGTCCAGGTATTGACAGCCCCGATGTCTAAGGCTTCGGTGGAGGGAGTGTGCCTTTGCTTGAACCTCCCTGTGATGTGACAGAATCCCAGCGCCTGCTCTGCATCCTGTGATTCTGGGCAACTCACGTAATCTTTAAAGGCCTACAATAAAACTAAACTTTATGTTGTATGTAATCGAACACATGTAAATCACTCTAGGGCCTTGAGCCGATATCACACTACATAAATCTACATAAAATATCTAGCTAGATATGCTACTTTGACATTTCAGAATGCTCTGTAGGTTTAATTTTCTTGCTATTTTCGGTTTAAAAAAAAGATTCTTTTTTATATAGCGCAAATTCCGCCTAAGGTATTGGAGATGTGATGTAAACTACTGTGCGCCCGTCACGTTCAGTGGTCCCTGAGCTTTCTTGGTGCCAGGCATGGCAAGTTCATCCTTATTAGATATTAAACTCGCTTTCTGTCAAATCTAACCACCATCGGATTGCCATTAGATATTTGCCTCCCCAAACAGCAGTGTTTAAAATATTGCTTTTAATAAAACCTTTTTTTGGTAGAGGTGCGCTCTGTAGAACGGAGAATGTAGCGTGACCAACTGCCACACCCAGGCTGTAGTTGTACTTTACTGAGACTTGAATTGACAGGCTGTGCACCAGCCCAAAGAGACCGATATCAATCAGACAAAGGATTATGGGATCTTGAGAAAGCCTCAAGTCGTGCATCTGGTCCTCTAAGAAGTAGCTTTACTTGCAAGCTTTGAGAAGCGCAGGCTCCTGACCCGAACAAAGAGACCCAACGCCAAAGAGGCAGCCCTCTAGAGTGACGAACAAAACCCTGGACATGAAATTGAAGGAGGACTTCTATAAACCTCAATATTCATTTTAACTTCGCTTTTCTGCCCAGAAACCGATAATGATCACATGTTGCCTAATTGCTTGATGTTTTTAGGGCCTTAGTGAACCAGCCCACAGAACCCTTTTGCTCTCCTTCTCTGAAGTGAGGGAGTGGGGAGGGCGGAGTACAGCAGCGTCCATTGGGCCATCGTCACCTTAGTCACCCCTCCCCTCCCCCTGAGGCAGGCTGGGTGTTGCTCCGTCTCTTGAGCCATTCACACCTCGGCCCCCCATGTGTCGGACAGTCAGACCGCCCAGCAGCAGTGTTTTCCAACACCCCCTCTCCTCCCCTTCAGGCTGTCACATGCAGGCCATGGTGGATGGGGAAGGAAGAAGTATGCATGGGCCTCACTGGAGGCCAGGCATTGTCACCTCGGCCCAAGTGTTAGGCTTCAGTGGAGGGAGTGTGCCTTTGCTTGGGCCTGCCTCTCTTTGATGTGACAGAATCCCAGCGCCTGCTCAGCATCCTGTGATTCTGGGCAACTCACGTAATCTTCAAAGGCCTACAATAAAACTAAACTTTGTCTTGTATTTAATCCTCACACATGTATATCACTCTAGTGACTTTGGGCAAAGATCACACTATATAAAATTACACAAAAAATCTTGCCAGGTTTAGTACACATTTTCATGTTAGGGCATTATACCGCTGATCAATCTGGTAGAAAAAAACGGCCATGCATAAAGGCACGATCCGGGAATGCGAGCAATTTTTTCTGGAGTGCCCGGCCCCAACTGTGATCCCAATTCAGCCCTGACCCCAGCTCTGCATTTGCCATTGCAGCCAGCTAAGATGTTGCTGCCGGGTGAGCCACCTTTCCACATCGTAAAAAACAAGCAGACCGCACTGGTCAACGTGTTAGAAAGTCGTCAGAAAATCAACGAAGCAGCAACATGAAGCATACACAAAAAGTACATAAATGCTCTGCTGCCTTTCAGGGCATATGGCGGCAGATACTTCCCTCTCTAAAGGGGGCGCTCAGCAGATTTTGGGGCAGAGGGGACGTACAGGGTGAGGGTGGGAGTGAGCATTTACTTCAGATTTATTTTTCCAGTACAGTTCTGTTTTGTAGTGCATTGGCTCCCTCAAGTGGTCGCGCTGTGCAATAAATGTGAAAAATCAGTGACACTCGGTTTAAACCGGGTCCACTGATTTTCTGTCGGTATGGTATTGTCGGGCATATTCGGTTTTAACCGAATTCCGGACAGCCTAAATATAGCCAATCGGAACTCCCATTTTTAGACTTGCTAATTTATCCTACAGAGGGGAGACTAGGGAGCAAGCTCTATAGTAAACCAATGTCAAGAAACTTGTTGCTTTCCTTCAATAGTTACCATCCCAGATCTCTCCGGGAGAACTTGCCTTTTGGTCAGTTTCTGCGAGTCCGACGAAACTGCTCAGACAAACTAGACTTTGAAACCTATTCGAGCGACCTGTCTATGAAACTGAAACAACGAGACTACCCAAATCATCTTGTACGGAAAGCTCGCAAGAGAGCTTCAAACAACCATCAAGAAGCACTACTGGGTCCCCCAGTCACCAAGCCTCCTCTAGACAGTCTCACTCTTGTTACAACATTCAGTACCCTATCCTCTCAGGTACAAAAGTCAGTTCGGAGAAACTGGCGCATCCTGAATACAGCAGGAAGGACTATCCCCCTCCCACTTGTTTCCTTTAAAAGAGGACAGAGTTTACGGGATGGTTTGGTACACACGAGACCTAGACAACAGCTCCAGGAGCCAGCCAATACACTTTGGGGCCTTCCATCTGTCCAGGGCCACTACCCATGTGGCTCCTGTACCACCTGCCCGCAAACACAGAAGACACTGCCAGTGGACATAGGGACTGATAGACCTTGCCTACTAAAGAAACATACAAATTGCAATAGCGACAAGGTGATCTATATGGTCACGTGCCCTTGCTCATTAAGATATGTGGGTATGACGACCAGGAAAGTCAAGTTAAGAATCAATGCACATAAGAGCACCATAAGATGCAACAAACAAGCGACGCGCCTCACTAGCCATTTCTTGATTAAGAAACACAAGGCCGAAGAGATGAAGTGGGTAGTCGTTGAACAGCCGTTCATTCCCCAGCATATCAGCGATGTTACACGTTATCTGTTCATCAGAGAGCAGAAATGGGTCTTCAAGCTGAAGAGCGACACGGAAGGCTTGAACGATGACATCCCATGGGTGATGATTTGATCTTTTTTCCCCCCCCATTTTGACTTTAAAGCTTGATGTTGATCGAACTTTCTGACCCTAAACCATGTTGTATCAACTAACATGTTTCATACACTGACCTTTTCTTTTATATAAATGATTGCTAAGGGATCTAGGGCCAGATGTAGGTAAATGTCATTTACCGATTCTTAAATACCGAATTTTACCGATTCGGTATTCAAAAATCGGTAAATGAGATGTAGGTCAAAAATCGGTATTTATTACCGAATCGGTAAAAGTCGGTATCCGACTTTCTGTAATTACCGAATCGGCAAATACCGAATCGGTAATTACCGATTCGGTAATGGCCATACAACCCTATGGGCCAAAAGGCCATAGGAATGCATTGAAAATACCGATTCGGTAAATACCGAATCGGTAAATACCGAATCGGGAAGCAAGCAAAAGTGAAACTAATGAAAACAGCCAATCAGGTGCTACCACCCTCCCCCTCCCAACCAGGAAGTGGCTACCCAGGCAGCTGCAACTCATTAGAAGGTTCTGGAGAGGCAGTCAGAGCTGAGCAGAGAGACAGAGCAGCAGGGAGAGATTTGTTTGCAGTGAAAGAGAGTAATAATGGCAAGCAGCACAGAGAGCCAGAAGGCTGACAGAAAACGAAAATTAAAGTTCAGCAGCATGGAGCTGCAGGTACTGGTGGAGGAAGTGGTGAGGGTCCACAAACAGCTTTATGGCAGGCTGTCCCTCACAGTAGCAGAGTCAGCCAAAAGAAACGGTGGCTTGCCATAGGGGAGAAGGTGAATGCTGTGGGTGTGACCAGCAGGAGCCAAGAGGACCTGAAGAAAAGATTTTACGACCTCAGGAGCCTCACCAAAAAAAAAATGGCAGAGATCCACAAGCAGGCTGGTGTGACCGGTGGAGGCAGGAACCCTGCGCCCCCCCTGACTGACCTTGAGGATGGTTGGTGGCCTCAACCATCGAGCCTGACAGTGTTGTGGGAGTAGGAGATGTGGACAGCTCAGCCAGAGCTACTACAAAAGGTAAGAGGCTTGCGCAGCATGACACCCCAAAGCAAACTGATTCCCTTTAGCCTTTGTGTACAGGCCAACCCCAGTCCAGTACTGCTAGCACTATACATGAGCAATGCATTATGGGAAATGTAGTCAGCAAATGTAGGACCACATGTAAGTGCACTGAAAACAGCAAGGCATTGAAAGGCAATCAGAGTAATGAAAGTGAAATGTGCAATGCATTTATTGTAGTGACTGTAAGACAATAGCACTCAGTGTACATACGCTTCTTTATACCTAGGGCCAACATCAGGCAGTGGACCATCTGCATCACAGGGCCGGGCACCGCAGATGCCTCGCAGGAGGACGAAGACGCCACTACCATCTCCCATGAGGATGACACTGTTCGTCCCCTTGTGTTTCCCCACTCCCCACACCTTTCCCAATTTCCCACATTCGTGTTCTCACCTGAGAACTCCCCATCACGGTCCCTGACAACACCTGCTACCTCACCAGCCAGGAGGAGAAATGTGGCCCCACTGAGAGTCATGGCGGGAGGTGAGGGTGAGGCCCCAGCAACCATAGTAGTCACTCCTACTGCACAGGTGTGCACCCATCAGTCCAGCAGCACTCGCCGCCGCCAACGCACTCCCAGCAGTGCAGGTCCACCTGGAGAGGGCACTGTGTTCCGTGGCCTTGAGGGGAGCATGCAGGGGAAAGCGATTCAGGCCTGCCACCGGCAATTTCGAATCCTAAATCAGCAAATGGGAGACATGGCCAAGGGCATCAGTGATTTAGTGGAAACCAACAGGGAGGTTGCAAAGACCAACAGTGACATAGCGTCAGGAATGCTTCACATGACCACCGCCATCAACCAGCTGTGCGTAAAAATGGATACCCAGGAGCACACAAGGCGCAGGGATGCGCGTGTGCACAACAGGGCTATGAACCGGGTGGCCACAGCATCATCCCAGCAATGCCGTAGGGGCGCCAACATGCAGGAGAGCCTCACGCAAAACACCGTGGAGGTAACCAGGGGCATGGGCAGGATCACCAGTGCCCTGGAGGCCATGATCATCTCCCATACTGCTGTGAATCCTGCCCTGGACGTGGCTGAGGCAGACGACAGCAGCAGCCCGGCTAGCGCAGTTGTTGAGCCACGCCGGAGCACCAGGCGCTCCGCTGAGCCTGCAGGCCATGCTGAAGGGAGTGAGCAACATCCCAGTGGCTCTGCAAAGCGCGCCCGCAAATGACATTGACAGTGTGGGTGAGGCAACCTGGGACATTAGCAGTCCCCACGTTCAAATACTTAATTTTTGTTCCACATCAGTGCATTAACGTTGTGGCAACATTAAAAATCGTTTTTCACATTCACAACCTGTCTGTGTCTCTTTACTCACTCAGAAATAGTTGTCTGTAATCTCCTCATGTCTGTATCTGCCATCACTTGGTGTTGACACTCCAGCAGGTTGGGGTTCTGGCACAGCATTGTCGTCATCATGATCCTCGTAGTCTGACAACTCCACCTCAGTGCCCTTCTTCACTGCAAGGTTGTGTAACATGGCACAGGCAGCAATTATCTTACAGCAGGTGATGGGGGTATACTGCCTTGCACCTCCACTCTTGTGCAAGCATCTGAATCTGCTTTTCCAAATGCCAAAGGTCCGTTCGACTACATTCCTTGTGCTTTTGTGGGCCCGGTTATACCTCCTCTGCCTGGGTGTTGAGGCGTTGAGGTAGGGGGTCAGTATGAATGAGCGGAGGGCATATGCACTGTCTCCTGGAATGAAAAGGGAATACATTACTCACATGCATACATGTACTTCTTACTGCAATTGGTATGATGGGGGTCTGACACTGTGTCTCACCTAGGAGGTATCCTTCACCAAATTCTCCTGCAGCCAGCCGTGCATAGATGCCGCTGTTTTGAAATATGTAGGAGTCGTGGGTACTCCCAGGGTATTTTGCCACTAGGTCAGTGATGGCGCACTTTGCATTGCAAATCACCTGCACATTGATGGTGTGCGTTGACTTCCTATTCCTGTAGATGTATTCCGTGGCAGCAGGGGGACAAATGGGGATATGCGTGCCATCAATGCAGCCGATGATATGGGGAAATCTAGCCATCTGGTAGAAGTCAGATTTGGTTTGAACCAGTTCAGCATGGGTGGCAGGAAAAGAAATGTAATGCTCCATCCTCTGCAACATGGCGTCAAGGAATTTGTGAAAAAACCTTGACAGGCTGCTCTGGGTCACCCCACCTACCGCAGCAACCACACTCTGGTAGCTCCCAGAGGCAAGCAGGTGTAGGCTGCACAGCACCTGCACATGGGGAGGAGTAGCGTGTGCCCTTGGGGTAGTGTGCTCCAACAGTGGGTGGAGGTCCCTGATGAGGTCAGTGATGGTGTCTGGGGCCAACCTGTACCTCTGGAGTATCTCTGCCTCTGTGAGCATGAACAGGGTTATCCTCTGCCTGTAGACCTGCTCCTCTCTCTGCCATTCCCTCTCCCCCTCCTCCTGTAGCCGTAGCCGTCTTGCAATGACATAAAATGCCGCCATTGTGCAAGAAGAATTGCATTGTGGGTCCATTTTTATAGGTTGCACCTGTTTACCACCTGATTCCAATCCATGGTAAATACCAACTCTTAAATACCGAATTTCAAGCAAATTCGGTATTTCAGAGCTTCCCTACATCTCAATATCCATTTTTTCCACTTCTTATTTACCGATTCGGTAATTTACCGATTCGGTAATTTTACCGATTTGGTAAATATTACCGATTCGGTAAATTTACCGAATCGCAAATGTAGGAGAGTAGGGTCTGCAATCCTATGATCACCCAGATTTTTGCTTTTTGCTGCACTGGTTTACGACTTTCCCTGGCTGTGGGCCTGCTAATCAGACCCACAGCCTAGCTGTTCTCTCTATCCAAATTGTACTCAGGTACTGAATTGGCACTGGGCCCTCTCCAAGTCCCTGTACCCAGGGCTGAGGTGTACCCAGAAGTCTCCCAGGGGCTGAAGCATGTATTATGCCACCCCTGGGCTGACTAACTAAACTGACACAACTGGCTGCACGACAGCTGGGGCAAGGTGGTGTACTCACCCTTTGCTTTAGATATAGTATACCTATATCTAACCCTAAAATGGACACACAGATCTCCTATCAGTCACTCCTATGGCAGGCCTTAACAATCCTGAAGGCAGAGTGCTTGGAATCGTGTGAGATGGTGCTCTGGCATGAGCTGAGCCTGTCTGCGGCTTTCGGGATCCATCCCTTAGCCGTTTCCATGATATCGCATACCATATACTCTTAAGTGCATTATAATCCTCGAGGTTATATGCCAACTCTGGTATCGCTTTATCAAAACATGTCGAGTAAGGTGTCATACGAATTGGAATACTAACCCCTCGCCAATTCTGGCGACGGGGTTAGCATTCCACCCTTCTAGAGGGACACGACATGTATGTAACCCCTAACCCCGGTTAAAGTCAAACAGAGCCTCAGCTCCACAAAATGGATGCTGCCACCGAGACACAAGTCTGCCCTCCTGCTGCTGGGAGTCCTCCCAGAGCAGGAGATAAGGACAAAGGGTTTCCTGCCAGGGGCGGTGCCAGCACCGTCCCAGACAGGGTTTTGTGTATTGTAGGTAGGCAGGGCTTCAGAGGAAGGTGACTGCACGTGGCACCCCGGTGCTCACTGTGCATAGGCTGGCTTAAACCAGTTCCAGGGACTCTCCAGACCCTGTGCTGGGGAAAAGCCCGCCAAGGAAGTGGGTGTAACCACCCCCCTCCTGGTCCCACCCCTAGGGCAGGACTTAGTCGCGTGCCAGCCCCTTTTTACAGGATAAAGGTAGGAACTGGCCCCCTTCCAAAACAGATCATCTTTGAATCCTGAAACTACTTTCCACGAAAGGAACTCAAGACTTCTTCCTAAGATTTCTCCCTTGTGACTAAGGAGTAGTCACCCTGCATCCGCAGGCACCATCTTAAGAACACTGCGGTCTGCTGCAAGTCTCTCCTCCGGATCAAGACTGCCCAGCTCGACGAGAACCGGCTTCCCTGGCACCTCTGACCTCTACCTACATCATCAGTCACGCTGAGATTCGTGGGTGTGACGAGACCTCGAGGGACCGGCCATCTTCAAGACTGCACGACTTCTGCACAGCAAGCCCGCCGAGTAATTTCCTGGTGAGTGCTTTGGGGTCCGAGAAGCCCCGACCCTGAGCAGCTCCAGCGCCGAAGTGCAGCCTCCCAGCATCTCCACGATCTGCGTGGGGCCCTTCTGCTTTTTGCTGCTCACCGCGTTGTTTGGCTACTAGCCCGCTGGCTTGTGGCCTTCTGAACGACGCCCGACAACATCACTGCTGCTAGTCTGGTTGCTCCAGACTGGCCCTTGCTTCCCTCCATCGGAGAAGTACCCTGGACCCTCCTGGTCCGGCTAAGACGCCATTTTAGGTCCACCGCGTGGGCCTTGCATTTGCCAAGACTTGTTGCCCAATCCTGGGTCCAGCGACGTCGACAGCAAGAACCTTCGTGGGACAGCTCGCACCTCCATCCTGGTCGCCGACAACGCCTCCTGGTCCGAGAGACTGCAGAGCCCAGCAGCGCCCACTCACCTGACTGCGGTGACTTCGCCCGGTGCCATCCTGGTGCCCACTTAATCACTGGCTAGTGATTCAAGAACTTGGTCCCCTCTGCTTTCAGGTTTTCTTCTTCCTTGATCCAGGCTTGGATCCATCGAACTTTTCTTCACTGGTCGCCTGCCAGCAACTTCCTTCTTCCAGGCTCCTGGTCCGGCAACGAGATTCCCGACGTCTTTTCAGACCTATGCAGCTGCAGCCCCTGGGCTAGGTAACTTCGGCACTTCGGTGTCCCAGCATAGCCTCACTATCCTAGGGTCAGGATCCACTGTCGTTTTCTCCCTACCAGGTCGGGTTCGCCCGTGAACACTAACTCTGCCTTTACTAGCTTCCATAGACTTTGTCCCGCATCCCGCGTGAGAGTGCACACTCTGCACCCGAGTCCCCTAGGTCTCCTAGAAGTAATCTAACGATTCCCTAGTCAAGTCCTAGCGATTCCAAAGCCTATTAGTACTGTACTTACCTGCTAGTAATTTCGCATTCCACTTTTAAAGTATATGGTTTTTCGTGCCCCTCGGGCATTTGTGTATAACGTGCTAACTTAAGTATTTTCATAAGAGTTTTGTTGTGTGCTTAGCACCCTGTCCTCATAAAGAGTACAGGGTTGTTGTGATTCTAATAAATACATTGTTTATTTTCATAACACTTGTGTGGTGTCCTTTCACTGGGTGTTCAAGGGGTAATGTGATGGTAAAACTGTGGAAAAGTAAATTTTGCCATGTTCTGTGTCTCTACGTGTCATCCATCATATGTTATGTGTGCATGATTAAATATGCATATGTATTCCCCATGTTCGATTAATGACGCAATTACAGTTGTGTCCACCTCTAGTATGCCAGTTTCCAGTCCTCGTGAATACTACGAATATCAGGCCTATGTAAAGCTACGTTGCCACGTTTCTCAGTGTGCACGTTATTTCATTGAAAGTCCCCGTTTCCAGGCCTCAAAAGGGCCTGGACACTAGATTCAGCTCCTGTCTCCTGAAGCCTCGCTGAGGAGCGATGCAGCCCCCACCTGTATCCTCGACCCTTCACTTACTTCCTGCCTCGCAGTGCCCGGTGCAGCCTGGCTCTGCCTCTGAGTCTGCCAAGACTATGTTATGATTCCAGTTATCAGTTCAGCCCTCCTTCCCTGCATTCCTAAAGCTACTGAATCGCATCAATAGTTTCCGTCATTGTCTAGCCTTCAGGGCTCCATGTTAGAGAATACTGTATTTAATGGTCATTTAATATTCTTCATCACGCACTACATGTAGAATAATGCATGCTCCAGTCTTAGAGTCTGTTAGCCTTTCCCCTCTTGACTTCTAGTTTATATCAACATGTTCCCTAAACATCAGATACTAGATAGGGTTTAGGTACATGTCGCTCCGACCCTCCAGACTTCAGTCTCTGCTCCTAGCACAGAGTTCATAGCCCCCAGCTTCTCCTAGTAATACGTCATTGCCAGTTTGCGCGCACCACTAGGTTAGAGGTCCCGGCTCCTCAGGTAGCCCCCTCCATGGTTTCCGCCCCATTCATGACATATCCTGTTACGTCTGCACCACATGTCTATGTATACGCCCAGTTACACCTACTTTTGCCTTTATCTTTCGCGACTGCTACGCGTCACGCCTTCTGCTCCACCCACTGCTACGCCTACTGCAATGTAATGCTATGTGTTTGCGTTATGTATATATGCTCATGTATTGTTATTAAAAGTCAGCGCGCTCATCCCAGATCCAGCCCCAGCAGCTGCTGGGCCCTGTCATCCTATTCCTATGCAGGTTGTCCTGTTCCTGTCCTTATGCTGTAATAAACCTGCAAAACTCCCACTACCTCGAATCTTGACTCTTATTTATTGAGCTATCTGTTATGATATATGTCTAGTCAAAAAGAGAGGTATTATTTATTTATTTACCACATAATGGCGCCCGAATAGGGACTTGCCCTTTCCCCACGCGTCGGTGAAGCCACGCCGACCCCCTGACCCTCTGCAGTCGTGACGGAACTCTTCTGCGCAGTGGCAGATATTTCTGCTCAAGTATCCCTCAGGCCCACGGAGGAGACGGAGGAGGCGGTCCAGCATCCAGACGAGACGGTGGAGGAACGCGGCGAGTCCCGACCAGAGCCCAAGCCGAGAGTCCAAGGTCCGAGGTATCCGGAGGTCCACCCGTAACTGAAGTCCGAAGTCCGAAGTTCGTCGTCCGTCGTCGTAGCAGTCCATTCCAGTCTGAGGCCTTCCGTTCTTGCTGCCCGGTGAGTACCGTTACTGGGGTGGTATCTAGACAGGGTCAATTTAAATTGACTCTGGTCTGTGGGTTGGTGGTACACAGTCCCACAAACGAAGTGCCCACTTCGGTGGATGCGGGTCCTGACGTGTCTCTTTACGAGACCGGTAAGTTTCGTACTGTTTCAGCAGTGCATCTAGTTTCTGTTCTAGTCAGTTTCTGTTCTCGAGAAAATTTATGTGTTCTGTTCTCAATATTTCCAGGTAGTATTCTGTTCGAACTGTTATTTTAAATGTTTTTCATGTATTTCAATGTCGTGGTATGAATGGGGAATAAGTATCGTGTTCATTGTGTATTGTATTGTGTCTAGATTACAGTTCAGTCATGCCCATATTTTCCAAGTTACGTCAGTTAAAAACTAGAAAGGGTCTGCTGGAAGCAGCAGTTCCCGTCCCGCCCAGGGACAGTCCAGGTCACTTTATGTATCAGAAACATGGCATAAGCGCCATATTGTATCTAGATTTATGGGTAGAGTATACCAAACAGTTAGAAGAAAAGTATAGATGGCCCGTATCGGGTACATGGGATGCCGAGTGCATCATGCGAGTAGAAGAAGCATTATGGAAAAAGAAAGCCAGACAGTCACAGAAAGATGCCATCGAGTTATGGCGCAAAGAAGCTCATAAAAGAACTGAAAAAGAAATCAGAAAGTCAGAATTAAGTAGAGAATCCCAAGAGCGAGCCCAAGAAAAAGAATTAATCGAGATAGGTGAACAAGTCAAAACTGAACAGAGAGACAGACAGAGGAATGCCCTTATTAAGGGTATGTACCCTCTTCTTGCCGAGGGCTTGCCAAAAGCGACCCCGGAGGCATCCAGTAATTTTCCGTCACCATTAGTTCCGACCAAGCTACGTCACAAACCGACCGCAGCTGATATTTTTATTTCGTCCTATCTGGACGACACAGTCCCTGAATATGCAAATCCTGTTCGCGCTCCGCCAGTCCCAGTAAATCAGGCACATCCTGCTTCTCCAGACACCGGGGCACCCCATGCAGTACCTGCTACGGTACCCCCGGTCCAGCCAGCATTTTAATTTCCCGCTCCGCCACGAAGAATATCAGTCGACGATTCTAGTCTAGGGGCCGCAGGAGGAGGTCCTCCTCAAACCCCGCCGCCACGCAAGCGTTTATCAGCACTCGAATTACATGCTCAAGCATCACAGCGTACTCCCAAGAGTAATAAGTCTGTCGCAGAAATCAGGCAAGCCCTTGGCGAATGTGCCTATGACCCAGTCCCAGGCGAGAATAATATGGTTTTATATTCAGTACGCGTAAGGAGGGTGACCGAGTATCTAGTCACCCTACCCAATATGAAAGAAGATCTAGACAGAATATATCGTTTCATCCGTACAGGGGATGATCCAGAAAGTATTAGTGATGCCATGTCTCAAAGGAAAGCTGAGATCCAGCGTATGATATTAAAGTTTTTAATTAACTGTCTAATAAGAGAACAAGATTACCCGTCTAAAGATCAGGCCGAAATGAAAATCCTGACAAAGTGGAGTGATAATATAGCCGAGGGTAAGCACAATACCATTAGTGCCATGGAGAGTATGTACAAGAAAATCCGTAGAGAAATAATAAAGATACATGAACAACGTAAAGCAGCACAAGTAAGCGAGAAAGAAAGTAACTCTGATACTGAAGAGGTAGAGGACGAGAATACCGCCAGGATAGCGTATGTAGGAAAATCTAGATTTCCAGATCGCCATTTACGCCTAGAACACAAGTCAATTTTCCATCATTCAGCACCAGAACAAGGTTCCCTAGAACAAGTATTCCAAGCTACCGATCACATTCTGAAATCACGAATCGGTTACAGTGAATTAAGTACCATGCATGAGCAGGAACTAGCCCGATCAGCAGTCCGATGGATTACTGATTCTACCACTTTTCCAGACGAAATAGTGGCACAAATGTTTCTGAAATTGCCCCCAGCCGAGCAACGACTGGTGGGTATGTATATGATCCAGCACCTCATTACTTTGTATGAGGGTCAGCACTCTGATCCAGGTCCATTACATGATGTCCTGAACGAGTTACTCCAGTATAGATGGAGAGGTTTAGGTACCGATTTAATTAGTGTCATTCTAGAACAGCGTCACAAATATAGAACGTTTCTGAACCCGCATTTTGTTCATGTCTCACCCCCAGAAAGTAAACCCTTTTACATAGAAAGACAGAACCCGTTACGAGAAGTGCATCCAGTTAAGACAGAGGACGGTGAAATGCAACGAGTGTTTGTTTACACCCCGATTACAAAGATGGAACTCCTCGAAATGAAGAAATTAATTCCCTGTCATGACAAAGATCCAGCAGGGTTCCATAGAGAATTAAAAGACATGCTCCGTATGGGAGAATACACTTACCCAGATATCATTAAAATGTTAAAGGTCCTGTTGCCCGCAGGGGTGTATGAAAAGCTAAAGGAAAAAGAATGGGAGGTGGGAGAGAAAAAGATCGATTGGGCAGTTCTAGAAGCCGAAGACAAGGCACGAGTACCAGGTACCGGTCTTGGAGATAAATGTAAAGAATTACCAGAATTATTGATTCAAGTTTTACCCAGATTATTAACAACGAAAAAGGAAGACTGGGATGCAATCTCAGCCTGTAAACAGAAACAAGAAGAAGACATTAGTGATTTTTATTCTAGGTTTGAAAAATGCTTTAGCATCAATAGTGGCCTCAAGACAAGTAGCGAGTCATACCCTCATCTCTTTGTTACTAAATTAGTCGAGAATTCAAGTCCACAAGTTAAAAATCGAGTTTTGAAAGTCGAAAGTACCTGGCAAGCTAATACCCCGTCCCAGATGCTCCAGATGCTTCAGTATCACCAGAATAGAATCAGGGAAGAGCAAGAACACGAGAGAAAACGTATGAAAGACACGAAAATGAAAGTATTAGTTGCACAATCCGTTCCTCAAGACAGTCAGAAGAGGGGTCCGAATCAAGCCAGTCATCCTGCGGCTCCCGTTAAAGGGAACTGCAATTATTGTAAACAGCCAGGTCATTTTATAAATGAGTGTGCAGTTCTGAAACACAACATAGCTACCGGTAAAACAAAAGAAAGACCACGTCCGCCTAGACAAGAGCAAGTTTCACAGACTCCTCAGCCACAGAATGCACAACAGACAGTTACAGTACCGCAGCCTATTGCTGCAACCCAGCATGTCACACAGCAGATGTACCAGTATGCACAGTCTGAGTATCCAGAGTACCAGCAGTATTCATGAAACAGCCTAGAGAGGGAGGTAGGCTTGCCTCTCATCGAGATACCTGTAGATCAAGAAGGTCCCTATGTTCATAGTCAAGTATTAGGGAAAGACAGAAAGTTCTTAATTGATACAGGGGCAAGTAGGACCACAATTAGTCACGCCGAAGTTCCAGGGGCTCCGCTCTCAGGCTCAAGAAATGTTTCCCTTGGATTTTCAGGAAAACCTATCGTAAATGAGATTTCAAAGCCAGTTACTCTAGAAGTAGGTCCATTGTCCCGTACTACTGATCTGTTACTTACTAAGTCATGTCCAGAAAATCTATTAGGTATTAAAACACTGAAAGAGTTAGGTGCAGTTATATGCTGTTCCCCAGAGGGAATACGATTGTTCCTACGTGACTTTAAGGGTCACTATGTATTACGAGATTTTGATTCAAGACTGTCTAATGTTCCACAGCATTTATGGGCGCAAGGTCCAACTGATGTAGGTTATATGCAAATCACACCTTATCGTGTGACTCTCAAACCAGGTGTAGTGTTACCACGAATCAGACAGTACAGATTGCCACCCGAGGCTGTAGCAGCCTTATCCAAAATTATTGACGAGCTCATCGCTCAAGGAGTGGTTGTAGAAACTGACTCCAACGTATGCAATTCTCCGATCATTCCAGTTATGAAACATACTGATCCAAATGCACCCCCAGTATATCGATTAGTGATCGACCTACGAGAGCTTAATAAATGTATTATTCCGCAGTACCCAGTTGTCCCAGACATCTCTTCCCTATTGACAGCCATTGATTCCGAAGCCATGTTCTTCACTGTCATAGACCTCAAGAACGCATTTTTCAGTGTTCCTATTCATCCAGATAGCCAGTTCCTTTTCGGATTTTGTTTAAATGGAAGGAGCTATATGTTCACACGCGCTCCTCAAGGTTTCACGGAAAGTCCTAGTATTTACAGTCAAGCACTTAAGAGACAACTAGACAACATTCACATGCCAACTGACACTGCCCTGCTCCAGTATGTCGATGATCTCCTGATCACAGCCCGTTCTGAACGTGCTTGCGAGCGAGCATCCCTTACAGTTTTGTATTTCCTAGCCGAGATGGGGCACAAGGTGTCCCCTTCTAAGCTTCAATTCTGTGTCCAGCAAGTGGTCTACTTAGGACACTTACTGTCCAAGAGGGGTAGGCAGTTGACACCAGACCGTATCCAGTTAATAGCGAGTCTTCCTCAGCCCAAGACCCAGAAGGAGGTACATGCCTTTATCGGCCTTACTTCTTACTGCAGACAATGGATTCCTCAGTATGCATTTCTAGCCAAACCACTGATACAGTTAACGACACAGGAGGCAGCCGCATCGACTGTTCTCCCTTGGACATCTGAACATACACTCAGTTTCAATGAGTTAAAGAAAGCTTTATGCCAAGCTCCAGTTCTAGCTACACCGAACTACAGTAAGCCTTTTACACTTTTCGTTACTGAACGTGAAGGTACAGCATTATCTGTTCTCACACAAGATCAAGCAGGACAAAACAAGCCCTGTGCTTATTTTTCGAGCACATTAGATCCAGTCGCCCAGGCGTTGCCTGCGTGCCTCAAGTCAGTTGCAGCCACAGCACTAGCTATCAGACAAAGTGATTCCATAGTCTTAGGACACTTCTTGACAGTACAAGTTCCACACTCCGTAGAAGTTCTTCTGAACCGAACACAGACTCAGCACTTGACAATTGCACGTCTAACAGGTTATGAATTGACACTGTTCCAGCCACACATAGAAATCAGACGCTGCAACGTCCTGAACCCTGCTACACTGTTACCATCAGCTAAATCAAATCCTGACCCACATGACTGTGTGGAAGTAGTTAACATTACGACGAAGCCAAGACAAGATCTGACAGATATTCCATTACCAGACCCTGACCTGACACTTTATGTGGATGGTTCATGTATGAGAACTAGTACAGGAGAACTAGTCGCCGCGTATGCAGTGACTACTGACACTGACGTTATTAAAACACACCGTATTGACACTCTGTCCGCTCAAGCAGCAGAGCTAGTTGCTCTGACACAAGCCTGCATACACGCCAAGAACCTGAAAGTTAATGTTTACACAGATTCACGTTACGCATTTGGAGTTGTACACGACTTTGGAGTGCTCTGGCAGGAGAGAGGTTTCATGACTTCTCATGGAACCAAGATTCAGCATGGTCTCCTTATCCAAGCTCTATTAGATGCAATACATTTACCGACATCCATTGCCATCATGAAGTGCAAGGCACACACGAAAGTCACTGACATTATTTCCCAAGGTAATGATCTAGCAGACCGCACAGCCAAGCTTACAGCACAGACTCCAGACATTCCAGTTAATCAGACACATACTCCAGATCCAACTACATGTATGACAGTTAAGGACCCTACTCAAGATGTCATAGATATCCAGTTACATGCTACTCCCGATGAAATCAAGAAATGGTCCGAACATGGAGGGGTCCAGACAGATCAAGGATGGGTAACGAAGGGTAGAACCACATGGTTTCTCCCCGACTCTATGGTTCAAGTCATTATCAATACCGCACATAGTCCAGCACATTTAGGAGAAAAAGCTATGTTAGATAGTATCCAGAACATTTGGTTCAACAAGCATTTACGAGCTGCAGCTAAGCAGAAAGTCCGTACCTGTATGATATGTTGTCAGTTCAATCCAGGTAAAAGTGTCCCGGTGGAACAAGGTGGTTTCCAGCCCCCTGACCACCCTTTTGAAGTCCTCCAGATGGATTATATTCAGATGGAGCGATGTCGAGGTTTCAAGTATGTCCTTGTAGTTGTATGCGCTTTGTCCAGGTGGACAGAAGCATATCCAGTCCCAGATTACACAGCCGCGACCACTGCCAAGCAGTTGGTTCGTGAGTTCTTCCCCCGTTATGGACTCCCTAGAGTCATATATTCTGACAACGGCCAGCCATTCTCATCCGAACTCATGAAGCATGTTTCCCTTTTGCTAGGGTACCAGTGGAAGTTCCATTGTGTACGCCATCCTGAAGCAGCCGGTCTCGTTGAGAGACATAACCAGACTCTGAAAATCCGTATTGCAAAAGTGTGTAAAGAGAAGGGTGTGGACTGGCTAGTAGCTCTGCCAGTCGCTTTATTTTATATGCGCATGGTCGCACATTCCAGATCAGGTCTGTCCCCGTATGAGGTCATTTTCGGCCGCCCCCCAAATATGTGGGGTACTCCTAGACCCCGAAGTATTACCGATGTTTCAAGTAATATGCTGACAGATTATCTAGCTTCCTTGATGTCTGCCCTCAACTCATGTCGTTCACAGGTTGCCGCCGCATTTCCAGACAATACCGAGGTGGCACCGCATGAAATCGTTCCAGGATCCATGGTGATGGTCCGCAACTTTGACAGATCAAGTCCGCTGGAGCCTCGTTGGAAAGAGCCCCGACAGGTCCTCCTCACCACCCGTACAGCCGTGAAGTTGGAAGGACGCAAGGGCTGGGTGCACCTTTCTCATGTCAAACTTTTTAATGGACTGAAACCCGTCTTAAAGAACATTTCCCAGGATTTGAAGGATTGCCAAAGCATTGTTCTCAAGGACTGTCCCGCAAATGACATTGATTCAAAACCTCCCCTGTTAGAGAAAACTCCGCAGCAGGAGTATAAACAGAAACTCCGGTCTAGTAAAATGAAGTCAGCCAGTTTGATTGTCTAAGTCCTCCCCTAGGTGAAACGGTTAGACTGTTTCTGACATGTATAAAATAGACCCCCATAGTGAGAGAGTCAGTCAAAACTCAATCCGATGTATCGTTTTTCTATGTTTCATATTATTTCTCAGCCTTATGATTTCCTGCACCAGTTATGCATTTTACCTATGTTTCCCAGTTCTTCATGTAAATAAGTCTGCTAATGCTACAGTAGAGCACACGTTTAGTGATCTGCCCCCTCATTAACTCTCTTACCGCCTCGCTATGCGTAATAACTCATTTATCCGCATGTTACATTACTCACACCAGACCAGCAATGCCACTAATTGTTGGGTATGTGGTCGACTCCCCCCTTTCCAGACACCGAAGGGAGTTCTGCCACTTTTTCCTTATCCTTTTTCACATAATGGTTCGTGTGGGGCATGGTCCACGTTAACGTCATCCTCAACAGATATGTCTTTTCTTAACAGTACATGTTTCCCAGACAAGCAAGGTCTCCCCCACAGAACAGGTTTAGATCTAGAAAATGAAGTGTATAATTTAGGTAATTATTCTTCGAATTTTATGGTCCTGAATGTTCAGTCTGATACTACTCCAGACTTACCTGTTATTTCAGTACTACCAGTAAAAGGCGAATTATGTGTCCGAAATTATGGTTCTGTACATGTAGGACATAGTGAATGTACTACTATTGTCAAGTATAGTGACAGTGGGAAATCTATCTTTAAAGCTTCACGTCATTCTTATTTTATTTGTGGTCAAACTGCATATGTTCGTCTGCCCCTCGATTGGGAGGGAACCTGTTACATTGCCTTCCTACTGCCACCAGTTTTCCTAGCCCCACCTGATTATCATAGAAATACACATCTAGTACACGTTAGACATAGAAGGGAGTCCCCAATTGTCGATTATACTGAAACTGCTCTAGAACAGTATACAGATTTCAACAGAGGTTTCTTTTTCTTTATAGGACCTATCCAGAATAGTAAACTAATCCGTAGGTTAACCAGAACCCTTGAAGCTGTAATAAATGAGACTGCCTCTGCTCTAGGTAACTTAACTGAAGAGCAATCTGCTATGAGATTTGTCGTTTTGCAAAATCGTCTCGTCCTTGACGTCATACTGGCCGATAGGGGCGGGGCCTGTAGAGTCATCGGATCTAGTTGCTGCATTTTCATTCCAAATAACGCGCCGTCTGTTTATTCAGCTATAACCAGACTCCATAAAATTGCCCATCTGATACACCAAGATCCAGGCACCTGGACATGGTCCGGTTGGTTCTGGAATATAATTTCCGCATGGGGATGGAAAATATTGTCCTTTCTAGGTATTGCAGTAGCGATCATATTCAGCTGCTGCCTCTGTATACAATGTGGCCCTGCGATTTGCGGCATTTGTGCTACCTCTTGTATTCCTAATCCCAAGCCCAGTTCTAAATCCCGTTCCAAGAGGATTCAAGATGAGCAAATGATACTGTATGAAATGATAGATGGTATCATGAATATTGATGTTTCCTGATGGAAACGTAGTGACAAGGAGGGAATGTGGAAAAGTAAATTTTGCCATGTTCTGTGTCTCTACGTGTCATCCATCATATGTTATGTGTGCATGATTAAATATGCATATGTATTCCCCATGTTCGATTAATGACGCAATTACAGTTGTGTCCACCTCTAGTATGCCAGTTTCCAGTCCTCGTGAATACTACGAATATCAGGCCTATGTAAAGCTACGTTGCCACGTTTCTCAGTGTGCACGTTATTTCATTGAAAGTCCCCGTTTCCAGGCCTCAAAAGGGCCTGGACACTAGATTCAGCTCCTGTCTCCTGAAGCCTCGCTGAGGAGCGATGCAGCCCCCACCTGTATCCTCGACCCTTCACTTACTTCCTGCCTCGCAGTGCCCGGTGCAGCCTGGCTCTGCCTCTGAGTCTGCCAAGACTATGTTATGATTCCAGTTATCAGTTCAGCCCTCCTTCCCTGCATTCCTAAAGCTACTGAATCGCATCAATAGTTTCCGTCATTGTCTAGCCTTCAGGGCTCCATGTTAGAGAATACTGTATTTAATGGTCATTTAATATTCTTCATCACGCACTACATGTAGAATAATGCATGCTCCAGTCTTAGAGTCTGTTAGCCTTTCCCCTCTTGACTTCTAGTTTATATCAACATGTTCCCTAAACATCAGATACTAGATAGGGTTTAGGTACATGTCGCTCCGACCCTCCAGACTTCAGTCTCTGCTCCTAGCACAGAGTTCATAGCCCCCAGCTTCTCCTAGTAATACGTCATTGCCAGTTTGCGCGCACCACTAGGTTAGAGGTCCCGGCTCCTCAGGTAGCCCCCTCCATGGTTTCCGCCCCATTCATGACATATCCTGTTACGTCTGCACCACATGTCTATGTATACGCCCAGTTACACCTACTTTTGCCTTTATCTTTCGCGACTGCTACGCGTCACGCCTTCTGCTCCACCCACTGCTACGCCTACTGCAATGTAATGCTATGTGTTTGCGTTATGTATATATGCTCATGTATTGTTATTAAAAGTCAGCGCGCTCATCCCAGATCCAGCCCCAGCAGCTGCTGGGCCCTGTCATCCTATTCCTATGCAGGTTGTCCTGTTCCTGTCCTTATGCTGTAATAAACCTGCAAAACTCCCACTACCTCGAATCTTGACTCTTATTTATTGAGCTATCTGTTATGATATATGTCTAGTCAAAAAGAGAGGTATTATTTATTTATTTACCACAAAACAGCTGGCTTAACACGCCCTCTAGAGTCTTAGCCTTAGACTGCTCGTATCCATGCTACTAGGATAGCTGGTCTATAAGGTTGACTTACAACCAATCATCAATAAGGGTTGTTTGGACTGATATATAGTGATCACTAGAATAGTGAACACTGCACATCAGGCCAACTTCTCACATTGGTGAGCAGCGGTTGGGATTTGAGCTTGCTGTTGTTTTACCACACATGCCCTAAGAATATCTTGTGAAAGATCACATAAGGACTAAAGGTACATATAACTTAGCTTAGAATACTCTGAGTTCTACTGAACCAGCTGTTGTAGCTCCTAGGGCCTAGCACACCCTAAACTACAACTCTAGCAAGGGATCAGTAGGCAAACATATAGTGTTTGTAAGTGCACCACTTACACCTCACTAGAAAAGCATGTCTACCCAGGGAGATTCTACTGAGACTCCCCTGGTCAGTGTTGACCCTCCACAGGTCACTTCAAGATATGCAGCTCTCAGTTTCCAGGAGATGAGACAGATCTGTGTCTCCAGAAAACTGAAGCAGGGGTCTAACCCCACCATTCCCTTTCTGATAGGTCTCCTAGAGACATATGATGCCAGAAAGCTTTCTCAGTTACATGAGAACATGCCAGCCTTAGAGAGAACCTCTGGGGATCCAGACCTCCCCAACACTGCTACTGCAGTTGAGGAGGAGGAGGATCAGGAGGAACTCTCTGGGGATGAGGTAGACAAAGGTCTTGAGGTAGTCAGAAGGCTAACCAGGACCAACTTAGACTTACTTGGGCTAGGATCTGGGGGACCCCCAGTACTAACCCGAAGTGGGCCTAACCTTGGAGTTAGGAGAGATAGATCTCTTTCTAGGGACTCCAATAGATCTCTGCACTCTAATGCCTCTTCTCAGGGGAGAAGGAATCCTCCACAAAGGAGATTTACTTCCCCTCAGAGAAGGGAGCATGAAGCTAGGATGAGACAAGCTGAACTGAGGATTGAAAGGGAAGAAATTGCCCTGGCCAAAGAGAAGCTTGCCCTGGCAAGAGAGCAGCAGATGAGTGGGTTAGCTCCCACTGGTGGCAGCAATCTCCCAAGAGATAGAGAGAAGGGTTTAGATACTAAACACCTGACTAAAATAGTGCCCCCCTTTAAGCAAGGGGATGATATCCAGAAATGGATGGCTGCTCTGGAGAGGGCCTGCACTGTGCAGTGCATTCCCCAGAGTCAGTGGGCAGCTATACTGTGGCTCTCCTTTGATGGTAAAGGTAGAGATAAGCTCCTCACTACAAGAGTAGAGGATGCTAACAATTACCAGGTCCTGAAGAATACACTGGTTGATGGGTTTGGTTTAACCACTGAGCAGTACAGGTTGCTGTTCAGAGACACCCAGAAAACTCAGTCTCAGGACTGGTCTGACTTTGTGGATTGTGCCACTAAGGCTTTGGAGGGCTGGTTGCTGGGTAGCAAGGTTACAGATTACACAGGATTGTATAATCTAATGATGAGAGAACAAATTTTAAACAATTGTCAGAACCAGTTGTTGCACCAGCACCTTGTTGATTCAGATCTGATCTCTCCCCAAGAATTGGGAAAGAAGGCAGACAAATGGGTCCGGACAAGGATCAAGCAGAACCAGAACCAGGGTGGTCAGAAGAAAGCAGACCAGAAGGGTAATGTTAAGAATGAGCAAAATGACCAGAAGTCTTCACCAGGTCCCCAACAAACCAAAGAGGGTGGGGGTCAGGCTTCCCTGAAGAAGAAGACTCAAGAAGGCCAGTCGAAAAGGTGGTGCCAGTACTGTAAAAGTAAATCTCACTGGTTTAGTGAGTGCACCAAAAGAGGAGGACAAACTCCTGCCACTACAGCCCCTAAGGCAACTGCACCCCCTAGTACAGTCAGTAGTGGTAGTGTACCTCCCAAGGCATTAGTTGGGTTAACCTTGGGTACTGAGGGGTCTGACAACTTAGTTGGCACACTCACTCAGGCTGTCCTTGTCTGTACAGGGGATATGGATATGTCCCCTGAAATAAGTCCCAATACTTTGGGCAAATACAGGCAGACACCTTTGATAAATGGCAAAATGGCTCAGGCCTATAGGGACACTTGTGCCAGTGTCACCATGGTGACACCTAACTTTGTGGACCCTGGACAGATCATGCCAGGTACTGATTTCCTGGTGACCAATGCCAGCAATGTCACTACTAGTCATAGTGTGGCAATTGTGGCTTTCTCCTGGGGTGGAGTGAAGGGACAAAAGAAAGTTGTAGTCAGTTCAGACCTCCCAGTTGATTGTTTGTTGGGCAATGATTTGGAGTCATCACAATGGTCAGAAGTGGAGCAGAGGATTCACGTGGAAATGTTAGGCTTGCCAGCACATGTGCTTGCTGTGACTAGGTCACAGGCCAGAAGATGCCCCACTGAACAGGTGCTGGATCCTGAAATGATGGACCAGACACCTTCCAAGAAGAAGAGCAGTAAGGGTACGGCTTTGCCTTCCCCCTTGCCCCAGGTTGAGGATCAAGTCTCTGAGGAGGCTGATCTGGAAGAGCTGAGGGAAACTGAGCCTAAAGAGCTTGAACTTGATCAAGTTGAGTTTCTGGGCTCAGGGGGACCCTCCAGAGCAGACCTGGGGAAGGAACAGTTGAGCTGCCCTTCCCTTGAACCCCTCAGACAGCAGGCTGCTGCTGAGGCTGCAGGGAATGCCACAGGTGCCCACAGGGTATACTGGGAAGATGGACTCCTGTACTCTGAGTCAAGAGACCCCAAGCCTGGTGCAACCAGGAGGCTGGTCATCCCCTTGTCTCTGAGAGGTTTCCTTCTCACCTTGGCCCATGAGATTCCCCTTGCAGGTCACTTAGGTCAGACAAAGACTTGGGACAGGCTTGTCTCACACTTTCACTGGCCCCATATGAATGAGAATACCAAGGAGTTTTGTCGCTCCTGTGTCACTTGCCAAGCCAGTGGTAAGTCAGGTGGCACAACAAAGGCCCCCCTCATACCACTACCTGTGGTGGGGGTTCCCTTTGAAAGAGTGGGGATTGACATTGTTGGTCCAATGGAACCCCAGACAGCATCAGGGCACAAGTTTATACTGGTGGTAGTGGATCATGCCACCAGGTATCCTGAAGCTATTCCCCTTAGGACCACTACAGCACCTGTAGTGGCAAGAGCCCTAGTTGGAGTGTTCTCCAGAGTGGGTTTCCCTAAGGAGGTCGTTTCTGACAGAGGTACAAACTTCATGTCAGGATATCTGACTGCAATGTGGAAGGAGTGTGGTGTGAACTACAAGTTCACCACACCCTACCACCCACAATGCAATGGGCTTGTTGAGAGATTCAACAGGACCCTGAAAGGGATGATTCATGGACTACCTGAAACTCTTAGGAGAAGATGGGATGTCCTGATCCCCTGCCTCTTGTTTGCTTACAGAGAGGTCCCACAGAAGGGGGTTGGCTACAGCCCTTTTGAGCTTCTGTATGGGCATCCTGTAAGAGGACCCCTGTGTTTGGTGAAGGAAGGATGGGAGAGACCTCTCAAAAAGCCTGCAACCAACATAGTGGACTATGTACTTGGTCTCCTCTCCAGGATGGCTGAGTATATGGAAAAGGCATCTAAAAACCTTGAGGCCAGCCAAGAACTTCAAAAAGCTTGGCATGACCAAAAGGCTGTTCTGACTGTGTACCAGCCAGGACAGAAGGTGTGGGTGCTGGAGCCAGTGGCCCCAGCAGCTCTGAAAGACAAATGGTCTGGGCCCCACACCATCATTGAGCAAAAGGGAGAGGTTACCTACCTGGTGGACCTTGGAACTCCCAGGAGCCCTCTCAGAGTGCTCCATGTTAACAGGCTCAAGGCATATGTTGACAGGAAGGACATGAGCTTGCTCATGGCCACAGATGAGGGACAGGAGGAAGAGAGTGACCCTCTCCCAGACCTGCTCACTCAGAATCCTGATGATGGATCAGTTGATGGTGTTGTCTTTTGTGGCAGCCTCACTGAACATCAGCAACAGGATTGCAGGCAAGTTCTGCAATCCTACAGACATATGTTCTCTCTGACACCCAGCCAAACTGATTGGTGTACCCATGATGTTGACACTGGAGACAGTCTGCCTGTCAAGAGTAAAATCTACAGACAGCCTGATCATGTTAGAGACTGCATCAAAACTGAAGTGCAGAAAATGTTGGAGCTGGGAGTCATTGAGCCCTCAGATAGCCCTTGGGCTAGCCCAGTAGTTCTAGTGCCAAAGCCTCACACCCTGGGTGGTAAGAAAGAGATGAGGTTTTGCGTAGACTACAGAGGCCTCAATGCAGTCACTAAGACTGATGCCCACCTAATACCAAGAGCAGATGAACTTATAGATAAATTGGCTTCTGCCAACTTCTTAAGTACATTTGATTTGACAGCTGGGTATTGGCAAATCAGGTTAGCTGAGGAGGCCAAACCCAAGACAGCATTTTCTACCCCTGGAGGGCATTATCAATTTGTGGTAATGCCTTTTGGACTGAAAAATGCACCTGCCACCTTCCAAAGGTTGGTGAATCAAGTCCTCACTGGGCTGGATGACTTCTGTGCAGCATATCTAGACGATATTGCTGTCTTTAGCTCCACCTGGGAGGATCACCTGGTCCACCTGAGGAAAGTGTTAGAGGCCCTGCAAAAGGCAGGCCTCACTATCAAGGCCACAAAGTGCCAGATAGGGCAGACACAGGTTGTATACCTGGGCCACCTTGTAGGTGGAGGCCAGGTTCAGCCACTGGAGAGTAAGATACAGGCCATCAAGGACTGGACTCCTCCAATCACCCAGACTCAGGTTCGAGCTTTCTTGGGCCTGACTGGGTACTATAGGAAGTTTGTCAGAAATTATGGGTCCATAGTGACCCCTCTTAATGACCTGACAAGCAAGAAGATGCCAAAGAAAGTTCAGTGGACAGCAAGCTGTCAGAAAGCATTCAATGACCTAAAGCAGGCCATGTGCACAGCACCTATCCTAAAGAGTCCAGATTACTCCAAGCCATTCATTGTCCAAACAGATGCTTCTGAGTTGGGTGTGGGGGCTGTTCTGTCTCAACTGAATTTTGATGGTAATGATCAGCCTATTGCTTTCATTAGTAGAAGGTTGACACCCAGAGAGAAAAATTGGTCAGCTATTGAGAGGGAGGCCTTTGCTGTGGTCTGGGCCCTGAAGAAGCTGAGGGCCTACTTGTTTGGCACTCACTTCACCATTCAGACAGACCATAAGCCCCTCTTGTGGCTAAATCAGATGAAGGGTGAAAACCCCAAACTGCTTAGGTGGTCCATTTCCCTACAGGGGATGGATTTTACAGTGGAGCATAGACCTGGTACTGATCACAGCAATGCTGATGGGCTCTCCAGGTATTTCCACTTAGAGCAAGAAGACTCACCTGGTCAAGGTTAGTTTATTGTCCCAAAGTTTGGGGGGGGGTCATGTAGGAGAGTAGGGTCTGCAATCCTATGATCACCCAGATTTTTGCTTTTTGCTGCACTGGTTTACGACTTTCCCTGGCTGTGGGCCTGCTAATCAGACCCACAGCCTAGCTGTTCTCTCTATCCAAATTGTACTCAGGTACTGAATTGGCACTGGGCCCTCTCCAAGTCCCTGTACCCAGGGCTGAGGTGTACCCAGAAGTCTCCCAGGGGCTGAAGCATGTATTATGCCACCCCTGGGCTGACTAACTAAACTGACACAACTGGCTGCACGACAGCTGGGGCAAGGTGGTGTACTCACCCTTTGCTTTAGATATAGTATACCTATATCTAACCCTAAAATGGACACACAGATCTCCTATCAGTCACTCCTATGGCAGGCCTTAACAATCCTGAAGGCAGAGTGCTTGGAATCGTGTGAGATGGTGCTCTGGCATGAGCTGAGCCTGTCTGCGGCTTTCGGGATCCATCCCGTAGCCGTTTCCATGATATCGCATACCATATACTCTTAAGTGCATTATAATCCTCGCGGTTATATGCCAACTCTGGTATCGCTTTATCAAAACATGTCGAGTAAGGTGTCATACGAATTGGAATACTAACCCCTCGCCAATTCTGGCGACGGGGTTAGCATTCCACCCTTCTAGAGGGACACGACATGTATGTAACCCCTAACCCCGGTTAAAGTCAAACAGAGCCTCAGCTCCACAAAATGGATGCTGCCACCGAGACACAAGTCTGCCCTCCTGCTGCTGGGAGTCCTCCCAGAGCAGGAGATAAGGACAAAGGGTTTCCTGCCAGGGGCGGTGCCAGCACCGTCCCAGACAGGGTTTTGTGTATTGTAGGTAGGCAGGGCTTCAGAGGAAGGTGACTGCACGTGGCACCCCGGTGCTCACTGTGCATAGGCTTGCTTAAACCAGTTCCAGGGACACTCCAGACCCTGTGCTGGGGAAAAGCCCGCCAAGGAAGTGGGTGTAACCACCCCCCTCCTGGTCCCACCCCTAGGGCAGGACTTAGTCGCATGCCAGCCCCTTTTTACAGGATAAAGGTAGGAACTGGCCCCCTTCCAAAACAGATCATCTTTGAATCCTGAAACTACTTTCCACGAAAGGAACTCAAGACTTCTTCCTAAGATTTCTCCCTTGTGACTAAGGAGTAGTCACCCTGCATCCGCAGGCACCATCTTAAGAACACTGCGGTCTGCTGCAAGTCTCTCCTCCGGATC
Organism: Lissotriton helveticus; assembly: GCF_964261635.1. NCBI lineage: Eukaryota > Metazoa > Chordata > Amphibia > Caudata > Salamandridae > Lissotriton > Lissotriton helveticus. The sequence goes on from NC_136065.1 coordinate 1,937,648,252, forward strand.
AAGACTGCCCAGCTCGACGAGAACCGGCTTCCCTGGCACCTCTGACCTCTACCTACATCATCAGTCACGCTGAGATTCGTGGGTGTGACGAGACCTCGAGGGACCGGCCATCTTCAAGACTGCACGACTTCTGCACAGCAAGCCCGCCGAGTAATTTCCTGGTGAGTGCTTTGGGGTCCGAGAAGCCCCGACCCTGAGCAGCTCCAGCGCCGAAGTGCAGCCTCCCAGCATCTCCACGATCTGCGTGGGGCCTTTCTGCTTTTTGCTGCTCACCGCGTTGTTTGGCTACTAGCCCGCTGGCTTGTGGCCTTCTGAACGACGCCCGACGACATCACTGCTGCTAGTCTGGTTGCTCCAGACTGGCCCTTGCTTCCCTCCATCGGAGAAGTACCCTGGACCCTCCTGGTCCGGCTAAGACGCCATTTTAGGTCCACCGCGTGGGCCTTGCATTTGCCAAGACTTGTTGCCCAATCCTGGGTCCAGCGACGTCGACAGCAAGAACCTTCGTGGGACAGCTCGCACCTCCATCCTGGTCGCCGACAACGCCTCCTGGTCCGAGAGACTGCAGAGCCCAGCAGCGCCCACTCACCTGACTGCGGTGACTTCGCCCGGTGCCATCCTGGTGCCCACTTAATCACTGGCTAGTGATTCAAGAACTTGGTCCCCTCTGCTTTCAGGTTTTCTTCTTCCTTGATCCAGGCTTGGATCCATCGAACTTTTCTTCACTGGTCGCCTGCCAGCAACTTCCTTCTTCCAGGCTCCTGGTCCGGCAACGAGATTCCCGACGTCTTTTCAGACCTATGCAGCTGCAGCCCCTGGGCTAGGTAACTTCGGCACTTCGGTGTCCCAGCATAGCCTCACTATCCTAGGGTCAGGATCCACTGTCGTTTTCTCCCTACCAGGTCGGGTTCGCCCGTGAACACTAACTCTGCCTTTACTAGCTTCCATAGACTTTGTCCCGCATCCCGCGTGAGAGTGCACACTCTGCACCCGAGTCCCCTAGGTCTCCTAGAAGTAATCTAACGATTCCCTAGTCAAGTCCTAGCGATTCCAAAGCCTATTAGTACTGTACTTACCTGCTAGTAATTTCGCATTCCACTTTTAAAGTATATGGTTTTTCGTGCCCCTCGGGCATTTGTGTATAACGTGCTAACTTAAGTATTTTCATAAGAGTTTTGTTGTGTGCGTAGCACCCTGTCCTCATAAAGAGTACAGGGTTGTTGTGATTCTAATAAATACATTGTTTATTTTCATAACACTTGTGTGGTGTCCTTTCACTGGGTGTTCAAGGGGTAATGTGATGGTAAAACAGCTGGCTTAACACGCCCTCTAGAGTCTTAGCCTTAGACTGCTCGTATCCATGCTACTAGGATAGCTGGTCTATAAGGTTGACTTACAACCAATCATCAATAAGGGTTGTTTGGACTGATATATAGTGATCACTAGAATAGTGAACACTGCACATCAGGCCAACTTCTCACAGCAAACCTTTGCGATTCAAAAAATTTACCGATTCGGTAATATTTCCGATTCGGTATTTTACCGATTCGGTAACTTTACCGATTCGGATGATTTTCGATCTCTTACATGCCAAATGCTAAATACCGGTCGGTAACGGCCGAAAATACAGATTTGCGGCCGTTACCGATCGGTAAAGGCCTTCCTACATCTGGCCCCTAGTGAGAGAAGATGATACAAGCACTTCCTATTCAGGTCCTGGATCCCCGTATTGCCACATTGTATACAACCTCTACCCGGTTTTTCTACTCCACAATCGGGTTTTTCTTTCCAGGCTCTTTTCCCATGTTGCTGCCAACAATCCTAAACATCAACAGTTCAGGGATTGTCTGCTAATAGGACCCTAATACATATATATGAAACTATATATACAAAAACATATGTATTCCCTTCTACTACAACAACTGTAACTGAATAAAGGGGTCGCAACTGAACAGATCTCACCGAGCGATGCTAGCAGTTACTATGTGCACGCGCGATATTCCAAAGTGAATCACGCTTATTATCGATGTCGTAGAGGCGGTCCTACTTTCTGGGCCGGCACACTTTCCGTGAATCTCTGCACGATCCTGTGAGATACGTATACACACAGGATCGCTGTCAAGTGTGCTAGTCTGAAATAAAGACACTCCTAAACGCCGTGATGAGAACAATAAAGTCCACCATCTTCAATTTTGCATATTCACGCAACAGTGGTTCCCGTGATACTTCTTGCCTGATTGGCCAATCAAGCAAGATACGCGTGACCATTAAGTTGTTATTAAGCAACTCGGACCAGTGTTCTTTTAGTTCCGATATATAGATACAGACACATGACACAGCGAATCATATCATGAGCGATGATGAGTACAACAAAGTCTATTGCTCCATCTTCAATCTTGTATGCTTGTATGCTTACGCAACAGTGGCTCCTTTGACACATCTTGCCCGATTGCTTAGTCTGGCTAGTTACGAGCGACCAATGAGTTTTAGTCAATTAATGCGGACCAGCTCTCTTTCTGGTCCAACATACAGATATACATACATTGTGCTAGCATACTACATTACGATCGAACCAGAAACACTGCCAGTTTCCGGTTCTCCAAACAGTTTCCTTTCTGGTCCACAAGCATTCTGGGGGCGAGGCGGAAACAGGATATAAAAGACGGCCGTCCTGTTCCGTTCGGTACCTCCCCCTCAGCTCAGGACGAAGCCTGGGGTACCGACGGACAGGTACAGCGGCAGGATACAAAGATGGCGCATCGAGGGATCTTTTAAGAGTGTAGAAAATTCCTCTATTTTTGCTTTTTAGACACTGGAAGCCTTCCAGAAGAGACGGCGCTCTGACCACCGCTTTCTCTGGGGCTTTGACTCTTGCGACGAGAGCACTATCTATATACAATAGCGCTAGGTCGCAATACCAACTTATGCCCTTCTACACAGAGGCATTTAACTGAAATCTATACAATACAACCCAGAAGTATTTGGTTTTTCAGACATTTGAAGCCTTTCATATGAGAGGGCGTTCTGATCACCTCTTTCTCAGGGGCTCTGACTTGCTGCAATTTTACCTTTTCTTGTGGCGAGAGCACTGTCTATATATAATGGAGCCAGGTCCCAATACCAACTTATGCCCTTCCACATAGAGGCATCTATTTATAATTTAAACAATACAATCCAGAAGTCCAATGATATAAAGGAACACTACTACACAGTCATTACTCAATATACGACGGTCTGTCATAGACTGCCCCTCCTTATTTTGCAAATCAAATAGTACCAAGGTTGATTGATAAATGTGATAAGAATGTTGGGATAATACTTGGTCCGATGTTATCTTTTTCACATTTCATAGAGCAGGGCCTCATTGCCTGAGCGAGCGCCAGGAGAAGTGAGGCCTGATCGCAAGATTTTTCTGGGTGAGTTGAATTGGTATATCATATAGATATCATACCAGACGGCTGATAAAATATATTGCTTACAGTATAAGTCTGGTGGGTATTCACTTGTTTCTACAGTGGCGTCCTTACATATTGTCTGTGTCTGTATGTATATACATGTTTATTTTACAGAAAAAGAATCCAACCACAGAGACATCACTCCTACACCTTGGAACTCAACACATGGTAGGATGTATCTTTGTGTTACATATATATATAATTTTACACATTATATTGCAGTAGTGTTTTGAATCTGGTCCTGAAGAAAGCCACTGGTATACCTATCGACCGTGGATGGCTGAAACATGTCGACCTCCTTAACCATCACAAGATAGTTACCATTTTTTCATACTATCCAACACTAGTTTTAACCTTGACATTATGATGACCCCATAATAAAGTTGTTCCTTGGCATCATAATAGTTAATTTTAGCTTCACACTTATGTCTTGTTTTTTCACACTTAAAAAACTGCAAATTATCCTCAGCACCACTGAATCTTTGAATCTTTGTCTTTGGCCTTTCACATCACTGGTGAATCTATACTGGGATATCTCACGATAACAACCAGAGAAATACCTAAAACAGATACCAGTTGTTTCATAAAATCCCAGATGATGATGCTCCGCCATCGGGTGGACTGATGGGTTTCTTTTCCACTTTTTGTACAACAACACATACAAAACACAGGATGTGCCACTACGGATCCTTCTTCTTAGCCCCAAGCTACCAGACCATTAGTACCCATTTTTGTTATTAGTATAGTTAGAGTGGGGGTTAGGATACTAAGGGGGCTTTAATCTCACTCCCCTTGGACCCTCGTTCAAGCTTAGTGTTACATAAACACATAAGGTCCCAAAGGCGAGACGTATTGGCTATATCAATGCTTGTTTAGGTAACTTGACACTGCCGACAAGCTCGGGCTCACACCCTGCCCAGCCGCAGCTAGCCCTCTGAAAATATACAAAACAGGGAGGAAATGCAGAAAACACGCAAATGCATTGGGTATTTCACAGGAACTGTTGTAGATTTCCAGCCTCCAGTCGAAATTAGCTCTCTTATGCCCTGTCTCTCTTCTACACGGTGTTTAAAAGGGCCATGAAAGGGGCGCAAAACAGGCGTCTTAGCCAAAAGGGTGAGAAATTCTCGCTTTCAAAAATAGTCAAAAGGGTGCTAGCCCGGCCAGGAGGCGGGAATGCCCGGGTAGGAGCACGGCAGTCAGGAAGGGCCTGGATCTCTTCAGTTTGGTATCATCATGTTCGCGAATTACACATGCCACAAATTCCACGCGAGACAGGGAGTCAGTGAGCACTCACATGACAACTCACAGATCTTACATTTCAGACCCCTCATAAGTACAATGTATGTGAGAAGCTTTCGGGAAGACTAGTACCTTGGGCATCTTGGTGCATCTCTGTGCACCACTAGGTGCATGTCACAAGGCGCGCAAAGAAGCACACAAGTGAACACTTCTCACCGGGTGGCGAGCTCAGGCACCAGTATGCCCACTGTTAACACCATGATGTAAGCACTTGGCGCCCAGAGGCGCGCATCTCCCTCCCCGCTGAGTTGATCACTGCACGGCACCTACCTGGTCCCACAAAACGCTCACCTACAGTTATGAGAACCTCACACGGCACCAGATTATGATGTGCGCATTTATCAAAGTAAACTGTACTCTTAGCACCATGAGGCAGGCATAGTAGCGCTACAAAAAACAAGAAAAATACAAAAAATGGACGCGGCAATGGAAACAAGGATGGGGTCGGAGCGGCAGAAGGAGAGAGAGGGCAGAAAGGGAAGCTAGACAAAATGCACATGTGCTTCAATGTCAATGTATGTCTGTCATCTTTGGGGGGGCGGCCAGATAACATTCTGCAGGGATGCCTCAACAGTTTGTGTTACCCCACCAAGCGCAAAGAGAAAGTGAAAGGAAAGAGAGAAAAAGATAAGAGACGAGAGAGAGGAACAGGCAGAAGAAAGAGACAGATGTGTGAGAGGAGTGGAAGAGGAAGAAAGAGAGAAAGGCGAGTGAGATATCAAGGAAAAAACAAAACACAAAGAGATGGAAGCAAAAGGGACAAGAGAAATACAAAAAACAGACACGGCAACGGAAACAAGGATAGGGTCGGAGCGGCAGAAGGAGAGAGAGGGCAGAAAGAAGATAGAGAAAATGCATTCGATGGAATGGGGGTGAGAAAGGCAGGAACGGAGCAGGCATGTGTGCATGTGTGGGCATTGGTGCGTGCGTGCACAGTCTGCTCTTTTTGGAAGCATATACTCCCTCCCCCCCCGCGCGACACCACTCCCTCCCCCCCCGCGCGACACCACTCCCTCCCCCCCCCGCGCGACACCACTCCCTCCCCCCCGCGCGACACCACTCCCTCCCCCCGCGTGCGCGCGACACCACCCCCTCCCCCCCCGTGTGCGCGCGACACCACCCCCTCCCCCCGCGCGCGCGCGACACCACCCCCTCCCCCCACGCGCGCGCGACACCACCCCCTCCCCCCACGCGCGCGACACCACCCCCTCCCCCCACGCGCGCGACACCACCCCCTCCCCCCGCGCGACACCACCACTCCCTCCCCCCGCGCGACACCACCACTCCCTCCCCCCGCGCGACACCACTCCCTCCCTCCCCCCCGCGCGACACCACTCCCTCCCTCCCCCCGCGCGACACCACTCCCTCCCTCCCCCCCGCGCGACACCACTCCCTCCCTCCCTCCCCCCCCCCACGCGACACCACTCCCTTCTCCCCCCCGCGCGACACCACTCCCTCCCGCGCGACACCACTCCCTTCTCCCCCCGCGCGACACCACTCCCTCCCGCGCGACACCACTCCCTCCCCCCCCGCGCGACACCACTCCCTCCCCCCCCGCGCGACACCACTCCCTCCCCCCCCGCGCGACACCACTCCCTCCCCCCCCCGCGCGACACCACTCCCTCCCCCCCCGCGCGACACCACTCCCTCCCCCCCCCGCGCGACACCACTCCCTCCCCCCCCCGCGCGACACCACTCCCTCCCCCCCCCGCGCGACACCACTCCCTCCCCCCCCCGCGCGACACCACTCCCTCACTCCCCCCCGCGCGACACCACTCCCTCCCCCCCCCCCCGCGCGCGACACCACTCCCCTACTCACTCCTGCACACGAGTATGTGCTTCCAAAAAGAGCAGAGTGACGGCTAAAGGTCCTCCTATGCAGCGCATGCGCAACCTTAAAATAAAACCAGGTGAGTGAAGAGGAGCAAACCACCACAAGCGGACGAGAACAACACAGGGGTAGAAGCACATGAGCGAGAAGAGCACGTGAGGGAGACAGCAACACCGAGCACGCGCTGGGGGGTGACGGATGTCTAGAGGAGGGGAGGAGGGAAGGAGCACTAGTCAGAGAGCTTGAAAACATGCAGATTTGATGAAGAGCCAACAGTCTGAATATTTCTTTCCTTATTCACTTGTTTGCAGACTGTGTTCTCTTTCGGACGAGAATAAATTCTCCTTCCTTTTTGGCCTCCTGCCCACAGCATGTTTCGCCTGGCGGGCATTGACTTCTTGACTTAACTTGCCTGATGGCACCAAAACAACCTTTTTGGAAGGATTGCTTGGGGCAGTGACTCGTTCCTGAGCAAATGTGATGATTTGCCTCTCTAGAATATTAGAAAATGATGGGGAAAACTGCCTAAACCTGAGAGGATGAGATAAAAGGAGATAGTAAAGAGTCCTGTCTTAACACCACCCACCCCTTCTTTCATGGCGCTAGTTCCTCACCTCTTCATTTGTTTGACAGTCTTTGATAGAAAGATTGCTGCTGCTGCACGCAGGGTGAAATTGAGGCCTCTGAGATGTATGAACTTTTGGCTAAAAAGGGATTCTACCGTAGAAGGACTGAGGTTTCATACCCCTATTTTTGTTCTTTTCAGGTCTACAGCTGTATAAGCCTTGGCTTCCATCCTCATCTGCTGTATTTCATCCTGAGCATGAATGTCGAACAAGGTGCTCACCGAAACAAGCAAATTGAGGATGCGCTGTTGGCTTCAAAACTCTGAGACTGAGCCAGGGTGACCTCCGCATGCTAAGACCATGACAATACTCTGGCTAAATCTGAAGAGCAAACTGCAGCAGAGATGTTCTGGTTTCAGACCACAAAGCCTTTGTTCAGAATTTCATTGAAATCTACCTGGTGTCCTAGAATCCCACAGCAGTCCCAAAATGGCAGTCGCACTTGCTGCCTTCATTGATACTGATGAAGTACTACACGCTTTTCTCTCTGCTGATGCTAGTTTCTCGCTCTCCTTTTCTGCTGCAATTACAGAAGAGCAACAGTAGCATACTGCCTCTTTGCAGAGAGCACTATGGGCCACATTTACTAGTTTGTCACACAGCTCAGTGCAGCACCGCGAATGCTGCCCTGTGTGAGAAGCATAGAGCAGGAGAGTGCCATATTCACAGAAATTTGGCACTCTCCTGCCCTCTCACTAACGCCGGTGCAGAAAAGTACAGCTGTGCGCAATGGACACACTTTTGCACCATTGTGCGATGGTGTCTCCCTGAGTCTAGTATACCTTCCAGTACAAAATACTATTCTTAGGCTAACTTTAAACATTTTACCACTTTGTATATGTGCTGCACAGTACAGCACACATTACTCTGTGATAGCGTCTATCTGAAATGGGTGCTATTTTCTGACCCTAAACCTTGTCAAATTTTTTCAGTAAATAGGGCTTAGCTCTAAAACCTTGGGTGGTTGCATGGGAACACCCATTCACCACCCCTGATACGCCCCTTTTGCGCTAAGTAATGAAAAGCAGCGCTATGCGCTGCTTTACACTACTTTCGACTGATTTTCCAGAGCTAAAGAAGTTTTGCGCTGAAAAGCAAATTAGTAGAAAAAAGATTTAGTGCCATGTGGCATCACTTTTGTTATGCAAACATGGCATTACAACTCAGTAAATATACCTCTATGATTGAATCCAGTCTCAGATCTGTCCTCAAACGAAGAAGGCCTTGCTCAGCAGCTGCTTTGACTGCACCAGATGTTGCATATCTGGCTCTTTTAGACCAAAGGAAACATGGGGCGGTACCCTGTGTCACAGGGAAAGGGTAGATGTGCGCCGTATTTATGCAATATAGCACATTCCTGTCTTTTTCCTTTGGGCTGGTGATGTTTTGGCAGCCTAGCCCCACATAGACACTGTTGCACCAGGGTGCAAAGGTGCCTGTGTTGTTGGCAGGGTTGTTTTTGTGCAGGAAGGAGCACCTTCCTGCACAACAAAATGTCCTGAGAGGCGTTTTCCTTTTTCTGTGTGTGCTGCAGAATGCAGTACATATAGAGGAAAAAGCGGTGCCTCATTAAACGTCACATGGGGAGGCATATATTTTTGGTGCATTCCCAGGTTTACCAGGTTTAGTAAATCTAAGACTGCATCAGAAACCATGGGAGTTGCGTGGGAACACCCACACAATGCCCATGGAACGCCTCCCTTGCGCAGAGTAATGCAACACAGCTGTTTTTATTCGGTGATTCATTTGAAAGTTGGGCAACAGCCCTACAATGACCTGTAAGGGGGGGGGAAAAAGGGTGATTGACATCGTTGAAGTTTCGACATTTTGATCATTTTCCAACACCTTCCAAACATGCAGGTGGTACAACTTGAACAAACTGCAGACAGTACTAGATCTCAAGACAAGATTATATGACATGCGAACAGAGTGAGCCATTATCATACAGTGCAGGATAGTCCGGTCTGTGAGCATTTGGGAATAGGGGGTCACTTATAAGGGGTCCGTGGGTGGCAGTGGGGCAGCTCTATTCCACAATATGTCACCCATCGGGTCCAAATATTACTCCCTATTTTTGAACCGATTCAATGTTATGCAAAGAAGCTCTGCTTGGCTTAAAAAATATGACTTTAGGTTTGGGTCGCTTTTGCATCACCTTGCAATCAATCAATCAATACATTTGCAAAGTGTGTTACTTACCCGTGAGGGTCAGAAGGCAAGGGAGGGAAGGGGGGAGTGCTGCTACTGCTCGAACAGCCAGGTCTCGAGTAGCCTCCTGAAGGTTAGTAGGTCTTTGGTTTGCCGTAGGAGGATGGAGAGGGTGTTCCAGGACTTGGCGGCGAGGTAGGAGAATGATCTGCCGCCGGTGGTAGCTCTCCTGATGCGGGGGACGGTGGCAAGGGCGAGGTCGGCAGAGCGGAGCTGGCAGTTTGGGGTGTAGAAGCTGATCCGTTTGTTGAGGTATGCTCGTTCGGTGTTATCGAGAGCTTTGTGTGCGTGGGTGAGGAGCTTGCAGGTGATCCTCTTGTTGACGGGAAGCCAGTGCAGGTCTCACAGGTGGGGTGTGATGTGGCTGTGGCGAGTACAGTCTGCTGCTGACGAGGGCCTGGGTGCCGTTCTTCTGGTGTCGGTGGGGATCCACTTGTAAATCTTTCGGAGCATGCGGAGGGTGTTAAAACAGGAGGATGAATCACGACTTGAAAATATACATACTGTGCTTCGACAAAGTGACCTAGAAACCCCTCCCTCCTGTCCTTCCCTCACTCCCACCCCACCCCCAAGTTCATCAGTTCACCCCCATAGTTTCTGGGAAAGAAGGCAAGCTTGAACTAGACAGAATGCTACTCGTACATATTACTAGCTGATTGACTTCACGCATGGAGACACCACGATATTACATGTTATCACGTATCACACCCACATCCTTGATGCCCATAGCGTCACCCTCACAGTACCTGACACGACACGAGCTCAACCCCCCCCACGGGTGCAGCCGATAGTCTAACATGTTCAGAATGGTCCCGCTCATGGAGGATGCAGAAGTAATGGTGGGAAGCCACGTGATACGAGTCTCCGAGGCACACAGATAAGAACACTAGATTGACAATGACCCTGAACTGTGAAATGCCTAACAGGATCCGCATCTCTAATTGTATCTCTATGACTGCAATTTTTTGTAATCTTCGTTTAATCTTGATTGAACACTGTCGTATTATTCATGTAAATGCAACCTAAAACCCAATAAACAAATTCAAACAAAAAAAAAAAAAACAGGAGGATGAGATGGAGTTGTCTTGCTTGGTCATGCAGAGTGTAGAGTCGAGGATGAATCCCAGGTTGCGTGCGTTGTCGGTGGGTGTTGGACCTGCTCCTAGGGCGGTCGGCCACCAGGAGTCGTCCCAGGCCGAAGGCATGGAGCAGAGGATGAGGACCTCCGTCTTGTCCGAGTTCAGCTTCAGACGGCTGTTCTTCATCTATTCGGCGACGGCTTTCATACCTTTGTGGAGGTTGGTTTTGGCGGTGAAGGGGTCCTTGGTGAGTGAGAGGATCAGTTGTGTGTCGCCTGCATAGGAGATGATGTTGAGGTCGTGCAGTCTGGCGACGTGGGTCAGTGGGGCCATGTAGATGTTGAACAGCGTCGGGCTGAGGGATACGCCGCAGGTGATCTTGGTGGCTTCAGATCAGAAGGGAGGGAGGTGGACGCTCTGTGTTCTGCCGGAGAGGAAGGAGGTGGTTCAATCCAGTGCTTTGCCTCGGATTCCTGCGTCGTGGAGGCGGGTGCGTGGCAGACAGTGTCAAAGGTGGCTGACAGGTCCAGGAGGATGAGGGCCGTGGTCTCGCCGTTGTCCAGCAGGGCCCTGATGTCGTTGGTGGCTGCAATGAGGGCCGTTTTAGTGCTGTAGGTGCTGCGGAAACCGGACTGGGACTGGTCCAGGATGCTGTTCTCCTCTAGGTAGTGGGTGAGCTGTTTGTTGACAGTTTTCTTGATGACCTTCGCAAGGAACGGGGGAGCAGGGAGATGGGCCGGAAGTTCTTGAGGTCCTTGGGGTTTGCTTTGGGCTTCTTGAGCAGAGCGTTGATCTCAGCATGCTTCCAGCTCTCCTGGAAGGTTGCAGTCTCAAAGGAGATGTTGATGGCTCTGCAGAGGTGGGGTGCTATGGTGGCGCTGGCTTTGTTGAAGATGTGGTGGGGGCACGGGTCTGATGGGGAGCCGGAGTGGATGGTGCTCATGATTTTGATGGTGTTGTTGTCATTATGTTGGTCCAGGTGAGAAGGGGGTCACCATGGGTGGAGGCCGTGGGGTCAGGGGTGTCGTTGGATGTAGAGGAGGCCTGGTGTCAAAGCTGTCGTGATGTCTGCGATTTTGCGGTGGAAGAAGGAGGCTAGGGAGTCGCACAGGTCTTGTGAGGGTGGGATGTCGTTGGTGCTGGCGCTGGCGAGTTACTTCACAATGTTGAAGAGCTCTTTGCTGCTGTATGCGTTGTTGTCGAGGCAGTCCTTGAAGGAGGTCTTTTTAGCAGATCTGATGAGGTGATGATGTTGGCGCATGGCGTTCTGGTAGACTGCTTGGTTCGATGGTGTCTGTTCGTGGCGCCATTTCTTCTCCAGATTTGAGCAGTTTTGCTTGGAGGTCTGGAGATCCATGGTGAACCAGCTGGCAGCATTGGTGGTGCAGCTGATGGAGGGATTCTTGACCGGGGCGAGGGTGTTGGCGCAGTCTTCGATCCAGCGTCTGAGGTTGTTGGCCGTGGTGTTGGGGTCGGTGGGTCCGTTCGGTGGTCTTCGGGCAAGGGTGGCGTGTAGCTGGTCTTTGGTGATTTTGCTCCAGCAACTGAGGGGTATATGTTGGGTGCGGTGGTGCATGGTGGGCTTCTCGAAGGTGAAGTGGACGCAGCGATGGTCGGTCCAGTGGAGTTCGGTGGTGTGGCTGAAGGAGACGTGTGAGCTCGCGGAGAAGATGGGATTGAGAGTGTGTCCGGCGGAGTGGGTGGGAGTCGTGATGAGCTGTTTGAGTCCGAGGTTGGCAAGGTTGTCAAGCAGGGAGGTGGAAGTTCAGGTCCCAGAGGAGGATGTAGTCCGTGGACCCGTGGGCTTGCGTGCTGACGAAGTCGGCGATGGAGTCACTGAACTGTGGCCAGGGTCCGGGGGGCCTTTAGACCAGAGTTCCTCAGAGGGTGGTGTTGGAATCAGTGTGGATCTGGAAGTGCAGGTGTTCGGTGGTGTTGAGGGTCAGAGTTGGTTGAGGCCTTGAGGGTGGACTTGTGGATGATGGCGATTCCACCTCCTACTCCGTTGGTGCGGTCTCTGCGGGTGATCTTGTAGCCGCCCGGGGTGGCTATGGCGATGTTGGGTGCCGAGGAGTCGTTCATCCAGGTCTCTGTCAGGAAGGCGACGTCCGGGAGGACGTGTCGAGCAGGTCCCAGAGTTCGATGGTGTGTTTGTGTGTGGAGCGGGTGTTTAGGAGTATGCAACTGAGGTGGTTGCGTCCTGTCCTGGTGGGTGAATTAGCGGGTCTGTTGCTGGTGAAGCTGCAGTTCCGGCAGGAGAAGGGCCCTTGGGTGCGCTTCGGGTCGGCCTGGAAGCAGGAGTGTGCTCGTCTGGTGTTGAGTGCGTGGAGGGTGCTGGCATCGTAATAGAGTCGGGTGTTCGCGGGGGTCAGGGGTTCTGGTGCTGGGCGCGGGCCAGGCGCGGACGGGCGCAGACCAGCTAGCCTTTCGCGCTGCCGTGCAGCGGCCGCCATAAGAGGTGAGGAGGGAGGGAGGAGCAGCTGGGAGGGGGGGACCTGACAAATGGGAGCAGGGGATGCAGCGGCAGGAAGCGGGACCGGCGAAGGAACGGAAGGTAAAACGGGCACAACAATCAGGTCGAATGAAAGGAGGAGGAAACAAGCAGAAAAGGAGTAGTTTCTGTCCTGTAACTCCAGCTCTGTAGTAGGGGTATCTCTGTTATAGTCATAATCTAGTGAATAGTCCCGCCCATGTGCGTGGACCCCAGAGCAATCAAAATTAATCTCTTAAGTTGTCAAACCATGCAGAACTGCATCGACACTTAAGAGAGAATTTAAAGACAGATAATGCAGCCTATATCCACAGGCTACACTGTCCAGTACTTCAACTAGAAATTTCACCAAAATCCACAAACAGCACAGTCTGTCCAGGGTTTTCCAAGAGAAAAACCTTGCCTTTAACAGCAAAACCCTCTGGAATGATAGAGAGGAAGAAGTGGACAGACAAGCCCCATAGGTTGCCATTACGTGGCTCAGAACAGGATACTATGCCTTTAAGAGAACTTTTCAGAAGTCTCACAGCATCCCAGAATGCACTGCAGGTCCCTTTTACTTTCAGTTCTTTTTGAAGGCGTAACACGCCAGACCTGTAGGATTTCTTACATGACTATATCTCTCTCTCCACCGGGGAGGAGGGCGGGCGCTTCTGACTATAACAGAGATACCCCTACTACAGAACTGGAGTTACAGGACTGAAACTACTCCTTCTGTAGTAGGGAATCTCTGCGTATAATCATAATCTAGTGAATAGAATGGCAAGCCCATCCCCACACAAAAGCGGCGGTGGAGAAAAGAAAAAATAACACCACTACTGTGCAAACAGATTTCGCAGCGAAGCCTGCCCAACCTGAGCGTCTGCCCTGGCATCAGTGTCCAGGCAGTAATGCTTAGCAAAGGTATGGACTGACTTCCAAGTGGCCGCCTTGCAGATTTCTGCAATTGGAACATTACGGAGCAAAGCAGTCGTGGCAGCTTTGCCCCTGGTGGAATGAGCCTTAGGTTTACCCCCTAAGGTCTTATTAGATTTTGGTAACACAATTGTATACAGGACACAATCCACCTTGAGATGGACTGTTTAGAGGTAGCAAGACCCATCCTGACTGATCCATAATTGATAAACAATTGGTCTGACCTACGAATATCCTTGGTTTTATCCAGATAACATTTCAACACCCTCCTAACATCCAGGGAATGCAGGGACCGTTCCGCTGGAGAGGAAGGATTCTGAAAAAACGTAGGTAAAGTTATGGTCTGGTTAACATGAAAGTCAGATATAACTTTTGGAAGAAATTTAGGGTGAGTACGCATAACAACCTTAGCAGCATGAAATACAGTATAAGGTTCTTGGCAACACAACGCCTGAATTTCACTCACCCTGCGGGCCGATGTAATGGCCACGAGGAACGCCGCCTTCCAGGACAGGTGCTGCAATGAAGCCTTATGAATAGTTTCAAAAGGCTCCTTCATCAATCTGGACAGCATCACATTCAATTCCCATGAAGGCGAAGGAAGCCGGACAGGAGGGAACACTTTCTTCAAGCCTTCCAAAAAATCTTTGATCACAGGGATCTGAAAGAAGGAAGTCTGTGAAGGGCATTTCCTGTAGGCAGTCAGCGCAGCCAGATGAACATTAATGGAATGGACATTAAGGCCAGACTGCGCCAGATGTAGAAGATACGGAAGGATGACATCTTCCTTACATGTCGTTGGGTCATAGTTCTTGGACTTGCACCAGATGCAAAACCTCTTCCACTTGTAAGCATAAGAAGTCCTAGTGGAAGGTCGCTTAGCCTCCTTCAGTATGTCCATGCAAGCAGAGGCGCAACTAGAGTCAAATTTCGGGGGGGGGGGGCTAAGAGAAAATTTCGGGGGGGGGCTGAACATTTAATCAGTAGGCAGAGTGGAGCTGCAGGGGCTCTTAGAAGGGGCGAAACAACTGCAAGGCCTAATTAACATTCAAATGGTCTTTTAAAGACCTGTGAAACGTTCGGGTGCGGCTCTGTGTGTGCCCGGGATCTGTCTCATCCCGGGCTGCCACACACGACGGGGGGGGGGGCTGAAGCCCGGTGAGTTCAATGGGTGTTGCGCACCTGCATGCAATCTTCTGGAAGATTCAGATGGCCATATTGCACTATCTCAGGAGCCATGCCGCCAAACTCAAAGACGAGAGGTTGGGGTGCAACATCTGCCCCCCGAACTTCGTGAGAAGGTCCGGCCTGCTTGGCAGCCGAATGTGAGGAAGGAGAGACCGGTGAAGCAGGTCCGTGAACCACCACTGTCTGGGCCATTCCGGGGCAATCAGGATCATCCGCGCCCTGGACTGGGACAGTTTGATGAGCACCGCCGGAATCAGGGGAATGGGTGGAAAAGCGTACAGAAAGCTGTTCGACCAGTTGATCCATAACGCATTCCCCAGCGTCCCTGGCTGGTAGTACCTGGAGGCGAAGTCTCGGCATTTGCTGTTTACGGCGGTGGCAAACAGATCTACGCCTGGAGTCCCCCACCTTGCGAAGACTTTTCCTAGTACTTCGTCGTTTATGACCCATTCGTGGTTTTCCTGAATCAGTCTGCTCAGTGCGTCTGCCTGAACATTCTGCACACCTGGTAGATGGGTAGCGGTTATCGTCAGTCCTCTGGCCAGAAGCCAGTGCCAGATCGCCTGCGCCTCCTGCGACAGAGTGCGCGATCTCGCCCCCCCCCCCTGCTTGTTGAGGTAATACATCGTGGTCGTATTGTCCATCTGTACAAGCAGAGAGTTGGTTCGGAAGGGCGGATGAAAGGCCTTCAGTGCAAAGCGAACAGCTCTGAGTTCCAGGAAATTGATGTGGTACGTGGACTCCGTCAGGGACCACGTTCCCTGAATCTGTAAGTCTCCGGAGTGCGCTCCCCTAGCCGTGGAGAGACGCATCCGTCACGATAGTCTGTGTGGGAATGTCCTTGTGGAAGGGAACCCCTCTGAGGAGATTCTCCGCTGAACACCACCACTTCAGAGACTGAAGAGCATGCAGAGACAGTCGTATCCTGTCATCCCAAGATCCTTTCCTCTGATCCCACTGATCCTCCAAGCACTCCTGCAATGGTCTCATGTGCAGCCGTGCGTGTGGTGTGAGGAAGATACAAGAGGCCATCGATCCCAGTAGAGAAGACACCGTCCTCACTGTTGTAGATGGAGCGGTCATAAGAGCCTGAGCCTTCCGAAGGAGTGATAAAAGAGACACGCTTGCTGACAGCGTATTGATGGAGGCTCCCAAGTACTGTATGCACTGGACCGGAGTCGGGACAGACTTGGACATGTTGATGTGCAACCCCAACTTGTTCAAGAGAACGCACGTCTTCTGGAAGTGCTTTTGAGCTTCCGAGAAGGAGGAGGCCTTGATTCATTTATTTATTTATGAAACTTATAGAGCGCACAAATGCCCAAGGGTGTCTCGGCGCTGGTAACAGTAAACTAAGACTCTACAAGGCGAGCAGCTGGGAGTTATTAATTAAATAACCATGTTTTGATTTTTCTGCGAAAAATCATCAAGGATTGAGAGGATCGCACATCCAGGTCCAGTGAGTTCCATAGTTTTGTGGTAGACTCCAAGAAACGTCTGTCACCCCAGGAAGCCATTCTGGTTATAGGTACGGACATCAAGAAGGCATTAGCAGACCGTAATGGTCTATTGGGGATATGAAATGATAGGGCATTTAAAAGAAAGCGAGGTCCTTGATTGCGGGTTGCTTTATAAGCAATGCACAAAGCCTTGAACTTTATTCTGTTTTTTGACAGTAAGCCAATGGTAACTTTTTATTACATGGGCGATAGGCATGAACTTAGGAGTTGCAGAAAGCATTCTGGCAGCCGCATTCTGCACCGATTGCAACTTACAAATCACTTTCTGTTGGGTGTTCATGAACAACCTGTTGCAATAATCCAATGAGGACATTACAAAGGCAGTGTCAATGTTCTGTCTGAGCAAGGCGGTAAGTATGGTAAGATCTTTTTGATGATTTTTATTTTATAAAAGGAAGCAGATGCAATGGCATTTGCATGAACAGCGAACGTGAGCTTTTCGTCCAGAATAACTCCAAGATTTTTAACCTTAGCAACTGGATTGGGAGGAGAGCCTAAGTCAGCAGGCCACCATGAACTGGACCAGATGGGATGGAGTTTGCCAAAAATCATAACCTCCGTTTTCTCGGAATTAAGCTTAAGGCAATTCTCTGTCATCCATTTGCTGATGGCAAGCATACCTTGTTGATCAACCAATCGCCCAGGTACGGGTAGACAAACACCTTGTTCTTCCTCAAGTGTGCCGCTACCACTGCCATGCACTTCGAGAATGTTCTGGGCGCAGACTTCAGCCCGAATGGCAATACTGTGTATTGATAATGATTGGTGCCGACTTGGAATCGCAGGAACTTCCTGTGTTTGTGTGCAATGGGAACATGGAAGTATGCATCCTGTAGGTCTATAGCACATAGCCAGTCTCCCTGTTGCAGCTGAGGATAAATCTGATGCAACGACAGCATGCGAAACTTCTCTCTGCGAATCCACTTGTTTACTTGTCGCAAATCCAGAATGGGCCTGAACTCGTTCTTGTCCTTCTTGCGAACCAGAAAGAACCGGGAGTACAGACCTCTTCCTCGTTGAGACAGAGGTACGTCTTCTATCGCCCTTTTCCTTAACAGGATATCGGCCTCCGCCTGGTGCTCTTGCAGTTGAAACTGCGAGCTGACCGGAGGAATCGCTGGAGGCGGGCTGGTGAAACGCAGACTGTATCCACTGCAAACAATATTCAGCACCCACTTGTCCTGAGTAATTTTTCGCCACTCTGCCAGGAAAAATTGAACGCTTCCCCCCACCGGAGCGGGTAACGGATGTAGGGGAAGTAACCGCTCAGGGTCGAGACCCAGCCGGGCCTTTGTTCGCTGTAGCGGACTGCTGGCCGCCTCTACCCTTCTGGCGCTTCTGGAAGGGCCTCCGGAACTGCTGCTGCTGTTGCTGCTGTCCCGAAGCCTGCCCTCGCCCTCTGCCCTGTGCCCCGAACCGTCTCTGGAATGGGCGGTAAGACTTCTTCTCTTTGGGCTTCTCCAACCCAACAGCCGTCAGGGTCTCGGCCTCCGCTTTCATGCGGGCCATCTCATCGTCTGCATGCTTGCCGAACAGAGTTTCCCCCGAGAAGGGCAGATTGGCCACTCGCTGCTGAGCCTTCGGCTTGAGTGATGTGAGCCTAAGCCAAGCATGGCACCGTTGGTTGATCCCATGGCAGTACACATGTGCTGCCAAAAGGGACACATCCCCAGCCGCGCTGATGACCTGGTTCGACTCCAGCATCCCCTCCTTCAGGATCGCCTGAAAATCCTCCTCTTCTCTCGGGGCAGGAGTTCCGTGAACTTCTGGAGGGACTCCCACAGGGCACGATCATACCGCCCTAGCAGAGCAGCATCGCTAGACACCTTCATAGCCGTAGATGCCGTCCCACAGGCCTTCCTGCCAGCTGAGTCGATCCATCGGCTCTCCTTATCAGGAGGTACCGTAGACGACGGGGAGGTAGCATGTTGTTTCCTGGCCGCCGTCACAATAACAGAGTCTGGAATCTGATCCATCCGCAGAAAAGCCGGGTCAGAATCCGGGGCCCTGTACTTTTTAAGGAGCCGGGAGGTAGCGGCCTTCGTCACTGCTGGTGCGAGGAACAGCTCCTTCGCTGGCTCTACCAATCCCGGTACCAGAGGTAGTAAAGGGCGAGCCGAATGCTTGTTATGAAGTGTCTCAAAAATCACGGACGTCGTGGGTGTTGGAGCCGTCACCGCGATACCCAACTTTGCTGCACCCCGCAGGAGAACATCCTGGAATGTGCTGATGTCGTCCACCGGGGACACTCTCGTCCCCGGGGATTCCGACAAAGACGGTGAATAGGTCCTGGTCCTGGAAGAGTCCGTGAGGGACCGAGATCCGCGCCTCCTGTGGCGCCGTCTTGACCGCGTGGAAGACCTGTGATGACTTTGCGATCTCCCCCTCCGTCCGGAGCGCGATAGCGACCTCCTTGGCTTCGGTCGCTCCGCCGGTTCCACCGGGGGCGGGCGACTTTGGCTTGGATGGGGCCCTCGGCTGAGGGGTCCCCTTAGGAGGAGTCGGATATCGTGGCAGTGAAGCCGTCCTTGGAGGAACCGGAGGAGGCTTGTCAGCTGGCAGCTGAGGTAGAGGTAGAGGTAGAGGTTGAGGTCGTGGCGGAAGTGGTGGAAGTGGAGGAAGTGGAGGCAGGGTGGGAGCCCGCAGAGGAAGGCCTCTCGGCAATGAAGGAGGCGGAGGAGGTGTAACCGACTTCTGCCTAGAAGGGGTATACACTATAGAGTACACCGATCCCGGTGACCCGCCCTCCTTTCTAGGCTGGGACGTTGGAGAGTCTCCCATAGGCACTTGACGCCTGCTAGACTGACTCCTGGCGCCAGAACTCCTTCTGTGCCTTCTTGGCGTTGAAGAACGGCGACCCGACGGCGAGCGTCGGCCCCTCGACAGCGAGCATCTTCTCCTCGACGGCGAATGCCTTCGCCTCAACGGCGACCTTCTTCGCTTCGATGGCGACCTCCTACGCCTCGACGGCGACCTCCTGCGCCTCAACGGCTACCTTCTTCGCTTCGATGGCTACCTCCTACGCCTCGACGGCGATCTTCTCCTCGACATCAAGGATCCCCTCGACGACGACCGTCTCCTCTTCGACGACGGCGAACGGCGGTGTCGCCGTGACGGCGAGAGCCGACGCCTGACCACTTCTCGACGTCGATTACTCGACGCCGCCGCCGCCGAAATCGTCACCGGAGACCTCGACGGCGGTCTGTTCAGTTCCCTCGACGACGGACGTCGCTTCAACCCAGAGCCCTGGGGAGACGGGGAACAGACTGCAGTCATCCGTCTCGACGCTGTAGTCGGTGCAATCGACACAGACGGAGAATGGGGACGTTTGCTGGTCTTCCTGCCCCTGGGGAGCCCACCAGAGGCCTCAGCATGGGCAGAGGAAGCCCTTCCAGACCCACCTTGTGCTTTCAGTCTTCGATCTTCGAGGCCCTGAAGCCTGATCTTCATCCTATCTCTCAGGGTCCTACTAGAGAAACCCTGACAAATGTCACACTCCTCAGGGACATGGGATGAAGGAAGGCAGATGATACACACCTCGTGTGGGTCCGATTTGGCCTTCTTCCTGGAGCACTCTGTCATTATGCCTGCATTATTCGACAAATGCCCAATCAGGAAGTGCACCAAAATACACACAAGGAAGAAAAACTCCAAGTACTTCAAGAAAAGCACTCAAAAAACTTGAAAACAGTGAAAAATCACCAAATAAACCCTTGAAAAGTGAGAGCTCAATGCTCCAGGGTCCTGCTTGCAGGAGCCGGAAAAAAGAACTGAAAGTAAAAGGGACCTGCAGTGCATTCTGGGATACTGTGAGACTTCTGGAAAGTTCTCTTAAAGGCACAGTATCCTGTTCCGAGCCACATAATGGCAGCCCATGGGGCTTGTCTGTCCACTGTCTGTCCACTTCTTCCTCTCTATCATTCCAGAGGGTTTTGCTGTTAAAGGCAAGGTTTTTCTCTTGGAAAACCCTGGACAGACTGTGCTGTTTGTGGATTTTGGTGGAATTTCTAGTTGAAGTACTGGACAGTGTAGCCTGTGGGTATAGGCTGCATTATCTGTCTTTAAATTCTCTCTTAAGTGTCGATGCAGTTCTGCATGGTTTGACAATTTAAGAGATTATTTTTGATTGCTCCGGGGTCCACGCACTTGGGCGGGACTATTCACTAGATTATGACTATACACAGAGATCCCCTACTACAGAATATACAATACAAAACAGGGACAACAATCGGGGGAATGAAAGGAGGAGAAAACAGGCAATACAGTAGAAGCAAAAACAGTAAAAACAACAGCGAAAGAGGCAAAAGCAAACCTAAGGCATACCACTGGCTACCAGCGATGAGTCGCAGGTGTTAGCCTGCGGGTGGAGGTGGGCCTCAAACTCGCAGAAGCAGCTGGGCTCAAGACACGGGTGCAGTCAGGTGGAGCTGTGCGGCGTGGGGTGCGACCTGCCTGGAAAAAGGGTCAAAGGTCGCAAACTGTGTCATAAATAAGGCCCATGCTCTTTACTGAGCTGATGGTGTAGTCTCAAAAATGGTAAATGTCAAAGAAAGTGGTATTAGCATAGAGATTGAAAGTTCCACTGCCCCCGCTGCACTACTATAGCAAGTACCTATTGGACAGTATTTATACTGTCAACTGGGGGGATGCATCAAGGTAGTGACTGAGGGTTGGAGTGTACCTTCTTACAAAGGAAGAGGAAAAAGTTGAAGATGCGTTTCCGTAAGTATGTGTACCACATACATTTCTAGGGTGTTTTGATCTACAATGATGAGAAAGGCAGAAGTGATGACATGTGTGTGATGCCTTCTTGGAGTAGGTGTTTTCCTAAAAATTTGAGTTTTTCTCAGAGATGATGTGCGCTTTGACACAGAAACCATAAACTCAGGTTGCGCTGCATAGTTGGATACAGCATTGATTGGAACAGTTGTTAGTGGCAGGAAACAAATGTGGCAAGTAAAGGCAAGATTACATGATATAGTGAATTGGAAATCTCCACTGTTGGACTAGTGACTTCGCTGATGGGTGAATAGGTGCTTGACTATTCCAAATCTGAGCTCCAAGGCTTGGACTTTTAACACCATTTAGAAGATAGGTGATTAGATGCACGAGAATCTACAGATGGTGCTTTGGTATTGAAATGTGCTTAAATATCAATATTCTTAATTTCTTCAATGCAGTTTTTTTTTACAGTGAACAAGTACCTCTTCTTGACATCACAGTTCTTGATGACAACCGGCATACTTTGAGGTGAAGTCTCTTTTTGGATCTCCCTCTCTAGAAGTCTTCAGAGACAGTAGGACTTAGAGCTCACCCATTACTAACCAAAGCTTACCATTAGTTGGCTTCGAAGTCACTCTTGTTTCCTTGATTCCTATTTTTCACCAGCTACTCCTCGCTTCCAACTTCCTGCTGCATCTTCCAGTACTTGTCCCTGCAGCGGAGAATGGACCATGTAGAGTTTCCTGTCTGCGGTTAGTGTCCTTCCACTGGCCTTTTTAGGTCGAGCTGTTTATAGCTCTGAACTATTGCAGGGGAAACAATACTCTTGAACAAGCGGATTCCTCCCAATGCATGTTGTCTACTGAAGCGTGACGCTTCGCCAGGCGCGCGCTTGGCCTCACACCCCATCCCCATATGCTCGTTTGCCTCCCAAGCTGCTCCCCGCCATGAGACTTCAAAGCAATGCGCTGCTCTGAAGTGATTTTTTTTCACGCGCTCTGCAGGTCACCATTTGCCGCTAGCGCTTTCATCCCTATCAATCCCGAGAGTTGAAATCCCTTGGTGACTTCTGGGGACTGTCATAATGTCTGATATGTACCTTATCCATAGCAGCAATAGTGAGACTACATGCTCACAGTGTATTATCAAAACCAATTTTTTCTTACTTTCAGAACGCAATTTCGGGAGTTATCAACAACTCTCTGCTCTAAATTTGAGGACCACTTTGTGTTTAATAATAAGCCTCACCGAAATCTGAACCTTTCGCAGAAGCCAAAAGGCGTGTGATCGTTGTGGCTGTTCCACTCCAAGGCTGACCTGGTCTGTATGTTTCGCGTGAAATCTGATGCCATTTGTTGTCTGGAGGTGCATGTTGCAGCATCTCTATGTGATTGTCACCATATTTGTGCCTGTGATATTTTGGATGCTCAGTTGATCCTTTTTAGGTCGAGCTATTATATCCCGCAGGATATAAGATTCACGGGTCTGCCACATGCCAGCCAGACACCCATGCTCGTTCCCTCCCACTCGCTCACTCCCCCGCCCCCCATCCCCATCCAAAGTTCTTGTGATGACTGCTCCACCATTCTAAGCCTCTTATAAAATATTTTAACCAACTACTACTCCGTACTTGTTTGCAAACGAGCATTGTGTGGGCTTTTTTTGCTAACGTTCGTTTTTAATCAACCTTGTATGTCTCCTCACGGCCGAGCCGCACTTCTACAATTCCTCATGTTACCTCATTGTTTTACGACGCATGGGAGCTTAATCTGCAGCCATAATGAACTCATCATACATTTTATGTGTAAATGTATGTTCTCGTGTCACCAGAGCGCATAAACATTAATTATTGCGAATTGTTATTTGCGAAATGTCATTTGCAGTTTACTTTACGTAGTACTCATTCACATTCCTCATGGGCTCCGCTTAACTGGACAGCAATTCAGGCTTGGGCTACATTATCTGTGAGGCTTTTATTTACTACAATCAACCTTTTATGCGTCCTCACGGCCGAGCCGCACTTCACAGGCAGCTCGATTTACTTCTCCGGACAACGCAGGGCTCCCTCGCTGTGTTCATTAACTTACCTAGTCAAGCGAGAACAGCATTTAGCGGATGTCCGTCGAACGTAGCATGTGCACGTTTCTGGCCCCGAAGCCGGTACTTAACCTGAACACGCTCAGTTTTCCGTTTGCAAGCCTGCTTGGTGGTGTATCTGAATCTGTAGGGTAGATTTTGTTATTTCTTTTGGTTTGTATTGCATTAATCTTGCTGCTCTATGCTGGTAGAATTGCTGGTGTTGCACCCCTCTAAACGTAACAGCACCACTCAATGCCACAACACCACTCAACGCCACAGCACCCCTCAACGCCACAGCACCCCTCAACGCCACGGCATCCCTCAACGCCACGGCATCCCTCAACGCCACGGCATCCCTCAACGCCACGGCATCCCTCAACGCCACGGCATCCCTCAACGCCACGGCATCCCTCAACGCCACGGCATCACTCAACGCCACGGCATCACTCAACGCCACGGCATCACTCAACGCCACGGCATCACTCAACGCCACGGCATCACTCAACGCCACAGCATCCCTCAACGCCACAGCATCCCTCAACGCCACAGCATCCCTCAACGCCACAGCATCTCTCAATGCCACAGCATCTCTCAATGCCACAGCATCTCTCAGCGCCACTCAACGCCACAGCATCACTCAGCGCAACAGCACCACTCAGCCCCACAGCACCACAGCACCACTGAATGCCACAGCACCACTGAATGCCACAGCATCATTCAGCACCACTCAACGCCACAGCATCACTCAGCACCACTGAAGGCCACAGCATCACTCAGCACCACTGAAGGCCACAGCATCACTCAGCACCACTGAAGGCCACAGCATCACTCTGTGCAACCATTCAACAACTGGTTCTAATATGTTCTCTCAATGTTTCAAGCTTTATTACAAATGTCACAAAAAGATGTTAATATTTCACTGCTGTTCTTGGATTTTCATCACAATAACATACAATGAACATAATCTTCCCAAATGTTATTTACATAATTGTAAGCTATTGCCATTATAAATTACAATAACTTTTATTTAAGTATTAATTATTTAAAAAAACAAAAGCCATTGTTATTTGTAACTTTAATACATCTAAGTCATGTAAATACAACACATATTGCATTACAAATGCTATAGGTGTCGCGTTTGCGAAAGTTAAAAATATTGGCATTGTAAATGACAAAGCTATTAATTACGCTATTTTCAAAACCAACACATAAATAAAATATTTGTCATTTACAATACCAATAGATCAAACTTTCCTAATGCGAGACCTATTGCATTGCAAATGCTTGTTTATTTTACATGCATTCTATACGTGAGCATGTGTATCCAGTCCCTCCTTCCTCCCACCATCTGTGCTCTTGTCCCGCAGCCCCGTCCGCTCCCTGTTCTGGTGCTGTTCCCTCCCTCCTCCCCAACACTTTCTTTATTTGCTTCCCCACCACACTTCCACCACCCCCTTTATTCCCTCCTACGAATGTGTTGCTGCTCCATTCCTTCTCTCCCACATCTGCCTCCTGTTGCTCCCCCACTCTCCTCTACATGTCAGTTGTGTTGTTACCCCTACCACCACCCACAGTTCTACCTGCCCCCTCCAAACCTCCTATCCCCCACAAAACAAAACATGAAATAAACCCAAATAGCTCTCACGGATGGGGGTGCTATTTAGCTTTGTGTAATGTTTTTTATCCATAATGCACAGCAATGTTGGCTATTGTGCTACATGGCTTAAAGAAAAAAAAGCGATAGGACATGGTCAACTATGGGCGAGTAATAGTTTTTTTTTTTACTTTAAGCTATGTTGTACAGCAGCCCACACTGCTCGGAAACATGTCAAAATAAACATTGACAAAGCCAATAGATCTTGCATAGACGAAACCTATTGGCATTACCAATGCTTGTTTTTAAATCTGACTGTTTACACGGAAAAATAATTGGAAAATTGTCAAATAAAATATGGGCTTCCAAAGTTAGTCCATACTTATTCAGACTGACCTTTCTAAAGAAAAGTGTCCAGTTAACTGATATACATTTAGAAACGTGCTTCATGATCATGAGCAGAACTATTCTGCGGACAGCCTTTTTGCTGAGTCCTATTTTTGCTGGCTTTGTGCACTTTACCCCAGCCCAGCAGTTCTTGTGCTTGTTCTCTAGTATGAAAAAATGTGTACACTCCTGATTAGCACATTTAATGTACTCGTAAGTCCCTAAGGGCTCAAGGCCTGCAAATCAAATGCTATCAGTGGGCTGCAACACTCCTTGTGCCACCCTCTGCCGTAGCACTGTAAAACCTGTCCCTTAGGAGGGAGCGGTCCAGGATCAAAGTGAGAAGTTCCTAAAAGGTCCCCAAAAGCGTTTGGAGGTAAAGGATTTCTAGAACCCTTCTAAGCACAAGGGGAGAGGTTCTGGTGGGCAGAAGCCCAAGGCCCCATTTTTCCTGCCTAGGTGTTAACTGTTACCAGTCAAGGCACAAGAGGGGGAGACCCTGCCTGTAACATGAGACTACTTACAGGTGGGCACTCCAAAGGGGAGGCAATGTGGCCTTGACAGGAGGTTGTTCCCAGGAAGAGAGGGTAGAGTATGCCCAGGTGTCCTTTAGTTTTTCAGTGTACCCAGAAGGTAAATGGGTGATCATGGAGGGTGGGAGTCATCACTTTCAGCATATCAGTGAATGGGGTCCTTATCTTTGCTCAGAAGGGAAGGATGCCATCCAGACCATGTGGGTGGAAAAGCTGGTTCCCCAGAGCAGTATCGGACAGGCCATGTATGTAGGGTAACCCAGGCACATGGGCAAGGCTTTTTCCACCCTGTGACTAATGGGTGGGACCGGCCTGAGGAGGGTAATTGTCAGTTCACGTATGCCAATTGGCTACATCCTTGGCCATTTTCTTCTCCCAATGAGAGAAGAGCTAGGCGGGTCGGCTGCACTGGGCGCACAACCCTCTCAGATTTCTGAAGTTATTGTCTCCAGATGGAGAGTACAGAGGTCCGAATGGAGAGAAAGAGATATAAGGTGGAGGACGTCCTCAGTGGGAGACCAGAGAAGAGCACCCCAAGACTGACCCTGCTGATGTCACGTCTGATCTGTAGGGTCTGCCTGCGCTGTCGAAGGTACAGAGACCAGTGGACCGGCCACAGACAGACCCCCTACATGACACAGAGTGTGGCACCCTCGAGGAGGGCTATTGTATCCCCCTGAACGTTCCAGACTGCCAGGCACCTGTTCAGTATCTGGCCTCAAATCAGGGTCTGTACCAAGTCTCAAGATACCACCCCTGAGGTGGTAGAAGTAACAGAGGAAGGAGGGTGTTTATCACCTGAGGGTGCAGCCCCTACTCTGAGGAACCTAAGAGGGCACAGAGACCTCAGGAACAAGTGGGGGGCTCCTTCCCAACTCCAGGGCTAAAGGTGAAGCCTGCCCTAGGCCCCAGGCCCCAGACTGGAACTTCCACCTGGCAGTGGGTGGCTAGTGGCCTGGCTGTAGACACTGACAGATGTAAGTGGCCTTTGTTGGTTGCTGTCCATGTGGGCAGAGGTTTTCCTAGGTTGGGGCCAGAAGTCTGCCAAGGGGGGCAGAATGGGCCACATCACTGTGTTGTCCATAGTGGTACTATCTGCAAACTGGGATGTATCTGTGAACAAGCTAACTTTTGTTGCAAGGTAACAGTCAACACCTGGGCTGGAAAAAGGGAGCCTTGGGCTTCCGCCCATCAGAACTTCCCCCCTTGTGCTCTGAAGGGTTTTTGAAATCCTTTCTCTCCAAACTCTTTTGGGGACATTTGGGAAACTTCTCACTTTTATCCTGGATCCATCCCTCCTGAGGGACAGGTTTTAGGGGTGCTAGTGCAGTGGGTGGCACAATGAGTGCTGCAGACCACTGGTAGCATTTAATTTACAGGCCTTGGGTATACTTGGTGCCGTATACAAGGTAATTACGAGTAAATTAAATGTACCAATCAGAAGTGTACCAATTTTACCATGCCAACAGGAGGAGAACAGGCACATTGCCCTGCTAGGCAGGGGGAGAGTGCACCCAGCCAAAAAAATAGGGCACAACAAAAAGGCAAAACATCTGTGGTAACCCTGTAGAAAGGGCACATTTCCAACAACACTCTAATGAACTTCTTTTTCTTCATCTAAAAGGTTCCTATCTACTAGATGATTGCTTGTTGAGGGCCCTCCCTAAAGAGACCGTGTTTTCCATCATACGTTTACGTTTTTTGAACCCTTCACACTAAGGATTTTCTTGAATATTCTGAAAGGTTACTTGGTGCTATTCAGGAGCCTATGTTATATCTGAGACATTCTAGCCCTGCCTAGCCTTCCCCCTGCTAGACAATCTTGGTCCTCAAGGACATGGTAACTCCACAGGATTCCTGGGTTAAATGCCTCCTGCGATTAAGGTTGTCTCTTACTTTGCTGGATTACTCAAAGATTTGTGACTAGGTCCTACCTGAATGTATATCTTTAGTGGTAGTCAATGTAGAAGCTGCACCCCCAAAACCTTTTACCTTCTCCTTCCCACGTTTTCTCCCTCATGACCCAGGATCACATCTAGATAGCAATGACTGTTGTTCTTTGTTACTTCCAAAGCAACAGCTGCCCCTTTCCACCTGCTTAACCCTGCAAAGCACCTGGCCATGCTGTCAAAAAGTTCAGGCCTCATAGCCAGGGTCTGCAGATGAGGAAAAGCGTTCCTCGTGCACCAGTCCCATGTCCTGGAGGATGGTGCTGAGGTACAGATACATTCAGAGGGACATTGAACAGACAAGTGCCACTACAGCAGCTGTAAACTGTTCTGTCACCTGAGCAGGGAAGTCCATTAAAGGTATTAATTAGTCTACTCTAGCTTTTAGTTGGGAGGCTGTGTTGAAAATGTGGCCTTTCTGCAGGCCAAGCTGATTTTTTTTGCCGGACCTATTTTTACTGATTATAATACCCTGTGCAGTTTACCTCTGCTAACCAGTGGCAAAGAACTTGTGCTCCTTTTTGCAATATGGTTAAATTGGTAGACTCCGGGTTTGTACATTTTAATTTACTTAGACGTCTTTAGTGCATGGCACTACACTCACTGCAAAAGCACTATGAAGCGCTTCTCCAGGCCTGCCATTACAGCCTGGCTGTGCAGTTTTAAAATTGCAAATTCGACCTCTTATGACAGGCCTAAACCTTCCTTTCAAATATTAATAGCTCTCTCCTAAGTACGCCTTATTGCCATTAGGCAGGGTGCATGGTATGTATAAATAGGACGTGTAAAAGTTTAATGTTAAACGTTCTTGCTAATAGAGATTTCTAGGCACAGACTCCTCACCTTTAGAATATTTACCAGATGTCTGTCTGGATCTTAAAATTTTTCAGTAGTGCTTCTGCACACCGGAAAGTGGTGCTCTGCAGCTCCACAGTGACATGCGGGCCTATATAGGCGCGCCCCTACTTCATGAGGTCAGTTAATTTCTACACCACCAGACATGCATCAGGAGCTTCCTCTCGTTCCTCCGAGACTCTTACTGTGATATTTTACACAAAATTTCCTCCCGTGTGCAAGGGAAGTCACCCCCTAAAACGAGAGCTCTCAAGCCCTGTAGAGACTGTTTCAAAGAAATGTTTGTGACAGAATTCCCATCAGGTGTGCCTGTGGTATCTGGGGTGAAGCCATGACTCAAAGGCCTGTGGCGACTGCTCATCAATGAATCTGAAGCCCAACCAGGAATGTGTAGTAAACTTTGTCACCAAGCATAAGAAGACTCCACACCAAGACTTGGAACTCTGTGTCTAAGGCTGCTCTCGATCCTGTTCCTGCTCCCAGAGTCAACAGAGCACCTCGTAAGGTCGGTCTTCGTCGCACTCAAAGTCCTCAGGTAAGCTTAAGAAACACAAGATATCAAAAAAGTGATTCTGCCCCCTCACGCCACTTGCTTTGGCCTAAGCAAGCGCAGGTGCGGCATCACCCTTCATCCCACTACCGAAGTCGACCAACTTTGGAGCAAATCCTGCAGCTGGTTTCGGCACAACCGGAGTTTTAAGCCTTCAGCTACACAGCATCAGATCAAAGAGTTCTGCACAGCGATCCTCCGGCTCTTTGGGTTCCTGGTGCATCCCTCTGGTGTGTCTTTGGGCCCCAAGGTGCAGAGAGGTCTCCACCTGGGATACCACAAGCGGGTTTGCCCTCAATACCAGCAGGACTCACCGCACTTGTTTTGCCTCGGACTCCACTGCGGTATCACAACCCATGCCAGCCCTGGGCATCTCAATGCCGATACTAATTTCACCACCTGAAGAAGCAGCCTCGATTATGCTCTCCGACCATGACCAACATCGCTCAAGAATCCGGTTGAGGCGCCACTTCCCCCACTTGAAGTACCACAGGCTTGAAGACACTCTTTGTATTCCATTTTTGGACTGATTCTGATAATGACTGTGACCTGGATGATGAGTTCACTCAGCATGAGCAAGGTGGCAACTAGTATCAGGACTTACAGGAGGCTATAGGCCTCAATACCTCCCCAGTGACAGGTCTTTTTCCTCCCCCTGGACTAGCCACAGAGCAATCCACTTTCTACCGTGGTCCAGTCAATAGAGTACATGAGACATCCAATGAGTGCAGTGCTCTTTCTGCAATAGAATCTGGTTGAGGAAAAAAATTGGCCAAGGTGGAATGGTGATAAGACCTTAGGGAGAAAGCTAGGATTGGTATCAAGAACAACCTTGTCCAGGTGGATCTGGATGAAGGGCCCTTGTGGTGGAGAGGGTTTGCAGTTTGTTAATGCAGCCAAGCGAAGTAATGCCCGCCAGGCAAGCCACTTTCAAGCAGAGGGGCTGAAGCAGGCATGAATGCATAGGTTCAAATAGTGGTCCCTGGAGCTTGGTGAACACTATATTGCGATTCCACACAGAAGGCACTCTAGGGGGTAAAACTGTTTTGAGATCCTACAAGGCTGTCTTAACTGTAACTTTGAATGGTGGGTAGGGGGGGTAAGTGTTCCCTCTTCTGCATGTACGCTCCAACTGAACAAAGTGTAGGCTAAGAGGTGCACCTAAGGTCTGCTTTCTGCAAGTACAAATGGTGGACAATATCCTGAACAGTAGGCCTCAAGGGACCAACTTTTTGTAATTCCAAAGTAAACAAACCTTTTCCATTTTTCCGTGTAATAAGCCAGCATTGTCGGCCTTCAGGCTAATTTAAGTGTGACATACATTCTTGGAAGGATGAGGTTCCATAATGGTAGGATCTCAGGTGCCAAACTGCAAGTTGAGCTGTCCGGAATCAGAACGAGTCACGGGAGGCCTGGCTTGAGCAGGAACCTCTTGGGAGGGCTGAGAGACATCTCTAGGAGGGTGGAGTACCAGGACTGTCTGGCCAAGGGTAGTGCTACTAGAATGAAGGTTAGTGATGTTGGCCTGCGTTGCCTTACCATGTAGGGAAGCAGCGGGAGGGGTGGAAAAGCATAGGTCAATATCTTAGGCTAATGCATCCATAATGCTTGATCGTTCTCTACTGCACTGGTGTTTTCCCCATATTCCATAAGCCGGGTCTGAATCAAAATTGTTGTTCCACTTGTCTTTAGCATCAGATGTTCCATTCTGAAATCTGCAGGCCCACAAATCTTAATTTTAAAAAATGTTTGCTTACAGGAGCTCTGTTTAATAATTCAATGTTCTTCAGCTGTTCTATTGCCGATTTGCCTGCTCTTAATGAATGCAACTTTTCAAACACCAGAGGGCGTCCTTTTCTGAAACGCTTAACCGCATGCGTGCGGGCGGAATTCCGCCCGTACGCTGGGATTTACTCATTCCCATGTTTCATGACGAGCTGGGCTCGTCATGAGCGTGCGAGGAGGCTACCTCATGACGAGCCCAGCTCGTCATGAGCGTCGAAGGGGTTAAAAATACTGGAGTTTTTATTCTTATGATATTCTCAGTCAGCCCGCACATCTCTTGTGGTCTTAACGGTCACGCATCCCTTCTTCAGTCCAACATTTTTGATATCCCATTAGACTATTTTTCTTGCGTAGTCTTAGACCACCTCTGCCATCTGATGCAATTCAGGATCTCAGTTTGATTGTTGAAATGTATTTTGTGGTCCTGATGAAGGGTAAGCCAACTTAAGAATTCGACTGAAACGTGTATCAACATTTTTTAGCTGTTCATTGTGAGTTGCCTTTGAAGGAGGAATCAAGATCACAGCTGATGGCTTTGTAAACTTTTTAGGTTTGTCTTGTACAGCAGGACTTAACTTTTATGATTAACCCTTTCCATGCTGATGACGGAACCACTTCATCAGCTGCGGTTGGGCTGTGCTGATGACGGAGAGGTTCCGTCATGGCCCGGCCACCGCGCCTGCGCAGTGCTGATTTCGCGCCTGCGCGCCGCGTTCTATTGAGCGGGCGGGGCCATGACAGAACCGCTCCGTCATCAGCACAGCCCAACTGCGGCTGATGATGGAGCGGTTCCGTCATCAGCATGCGGCCGCCCCGCCCCCTTAGCGCTGCGGCGGAATAGCCGCCGCAGCGATGTGGTTAATGGACATTTCTGGATGATTTGCTACACTCCTTTATGAGGGCTACATTTCTGCATAGAATCTCTGTAAACAAGATTGCAGAATTAATTGCAGACGTTGATTTTTTACGTGTCAGTTGATATAACTGGGATCTCCTAAAGGAATGTTTTGTTCAACAAATGGTCTAATTAATTAGGGAAACCTTGTTAATGACATGGAGGCCATCTGGTAATGATGTAATTTGAGGATAGATATCAGTTCTTCATGTATATTTAGTGGGTGATCTTTTACCCATATTTCCCCATAGCCTAGTCAGTGTGTACAATTCCATAGTGCATTGCCCATGAACTGTTGGTATGTATGGGTACATGGCGGCTAAGGATTAGTTACTTACCTGTAATCCTAGTTCTCTTCCAGGGGTATACTCATTAAAGTCATAAGCACTGAATTATCTCCGCCCATAAGCGGGAACCCGGAACACATAACAATATACATATATATGTGTAAATATATATCAAAAAGTACATTGTACTAAAATAATTATACACATATACATGTATAACAACCATAATATGCAGCCCAACCTATACACATAGGCTAATAAAGCCAACCTTACACACGTTCTGAAGCATGAAAATATGCTAAATATAAATGCAATAAACAGGCATGAGCCCAAAATGCATTTCATAACCATGAAAAACTTTTATTTTCATCAAAGAACCTGTTGTAAACAGTTATTAGCCTAAAAGGCTGCATATGAAAAATTGTCTGTGTACAGAAAATCAGACTGGCACCCTGCCTTTAAGGCCCCAGAGAATATGCACACTTTGCCTTTAAGGCCTCTAGGAGAACTCTGTTCCCATCATGCACCACAGGTGACAGTTAGGTCAGTTCTTTTGTACGGTACAGTAAACTTTTAGCAGGAATCTGCACTTAAAAACTTCATAATACATATTGAAAAAACTTCAATGCTACTGCTCGCCCGGGGAGGCGGGAGGGTGCTTATGACTTTAATGAGTATACCCCTGGAAGAGAACTAGGATTACAGGTAAGTAACTAATCCTTCTCTTCCAGGGGATACTCATTAATAGTCATAAGCACTGAATAGAGTAGCAAGCTCATACCCACTAGAAGCGGGCGAACAGACAAATGCATAGATGCACTATTAACAATACAGTGTTTAACTAGAAACAGCAAACAAATTTCTGAGTGATGCTTGTCCCACTTGTGCATCAGCCTGCGCATCAGAATCCAAGCAGTAATGGCGTGTAAACGTATGCACTGAACGCCAAGTAGCTGCTTTACATATCTCTGACATAGCCATGTTCCTAAGGAGAGCCGTGGTAGCAGCTTTCCCTCTCGTAGAATGAGCCCTAGGTCTACCTGATAAAGACTTGTGGGCTAGTTGATAAGCCAGTAAGATACATGACACTATCCATCTAGAAATGGATCTCTTGGATGCTGCCAAACCAGTATTCGTAGGACCATAGTTCACAAACAAACGATCCGTGTGTCTCAAAGACTTCGTTTTATCTAAGTAAAATTTCAAAACCCTCTTTAGATCCAATGAATGCAAAGTCTGCTCAGCCGGACTCGAAGGGTTTGGAAAGAAAGTAGGCAATGTTATGGATTGGTTCACATGAAAATCCGACACCACCTTTGGTAGAAAAGCAGGATGAGTCCTAAGCACCACTCTGTTTCCATGAAAAACTGGGTACGGTTCCTTGCAACACAGAGCCTGAATCTCGCTCACTCTACGAGCAGAAGTGATGGCTACCAGGAATGCTACCTTCCAAGATAAGTGTTGCAAAGAAGCTTTATGTATGGGCTCAAATGGTGGACCCATCAACTTAGTCAATACCACATTAAGCTCCCAAGGTGGAGAAGGAGACCTGACTGGAGGAAAAACCTTCCTTAACCCTTCTAGAAAATCCATAACCACAGGCATCCGAAAAAACGATATCTGTGTAGGCGATTTTCTATAAGCAGTTATTGCAGCAAGATGGACCTTGATAGAGCTAAACTGCAAACCAGACTCAGCAAGGTAAAGAAGATAAGGCAAGATCACCTGTTCTTGACCATGAATAGGATCAAGACCTTTACTCTGACACCAGAGGTAAAAGCGTTTCCACTTAAATCCGTAGGATTGTCTTGTAGAAGGCCGCTTTGCCTCCTTAAGAATGTTCATACACTCCGGATTCAGCTGTAAATGTCCGTACTGGATGACTTCAGGAGCCATGCTGCCAAGCGCAGGGAGGGCAGATTCGGGTGAAACACTCGCCCCTGCTGCTTGGACAGAAGATCCGGGCGACAAGGCAATCTCCTGTGTGGCCTGATGGACAACTGGAGGAGATCTGGGAACCACCACTGGCGTGGCCACTCCGGGCAAATCAGTATCATTCTGGAGTTGGTCTTGTACATCCGGTTGATCACTGCTGGTATCAACGGTGTCGGTGGAAAGGCGTACAGCAAATTTTGACACCAGTCTATCAAAAGGGCATTCCCTTGAGACCCTTTCTGGGAAAACCTGGACGCGAAGACGGGGCATTTTGTGTTTGCCACGTCTGCGAACAGATCGATGTCTGGTGTTCCCCAAGCCTGGAAAATGCTGTGCGCGACGTCTCCGTTGAGAACCCAGTAGTGCGCTTCGACGAAGTCTCAGCTGAGGCCGTCCGCCTCTGAGTTGAGACTTCCTGGTAGGTGAACTGCTGTTATGGACAGGTCTCTTGCAAGTAACCAATGCCAGATGGTCTGGGCTTCTATGGACAGAGTCCTGGATCTGGTACCCCCCTGCTTGTTTAGATAATACATTGTTGTGGTATTGTCTGTTTGTACCAGAAGGGACCGAGCCTGTAGAGATGGAGCCAGAGACTTGAGAGCAAGATGGACCGCTCTGAGTTCGAGTAGATTGATGTGATATCCTTTCTCGAAGTCTGACCATAGCCCTTGTACCTGAAGAGGGCCCATATGTGCCCCCCAACCAAGGAGAGAGGCATCTGTGATGAGAGTCTGCGTTGGTGGGTCCTGATGAAAAGGAACTCCCTTCATCAAGTGTGCCTTCTTCATCCACCACCGAATGGAATCTCTTGCCGACTGTTGGAGATGAATTCGATCCTCCCAGCGTCCCGTACTCTGTTTCCACTGATCTTCCAGACACTGCTGCAGAGGACGCATCTGCAAACGTGCGTTTGGCACGATGAATATGCATGATGCCATGGACCCCAGGAGAGAGGATACTTGCCGAACTGTCGGACGAGCATACTGGAGGAGAAGCACGCACTTCGCCTTGATAGATGACCATCTCTCCTCCGAAGGACACACGTTTTCGTTTTCTGTGTCCAGCTGCGCACCCAGGTAGTGGATTTTCTGGGTGGGATTCATTATGGACTTCTTGTAGTTGACTTGCAGACCCAACTTGCACATGAGTTGGAGGCATATCGATAGATGTTCTTCTAGTAGCGATGGGGATGAACTCTTCAGAAGCCAGTCGTCTAAGTACGGATATATGAAAATCCGTCTCTTTCGAAGTCAAGCTGCCACTACCGCCATACATTTTGAAAATGTTCTGGGAGCTGATCTCAGGCCAAAAGGGAGTACTGAGTACTGGTAATGATGAACCCCTACTTGGAACCTGAGGAACTTGCGATGCTTTCTGGATACCGGAATATGAAAGTACGCATCTTTCAGATCGATGGAGCACATCCAATCCCCTTGGTGTAATTGAGGGAAAATCTGATGAAGAGCCAGCATTCGAAATTTCTCCTTCCGAATGAATTTGTTCAATACTCTCAGGTCCAGAATGGGTCTGAACTCTGTAGCTGGACCTTTTTCCTGTACGAGAAAAAAATCGAGAGTACAGGCCTTGACCTCTCTGTTGAGATGGTACTGGTTCTATGGCGTTCTTCTTCAGACGAACGTTCGCTTCCTGCTGCAAGCGCCCTATATTCCACTGAACCATCCTTAAGGGGCGAATGACAGGAGGGGGCTTCTTGAATCTCAAAAGGTACCCGCTCTGAACAATACTCAGCACCCATCTGTCCTTTGTGATTTGCTTCCACTCGTCCAGATACCACACAATACTTCCTCCAACCAGAGTGGCACACGGTTGTGGAGGAAGCATCCGTTCATTGTTTTTGAGGCTGCTTGGTAGCAGAGGATTGCTGCCTGTTTCCATTGCCTCTGCCTCGCCCAGGTCGTCGCTGTTGAAATTGCGACCTCTGCTGATTCTGGCCTTGATTTTGCGAGGACCAATTCGACTGTTGGCCCCTCTGCTGAAAAGATCTTTTGTCAAAGGGACGAAAATTACCCCGACGACGAAATTCTTTTTTCTTTTCAAGACCGACAGCTTTCAGGGTGTCCAACTCCACTTTCATTTTAGACATTTCGTCGTCAGCGTGAGAGCCAAAAAGAGTCGAACCATTGAAAGGTAAATTCACCATCTTTCTCTGCGCCTCTGGCTTAAGTCCCGTAAGGCGAAGCCAAGCCGTACGTCTAGCACAAACACCATGTGCATAACCATGAGCTGACAGATCCGCCGCATCAGCAGCCGCACTAATACTCTGGTTCGCCACCAATCCTCCTTCTTCTACTATTTCCAGGAAGTCTTTCTGATCCTCCTTAGGGAGTTTATCTGCAAAACGAGTCACTGAGTCCCAAAGCAGACGATCATAGCGACCCAATAAGGCTGACGCACTGGCCACTCTCATGACCGAACCTGAGGTGTTGCACATTCTTCTCCCCAAGGAATCCATACTCTTACTATCCTTTTCAGGTGGAGCAGAAGAGGTAGATGCCGCAGAATGTGCTTTTCTGACTGCCGCCACAATAAGTGAATCCGGAGGAGGGTCAGAACGCAGAAATAAAGGGTCCTCTGCTGGAGCCCTGTACTTCTTAGCAATCCTAGAAGGACCAGAACCCACCGTGGCCGGAGTTAAGAAAGTTCTCATTGCTGGTTCTATTAATCCGGGCACTAACGGTAGAAGAGGTCTACCAGTCGTCTTGTGATGTAGGGTTTCAAAGATGACGGACGTTGATATTTGAGGTACTGCCATCTTGATCTTGAACTTATTCGCCCCACGACACAACACATCATTAAATGTGCCCAAATCATCCACTGGAGACACTCTGGAAGGGGGAGTGGATGAGGTTGTGGGAGAATAGTCTCTATAGGAAGATCTTAAAGAAGACTTCGAAGACGTAGAAGATGAGGAAGGAGACCTACTCCGCCTCGGAGGAGTTGCCGATCGCTGCCTCATTCGCTCCCGTGAACGTGATTTCTCTCTCACTAAGGACCTAGAGCGTGATCTTCTATGCAGCTCCGTCTGAGGGACCGGAGCCCTCATCCCCATCAGTCCTGCATCTGGACGCATTTTCCAATGTCTCAGGCTTTCCAGCCACCTCGGTGACAAGTTAATAGGCCGCCCTACACGCTCAGGTGAAGCCTCAGGTGACACCTGCACAATATTCAGTCCAGTTGAAGACTTGGAGGCTCTGGAAACTACACTGTGCTCAGAAAACAATGAGCCAGATGGAGTCCGTTGTCTGGGCACCAATTGTCTATCATCCGACACCTGTCCTGAGGTTGAGCCCGAATGAGCCACCACAGACGAGTCCTGGTGCACTACTTCTTGTCCCACCGCAGACCTGTCGTCTTGCTGGCCACGCGGAGAAGACAGATGTTCTGGACTGATGTCTGACCTCGACAAAGACCTAATTGAGGTCCGAGAGGCCGGTCTGGATAGTCTCGACGCCGACCCATGTTCGGGTGGGGGAGACCTAGACACTCCATGCTTCGAGCCCGAAGCAGACTTAGACATCGACCTATGTCGCGATGGAGACCTTGATCTTCTCTTTTTAGGTCTTGACGTCGACTCCTTCGACGTCGTCCTTTCTCTCGACGTCGACCTCTTCTTCTTCGACGTCGATGTCGACACTTTCCTCGACGTCGACACCATCCTTCGACGTCGACACACCATCCTTCGACGTCGACACACCATCCTTCGACGTCGACACCTTCGTCGTCGGACGCCTCTCTTCTCTCGACGTCGACTTCTCACGAGCCTTCGACGTCGAACATGGCACCCCCGACGTCGTCTTTACAGCAATCGACACCAGATGTCTCGACGTCGAAAAAGATTTCAACGGCGACCTCGACGCTGAACCTTGCCTCGCCGGCGAAGTCCTCGACGTCGACGGAGCCCTCTTCGACGTCGACACTGTCTTTTTTGACGGCGACGCTCCCTGGAGTCGAGTTTTCTTAGATCTACCTTCTGGAGACGCTGATCTTCGACGTTTAGGATGAGAAGAAGGCTTGGAAGAGGAGAATAAGCCCTTGGAACTCTTCTCACCACGGTTTTCTCTCTCCAGGAGGCCCAGCAACCTCATTTTCTCCCTTTCTCTTAAAGTTCTACTAGAAAGGTTGAGGCAGTGATAACAATCCTCCACCTTATGAGAAGCTGGAAGACACACCACACAAACAGAGTGTGGATCCGTTTTGGACATCTTCTTCCCACAGGAAGGACATTTGTAAAATAAAGGTGGCATTCTGACTAAAAAATACCAACAGTTAGTCAGAACAAGATAGAAAACACCACCAAAATATTCTTTTGTCAAAAAAAGGTAAGAAAAAACCAACTTCTGACAGAAAATACTACAAATGAGCAGAGCTCAAGTTCCAGGTTCCTCACAGAACAAGCCGGAAAAAAGAACTGACCTAACTGTCACCTGTGGTGCATGATGGGAACAGAGTTCTCCTAGAGGCCTTAAAGGCAAAGTGTGCAGATTCTCTGGGGCCTTAAAGGCAGGGTGCCAGTCTGATTTTCTGTACACAGACAATTTTTCATATGCAGCCTTTTAGGCTAATAACTGTTTACAACAGGTTCTTTGATGAAAATAAAAGTTTTTCATGGTTATGAAATGCATTTTGGGCTCATGCCTGTTTATTGCATTTATATTTAGCATATTTTCATGCTTTCGAACGTGTGTAAGGTTGGCTTTATTAGCCTATGTGTATAGGTTAGGCTGCATATTATGGTTGTTATACATGTATATGTGTATAATTATTTTAGTACAATGTACTTTTTGATATATATTTACACATATATATGTATATTGTTATGTGTTCCGGGTTCCCGCTCATGGGCGGAGATAATTCAGTGCTTATGACTATTAATGAGTATCCCCTGGAAGAGAAGCTTGGTTATTTGCTTTTTTCTGGGGTGGCAAATAGGTCTAGCTGTGGGGTGCCTCGATGCTAGAATATGTTATACTAGATAGAAAGAATATACTAAGCATGAGCAGCAATAGCCACACGTGGTATGAACACAGTAGTAACTATAACAAAAAAAACATTGACAGTGGAACCGTACAAGGAACTAGCACCTAACCTGCTATCCCCTATCTGCTGTGCTAAGTCGGAAATACCCGAATGGTGTGCACACAGTTAATGCGGTCACGGTGCAGTCCACTACTCAATTTATTGTGGATAAAACGTTAATAAACCAGAACCGGAGCCCAAATATGTCCAAGTACAGAGCCGAATAAATCTGTACCTGGACATATTTGGGCTCCGGTTCTGCTTTATTAACGTTTCATTCACAATAAATTGAGTGGATACAGAGCGTTCGATTTCTAATTGCTGGTCACACTGATCCATCGCAGTTCTCTAACGAATAGTTAGGAGTGCGTTGCACACGCCCTGAGGAAGTCTATCTCTTTGGACGAAACACGTTGGCTGTTCGACTCAACTTGATGTGCTAGAAGTGAATCAAATAAAGGATGATTTGAAGAAATAATCTTGGACACAGATCTCATAAATTATATATTCATAAAGTGGTGCACCATTTGTTTTGTTAGACAGTAGTAACTACGAAGAGCAGAGAAACAAAGATGACCTGTTGTCAGCAGCTCTAAAGTGGAGCATTTGAAAAGCTTGGAGTGTGGTAGTTTGACCTATGCGTCTCTCCATCTCAGTGGCTAGAGTTGGAGTTATTCTCTTGATGATCTATGCTAAATATAGTCAATAGTTGTTTTGAAAGAAGCTGGCTTTTTATGCAGTGTACCGAAAAGAGGTCCACTGTGTAGAAAGTCCAAACAACCCATATTGGCTTACCGAGCTTAAATTAATAATCCTAAATGCTCTTTGTGGTAGTGTGGGCGGGCAGTATAGGGACATCAAAGGGTAGTACAGGTTAGTGTAAGCATTTGTTTTACACACAGTAAATAAATGAGACATTCAAGATAAAACTCGAGACCAATTTAGAAACATTTTTATAGAATTTTAGACACCAAAATTATTGGTATCAGGTAATTACTTTTGATGTTGCCAAATTTTACAGCAGAAAATAACCACTGTCAGATTTGAGGCATGAGCCTTTAAAGCAGTAATATTATCCATAGACACACTTGCAGGCGCCTTACAGCACTGTTCTTCTGGACTTAAGGTAAGTAGGGGCCAAGGTCCAAGAAAGCACCAAGAGTTCAAATTTACTGGAACTGGCGTGTCCGGGTGCAGAAGTGAATTACGCGGCAGTAGCCTAGAACGCTACCTGATAAAGTCAATGGGAAAAGTATCTATAAGAAAATAGCTGCGACTGGGGTGAGGTTACCAGTCCGCCAGAACCCTAGGAAAGGGCTCGGCTCTTGATGGCCTCAGGATCACGGACACTGTAGGTTTATCTGAGCCCAGACTGGGGAGTTCGGTGCAGAGGAGTTTTGTCTGACAGGTCGGTGAGTTAGAGGCTCTCACAGTTCTCAGTGGTCCTGCAGAAGATGGAAAAGAAAACACAGCAGGACCACTCTTGGTGTGGAGCTGGCCTCTCAGAGTTCCCCGATGTGCAGGTAAGTTTTGGCAGCAGTGGTTTTCTGACTGAACTTAAACAAGCCTTGGTGCTTGCTGCTGGCTCTGGTACCTCGGGTATTGGTGAGGGGTAGTTTGGGGAGGTTGTCCTGCTTCCGGACGAGTCAGAGTAGTTGTAATTGGCAGAGAGCAGTAGTCAGGCATGATGCTGTTCCACAATTCTCACGTCTGCGGCTCTTCTTTGTCCTTCTTTCAGGCAGACACATCTCAGTTCCTGGGTGTCCGGGGGACACCTAAATGTTAAAGTTAGGGGTGTGAAGAGTAGTAGCCAATGGGCTACTTACCCTTGGGGTCACTACACCCCCTATATGACCACTTCCTGATGTGAATGGGCACAACAAGATGGTGGAATCCTTATTTCGTGGAGCACATCAGGTATCCCACCTCAGGGGTGTGACTAGCCTGGTGGTGGTATTGCATAGCTAATTTCCCACCTGTGATGGTACGAAATGGGCCTCAGGGCAGGGTGTGGCATCTCTCTGATCTGAGGGAAGCAAGGCTCGCATATCAAATGCAGCAGGGGCTTTGAAGACCCTGGCATGGATATTCTAAATCACTAGCCATCCCACTGAAGGAGGTGTTTCTGGCCTTGAAGAGCTTGGGGTCTCACCTGCAAGGTGTTCAGAAACCGGTCTGTTGTCACAGGCTGGATGATACCAGTCAGCCAGCATGTCAATATACATCTAGTATAGGTAACCGTACAGATTTATTAAGACAAGGTGTTGGATACCAAACACCATAGGTTTCAGCAAAGTCATGTAGTTGCTGAACACGTAATGACCAGTGCCCAATACATATACTTAAGATAGCTTCCCTGGTCACTTGTACCATCTAGTAATTAAAGTAGACATCACATGCGCTTAGCTGCTCATGCACATATGCCCTCACATGTAATATAATGCACCCTGCCACAGGACTAAAGTGCCGGCTGTAGGTTTGACTTACATATATTACCTGCAGTAACTTGGCATGGCACGCAGTGAGTGTGCCATGTGTATTCACTCATGCTCTACACCATGACACAGAGTCTGTATTCAATTTGTATGGGGGGGATCCATTTGGGTGGCATAATACATGCTGCAGCCCGGAGGGACCGTCTTTAGTACGCAGGCCTTAGGTACCAGGGGTACCACTTACTAGTGACTTACAGGGGGTGCTATAGTGTGTACCAACTGTGCTACAATTAGTCCACTTTACCTTGCTTTTAGGGAAAGAGCACTTGGCTTGGGGCCTGCGTTAGCAGGCACTTTGTCATGGTCATCCCCATTTTTTGCCACTGGTACTGATGTTTTTTGACTGATGTGCACAAAGACAGGCACTTTCCTACATTTTCAACGTTATCTGTAAAAAACGGTTCTCTAACATTAGGTATTTCATATATTTACATGCTTGAATATTCACACTTGTCACCTCAAGAAAGGAAATCTTGTGTTTTGCTCGTGACACAAGAGACAAGCATGCCCTCTCATTGCACAGCCAAGATTTCAACTGCCTGGCCTGCGTAGCTGCTGACCTACCAAAGTGAAACTGCCATAAAACACCTGCACTTATCCTCTCGGCAACAAAGTACCAGAGGATCTTTACTCTTGCATTCATACACAATATGGAGGAGAATACTGGTAAGCATGGTGATATGCCAATAACTGACCTGCACACGACACACACTATGCACAGCCTACAGCTCTCTACCACTCACAGGCAACAATGTTGATTAAACAAAATACGCAATGTAGGCTATGAACACACTGCAATTAGTGTTGACTAGTATGGTGTTACTCGTAACAGGTGATGCAGCATCCGATGGTGTCAGTTCACTACCACAATAATTTACTGAGAGATCCTAAAAGGGCGAGGCACTAAGGCATCAAACAAAAATCACGTTTGTAATTAGACAGTCAGTTTTCCAGCATTGATTTTATTCTGCTTCATTTTCTTCAGACAAAACAAAAAGTACACATTTTGCGCCCTTTCCATATTTTAGTGGATTATTTGTCTTCAAAATCCCTAGAAATAATTCTGGCAAAAAAACAAAAAAATAATAATAAAGACACACACACCTCAGTAGTATTATGTTCTAATACGATTTTGTTAGGAGCTGAGGAAAAGTGTACTACACTTTGCCACACTGAACACTTGCTGCCCTAAACTCCATGCTTCTGGTGTCATGGGATCGCAAAGATTAAAGCAAATGGGATTTGTGCTCTCAGACCACGCATCAACAGATCATGCATGGCATCTAGGGTTGCAACAGTTTTTAGTATTGGTTCTTCAAGAGGTACAGCTGGATATTTTCTACTGCATTGCAGTTTTTAAAACTCTGAGACGATTTAAAAGTGCAGGACAGATAAAAATGCTCTGGGAACAAGTTTTAAAGCTATCCTCACGTTCCTGGCAGCCATCAGAAACAGTGTTTCAGTGCGACCCAAACCTGCCTTGCACCTGGTCATTCGCCGGGAATATTGACACCCCACACTGGACCACATAATGCACCTGGAAACTGCTTGGTCAAAAAGGCATAACCAAAAATATAAATAACCATCAACTGAGCAAGAAATTGGACTAGAATTAACATTCCAGGGAAACCACCACTGAGTAGTGTGGTTCACCAGACTTGCCCACAAAAAAGGCAAGACGCCTCTCCACACCATAGGCAGCAATTATATATGGAGGACAAAATTCTATTGAACATTCAAGCACTTTTAAGCTAGAATAGTCTAAAACATATTTCACAGGCTCAGATGTTACGTGCTGCATAAATTAATCTGCAAATGTTGAAACTGTAAACAGAGACAACGTGTGTAGTGAACTTTGAAAATAGTGAAGTGAAGGAAATAGAGAGCCCTGGATTCTAGCTTAGTTGTCAGATTCCAAAAACACTTGTGACATGATAATGAGGGATGTGAGGATTAAGAGGGAACGGGAACTGCAGCTTGTAGCGAGTAGCGCAAAGCATGCAGACCCCAGATCTTTGGCCCACAGAGCAGGAACTCAAAGTCTTTGGCGGCAGTACTGGGAGCTGCATTCTGTGTTGAGCACCACCACGATGTTCCTCAGCCTATTAGGGAGGGGATGAATAGAGTGCGGACATACAATGGCATCACAATATGTCATGTCAGACTATCAACTGTGAGGAAGGGTAACTAGGTTTCCCCAAAGGGATGCAGATATATCATAGGCAGTTTACCTACAAACCTTGATCAGCCCAGGTCAGTTTCACCAGTACCCCTCAAAAACCCGTAACTATTGTGTTCAGTCGCTCAATGATGCTTTAAGTCCAAAAACAGCCTTATCGCTATCGGCCCACGTTTCACCAGTATCTCTCCTTGTACATCATGCAGCGGTTCAAACCATAATGCACATTCAAAATCAGGTAACTTGCTGTGCTCTATTCACCTATAGAGAGGCCTACCTGAGCCTATGTTGGGAAAAGTGCAACTATTCATCTTTCATCACCAGCTTTCTC
Source organism: Lissotriton helveticus (assembly GCF_964261635.1). Taxonomy (NCBI): domain Eukaryota; kingdom Metazoa; phylum Chordata; class Amphibia; order Caudata; family Salamandridae; genus Lissotriton; species Lissotriton helveticus. The sequence goes on from NC_136065.1 coordinate 1,937,692,480, forward strand.
TCTTGAATTAGCTATTTCACGCAAATAACTAAGAAAAACAGCAATTTCTCGACCTTTCCCTCCACATGTTCGAATTTTTCCAATGAGCATGGTTTACCAGTCTGTTTCCAACAGCACAGCTGTTTTTTGATCACCCATCAGCAGGCTCCCAACACCAACAATTTGTCCACTGCAAGGACAAGATGCTATAATTAAGAAGGCATCGGAGCTTGGTCCATTTCCCACATCCACCTCGATGAGGGAAAGCCATTTGGTAAGGCCAGAAGAATGGCGTGCGACCTTCACTTGTGGTCATTTCCCTGTACACTGACCTGTCAGCAGTCATGCCTGAGAAGATAAGGGATAAGGAGGATTAAAGATTCCTCTAATGGGCAGCCCATCTCCATAGTAACAAATTATAGATCCCCATCAATCCATCACTTTCTCCTGTCTTTTTGTTTTCTTTCCTGTCGCCTGGCTTGCTGGTCTGCCACAGTACGTGGCATCAGCACCACACTTCCATCATTGGCATACTGCAGAGCATATTGATGAGGAGAGTATGGCTGGCCATTTTCATTGCGTAGGTGATCAAACACTTCTTGGTAAAGACTCTGCACCTTCTGCTTCATTTGCCGAATGGATCGGAGGAATTCTACCTTTTCTCGAAGCAATTTCGACTTGTCTCTTCGCAAATCGTCCACATCATGCTCGAGGTTCAAAATTGTATCCAGCTTCCTCTTACGGCAATTTTGAGCAGCCATCTTGTTTTTTCCTCTCCTCCGAATGTCACGAATTAGGCTAAGCTGTGTCTCACTCAGCTGATATTTTGACAACATCTCGTTAAATTCCTCCACTGGAAGATTAATGATCTTCTCATTGGTGAAGGGTATCTTCATGGCCCTGGCTCTCTGCTCATCCCGGCCCATCTGCTTGTCAAGGAAGTCTTCTTGTGTCTCTTTACTGCTCAATCGCATCACAGGTGACATCTGGGATTCATCGCTGTCTACAACTTCAGGTGCCATGTTATATGTGTGGTTGTGGCCAACCTGCTCTAGATATGGCAAGTATTGGAACTGCGAGGGATCCAGGTAGCTCATACGGCAAAACTTACTATACTCTGGTTGGTATCCAACAGCCCCCTCGGATCCCTCGAAGTCAACAACTTCAGATTCTGAGCTGTACCCAACTGCTCCTTCTTCAGAGAATGAAGTAGAGGAAGAGGATGAAGAAGAGGCTGTTGAGGAAGAAGATTCAGAACTACTAGGAGAAGGAGGGCTGTGACTAGAGTCCAAGGAAAGTCCTGAGTCTGAATCAAATTCCTGTTGTAGCTGGGAAGCCTGTAAAGGATTAAAGCCCTCTTCGATGGCAAGGTCCATCATACTGATCTCTGCAAGCATAGCTTCATCAAGAAGCCCCCCTAAAGGATCTGGCAGTTGAGGACTGGAGGTCTCATTGGTGGTACTGTTCAGCTGAGGCTCGAAGAAGGTGCCAGTGAAGTTGGTGGAGCCAAAGGTTGAATTTAGGTGAGTGGAGTTATCAGGAGCCAATTGGAGCAAAACCGAATTAGAGGTTGAGGACGTTCCTTCAACCACAGGACTGAACAGTGAAGAAAGGTCTTGGGTGCAGCTAGGCAACAACGCCTGATGCAAGCTCACATTCTGGTGAATTGGTGTGCTAGGGGCTAAGCTGAAGTTCATGTTAAGCAGATCGCCGCTTGTGCTGTTGTACAGTGAATCCTCCGTTCTGTTATTCACATCCAGTGCCTAGAATTAAATGGGAATAGATTAGTAAATCTGTAATGACTATTAAAATTGATTAGACAATGCTGCAGGTTACACATTTTGAGCCTAATGTATTCTCGAACAAAAGAAAAGGTAAGATACGGTAGGATACTATGCACAGCTTTAAAACCTCAATCCAGCACACAGCATACAAATAGACCAGCTTTCCCACACCTTGTTAAAGACCACTATAAAAAGGCAGAAACCATAAAGACAAATCTAGGACACAAACAACGGTGACCTTATCCAGCTACAATACAAGATGGAAGACCTCAAAGCAAAAGCAAATGCAACTTTGATAGTCTATACCTAGATACACTGGCCAGTCTTCACTTATTTTCCCTATATAAAAAAAGGGAAATTTTAAATGGCTGATAGTCACCATTATTTGTGTAGTAACAAAAAAACTGTGGTCACACCTATAGCCGCTTAACTGCGGCGGTTCAGCAGAGTGGGCGGGACCACGTCAGCCAACGGACGTGCGCAGCACTACGGAGATAGTGCTCACGACGGTCGTTGGCCGACAAATGCAGCGAAGGGGTTAAAGGAAAGATAACTGGAAAGAAAGGCAATGTAACCCTATAGCATATAGCCTAAAAGACGAGCAAAAATTAGCTCTGTGTCTTAAGGGAATAGCATGCCACCAGTAACCGCCAATGCTCTCTCAGTGACAGATTGTGTGCGCATGTGCCCTTGCTAGTGTCTGTGTGTGTGCGCACAAGTGTGTCTGTGCATTTATATTCTGTAAAGAAGGTTGCTCCACTTAGGTATTTATTCTAGAATACGAATCAAGACATCTTGGTAAAGGTATAAGTGCCCATCATAAATGAGCAATGGATACGTTTCTTGGTAATTCAGCAGTAGCCACTTTACTTTGATTAGATTCAATAGAATACAATAAAATACAGGAAAGAATCCCCCATAAAAAGAAATGCTTGGACGTGGCTAAACCTATACATAGGGCAATAAATGAACAAATATGGACACATTTCTAATGGCTACAGTTTTATTGAGGTAAACATTTCTAACACTAAACATCCACAGTATGTAAAGTCCTCTCTGCTGAATAGGAGGGATTCTGGAGAAAGTTTGGAGGGGAAACAGGTTGACAAGAAATCTGAAGCTACATTAGGGAGGAAACTAGAATAAGTTTACACCATTTTATCTTTTTGGAAAACACACATTAGGTTCAGTACAGTATATCGTGTGACTTTCACCAACTCTATAAGGGTGAAGTGACAGCAACCAGTAAGGCTGCCTTCCAAGAGCTAGGGTGCAAAGCAGCTTATGAATAGGTTTGAAGAGAGTAGAGGGAGACATTAGTTTTGAAAGTTCCACATTGCGCTCTCATGGAGGTAAAGGGCTCCTTAATGGGGGAAAGATTTGTGATTAACTTTCTGTAAGAAGTAATGATATCAAAGAAAATTGCAGCGCAGGTCTCACCGAACAAAGATGATCTGGGAGTACGGTCTCTTGGCACCTGGTTGGAGCAATACTTTCTTCCAGATACAGTAGAATGTCTTCCATGTGAAAGAATGTGAAATTCTGACAGATGGACGGCTCACCTTCTTTCAAATAATGTACATAAGTCGATTAACACAGAAAAATCTCCTGTGGGCTCGCAGACCAGATACCGCACCTCTCCCCATTTCTTGTCATCTAGCTCATTTAATAAGCAGCCTGAGACCTGCTGTGGCAGAACAGCGGCGGGGATGGATTCTTTTAGTGAACCCCGGCCATCTGATCACTCACAATCTCAACAGTCCCTGCATAACGGTTCCACTCCCAACTCCTTGATTCCTTCCCATACCCTTACTACCAGTACACATCTATTAGACATACCTTGTGTGAACCTAGGCCGCACATGCGGAGCCACCAGTAACGTCCCTGACTCTAATTCACTTATTTCATGGAATGTCGCGGGGCTAGCTAGTAAGGCCTTCAACAAAGCTTGGCTAGATGTTATTCACATGCACGACATCTTATGTTTCCAAGAATCTTGGTGCTGTGAAGAAGTTCATCTTCTGGGGTATCAAACTTTTCACTCCCCTGCCACACTATCAGCTCAGGGTCACAACAAGGGGGGGCTCTGTGTCTATGTTTCAACAACAGCAAAGGTTAAGATCCACAAATTCGTCTCTAGCACCCACTTCCAATTTTTACACTTAAAGTGGGGTTCGTTAGAGAATATTGTATTGTTGAACTTTTATAATAATATGGCTGATACCGAATTGGAGTCCACCATGTCACATATATCGCGTCTGTTGTCACATACTGTGGATCGCTTTAAGGGGGTAACAATAATGTGGGCAGGGGACTTTAACTGTACTATTTGCCCACAGTCCGATTCTCCTTTGTGTGGCATTGCAGATTTTGGTGAGGAAAACCCAATTCATTTTGTGCACACAAAGAGGGGGATGTTGCTAAATACATTTGTTTTTAAATTTGATCTTTGTTTTGCCAACCAGTCCTGTCCCGCACCCGTGCAGTTTGAGCCAACCTTTTTTGGTAGAAATTGTAATTCAACTATTTATTTCATCCTGATATCTACTGCCAACTCTGGAATCTTGACCTCGTGGGTGGTCGGCAAGGACGTATTTAGTGACCACTACCCCCTTTCAATCAGTGTAAAAACAAAGGAGCGAAATGCTAAAAATCCTACCCTTCTCACGTATCCCTATAGGATCGAACTATCCAAAACTAATGGCTACGTGGTGAAATGGGAGAAGATTGTACCCGGTGTGTTTTTGAAAAAGCTACTATCCGATTCCGTAAACGATGTTAATCTCTGCCTAGAGGAACAGGTGGACCCTTCTTCTGTCATAACTGCTTTTGCCAATATCCAACAGCGGATAAAAAATTTGCTGACCCGGGCAGCAAATAATAACTACTTACCTAGGGAAGGGTGGTTCGATGGGAAGTGCACAAAAGCTCTAAAAGCCCTTAAAAAAGTTTTGGCACTCAAACCTAGGGACCCTCACACAATTCGCAGTGCTAGGCAAGTATACAAACGCGCATTAAAAGAAAGAACTCAGGCCTTAAAAAAGCAAGCATGGGCCACACTAAGAGAAGCATCCGCCCAGAAAATTACCACTAAGTTCTGGAGATTGGTCAAATCTTTGTACCAACCGAATTATAGCGGTAATAAATTAGATCTGGCAATAACAGGTGACAGATGGTACACACACTTTAGGCAATTGTACATGGACATAAAGCCAGCTGACACTATCATTTCGATAGGGCAGGTCCCAACTGCCTCACAAACCATAGATAGTAGGAGGGATACCCATTCCCGAGTTTGTCCTTTCCCGATTGATATAACTTTTACAGTAGGGGAAATGCAGGATGCAATCAGGGACAGTGCATCAGGCAAAGCACCAGGGCCAGACTGTACCCCGGTAGACGTGTACAAAGCTGAACCAGATTACTGGGCCCCCTTGCTCACAAATGTGTTGAATAAGGGCAATCTAAAGGGGTTCATAGAAACCTGGTCGGATGCAATAGTGGTCCCCATTTTTAAAAAGGGCAGGCGTGACGACCCAACCTGCTATAGGCCAATATCCTTATTAGATGGCCTTATGAAATTAGCAGGGAGGATTATTTTAAAGAGACTTCAGGAGTGGGAGGAGGAACACAATGTAGTCTCACATTTTCAATATGGATTCAGGAAGGGTATAGGGACTGCTGAGCAGTGTTTAAATCTGGCCCTTTTATGCGCTAAATATACGCAGGCTAGAGGTGGGTCACTTTTTATAACTTTTGTTGATTTAAGTTCTGCTTTTGACTGCGTGGACCATACTTTGTTATGGTCAACATTGGCCGAGATGGGCATTGATGCACGCTTAATTACCTTTATTAGAGAACTGTATCATAACTGTGGGGCAAGAGTGAGATTTGGCAAGCAGGGCGAATGTACCGACAAATTCGCCCTGTCAAGAGGGGTTAGGCAAGGGTGTATCCTAGCCCCCAGGCTATTCACTTACTACATAAACTCAGTGGGCCAATACCTCTCTCGCTTTCAAAATGATTACCCTACCGTGAAAGGTTCACCGGTGCCAATCCTCTTGTATGCCGATGACGCGGCCATAATGTCCCAGACCCAAGTGGGACTGCAGAGAGCAGTGACTAAATTTGCAGGTTTTATGCAGGATAGAGGGCTGAAAGTAAACATTTCGAAGACTTTCACCATGCCGTGCACCAACAAGCGCAGGAGGGCGCCATGTAACGTGTCCCTGGACAAACAGAATATAGCCATTGTAGATAAGTTCTGCTACCTGGGTATATTGTTTGACAGGAAATGCCGTTGGAAACAGGCGATTGAAGCAAGGAAACTGGCCTTCACTCACACCATAGGCGCCTTATGCACTTTTTCCAATAGAGTGGGTGGAAAACCCATCAAAGAACTGGTACAAATATATCAGGCGAAGTGTGTGTCCACAGCCACTTACGGGGCGGGACTTTGGGGCATCGAGAAGGATCAATCTCTGCAGAGCTGTGAGAACCAATTCATTAGCTACCTTCTAGGTGTACCAAAAACCTCATCTTCATTTATGACGCACATAGAGACTGGAGTTAAGCATTTGAGCGACATAATCAAGACGGCCCCAATTCTTTTATGGCATAAGGTATGGACAACAAGGGAAGCCAGTTTTAATAGGGACCTCCTGGAGGATTGTTTGGCCCTAGATGGGGTTGCAAATTTCCGATGGTTGTCGTACGTAAGATCTGTACTCAGTGAGATAGGCCTCCCAGATTATTATGTAAAACCTAGAACCCTGGAGGGCGTATCTAGATCAGCTCTCAAAAAAACACTGACCTCCCACCTGGAAACTTTGAGATGGAACGTTGAAAAGAACAAACAAACCATCTTAAACTTTCAAGAAATCACCCCTAACGAAGGCATGCAGATGTATCTAAAAGTGGACCCCAGCCCGTACCACAGAATGCTTTTGTCCCGTCTCCGCCTTGGGATTTTCTTTCGTATGGTTTCTGTACCGGAGATGAATAACTGGTCTTCATTGAAAATGACATGTTTGTGTGACAATACCGCATTTCAATCTAATCTGCATTTAATGTTTTTTTGCTCTTTCTATTCCACCCCCAGAAAACTCTATCTAAAACCTCTCTTAAACTGTTGGGGTGTAAGAAATTGTAGGCCTGCCTTCTTAAGATTGTTAAAATTTGAAGACGAGCATGTGATTTTTGCGGTATCTTGTTTTTTAAGATCTGTCATGTTGCTGCGGAAAAACCATGCGGTAAAACATTCTGGCTTGGGTCCCTCTATCTCTATTGTGTTGGACAGCACAAATTCCATTACATATTGTATTGTACTTGAATGAATTTTTTATTACAATTGCTGTTTTTTAACTGCTAATTTTATATGTAAGCATTTATTAATTGCGATGTTTTTAAATGTATGTGTTGTGCTTTTATGATTTGATGAAAATCGAATAAAGCTTTATTAAAAAAAAAAAAAAATGTACATGCAATCTTGGGGAATATTTATTAAATGGCTATATTGCAAGATTACAAGAGCAAGGTTGCCAAACTTAACAACGGACAGTTTAAGTGTAGCATCCAACTCTAAAATTTAACAGCAGATAGTGTGCACGGCAGCCTCTTGTGTGGATATTCCAATAGGGGAAGAAGGTCAGTGATCACCACTGATGTGGCTACTCTTCTACGATTAGGATCATCCAAACTCTAATAAGAACTGATAGAATCCGGGGTGTCACAAGATAATCATGCACCAACATCTTCAACTTGCTTACAAAAAGGCATTCCTTAGAGTGCCTGGTGAGTAGAAATATAGGTGCATAACCAGAGCATGTCCTACATTTGTGAAATTTTGGGGAAAATCCCAGTAGTAAAAAAAGACACCACACAAATGCGTCATTTAGAATACAGTCATGAGTCTCTTGAAATGCTCTCCAGTGAGACAGTCCGCTCCTGCATTTTGGACACTAGGTAGTAGTTGGATTACATTGAAATGCATGTTCTAGATCTTGCTCCTCCTTGACTGTTGAGATTATGCATCACCGAGTTATTCGCATGTACAAGCAGGCACCTTTGATTTTTCAGACAATGCTAATATACTTTCATCTGCAGTCTGGCATTTGGGAGTAGAACCACGCAAATGCTACTGACCCCTGTAATGATGAAATCTGCCGGACTATTGAATGTGGTGTCCTCGTTTTCTTTCTCTTTGTGAGAAACTTCAAACTCCCCTTCAAGTGATACATTCTTGCTACCTGCGTGTTAAGAATTGCTTCTAGGTGATGGGTGATGAATGGAACAGACCCGCAATCACCTTGGAATGCTTCACTCCGACTCCAGAGCTGGGAAACAAAACTTCTACATGGTAGTGATCAGGTTACTGGAAAGTTGATGCTTTTACAAGCCAGTCCCAAGTATTTCACAAATCTTTCTGAGATGCGGAGAAACTACAGCCAAACACTTTGACAATGTTAGTGGAGCCACTTTAGCTGAAAGAAGTAATGCGTATTGACAGAGTACACTGCCCACCAGCAAAGTAAGGACTCTGATGTTTGACAAAAGGCATATGAAAACAAGCATCTTGGAGGGATGTGGCACATATTTAATCTCCATAGAGTTGGAGTACAATTAATGAAAAGCCTAATTTCTGATATTCTTTTCACAGTAGTTTGCTGTACTTCGAAAACGGGATGGTGCACTCGTCTAGGACTCATCTTTCAAACTACTAGGAATATACCTTTCTGGAATGAGGACCAATCTTACAGCCTTCTTACATAAAAAAGTGCTTACCTCCAGGTGAAGTAAGTCTCAATGGTATACGGATATGTGTTTTTTGGAGGAACGCTTGCAGGAGATTAACACAACCTGGGAGTGTAGCCACTTAGAACAATATTCAGCACCCATCTATCTTAATAGAATTGTATAATATTTCTGCAGTTTAATATAGCACAAATATGGCTCAAAGTTATTGGAACCCTTAGAGCACTAGTTACATTCCTGAAAGTTAAATTTCTTAAGGCACAGGGAGATTAACTGTCCAAAATCACAGGATGCGGAGGCAACGCAGAGACTCAAACCTAGTTCCTTTGTTCCAAAGTCAGCTCTTGTGGCCAGAATGCCACATCTTCCCTTCCAGGTGACAGCTGATGTTCTCCATACTGGCTGACAAACAGAAGCGTGAGAAGTAGCAGTCACTAACTGGCAGGTTTTCCGGCAGCAGCTGATGTTTGGTTCCTTCCTCCCCTTTTGCGGATGTACCAAGACTGGTCAGCTTGCTTCTGATGTTGCTGGTACTTTTGGAACTACTGAGACCACAGCACAACTTCAACACTCTGTTGTGTGCAAAGCTGTTCATGGGTTGTACGTGTGTGTCCTGTACTCTTTAGTCACCCCTACCTGCTCCTTAAGAGTCTCCAGCTCTGCTTTAAAGTGGAGCTAGATTGAGCTATGCAAGGCTAGCCTATTAGAGTACCCAAGAGAAGCCAGGTCGGTTGAATCTGCATTAGTACAGTTCTCATAACTGGGCACAACCCTCCCTCCTTGCAGAACCTCTTTAAACGTCTGTCTTCAAGTGGAACCATCTCTTGAATTCACTAAAGAGTAACCCAGAGCAAGGCTGTGGTGCTCATTTTATTCATCGCAGTTGCGTCACAAAACTTTCTACAAACTGCATCCGTTCTTAATGGAGAGATAGCTCGGTTTGTCCTTGCTTGCAGCTGAAATAACTGAATCTGAAGGAGAAATGCCTAAAGGAGCAAACTCTTGTCCTGGTGGGCTGCATTTTGTCAGACATTTGCACAGGAGCAGAATTTGCCATAGCCGGGTTTGAAAAATAAAAAAAAACTCTACATCGGAGTCTAAAAGCCCCAGGGAGTCTTGCCAAGGAATGATTGAGAGCTTAAAAAAATAACGTTTTAGGTACCTTCCATGACCAAAACTTTATTAACAACTTTATCAATCAGTGGGATTCTCGCTGGAGAAAACTCAGATAACAGGGAGATTTGGCAAAGTGAAAAAAGCAAAGAAAGACAAGAGGCATATGAACGGTGTGGGGATCTTAACATACACAACAAGCACTGGCGTTGCCAATAGGTCTCGCAGTAGGAAAGTTGGAGCTATTACAATTGCAAATAACAATGCCTTTCATTTTTGTTTTCATTTTAAAAACCACTTGGCTGCTTGTTTCCTGCCGACCCTGCACTCCAGAGGATACTTTGGACACTCTACCTCTACGCCTCGCGGAACCCGCTGCGCGGGTCCCGCATCGCAGGGGGGCGCTCCTGTCACTTTTGGAAAGCTGGTTGCTGGGGTCTAACAGGGGCTGAGGGCTGCGAGCGAAAGGGCTGGACTCCATATCCCAGGAGTCCCAGGAAGCCGCGCCCGCTCCACCTGGGCTGCTCTCCCTCACCGCCCCGCCCCCAACGGACTGGGGATTAAATACCGGATTGCCCTGCATCTCGGGGGACCACTTGGCTGCTTGTTTCCTGCCGACCCTGCACTCCAGAGGATACTTTGGACACTCTACCTCTACGCCTCGCGGAACCCGCTGCGCGGGTCCCGCATCGCAGGGGGGCGCTCTTGTCACTTTTGGAAAGCTGGTTGCTGGGGTTTAACAGGGGCTGAGGGCTGCGAGCAAAAGGGCTGGACTCCATATCCCAGGAGTCCCAGGAAGCCGCGCCCGCTCCACCTGGGCTGCTCTCCCTCACCGCCCCGCCCCCAACGGACTGGGGACTAAATCACAGTTATAACATAACGTGTGCATACCGCTGCGCGGGAGCGCGCCGGGACAAGGGCGGGACAAGGGCGGGACAAGGGCGGGACAAGGGCGGGACCGAAGGAGGCCGGGCTGGGCCACATCCCCAACATTTTACTTGCACATCCCATTCTGACCAAGGTGATGCCCTCGCCGGCACCATGTGAAACTCCATCAAGGGAGGGGGGCAGCAACACAGGGACGCTGGACAATTATTTTAAATCTGCCAAAGGAGATGGGGCCAAAGAAAACTCCCTAGAGAGACGTAGGGCGGAGCGACGGCGTTCCATTGAATCCATGAAGAGTAGATCCTTGACAGAAATCACCCCGTATCCTATCTCTCAGGAGGAAGGTACGCCCCCCAATAGCTTAAATCCCCCGCCCCTTGAGGATTTCCCCCTTTTACTCCGGGAAATTCCAAGCACCCCCGGATGGAGCCTACAAAGATTACAGATACAACTCCTCCCACGACAGGCAATACCCCAGTGAATCTGGTCATTCAAACTCCCGTTTTGAATATAAACAAGAAGAGTAAGCCAAAACCAAGTGTTGTGGTAGAGTTGCATAGGCCTCCACCTAGCAAACGCTGTAGGAAGTCAATGGGGGGGCGGGGGAAAACTAAACTTTCTCATTTAGATTTTGGGAAAAAACATACTAACGTACTCCAATTTGGGAAGGATAATGAGACCGCGCCTACTGTTGTCCCCTCTAAGGTCCCAAGTCCTAACATAGCTAGTATTAACAGTGATCCAGTGGCCAACACATCCAATATAAATCCCCCGTCCATATCAATGGGGAGTATAGAATTCCTATTCCGTTCCCTTCTCCAGCCCATCAGTGATAGCCTGAAAAAAGTAGAGATTAGGCTTACTCTACTAGAGACATCTCTTACTACCTTGAACACCTTAGTTAGTAAGCAATCCAAAAATGTGGGACCTTATCCCCCTGTTGGAAACACTCCTAAACCAGGAGCCTCACAGGGTGCCAACAAACTCCCCCCTCCGAGCGCATCTATTGCCCCCCCCTTGCAGCCACTAATGGCTATTCCAGTCGAGGCACCGCGCAATATTCTAGCCAGTAGGCCCTCACAACCAACAGTCGCTGCCCCTCCAAGCTCCCAGATAGGGACCAATGATGGCCACCAAGAAGCTGGCAGCGCCCTTGCACCTTCCCCTGGTCGGCCAGTCCCAAGACCACAGAGACCAGATCTTCCGCCAGAAGCTAATAGTTTAACGGTGGTACTAGCAGGCACCCCCCACCTAAGAACAGGAGAATATGAAGACTACCAATCCCTAAAAAAAAAGGTGATTAAATGGCTGAATTGGAACCGACCCCTACCATCACATTTTAACAATGAGATCATTATGGTTAGAAGGGTCCCTTGGCTAGGGAGGACCAGAAAAACAATAATTGGGGACTGTATTTTGGTAACTTTTAAAGATCCGGGCACTGTCTTGCATATTTGTGAAGGTGTTAATCGTTCACTGGATTCTACCATTCAGACCCTTCCAGTATCCTTTTTCTTCCCTCCAATTCGCATGCACAATGCTCCATTGCATGATGAATGGATAAGGGTGGAACATAGGCGCAGACCCAAGGATTTTGCACAACGCCCTAATCCTCAATTGCCAGACACACCTTATTTCCACTTCAACCGTTTTAATTGCTTGAATAGCTTGGATGGGGTTGATTGACTCTCCGTACATAACCCAGTGCCCCGGGATAACGGCTCCTGCACATTTTCTGAGCCATTTTCCCCGATAGTTGGACAAATTCCTGGACCACCAGAGGGCCCAGTGACTCCGGATAATGGCACCGCAGGACTTTTTGATACATCCGGCCATAATGTTGACATTGCATCTGGAATACTGAATGAGCCAGTGCTTGTGGACAACGGCCCCTGTAGACTTCTTGAGCCACCTGCCCTTGCTACTGGTAATGTGTCAGAACCCTTAATTGATATGGTGTCTGAAACCATCCCCTTTAACTCTTCTGGCACGGCAACTAACACCCCCGAACACTTGAGGTTAATTTGCTGGAATGTTGCTGGACTGGCCAATAAACTGGGTGACCCGGACTGGGCAAATTACATCGAGACTGGAGACGTATGTATGTTCCAGGAAACCTGGGCCAGAGAGGATTACGGTCACCAAGGCTACATGTCATTTTTCATTCCAGCTAGGTGGGAAGGCAAAGGTCGTCCATCAGGGGGGCTTACGACCTGGGTTGCATCTCATTTGGGCTGTGTGGCAACACGGCTGTTGGCTAACTCTGAAGACATTCTTGTGGTTTCATTATCCTGGCCTAACCAAGTCAAACTTATTTTAATTAACATTTATTCTAGGCCAGTGGGAATTGCAAAGGAATCACCGACCATAGATGAACTCTCGAACTATATATCTGAACTACCGAGTGATTCATTCTATGTGGTAGGAGGGGATTTTAATTCCCACTTTGAGCCACTACCCGGTCTTCTGGAGGGGTTTTCATCGGAAGAAGAGGTCAGATGGGCAGTGCCCCCAGTGGAAGGTCCCCCCCCGAAGGTTTGGACCCCACTAGCATTACAAATCACAGCCCTTACCCTAAAGTTTGGAATTAGAGCCTGCAACGGGCGATTGAAATCTGACATACTCAGTAAAACCACCTATAATAGACTGGGAAGTGAGTCTCGCCTGGATTATGTCCTGGCCCAAATAGTGAAGTGGCCAATAGTTCAGGACTTTAGGGTGATGGAGAGGTCCGATAGTGACCACAATCCGCTTGAGCTTGATCTTATCCATCCTGGCCCCCAAGCTCTCGGGATCAACGCGGAAGGGAACAAACCTCCTCTTCTCCTGGATAATAGCAGGAGAAGGATCAGGTGGGAGCACTTGGTTACAAGCAAGAACAAACTCCCCATGCTCTATGATGGGATAACTCCCATCTTGGAAACTGTGGGGAGTTTGGTTACCGAGGCAAACAACAAAGATTCCCAGGCCAAATTGTTCAAGGCTCACGAGGACCTTATAAAAGCTGCGGCCCCCCATCTCTCCTGCAGTTCACGAAAGCCAAGAGAGGGGCGGCAAGGCAAACTATCATGGTATAACCTAGCATGTAGAAGGGCAAAAGCAGAACTCCTCAGACTAATTAAAGAGGGGCTAGGGGGGGATAGCTTAAAACATAGTAGGCGAGCCTACAAGAAACTTGTTGCCCACGCTAAGGCCGAATGGGAGGAAAATCAGTGGGAAGAACTCACCAAGGCACTAGCGATCCAAAACCATCGTCTGTTTTGGAGGATAGTGAGCGGGGGGGTCGGGGAACTTACAATCGGCACTAGAGCCCAACATTGCTCCAGAGGTGTGGCAGGCACACTTCCAGTCTTTATACAGCTCTGAGCCGGGAGAATCTCTTGCTGTAACTGAGGCGGGCTGGCCGGGTTACGAGGGGGAGCCAATAACGCTGGGTGAGGTCACTGCTGCCATCTCAGCTCTTGCTTCGGGAAAGGGACTGGATGGCTTACCTGGGGATATGTTTAAGCAAGAGCCCATTGTCTGGGTGCCCTACCTCACTGCCCTTTTCAATGGAGTCCTTGACGGTATGGAAATCCCTAGTACTTGGCTGGGGGCGGAGGTGGTCCCCATCTTCAAAAAGGGCTCGGCTCTGCTCCCAGCCAACTACAGACCCATCAGTTTAATAGACGTAGCACAGAAGCTGTTTGGTAGGGTTCTGCTGAATCGGCTACAGGATTGGATGGAGGAGGTGGGTGCCCTTAGCCCCTATCAGGCGGGATTTAGGAGGGGAGTATCCACAGTGGACCAGGTTTTCAGATTGAACCTCATCTACTGGAGGGCAGCAAAATTCGAGGGCGGTAGTCTGTACACAATTTTTGTGGACTTACGGGCCGCCTTCGATCTGGTGCCTAGGCGGAAACTCTGGAGCATCCTGGCAGAGATGGGCGTCCCCCCGGATATCCTATTAATCTTACAGAGGCTCCATCACAATAATTATGCCCGAGTGAGGTGTGGGCATTCGGGGGAACTGACCGATAGATTCCCCGTTGGCCGGGGGGTAAGACAGGGTTGTGTGTTGGCACCGACCCTGTTTTGCCTCTTCGTCAACGGGGTAATCGCTCACCTAAATGCCACCGATTACACTGACGCCCCCAAATTGAATGGCAGCAGGGTGCCCGCAATTATGTTTGCGGACGACACCCTGCTGCTATCCAAAACCCCAATGGGGATACAGAGGATCCTTGATTCTTTTGTAGCCTTCTGCACCGACAGGGGGCTAGAAATCAATGCGACAAAAACCAAATTCATGGTTTTGAACCAGAGTCAAAAATTGCGGCCAAATCCGCAACTGGGAGCTGTACGACTTGAGAGAGTATCCACCTTTGAATATCTTGGTGTGACTCTTAACGAAACCATGTCTTGGGGATCCCATCAGACTAGGGCAAACCTCAAGCTCACACAAACAACTGGGGGTATCGCCCGGATGATGACTGGTTCATCATACCGCCCATTGGGGGCACTAATCCAGATATATAAGGCCCAGGCTAGGGGAGCGATCATGTACGGGGCGGAATTGTGGGGTCATATCCCTTGCCGGAGTCTGTCACTTACGGAAAATAAGTTCATAAGACGGATAGCCGCACTACCGCCCAGTACTCCGCTCCTCCCCTTGAGGCTCGATTTGGGCCTACGACCGCTAGCCGATGAAATAAGTCTGAGACCCATAGCTTTCTGGCGTAGGCTGTGGAGCAGTAACGATCTTGCAGAATATAGGGCGGAATTGGTCGAATTACTGAACCACCCAAAAGCGCTTCACATCCCCTGGGTCAAAAACATACAAGTCACTTGTATGGAACTAGGGCTCCCTGACTTATGGACGGATCCGGCGAATGCCGCATCAAACATCTCCAAAAGGTTCCTGGCCAACACATATCATGAACAAAAATTAGCTAGGGCCCGAGTAATGCAGGCAGAAGGGTCCTTATCTTCTGTGTTTTTGCAAAGCAAGGACCTTTATAGGTTTGAAAAGGTATTGGATCCTATCTCCCCTGTACTTGCCAGGAAGTTGTTTCTCCAATGGAGATACGGCACACTGCCCTTCCGGTCCTTTACAAGCACTTGGGCACCATGCTCCATTACAAAGCAGTGTCCGGCCTGTGATGCCATGGAGGAAACCGATCTACATGTGGCTTTCTTCTGCCCAGCCTACAAGGCAGCTAGAAAATACTGGCTCCTCCCACTGATAAGGAATATGGGCTGTAGGGAATATGCACCAATGTATAGGATTTTAAAATCTGATGTCTCTGGCCCAACTGTTTTTGCATTAACAAAATTTTTTATTAAGGTTTGGTACACGCGCAACCGTATTTTAAGACGTTGGGTCCTTCTTAAAATTTCAGATGTATAGTTTTTAAAGCATTTTTGTATATACATTCCAATGGTTTTATCCTTGTATGAATTGATTCATCTGTGATGTATATGTGTACTGTTCATCTTTTATGGCCAATTGGCCGAAATAAAGATTGGAAAATGGAATTTTAAAAACATAAGGGCTTTGTCATTTACAAAACCAATAGCTCCAACTTTCCTACTGCGAGACCTATTGGCAACGCCAGTGCTTGTTTGAGATGCCCATTGATTGGTATCTGCCTTTTAGTGCACATTCCCTGAGATTATTTATTTCTGCTTTCAGTGCACAATTCGGATTATCAGATAGGTTGTGCTACTCTAGTGCATTTCACTAACCAAAAGAATGCAGAGTGACTAGTCTGAGCTACTTAGTGGCACGGTGGTACACAGTGATGGAGTCGGCTCTGTCTAGTTCTGTATGAAATTTTCGGAGTGTGTAACTGACTTTCGACCTTTCCTACCGTCTGTTAATTGAGCTGTTTCTGGTGGTCATTCGGGGTCGAGTATTTGTGAAACAGTATGTGGGCGAGTGGCGGCTCCTTTAAACGTGACATTGATGCAGCCGGTTTAATGCATACCTCCAAGCTTGGCAACAAGGAAACATTCAGACGCACGTGGTTTGTTACATCTCTGACTGGACATGTATGTAATGTTTTTCTCCTGAATTTAATTGAGACAGTAGATTTTTGTTATGACGGGGGTGGGGGGAGAGGCAGCAACACCGTGAAATTGTATTTTGGGGTGAAAATAGACAGGTGCGACTGGCGTACTTGCGCAGGAATTATAACTTTTCAAAAGCAATATTGTGCGTTTTCTGTGTACTTTCACCCTGTATATATTACGCATGCCGGGTCTGTCCGTATCACTGCATTTAAATGGACAACGCCTTACTAAACTTTGCTCGCGAAATCAGCCTGAGTATTGAATGCATCATTCTGTACTTTGGTTATTTTTGAGTTACTTAATAAAAACAAAACGGTACAATTTAGAATATTTTACGGGAGAGAGTGAGGCACGTGCGGGAGAATGTCTTGCTGTACATTGAAGCCATGGCATGCTTTTAAAACACACACAAGTGCTTTTGCCTGTTTACAATGGATTGGAATGAAAGAAAAAAAAACAAGCGAGAAGATGAGCGGCCGGGAAACTGAAAGTACGGCCGGCCGGCCATCCATAAATAATTAGGGGAGGAGAAGCCGAGAAGCCGCAGAGCGCACGCTGGGCGAAGCCCTTTGATGTGCTGCGAAGATGAACGGCCGGGAAACTGAAAGTACGGCCGGCCGGCCAGCCATAAATAATTAAGGGAGGAGAAGCCGAGAAGCCGCAGAGCGCACGCTGGGCAAAGCCCTTTGATGTGCTGTGCGGCCGTTAAAAAAAATGCAATTAGGAGGGAGGGAGGTTGATGCGCGTGCTTGTTTGGTCACGTTATTCACGTGAACTTAAAGAAAACCGCAGCGCAAGAAGCCCTTGGTTTCACGAGGATTTTCAGGACATGAATTCTCCCTCCGCTCAATGCGCTTGCCCGCATTGATAGGTCGCGAGACCTAAAAATCTGTAAGAATCTGTAGATACTAAGAACTATAGATCGAAGCCTCGAGTGTCTAGATTTGGAGCGATTATGTTTGGAGCATTGATAAGAACTCGAGGAACACCTTTACACGTGTGTGATAATCCTTTAGGAATTGGCGAGCTTCTAGGATGTTCAACACAAGTGGTGGGGATCGGTAGTAGAAGCTGTAGGAGCTACTGGAGCCACAGGAGAAATAGGCAAAAAGTAGTTGGTGCTGAAAACGTGGTACTCTGATGGAGTTCCAGGAGCAGAAAACACACACTGGGTTAAAGGTCATCATGGACAATATGCATTTGAATCGTCTGAATTCAGTGTATGTAGCAATCTCTTCTTCTTAACTTGCAAGCCCAAATTCACAAGTGGTCTTCTTCCATGTCCGATGCCTCCTCAAAGTTGATACACTGGATGGGGCTGTGGTAGCAGGTGCACAGTCTCTCAGATCTTCTGTCATTTTGGGATGCTTGAGCTGGTCTTCTTGCAGGCCAATAGAAATGTTCTCCCAATCCTCATGAATATGCTCTGGCGGAAAGTACAGGGGTCTGGGCGATTGAAAACTGGGAAGGCACCCAATATAGACATCACTGTTTGGGTCTTTTTTCCCCACGAGTAGGACACTTCACAAAAAGGGAGCGCATTATATGGAGACATTTTTTTTTTTTTCTGTCTGAAAAACAAAAAATAACTTACTTTTGGTCCTGAAAGACATATAGTAAAGTTCTTTTTGGGAGGCATGGAAAGGTTTTCCAAATAGAAAAAGTATGACCTCAATCCTCCAAGATGCTGGGGGGAAAAAAAAAAATAAAAAAATAAAAAAAAAAAGAACTGCTTCGCCTGTCACCAAGAGAGCATGATGTAATACTAGTGGTATGGTATTCCGTAAAGGAATAGTGACAGTTCCCAGCCTTTTATGCTACATTGCTCTTATTTCATCTCATCCTGCATTTGTAAGGAATATGCTACTTACCAGTATGCATCTGTTCTTGGCATAGAGGGCTGCAGAGTGGTACATTTATGAATAGATCGCCATCTGGTGTTGGGCTCGGATGATTGCACTTGTTTTTCTTCTGGAGAAGTCTTTGTCGTCATAGATGACTCCTCCTCTTGGTGTTAGTGCGCATGGGCATCGGCTCCATCCTTAGATTGTTTTGCCATAGTAGGGTTAGATGGAGTAGTGTAGTATAATACATAAAGATATGCCCATGTAAGTGTATCTAAATAAGATAATGTTGGGACAGACACAGGTTTCCGGGGAGGCAGGGAGGGCATGTACCACTCTGCAGCCCTCTATGCCAAGAACAGATGCATACTGGTAAGTAGCATATTCCGTTCGAGGCATATGGGCTGCAGATGGTACATTTATGAATAGATTGTACAGCAGTTACCTCCCTAGCGGTGGTCACCAGTGTCTGTCGCAACTGTTTGAAATAGAGTTTTTAATACAGCTTGGCCCACTCTGGCTTGTTGTGCAGCCTGTACATCAACACAGTAGTGCTTTGTGAATGTATGTGGTGTAGACCAAGTTGCTGCTCTACATATGTCATCTAGGGGAATGTTCCCTAAGAATGCCATAGATGCTCCTAGTTTTCGTGTAGAATGAGCTCTAGGAGGAACAGTTAATGTTCTCTTTGCTTTAATGTAACATATTTGTATACATCTTACAATCCATCTAGCGATGCCTGCTTTAGAGATAGGATTGCCCTTATGTGTTGGGGAAAATGCTACAAATAGTTGTTTAGTTTTCCTGAAGTTTTGTGTTCTTTCTATGTAGTACAAAATGGCTCTTTTGACATCTAGTGTATGTAGAGCCCTTTCTGCTACCGTCTGTGGCCTTGGAAAGAAGACTGGTAGTTCCACTGGCTGGTTGATGTGAAATGCTGAAATTACTTTAGGCAAGAACTTTGGGTTTGTTCTAAGAACCACTTTATTCTGGTGCAACTGTAGGAATGGTTCTTGTATTGTCAATGCCTGTAATTCACTTACTCTCCTGAGTGAGGTAATGGCTATAAGGAAAGCCACCTTCCATGTAAGGAATTGTATTTCGCACCTATGCATAGGTTCGAAAGGTGGCCCCATTAGTCTGGTGAGTACTACGTTGAGGTTCCAGACTGGGGAAGGTGGTAATCTTGGTGGAATGACTCTTTTAAGGCCTTCCATGAAGGCTTTTATCGCTGGTACTCTGAACAGTGATATGTGCTGCCTGTTTTGTAGGTACGCTGCTATAGCTGCTAGGTGTACCCTGATAGATGTGTACGCTAGATTACATTGCTGTAAGTGTAATAAGTAGCAAATAATCTCCTTTGTTGATACCTCCAGAGGGTTGATATTGTTATTAGTACAGTGTATAGCAAACCTCTTCCACTTAGCTGCATAGCATGCTCTGGTGGTGGGACGTCTCGCTTGTTTAATTATCTCCATGCAATTTGGGGGTAGATCTAGGATTTCAGGAGCCAGATCGCTAGGTTCAATTGTGTGGGATCTGGGTGCATTATTTCTCCATGGTTCTGTGTAAGGTGCATGGGTAGAATTCGTAGCTTTTGATGTGGCACTTGTGAGAGTTGCAGGAGCGTGGTGAACCACGGTTGTCTTGCCCACGTGGGTGCTACTAGTATCATGGTCATTGAGTGTTGTTGTAGTTTTCTGACCACTAATGGGATTAGTGGGAGGGGGAAAAGCGTATGCAAATTTGTTGGACCAATTTATCCATAACGCATTGCCCTGCGACAGGTGGTGCGGGTACCTGGACGCGAAGCTTTGGCATTTTGCGTTCTGATGAGTGGCAAAGAGGTCTATCTCTGGCTGTCCCCATCTTTGGAAGAATGGCTGCAGTATTTGTTGGTGCAGTTCCCATTCGTGTATTTGTTCCGACTGTCTGCTTAAGATGTCTGCTATCTGGTTTTGGACTCCTGGTAGGTGTTCGGCTAACAGATAGATGTTTTGAGGAATGGCCCATCTCCAGATTTCCTGTGCTAGTCTGGATAGTTGGAGAGAGTGCGTCCCCCCCTCTTTTTGAATATAATACATTGCTGTCATGTTGTCTGTTCTGATCAGGACTGCTTTGTTGGTAACATGTATTTGGAAGGCTTTTAATGCTAGAAACACCGCTAGTAGTTCTAGGTAATTGATGTGCAGTCTTTTTTCCTGCACACTCCACCTTCCTTGTACTGTGTATTTCTCCATATGTGCTCCCCATCCTGTGAGCGATGCGTCCGCTGTTATTGTCACCTGTGGAATTGGTTCTAGGAACGACCGCCCCTTGGCAATGTTTGTTGTGTTCCACCACTTCAGAGAGCGGTGTGTGCGGTCGTCTACCAACACCAGATCTGTAATCTGTCCTTGAGCCTGATTCCACTGTGTCGCTAAGCATTCTTGTAGCGGACGCATTTGTAGTTTGGCATATGGTATTAGCAGTATGCAGGATGACATCATCCCTAATAGCTGCATGAACACTCTTGCTGGTAGTGAGTGTTGTGGCTGGAATCTTTGAATGATTGTAAGCATTGTTTGGATCCTGACTGGATTGGGGTATACTTTGGCTTTTTCTGTGTCTATAGTAGCCCCCAGATATTGTTGAACCTTGCTTGGTTGTAGGTGTGACTTTGTGTAGTTCACCGTGAACCCTAGCTGGTGTAGTAGCTGAATTGTCTTTTGTGTGTTTTGAAGACATTCCTCTTGTGACTTGGCCTTTATTAGCCAGTCGTCCAAGTATGGGAAGACATGTATTTGTTGTCTTCTTAGGTGAGCTGCCACCACTGCCAGGCATTTTGTGAACACCCTTGGTGCCGTTGTGACACCAAACGGAAGGACTTTGAACTGATAATGTTGTCCTTCTACCACAAACCTGAGGTATTTCCTGTGGGCTTTGTGAATCGGGATATGAAAGTAAGCGTCTTTTAGATCCAGTGTAGAAAGAAAGTCCCCTTTCTTCAGTAAAGGAAGTACCTGTTGGAGCGTGACCATGTGGAAATGTTCCGAATTTATGTATGCGTTGAGAGGTCTTAGGTCCAGTATCGGTCTTAGAGACCCATCTTTTTGGGGAATTAGGAAGTATAGGGAGTATACTCCTGTTCCTTGTTGGTGCTGTGGAACCTTCTCTATGGCATGCTTTCCTAGCAGGGATAATACTTCCTGCTTTAACAGTGTCAGGTGATCTTGTTTCATTGGACGCTGTTTGGGGGGGATGTTTGGTGGGGTAGATGTGAGTTCCAGGCAATAACCATGTTGGATAATTTGTCTCACCCACCTGTCTGATGTGATGTTTTCCCAGACAGGTAGGAACTGTGATAGGCGTCCCCCGACCGGTGTTATATGGTCTGGGGGGAGCTGTATGAAGTCACTGCTTTGGGGTTGGAGAGTTGCGGTTGTTGTTGTTTCCGCGACCTCTACCCTTGTTGTTGTTACCTCTGTAACTACCTCTAGAATTACCTCTGGGTGATGTAGGTGTAAAAGAGGTTTGTTGCTGGCTTGTACCTGTATTTTTGGATCCTCCTCTATAGGTGGACCTACGAAAGGAACCTCCTTGTGTCGGCTGTTGCAATGCTCCCATTGATTTAGCCGTTTCCGTATCCTTTTTCATTTTTTCTAAGGCCTCATCTGTCCCTGTGCCGAAAAGTGTTTTCCCATCAAAAGGTTGGTTCAGTAACGATGTTTGTACCTCTTGTTTGAACCCTGATACCCTGAGCCATGCATGTCTCCTTAACATGATGCTTGTGTTTGTAGATCTTGCTGCAGTGTCTGCCGCGTCTAGGGCGCACTTTATGGAAGTGTTAGTAATTAACTTCCCTTCTTGTATGAGTTGATCTGCCCTCTTTTGATGTTCTTTAGGGAGATGTGTGATGAGTTTTTCTAATTCATCATAATGCGCTCTGTCATACCTTGCAAGTAGTGCTTGCGTATTAGCTATGCGCCAGATGTTTGCCGCTTGAGATGCTACTCTCTTGCCAGAGGCATCTATTAGCTTAGACTCTGTCAGGAGGTGGAGCTTCTCCTGTAGATAAAGAGTTTGCTCTCTTACGAGCGTTTGTGACCACTAGTGAGTCTAGAGGAATTTGCCCTTTAATGTATATTGGGTATTTTGGAGCTGCCCTATATTTCTTATCGATTCTTGGGTTCAGTACCCTAGCCCTCACTGGGTCTTTGAATATCTCTGATGTATGACTGAGAAGGCTCTTAAGCATTGGTAGTGTTCCTGATGTTCTTTGTGCAGTAGGTAGTGTTTCTAATAAGAAATCCTCTATTTGAGGTTCTGCATGTAGTTCTACCTTGTGATATGTTGCAGCTCTATTAATGAGTTGCGCAAAACCAGTATTATCATCAGGAGGTGAAGGTTTTGAAGGATACATTTCAGGGTCGTTATCGTTATCTGACCCTACATTGTACTCTTCCCATGGGTCTGCCTCCTCTGGGATTGTGTCTTCATCATCCCCAGGATGTTCCCCCTCCCCTGTGTCACTCTCTACATCTGTTGTAGGTGTAGATGGTCGTGTGGGAGGAATATTTGGTCTATTGTGAGGAAGAGGAGAAGATGGTGTGTGTCTAGGTTTTGGAGAAGGGGGAGGAGTTGTATTTGTCCCCCATTGTTCTCTTCTTCGGATGAGTTTTGTCGTCCGAATGTTCATTCTTCCTCTTTTTAGGTAGTTCTGTGACTACCTTGCCAGTTTTTGGATCAATAAACAGAGTCTTTTGTTTAGGATCGGTCTTGTATTCCTGTGTCGGTACCGCAGTTTTCGGTTCCGAAAGGTGTTTTTTCTTCTGACTGTCCATTTGTATTTTCGGCACCGAGATTTTATTCGGATCCGATGTCTTCGGTATCGAAGATGTCCCCGGTGTCGAGGGTGTTTGACGTCGAAACGTGTTTCGGTGTCGACATGGACTGCTTCGACTTCGAGCTTTCCTTGCCTTGGAGCTTCGGTGTCGATGTGGTCCGTTTATCGGAACCACCATGATGGGAGACCGAGTGTTTCGGTTTCGGTTTCGTTGCCGGGCTTGAAGGCGGGGCGTCGGAAACTTTTTTCGGTTGTCTGACCGGGCTCGAGGGCGGGGTCGACACCGTGCGGGGTCTGTTCTTTGGTAAAGGGACGTCGTCACTCACGGTTTGTTGGACGTCGATTTCCTCGACGTCGGACTCGTCCACTTCAGACCCCGCCTCGTCGGCCTCTTCTTCCTCCTCTTCTGGGTGCTGGTCCTCGAACAGCTACGGGATTGCTTGTGACTGCATTCTCGATACCTCGTGTCTTCGGGCTCGACGGTTTCTAATCGTCGATTTTGAAGAGAACGCTGCACAGGCCTCACAGTCCCTGGATTCGTGTTCAGGGGACAAGCAGAGGTTGCACACCTCGTGTAGGTCCTTGTGTGGGAACTTAGCACCACACGTTGGACATTTTTTGAATGGAGTCCTTTCCATGGACCCCGGGCTGGACTACTTCGAGTTTCTCGTAGTCGTCGTCCTTCGAAACGCGTCGGTATGGAAGTGAAGTCGCGTTCGATAACAATACCGTCGAATTGGAAAGGGTTACGCGCCGAATATAACCTTCTTTATCGAAGTCGGTCCGGAGCGCTTCGATCCTCATCCGAACCCGATGGCGGAAAAAAACAATCTAAGGATGGAGCCGATGCCCATGCGCACTAACACCAAGAGGAGGAGTCATCTATGACGACAAAGACTTCTCCAGAAGAAAAACAAGTGCAATCATCCGAGCCCAACACCAGATGGCGATCTATTCATAAATGTACCATCTGCAGCCCATATGCCTCGAACAAAGGGTTTATGAAAGGTTTTTGTTTAACCCTACTGAAAAGAAAGACTTTTTAGATTACTGTAATTTTTTTTTTTATCGAAGAATATTACTGAAAGCTGGATAATCTGGCCTGTAAAAGGCTGTGGAATATAGGTTTTAAAAATACGTTTTTTCCAAAAAGAAAAACATTGTATATTTTGGTGAAAATGTGCTCTGGGATACAGTGCCTGGGAGGGACAATTAAATGCTTAGGACAATAAATGAAGATCCCGTGAGAATAACTATCTTAACTAGGAACAAAAAAAAGGTCTGGTATTCCAAACAGAGGCCACATAATGACTTTAGCAATAAACAAACCTGTAGGTCCATTATAGACATCAGATCCTGCCACTGCTGCTCCAAATCCAGGGGGGACTCTGTATCTGGGAGAAGAGGTGATAAAAGATCCTCTGAAGTCACTGATGGTGTGCCTTCACTAACACTGGACTCCGCTTCTATCAAACCGGAGGGAACAGCAGCTGGAAACTAGGCAAAACAATGCATTAACTTGTGTTAATATTTGCAGATATATTCTATTTGTTACCTAGAAAGGAGGATATCCTGATAAGTATTCGGTACATTGGAATGTGACCAATCGAACGGCATAGCCCTGACAGGAAGGTATTGAAAGTGTGCCCTAGCCCCTATTCCTATACAGTAGCTAGCCTGCAATGTAATTGTAGAACTTACAACTGCTTCTCAAACATTTTCAATTTTAGCATTGTGCATCTGGTAATATGCATGTGATTAGCGCATACACTTTCATACACAACTCCCGCAGCCCCTTCCCAGCTCACATGTGGGAGACTGTCATGGTGGATTTGATTTATGTCAAGAGGGTAGGAGGAGGGTGTTGGTATTCAGCGAGAGTCTGGTGGGTCCTAAAAATAGTATGAAGACAGCGCTGGGCAGCCAATATAAAGATGCATGCCCAATATGTATTTCAAAATTCTCTTTTCAGCTTTGGGTCAAAGTTCACTGACCCAAACCTTTTTTATTGCACTTTCTCATGTTTTACAGTAAAAAGGTGGTTCTTGGCAAAATGCTGGTTGTCCATTACCAACTGGTCAAAGGCCTGACCGAGTGATTATTTTGCCATTGGCGGGAGAAAGGGTGGATAGATTAATATTTGCGAGGCATCATCTTGCCATTATTGTACTTCATTATTGCACATATAATTAGTCTTCCTTCACATTAAAGCAACTCTTTAAAAAATACATTTGCATGGATATCAACAAGTAGTTGCTGTCTAATAGTAATAGAGATATCCATAGTTGTTTGCCATACAGGAAATCTGTGAAAGAGGTGAAGGGGCTTTAAGTTAATGAATGAGGAGGATTGAGGCAACCGTGGGGGGGTTGGGGGAGATGAGTGGGCAGGAAGCGCCAAATGACCTTGACGTCTTTTGGGAGGGAAGGGATGAGGGGGAGCTAGATTGGGCAAAGCAATGGACGGGGGAGAGAGCAACTTAGATCACTTGGGATGGGAGCAGGTTTTGAAAGGGTGGGGAGGGGCTATGTTCCACAAAAAAAGTAGATTAACATTGAAGATAGGAACAAAACGCATGCACACACATGGAAGGCAGACAGCAAAAGCCTCCGGTATCGCTAAACCCTTCTATTTATCCACCAAGTCTTAGTTTGCCTAGTGCTGCTCTTTCCACCTGTGGTTTGGTAGTCTCTCTCAACATTGCACATTTCCACCTCCAATCTCTTCAAAGTTTCTAGCAGTGTTCTCAGCACACTGGACTGATTAGCTATGCTTGCCCCCCTTTTGCAAGCCTTGAAGGCCTCCTTGACCACACCTGGGCTGGTGATTGATTGGCCACTGAAATTAAAGTGTTCTGCAAACGTCCACTTCATCTCCATCCAAAAGAGTTTCTGATAGGGCTACCGATGAAAGCTGCCACGGTCTATACTTGGCAGTGGGTTCCGGGGTCTTGCATACCAATTTAATGGGAGAGTCAGACACAGGGGTATTGAATTTTTTTTCAAACTACTTAACTAAGGGATAAAATGCTACTTAGGTCTACTTGTCCTGTAAAAACCATATGTCTCCCCTAATCCCTACATCTTGAATAAAAGTGGTCAGATAAAACATGTAATATATCATTAAAATCAATAAGCAATTCAATGCTTTGTAATAATACTAAAAGAAAAACTTGAAGTGATATTATTCAGATTATCCCAAAGTATGAAAACTGTATAGGAATACAATAAATGATCTTGCATGGCAGGCAGTTCCAAGACTCATACTGACAATACTACAAAAGTTATGATAGTGGCCTCTTATGTCCGCACACAACCTTAGTGCCTTCTGCTGCAAGCCAGAGATCAATAGCTGTGCTGGGGTCATACTCCTCAAAGTTGGATCCTTCTATCTTAAGAAGCATTAGGTCTTGGATAACATCTTGATTTAACGGTGTTCTTAGTGGGTTTTTAAAGATAGTCATTGCAGAAAATACACGTTCAGCTTCTGCTGTAGTTACACTGAACGTGAGCATCATTTCTACGAGCTTTAATATATTAGTCAACATGGAAGGTCTTGTTGCTAGCAGGGTACAGTATGCAGACAATACAGGAATGCCTTTGGCCTGAAAGCTTTTCAAATGGCATTCAAGTCCACAAAACTCACACACAGGATATATCGGACTCCCGCCCAAAGGCACAAGTTTGGTCTCATTGCAAAAGATAGAGGCCTGCGCTGATCTGCGCCCGACTTCTCCCACCTCGCCTGGCTGTGCCCCCAGGTCTCCGCATACTGGCGCGAGGTCTGCACTGCAACCTGATCCTCTGCTTTGCCTCTTGGGCTTCGTCAAATTTTGTCCAGATGCCTCCTGCTGCTTGATTGCCATGCTGTTGGTCCTCGCGCGGCGCAGGGTTTCAATGTGTTGGGGTCGCAGCCCTGCACCCAAGGTTGCCCTTTGGCTTGAGGATGCGTCACGCTGCCAGACCCTCCGGTCTAGAATTCTGCCACCTGCTGCCAGCCAGATCCCACCCAATGACATATGGGGTCCACTTGTGTCCTACCTTTTAAGTCACAATTTCCAGCGCCCGGCGACTTCGCCAGCGCTCTGCCCACGGCGGCAGCCGGTGAAGATCAATGAGTAGCTCCCCTTCCGCTCTCGCTCCCCTCTGCTCCATCTGCCTCCCTCACCTACTTATGGTGCCTTTTTCAGTTCTCACTTTCTCAGCATCTCCACGATATTGCTCCACGATATTGTTTTCAAGTGTTACATGCTCACGGTAAACTTTCCTGTGACATATTGTACGATTGTGCATAATGCCTTGAAACTGTGCAATCCTGTAATGTAATGTTTACAAACTTATTTTCTTAAACTGCTGCATATATTCACCCAAATCACTCTTTAGGCCTTCTAGGGTCAATGCACACCTCTCTACAGCAGGTGGGACATGCAAGAAAAGCAGTTTATTAGACTGAAAGAATTCTGAAAGTTGAGACACTGGCTGCAGAACATCCCTCAGATTGTAAAGGTTTTTTTTTTATAAATGAAAGCTAATTACAATTGAGAGCACTTCTTTGCCTTAAAGGCAGAATCATCACTCCCAGCTGCAACATGTCCCAGGTGTAGAACCACTACCTGCAGGTTTTGTTGCATGGCTACCAAAGACCTGGTTTTGCTGAATATCCATCTAAACTGTTTAATAATAGGTAATCTGCTAATAGTGTAGGGTTTCCAATCATTGACTACTCTCACCAGCAGTTTCCTGTTAGATAATTGCAGTATGAAACGCGTTACTTACCTGTAACAGCAGTTATCCAGTATTGGTGTCTTTCATAGATTCACATGCCTGAATCATTCCCCGTCGTCGAGACGGGAGCCTCCAGGACATAGAAAAGTAATGTCCTATAGACATACATAGAGAAAAATAGGCCTAAGGGCCTCACCTTAGTAGCCTATCCTTGTCCTTATGTAAAAAGGACCAAACTATTAGAGCCAGCCAATCAGCCATCACCTCCCTCTAGAACCTTCCTGACAGGAGCCTCAGTCTCTCAGATTTTCGTACGCACCAAGCTAGGTAGGCGTAATATAGGTAGTGAGAGGGCGTGAGCCCTTCCAGGGGAGGCGGGAGGGTTGCATGTGAATCTATGAAAGACACCAATACTGGATAACTGCTGTTACAGGTAAGTAACGCGTTTCTTATCCAGTATTAGGGGTGTTTTTCATAGATTCACATGCCTGAATCAGAGTAGTCAGCAATATATTATGCACATTCCTGATGTAAGCATGTTATACTATAGTCATATCCGATAATACATCTATCAGCATACGTCAATACATATATATATATATCTATCTATATATATCATAACAACAAGAGATGTGCATACCAGGATGGCGGGAAGTTGGAGGGCACACCTCACTGGAATAGATGTCGAAGCACCGCCTGTCCCACTGCAGCGTCCTGCAGAAGCTCAACATCCAGGCAGTAGTGTCTGGAGAATGTGTGCGGTGACTTCCATGTCGCCGCTCTGCAAATGTCCAGAATCGGCACTCCAGCGAACAGCGCTGCTGATGTGGACATTGCTCTGGTGGAATGTGCTTGAACAGTAGCATTCAACGGCCGTCCGGCCTTCTCATGGCAGAATGCTATCGCTGAAGAGATCCACCTGGAGATGCTCTGTTTCGTTAGAGGCAGACCCAACCCTGGTCTGCTGTAGGCCACAAAAAGCTGTGACGACTTCCTGAAGCTTTTTGTCTTGTCCAGGTAAAACTTTATACACCTTTTGAGGTCTAAGGAGTAACGTTCTTTCTGCTGCAGTGGTAGGGTTTGCAAAGAAGGAACGTAGAACCACCGGTTCATTAAGGTGAAAGTCTGAAGGCACTTTCGGTATGAACTTAGGATTCATCCTCAGCACCACTCTGTCTTGTTTAAACTGCATGAATGGTTCCTGAATGGATAGAGCTTGTAACTCGCTGACTCTCCTGGCCGATGTTAGAGCGAGCAGAAGAGCCACCTTCCATGAGATATACTTGATGGGTGCTCGATGAATGGGCTCAAAAGGGTGCTTCATGAGTTGGGTGAGGACCAAATTGAGGTGCCATGTGGGTGGGATCCTTCTAGGTCTTGGGAAGGACCTATATAATCCTTTGAGGAACTGCTTAATAAGCCTACTGGACCAAAGCGAAGGAGCCTTTGAGGACCTGGTGAATCGTGAAATTGATGCCAAATGCACTTTTATAGATGCATGCGCCAACCCTGACTGTGATAAGTGCAGAAGGTATGGCAAGATCTGTACAGGTGTAACATGGAGAGGCGATAGTCCGTTCTCAACACACCACATGCAGAAACGTTTCCACTTTAGAGAGTACGTTCTGTTGGTACTGTCCGCTCTTGCTTTCGCCAGTACTTCCCTGCATTCTTGCGGGATGTCTAGATGACAGAATTCTCTGTGCTCAGGAGCCAGGCTGATAATCTGAGCGATTGTAGGTTCGGATGTTGGATCTGTCCGTTGGACATTGTCAGCAGGGTTGGGTGCTGTTGCAGACGAATCGGTGTCCTGATGGAGAGGCGACGAAGGTCCGAGAACCAGTGCTGCCGCGGCCAGAACGGGGCAATTAGGATCAGGGTACAAGGCTCCGCCTTCATCTTCCTGAGGACCCTGGGAATCATCGGGAATGGCGGAAAAGCGTACGCAAATACGCTGAACCAACCGATGGAAAGGGCATTTCCGAGTGACCCTGGTTGGGGATGCCAACTTGCATAGTTTGGGCATTTGGCGTTCTCCCTGGTGGCAAACAGGTCGATTCTCGGGGCTCCCCATTCCGAGAATACTTGATCCAACGTACTCTGGTGGAGCTCCCATTCGTGCGAGAGAGACATCTGTCTGCTGAGGGCGTCCGCGATGGTATTGTCCTTGCCCGGGACATAGTCCGCTTTGAGCGTGATCCCCTGGAGCACTAGCCAGTTCCAGATTTTCTGCGACTCGCGTGATAGAGTGAGCGAACGCGTTCCTCCCTGTTTGTTCAGGTAGTGCATCGTCGTGGTGTTGTCCGTTCTGACGAGCACCTGGGAGTTCTGGATACGTGGTAAAAAGGCTTTCAGTGCCAGGTACACAGCACGCAGTTCCAGAAGGTTTATATGGAAATGCTTCTCCTGCTCTGTCCATTTGCCGCTTACTTGGAGGTCCTGGAGGACAGCTCCCCAGCCTTCCAGGGATGCATCCGTGGTGATCACCAAAGGCGCTGCCGGAAGTAGGAATGGTAGGCCGGCCGACAGATTCCTGTGGTTCATCCACCATTGCAGGGTCTTGGACATTTGTGGTGTTATTCTCACTATGTCCTCGAAAGAACCTGTACTCTGAGTCCATTGGCATGTGAGGGCTTCTTGCAATGGGCGCATCCTGAGCCTGCAGTGCGGGATGAGGAGTATACAGGACGAAATCATGCCTAGTAGTGATTTGAAAGTTCGGACTCTGATGGACTTTCTTGATGCCACCGCCGTGGCCAAAGATATGATCTTGTGTTTCCGTTCGTTTGAAGGAAAAGCTTTTGCGCATTCCGTGTTCAAGGTCGCTCCAAGGAAGGAGATGCTTCTGGTTGGGGTCATGCAGGATTTCTCGAGATTGAGAGTCAATCCTAGCTGCCGAAAGAGATTGGTGCAGGCGTTGGAGGATTCGGTTGCGCCTGCCGCTGAGGGTGCTTTCACCAGCCAGTCGTCGAGGTAGGGAAAGACCTGGTGACCCATTTGACGTAGGAAGGCTGCCACAGGGGAAAGGCACTTCGTGAAGATCCGCGGTGCGGATTTGAGGCCAAACGGTAGGACTTTGAATTGGTAGTGGTGTCCTGCCACCTCGAACCTTAGGAATTTTCTGTGCCCTTTGAGTATCGGGATGTGGTAGTAGGCATCCTGGAGATCTAAGGATGTCATGTAATCTCCTTTTTCTAGAATGCCTAGTATCTCCTGGATAGTCACCATCCTGAACGACTGACTCTTTAGGAAAGAGTTGAGAGCTCTGAGATCCAATATGGGCCTCCACTTTTTCTCCTTGCGTATAAGAAAGAAGCGGGAATAGAATCCCCTCCCTCTTTGAGACGATGGAACCGTCTCGATCGCTCCCTTCTTCAACATCGCAGATATTTCCTGGAGCAACAGCCGTAGATGTTTGTGCGGCAGTTTGCGTGGCGGTGTTGGAGGCGGGATGGTGGTGAATTCCAGGGAATGGCCGAATCTTATTAATTGTAGCACCCATCGATCTGTGGTTATGAGAAGCCAATTTTGTAGGAAATGGGTCAACTTTCCTCCAATCTTTAATGATGGATATTGTGGCTGGACTGGCTGGAGTAATTGGTCACTGGCGTCCTCCAGTGCCCCTCCTCTGGTTCTTTCCTCGGAAGTTCGATCTTCCATACGAAGTTTGGCGACCCTGTTGCTGCTTCTGCTGGTATTGCGATTTATTTTGGTAGGAATAGGAGGATCTATTCTGGAAGGACCCTTTGTAGGAGGACTGGCCCCTGGACCGGTTACCCTGAAAGGACTGGTTTCTTGCCTGCAGCGTACCCAGTGCTCTAGCCGTATCGGTGTCTTTCTTGATTGTCTGGAGCGCTTCATCAATTGTGGCTCCGAAAAGATGTTGCCCGTCGAAGGGCATGTCTAGCACCTTTGCCTGTACTTCTTGCCTGAATGAAGTCGCCTTAAGCCAGCCCTGGCGGCGCAGGACTGCTGCCCCAGCTAATTGGCGAAAGCCCGTCATGGCTCCATCTATGGCACAATCGATGATCTCAGCTGCCGAATTTTGTCCTTCCGAGAGCAGTGCTTTGACTTCCTCCTGAACTGTATCTGGCAGTTCCGCTACATAAGGGACTATATCCTCCCACAGCTGGCGGTTATAACGTCCTAACAGGGCTATGGAGTTGGCCACCTTGATTGTCATGGCTGACGTCGTTGTGAACCTTTTCCCGATTGTGTCCAACTTTCTTCCTTCTTTGTCCGGTGGGGCTGACAAGGGAGAGGAAGGGTTGCGAGAATTCTTTTGGGCTGCCTGGGTTACCACCGAATCTGGTTTCGGGTGTCCATTAAAACAAGCTGCCGCCTTGGTGGGAGCTTTGTATTTCTTATCCAGGCGTGGAACCACCGCAGGTATAGAGGCCGGCGTCATCATCAGTTTCTTTCCCTGGTCCCAGAGAAAGTCTATAATTGGAATCGATTTCGTGATCTTCTTAGTTTGCTCCTTAAAATCATATAAGAAGCATTCCGTTTCAGTCGTTTCCATCTCCATGTGAAAACGCTTCGCTGCCCGTTCCATTATTTTATGGAAACCGCCAATGTCCACTGGCGGAGAGTCTGACTGGCGCGGTTGGGGCGAAGCTGGGGAAGGTGCCACATACTCCTCGTCATCTTCCTGATCCGTTCGATCCTCATGGACTTCGCCCTCTTCCATTTCCTCCGCCTCCTCATCTGAGGAATCTACCACCTGAGGTGAAACTTTTTCCTGGTAGGTCTGCGAAGTTGGCCGTGTCTGTCTTGGGGCTGCCGTTGGTGCATCAGTAGCAGGCGTCGGGCCCCCAGCCTCAGTTGTCGGTGCTTCCGGGAAACGTTGTTTGTAGTCCCGGATAAGGTGTTTAAGGTCATCCACAATGGAAGCAGGAAGGCACACCATCGGGGTCACCTCCGTTCTGACATGAGCTTGGAAAGAGTGCTCCTGGTAGCCCATTTCCTCTTGTTCTTCGTCAGTGCTTTGGCATTTCACATGAAGGTCTGAAATGGACGTAGCCTGATTCGTAAGTTCCTCTTCAGATTCTTCGCTCTGTAGAATCTCTGATGGTAAATGGCTTTGCACCTTGCTTGGTGATGTCGTTTCAGGTGTTATAAGTTTTTTAGCCACTTTACCAGACACAGGACCCTTAGCAGGAGCCCCTGTTGTCGTCCCCGGTGGCGTCGGCGGTGGTAGGGTCCATGACGACGTTTTTATTAGTTTGGACTTCTTCCATGGTTCAATGATGTCCAGATCAGTCGACGACCCTCCCGTCGACGGCATCGTCGTCGACGGCATGATCTCCGTCGCCGGTGCTTCCACAGACGAGACTTTCTTCGTCGACGCGCTCGTCGACGACGCGCTCGTCGATGATTCGTTCCTCGTAGACGATTCATTCCTCGTCGACGTTTTCTTCGTCGACGTTCTCGACGTCGATTCTCCCGTCGACGGCGGACTTCTCGTCGACGGTGCAGACGTCGACGGGCCTATCTTCATCGTCGATGGGTTCCTCGTCGACGGTGTCGTCGCCGACTGGCCCAATTTCATCGTCGATGGGTCCTTCGTCGACGGTGTCGTCGTCGACGGGCCCAACTTCGTCGTCGATGGGGTTTTCGTCGACGACGGCTTCGGCAGTATGATAGATGGTATGGGCTTACCCGCTGACGACGAAGATGGGGTGGTCGTCGTCGAGGCGAGAACAGACGACGCTGTCGTCGTCGTCGACACAGTCGTCGTCGTTGTGGAGACGGCGAGTGGCGTCAGAACCCTTTTTTGTGATGAAGATGACGCAGGCTTGGAGGATGAGTGCGTAGGCTTCTTAAAGGCATGAGAGCCTTTGTCAGACACTGAAGACGACGTCGACCTTGCCTCTGAAGATTTCTTTTGCACCTTCATAGGAGGAGTGTCTGAGGGGCCAGGGGACTCCTCCCTAGGCCTCTTGTGGGAGACGTCTGAGGTCATGGAGAAGCTTCCCTCTGAGGACTCCACATTATCCCTATGTTTAAGCCTGTCCAGCCAAATTAGAAGTCAACCTTCTCTATCCCTCAAGGTCTTGTTAGGGAAAGAGCGACATATCTTGCAGTCTTTAGGGACGTGGTCCGGATAAAGGCAATATAAGCATAGGTCATGCTTGTCCTCCACATGGAGCCTTTTCTTCCCACATGAAGAGCAGGCCCTGAAAAGGGCTTTCTTCTGGGATCCAGACATTCCTTATATTTATGAGGAAAGGAATCACTTACTGCAAGAGAAGAGTCTGAAGTATCCCTGCTCAAGATTTGGAGAAGAATTCCTTGTCACAAGTGAATAAGTAGGTTTTTGAAGAGATCCTGAGAAGAGCTCAGGTTGGAGACTCCCTAGCACAACGTGCGGTAGAAAATCTGAGAGACTGAGGCTCCTGTCAGGAAGGTTCTAGAGGGAGGTGATAGCTGATTGGCTGGCTCTAATAGTTTGGTCCTTTTTACATAAGACAAGGATAGGCTACTAAGGTGAGGCCCTTAGGCCTATTTTTCTCTATGTATGTCTATAGGACATTACTTTTCTATGCACCGGAGGCTCCCGTCTCGACGACGGGGAATGATTCAGGCATGTGAATCTATGAAAGACACCCCTAATACTGGATAACTGTGCTATCGTCAGCAAAAATGCAGAGAAAGCAAGAATTGAACATTTTTGTTGATGTCCTGTCGAATTATATCTATTTCACATTTTATGAATTCTGAGGCTTTTTTGAGTTGTATAATTTTCTCCAGCACCTACGCCTGCATTCTTCACTGTCCTACATAGGGTTTCCATGTCCGAGAGTGGCTTACCTTGTGTTGCAGTTAGGTAAGCATTGTTAAACAAGATGGTTAGTTTTTTCTTTCTCCTTCAGATTTTGCAGGGTTTGCATGTGGGGCTGCTCTGTAGGGGTACTGGAATTGAGGTACTTGCTGTAGGAATCTGAGACTGCAAGGCTTGCTCTTTAATTTCCTGGTGGTGCCATGAAACACGTCATATGTGCCTTACAAGTTTAATGAGCTCTGATTGGTTCAATGCGCAAATGTTC
This sequence comes from Lissotriton helveticus, assembly GCF_964261635.1. Taxonomy (NCBI): domain Eukaryota; kingdom Metazoa; phylum Chordata; class Amphibia; order Caudata; family Salamandridae; genus Lissotriton; species Lissotriton helveticus. The sequence goes on from NC_136065.1 coordinate 1,937,727,493, forward strand.
ACATCCATTTAAAAATGTGTTTCTACCTGAACTCCAACACTCAAATGCTACAGCAGGATATTTTTGGCAAATAGTGTAGTGCATTTTTGGTGCGTCTCTCTCCTCACTTTCCTAAAGGCCAGAATTCCACCCAGTGAGACTGAAAAACTGATTCTTTTTACAGCATCATACGTTTTGTTCTTGGTTATGTTAGGATGATGTGGGGTGGTGTAAGGCCCAACCTCAGTTTTTTTTAGTTTCCTTCTCCTGGCTTTTCTTTATCAGTGTCTTTACTTTTTATTTAATCCAAAGTTGAATACACTTTGCGGAGACATATTTTCCTGTCAACAGGACAAACTGATCAAGTCTGAGAATATACTTGATTCAGAATTAAATTCACTGTCTAGAAATGTTGAGCTATTTATGGCAAAAAGCTTTTCACTTAGGAGACTGCACTAAATCTTGATATAGTTTTTCTCCACTGGTTTTCCAAATTTCCGAGAACGTTGAGGCAGTATGCTGCAATGAGCCTCCATACTGCTACTACGGTCCGTTGTGATCTGTTTCATGCCAAGTTGTGACGCAATAAAGACTGATGGCACACTGCTTACCCTCTAGATCTAAAAGTCAAGAAAAGATTTACACTAACAACAAGAATTTGAGCTTTGGAAAAGTATATGCTTACATAAAGGTGATTCATCCATATTAAAAATGTTTTAAAAACCTCTAGAAAGTACGTGTAATTGACTGTTCAAGAAAGAAGGCTAAAATAAATAGAGAAAATAATTAACAGAAAGACAGAAAGAAATGAGGCAAAAAGAAAGCAAAGAAAAAGAATGGAACAAGGTAAAGAAAAGGAAAGGCAAACAAGCATTTACAATGCAACGGTTTCGCCTTTGTAAAAGTTAGAGCTATTGGCATTTTTAATGACAAATTTTTTATTTATGTGTTGGTTTTGAAAACATAAATAAATGGCATGGTCATTTACAATGGCAATAGTTGGAAACAATTGTTTGTTAAATCAGAGCAGATGTGAATGACTCGCCCTGCCCAGGTATTTCCTCTATGTCTGTGTACGTTATACACGCGGCACTACAATTACCAGAATGCAGTGGGAATGGACAGTTCACACCTGTTGTGGTAAAAGGCTTCGGAGAGTGAAAACCTCGACCCTGCTCCTGAAAAGCGTCCAACAGCTCAGGGAGCGTGAGACCACATCTCAGGGAAAGTGTGGACTCAGCCCCCAAACAAGTGTCACCCACGTCCCCGAGAGAGTGTGAGACCCTTGCCAAGCAAGGCTGCGACCTTAGTACTGGGAGGGTGAGAAGCGAGCACTAGAACAGAAGTGACCACCTAGGGATTGTGAGACCCCCCCAATCCCCTATCTGCGGCGTGGACGCAGCCAGAACAAGTGTCACCCTCGTCCCTGAGAGAGTGTGAGACCCCAGTCAAGCAAGGCCTCGACCTTAGCACGGGGGGGGGGGGGGGAGAAGTGAGCACTAGAACAGGACTGGCCACCTAGGGAGAGGGAGACCTTCATCTGGAGAGGGTGAACGCAGCCCCGAGCGAGAGACCCTCCAGCCCTGAGAGAGAGACTTTAGCGATGAGAACGTGAGACTGTTAGTCCCAGGGGAGTCCCGGAAGCTCATTTAAGGTGAGACCCGCGCCATGGAAACGGCGTGGGCCCAGCCCTGAGGGAGGAAGACTATAGCCATGGCGTTACATTACCACTGCAACTATAGCTACAGGCAGCCCTTAATTTGAGCCGGGCACGTAATCAACTCCTGCGCTTTTCATGAGCATCAGTGTAGGACACATTCATTTGTGGGAGGCGCGGGAAGATAAAGTGTTTTGCCCAGAATCACAGGACATTGAGTCGAAGCCAAGACTCGAACCTGGTTCCCCAGCTGAGCAGCTCTGGCCTTTACGCTACATCCTCTACCCACTTTTATGGTTAATCGTTGATTCTGTTTTACGCAGCACTAACAATTGAAATGGGCTGGTGTAAGCTGCCTCCTGGCCAGAGCCCTGGCACTTATGGGTTTCAGTCGATTACCCACTTACTACAGGGGTGACAGCGCCAGCTCGCCGAGGTGATGGAGCAGACAGATGTGAGGGTGCACGAGTCACAGCTGCTGCAGTGCTTGGAACTTCAGTGTTAGGAGGCGCTCTTCGCCTCTGACAGAGCGAGGAAAAGTAGCCGCGTCAGCAAAACAAAGCTATATAGGCACACGGGCGCGAGGGCACACATAGGAGTACGTCATAAGCTGTACGTCAATTTCGGACGTCTGGAACACACAGCTGCTTGTAAAACACAAGGGGGAGGGGGGTTGAAAGGTAAACCAGGAGCTGAGAGTGAAGCGAAATCTGGAGTCGGCGGAAAGGAAGGGGTCAAATGGAAGGTGGACGAATACAGGAGTAAAGTGGGTGATGGGCGCATGAAGGGGTAAAGTGGGACATGGGTTAAAGTGGGAGTTTGAAGTAGGAAGGGGTAAAATGGAAGGTGGACGAATACAGGAGTAAAGTGCGTGATGGACGCATGAAGGGTTAAAATGGAAGGTAGGCGAATACAGGAGTCAAGTGCGTGATGGACGCACGAAGGGTTAAAATGGAAGGTAGGCGAATACAGGAGTCAAGTGCGTGATGGACGCATGAAGGGCTAAAAAAGGAGCAGGGGGAAGAAGGGTGAAAAATGACGGCGTGACTTTACAACAACTGACAGGAAAAGAGCACCTACGGGCACACGGACAGCGGGAGTGGGGGCGGGAACGGACAGCGGGAGGGGGTGCCGGAACGGGCACACGGAGAGCAGGGGGGGGGGGTCAGGAACGGGCACACGGACAGCGGGAACGGACAGCGGGACCTCACGCAACCTACCCCTGCAAACGCCACTTCCAAAATGGCGAAAACAAAGCTTTAAAAAAAATAAATAAATAAATAACAACCGCGGGCAAAAGCCTAAAATTCTCGGGAACGCCCACGAATCTGCTCCGGCATTGACGGACAGATCTCTGTTCCAATGGCTAGCCTCCATTTATGGAGCTAGCCAGTGGAACAGAGGGGCGGGACAACACACACATATTGTAGACATAAGATTTCGCCTGCGCGAAAAAGCTGCTGCACAGCAGCCGCTCTAGTACACAAACCTTGGCCGTAGCCCATCTGCTCACCCAGGGGAGTTGTCGCTATAAATCAGTGGCACTGTGGTGCTTGAATTAAGGCCTAGGGTATATTCACTGAGCCCATCCCGCAGAACTGAATGCCCACTGCGTGCTTGGCACTGTCCCGAGTCTGTAGTAGGTATGCCCACTTCCTTGTGTAGAAGAAAGGTCCCAACGTCCCTCCTGTACTGGTCTTGTCCCCTCACACCTTGAGAAGTAGTGGCACTATCTCCACAGTTGTGGTTTTACATTCAGCTACGAACGGGAGTGGGCATTAGTAAGAGCATAGATAGCTGCAGACGGAGTAGGGTCTATGCTGCGTGCAGGGTCCTGGGAGGGAGGGTGAGTGAGTGGGTGGGTGGGTTTGGGTGAGTGAGTGTATCCACATTACTATTCCAGGTACCAAAGCACAGCCCCTCACCACCTTCTTACAGCATCTACCATTCCTATGTGACACTTAGAGTTTATCCATTGGTATCACTTCCTTGGGTGACTCTCTTCCTTGTGTGACTTTACAACTTGTACATTTGCAATTTTTTTCTGCTTGTATCTTTTATGTAACGCACGTAATCCTAAATCCTTATGTCTTGAAACTGGTTCTTATGTAAAGCGCTCCGACACCTTCGGGTAAAGTTCGCGCTATATAAAAGCGCATTAAATAAATAAATACATCTCAAGCTGTCCAAGGCCTGACGCGAGACGCTCTGGCAGCACATACTTTTGGTATGCATTGCGCAGCATTTAGGTCCTTGTTTATTTAATGGCACAGTGTACTCTGTCCTCGTCTATTATCCGACCTACAGAATGGATTTCAGGCTGCACAAATGTCCAGTGGACATGGCTGTTGTAAACATGGCCGCCCAGCCTTGACACCACGGTGTGAACTAAACAACCACAAGTGAGCCTAGATAATCATGGGCCTTAACAGACCCGGGGCCCTAATTAACAATGCAACCTGAACTATGAAAATCAATTCATTGTGCCTAGAAGCAACAAAATTTATTAGTGTGCAGAAGGCAAACGTAAAGTAAACAGAAGCGATGAGGGAAGGGAGCTGCTGCAGGCTGGTTCATTTGTAGTGAAGATGGCGACTACAGAGCCTGGGTTTGCCAACCCTGCCTCGCGGTTCAGTGCACAAGGTCCCTGGTGTACTCGGGAGTTAAGGGGGATTTATGGGAGGATGCATGCGGAGACTAGGCGCGTAGAAGGGGCCGCGTCCCACGCAGGAGTAAAGCCATCCTTCACAACGTCCCGTGTTGAAAGTGACGAAGCCAGACACTGCGGTATCAGAGGGCACGGGCCTGGGCTGCTGGCCGGAGAGAGGGCGCGCAGGGCTGGCTGGGCGTCCATTCATGGTTTCCGTGGTTCAAGGTTCAGACACCTGCGCATTCAGGGCCTCTGATGCACAGCATGGGCCATCTCAGCTCAGCAGGTAAAGAGAGCAGAGGATGCGAGGACGGAAAAGAGGGGAGCGGGGCAGGAAAGATACACTTGAGGCTCTAAAGAGGACACCGCGGGGCAGAGTGGGTACAGCCGCCACGAGAGCTGCAGGAGCCCTGGCACTAGGGCACTGGTACGGATCCAAAGAGGCAGAGGACAGGTCTGCGCCCGACAGAGTGCAGAAGTATTGAGGGACCAGGACACCCCCTCAATGGATGCAGAAGACACCCGACTAAAAGTGGTTCTCAGAAGTTAAGCAATAACAAGTTTGTACATGGACGCGATCTGCAATAAATGCAGGCATAGCCGCCCTCCCCAGCACTGAATGTGAACATTGCCTTTGGGGAGGGGCCAGAGTCCTGGCTGTTCTTTTATAGGTTATTTGACGGGCACACAGGAGGGGGCAGGAACGGACAGCGGGACATCGCGCAACCCACCCCTGCAAAGGACACTTCCGAAATGGCAAAAACAAAGCTTAAACAAAAAACAACAACAAAAACACGCCCACAGCCGCAGGACGTGGGCAAAAGCCTAAAATTCTCGGGAACGCCCACGAATCTGCTCCGGCATTGACGGACAAATCTCTGTTCCAATGGCTAGCCTCCATTTATGGAGCTAGCCAATGGAACAGAGGGGCGGGACTACACACACATACTCTAGACAACAGTTTTCGCCTGCGCGAAACGCTGCTTGCGCAGCTTTCGATAGGCGAAACCTAAAAAGGGAAGAAAAGGGGAAAGGCAAAAGAGAAAGTAGAAAAGCAAAAAGCAAGAAAGAAAATGGATGGAAGGAAGGAAAGAGGGTTCTTAGTATAAAATAAATGATGGATACTAAAAACCAAATTAAACCGCACACATAAGTTTAAATAAAACTACTGCAAATTAAGGACCATATAATGTGTTTTTATCTGGGCAAAGTTGATCAAAGAATCAATGGTGAAATAGAGTCCAGGAATGCCACGAAATAGAAGCAGTTTACTTCAAAGGGAATGTATAACAGCATTGGAAGGAGATCGAGCTGAAATGTCCCATGTGCTCACTTCAAATGTGCCCTACGAGCAAATCGGACAACACTGGTAATTAAGGGACTCCTTGTGTGCGGATCTGCACCATGTGAAAGAGATAAGTACAGTCACTCAAAGTGACTTTATCCGGACGCTTAAGAATGCCAACCCATTGCTCCATGCTGTAGTGGGCGGAAGCAAAATGGGAATGACAACAACCGACTAGTGGGTGAAAAGAGGTGGCAGAAAGCCCCTTTAAGTATATTATTTTAGCAAAATCAAAAGGTCTTGTCTAAAGCCAGACCTAAAAAGCAGTGATGACGCAAACGCATGTAATTCCACTTACTCATGCATGCTGATATATCCACACGCATACTAGTGGAATGATATATATATATATATATATATCCCCCAAAACAATGTGATCCAGCAGGAGTTGAGAGCGCTCCACAGCGTGTGCTTGCTCAGGGGTCGGATCCAGACCCAATTATTATTTTTAAACAAATGGAGCAGCACATCCAGGATTTTTCAAAGCTACTTTATTGAAGCTTCACCCCACCAACGCGTTTCAGCCTCAACAGGCTTTGTTCACGGTCAGTAAGTCCTTCAACTCTTTTCATATTTATACTAGCCCATTTTAGCCATTATGAGTAACGTATATGTATATATATATATATATATATATATATATGTATATATATATATATATATATATATATATATATATATATATATACACACATATACGTTTCGGGACAGCGTCCCTTCGTCAGTGGTTCAACATCGAGAATCACGCCACGCCATTTTTAAAACACATTTGGTTGCAAAAATGAAAAGCGGACTAATTACAAGCTACATTGAGGTCACGCCGTCTTAGAGCAGTCAAAAACAATTTAGAATTGTAAATTGCATACACTCGTAAAACATGATTGTAAATTATCTTTTACATGAATTGTCCCAAAACATTTTAGCCGTTTATCGGCTTACACTGCCCATTGATTTATAACCCCAATATTGACTGTTATTTGAGAGGTCTTCTCGCAATAGGGCTCAGCAATGGAACTATATGTATTCCAGTTAACGCTCATGGTATATTTGCCATGGCAGCTTAAACAATACCATTTATGTTATTATCTTGCCGTGTATCGGCAATTGCAGCCTCATGGCTGCTTAAAATTCCATCTGCCTCGTCCCCCTCAGAAGACATCTCTCATATATTCAATTTTAGCCATTGTATGTTCAGAACCACAACAGACATAAGTACTCAAAAACCCACAACAAAATTTACAAATAAGATTCAAGATTTTCTATGTTCTCCGTGTCATTAATCAGTTCATATTACATTCTCAAATAATCATGATGTCAAAATGATCTATTGTGCAAATTCTAAAAACGGATAATTCATCCAAGATGAGTTCCCATTTCCTCTCCCATATTGAGGCCTCCAGGCGCCTTAGTCTCAAGATCAACAATATAACGTGATTCAAGTCTCCGTAAAGTCAATAATCTATTCCCTCCTCTGGGGCTTTCCGGGACATAGTCCAAGCAGAAGAATCTCAGCAAGTCCCTGTTACTATCATGTTTAATTGCGAAATGTCGAGCAACCGGGTAGGTGAAGTCTTTGTTCCCAATTGCTCTCATATGTTCTAATACTCGCAATTTTACAGGGTTAATTGTGCTACCAACATATTTTAATTGGCAAGGACATATTAGGCAATATACAGCATGATCTGTCATGCAGGACATAAACTTGTTGATCTTTCTCCCATCCCGACATCCCCTCACTTGATAGGTTAGTGTACGTTTACTAAAGGCACAGGCCTTGCACTTCCCACAGGGGAAGAAGCCCTTTGCATCCTTCAAAGTGCCTCTAGTATTACGCAAAGGTTCCAGATAACTCTGAACCATTTGATCTTTTAACGATCTAGCTTTCCTAAAGGTGAGTTGTGGGGTTGGGGGTATATCTGGTCCCACTATATGGTCCGTTTTTAGAATATGCCAATGTTTAGTCAAGATTGATCTCAGTTTAGCAGAATTCGCTGAAAAGGTAGTAACCATGCGAAATTTCCCTTCTACATCAGGTCTCATCTTCTTTACAAATAGACTGCTTCGTTTCAGTTTTTTTTTACACGGTTCAGGGTATCAAGTAGAATCAAGAATAGAAACTTCGGACTCGGACGTCATTGCGAGTGAAGTCTCTGGGGATGAAGTGGCAGACCCCTCCAACTTACTGGATAAGACTCCTTTTCATCTGGAGTTCAAAGTCATCAAGGAGAGCTGGTTAAGGGGTGGAAAAACCAAACCACCGGAAGAGGCAGACAAACAAGACGAGGTGGCTGGAAGAGGAAGGGGCAGAGGAAAGAGCAATACAGCCTCACGTACAACAAGAAGCAAGAAAGTAAACAGATGGTGAAACAAGATTCCCTTACGATTGTCAATCTTTCAAAGAGAGTCCTTTCCCCTTGTGAGGAGTCTGTTTTAAAACTCGGACTTACATTTTGCCCTAACGTGCAGATGGAATACACTCAGACAAGGATTGACCTTTACAAATTCATCAGGAAGGTCAAATTGCACAAGTATTTTAAAGTGAAACCAACAGCTAGAGAGGCAAAATATCTACGTGGCAACAAGAAGGGGACGGATCTCTTAACAGTTAATGACCTAACGACATGTGAGCTCTTGGAAAACCTACGCCAAGGGAATGACTGTGAAACAAGTGTCTCTGACACTACTCTCACCCAGAGATTAGTGTATGTTGGTGTTGATCAAGAGACCCCTAATAGCGGCTTCAAATTACCTTCTAAATTTGTACCACAAACTACAACGGATGCAATCGACACATTCTCTGATGCAGTCATCAGGGATCTGATGACCATGAGAACTGCAACGAAAAGAGTGAAGGACAGTTTTAATATCACCAAAAAACAGAGAATAGCAATTAAGACCTTAGCGGATGATAAATCGATCGTTTTCAAACCTTCGGACAAGGGAGGTAATATCGTAATTATGTCACGTGAGAGTTATGTGGAGGAAGCACAGCGCCAACTACAAGATACACATTGTTAAGAAGAGATTGACAAAAAGGAATATCTTACGAGCATAGAGACCCTGCATGAACTTTTGAGAAAATGGCATTGTAAACAAATGTTGGAGTTGGAGGAATACTTGTTTTTAAAGACCGTAAACCCCATTCTACCCACATTTTACCATCTGCCAAAAGTTCATAAAACATGGATAAACCCCCAGGGAGACCAATCATTTCCTCCATTGGTGGATTGACAGAAAACCTCTCCAAATTCTTGGATCATTTTCTTTTTTAATTCGTTTTGGATTTAAAATCCTACATACGAGATACTACAGACTTTATTGAAAAAATTGAAAATCTGACATGGCAACCAACTTATGTAATGGCCACGCTTGATATAACGAGCCTATACACGTGCATAGAGCATGAACAAGGACTCATTGCCATAGATTACTTCCTGAGTAAAAAACCATTGAAATATGCAATGCACAATAAGATGCTATTAGAGTTAGTGAACTTTTGTTTACATAACATCTTTCTTTTCCAGGAGGTTCTATATAGGCAGCGATGGGTTCCTGCTTCGCCCCCAGCTACGCAAATTTATTCGTGGGCTGGTGGGAGGAGCAGGAGGCCTGGGGTCCCGCAAACGCCACATGGAACAACAAGGTGGTGACCTGGCACAGGTACATTGATGACCTGTTCCTGGTGTGGAATGGGTCTATTGATGAGGCTAAAGAATACATTGAGTTGCTTAATCAGAATGTCTGTAATCTCAGGTTTACTGGGGATGTGAGTAAAACACAGGTCAGTTACTTAGATCTACAGGTGGCTATTAAAGATGGTAAAATTTCTACCTCCCTTTACCGTAAACCAACGGCGGGAAATAGTGTTCTCTTTGCAACCAGCAGTCACCCACGTAAACTGATCAATAGCATCCCCTATCGGGAATTCCTCAGGTTAAAGCATAATTGCACCCATGAGGAAGACTTTAATTTTGCAATTTCAGAAAGTATGGACAGGTTTTTGGAGAGGGGATATAAATTGAATCTTCTACTTGATACCCTGAACCGTGTAACTGCCACGAAGCAGTCTATTTGTAAAGAAGATGAGACCTGATGTAGAAGGGAAATTTCGCATGGTTACTACCTTTTCAGCGAATTCTGCTAAACTGAGATCAATCTTGACTAAACATTGGCATATTCTAAAAACGGACCATATAGTGGGACCAGATATACCCCCAACCCCACAACTCACCTTTAGGAAAGCTAGATCGTTAAAAGATCAAATGGTTCAGAGTTATCTGGAACCTTTGCGTAATACTAGAGGCACTTTGAAGGATGCAAAGGGCTTCTTCCCCTGTGGGAAGTGCAAGGCCTGTGCCTTTAGTAAACGTACACTAACCTATCAAGTGAGGGGATGTCGGGATGGGAGAAAGATCAACAAGTTTATATCCTGCATGACAGATCATGCTGTATATTGCCTAATATGTCCTTGCCAATTAAAATATGTTGGTAGCACAATTAACCCTGTAAAATTGCGAGTATTAGAACATATGAGAGCAATTAGGAACAAAGACTTCACCTACCCGGTTGCTCGACATTTCGCAATTAAACATGATAGTAACAGGGACTTGCTGAGATTCTTCTGCTTGGACTATGTCCCGGAAAGCCCCAGAGGAGGGAATAGATTATTGACTTTACGGAGACTTGAATCACGTTATATTGTTGATCTTGAGACTAAGGCGCCTGGAGGCCTCAATATGGGAGAGGAAATGGGAACTCATCTTGGATGAATTATCCGTTTTTAGAATTTGCACAATAGATCATTTTGACATCATGATTATTTGAGAATGTAATATGAACTGATTAATGACACGGAGAACATAGAAAATCTTGAATTTTATTTGTAAATTTTGTTGTGGGTTTTTGAGTACTTATGTCTGTTGTGGTTCTGAACATACAATGGCTAAAATTGAATATATGAGAAATGTCTTCTGAGGGGGACGAGGCAGATGGAATTTTAAGCAGCCATGAGGCTGCAATTGCCGATACACGGCAAGATAATAACATAAATGGTATTGTTTAAGCTGCCATGGCAAATATACCATGAGCGTTAACTGGAATACATATAGTTCCACTGCTGAGCCCTATTGCGAGAAGACCTCTCAAATAACAGTCAATATTGGGGTTTTAAATCAATGGGCAGTCTAAGCCGATACACGGCTAAAATGTTTTGCGACAATTCATGTAAAAGATAATTTACAATCATGTTTTACGAGTGTATGCAATTTACAATTCTAAATTGTTTTTGACTGCTCTAAGATGGCGTGACCTCAATGTAGCTTGCAATTAGTCCGCTTTTCATTTTTGCAACCAAATGTATTTTAAAAATGGCGTGGCGTGATTCTCGATGTTGAACCACTGAGGAAGGGACGCTGTCCCGAAACGCGTTTGCTTAAGGAATAAAAATACTGTTGCTGCACGAATTTTGAGCCCGTGAGTGCTGTTCTTCTTTCCCAACCCGGCTGGGTATGGGTGAAGGAGTTTGGAGCTGCAATTTAATAACGCGGTACACCGCCGCGTTTTAACGGCACCCGACACTGAGAGTGACTCACGGTTTCAGTGTTTCTGGAGTATATATATATATATATATATATATATATATATATATATATATATATATATATATATATATATATACCACCAGTCCCCGCCTCTTCCCAAAAGAAGGGTCCGACACATGCATTGAGGCTTTACCAGGTAAGATTTATTGCTGCCAAGTTGGAGGGCCCAAACAATTAAAAACACCTGGCAGACGCGTTTCGGCGTTGGCCTTAATCATTGCCAGCATTATGTTTTTTGCGTTGTATTTTGCGTGGGCTGTTCACTGCCTAAAAAACCCCCATTGGAGCTTGGTCGTTCCGATTTAGAGGCACTGCTCTTGCCACCTCAGTTGCAGTGTTTGCTGTTGCTTTCTGGTAGTTGAAGTTCCCACGCTAGCAAGTCCTCCGTACACTTCCCGCTGTTTGTAAAAGCTGACGTTCTCCATCTTGCGGACTCTGGTACAGTGACCGGTCCGGGCATACGATAATGCCCCAGCATACACCAGCAAGTGAGTTCGCCCGCTTTTCACCACGGGACACATGGCAGCAAACGTCTCCCAGCATCGCCTCAACCAGCAAAATATTGCCGCTCTCTCCCCGATTCCACGAAGTAAATCCTGGGCGGGGGGGCGCCACTGTGTGCATTCAGCACGCAAATCAAAAGAAGAGTTGCCGGCCATCAGTGGAGCACCTGAACGAAAGGCGTGTCGGGAATGCAGAGCCGACCACTGCATTTAACACATACCACCAGTCCCCGCCTCTTCCCAAAAGAAGGGTCCGACACATGCATTGAGGCTTTACCAGGTAAGATTTATTGCTGCCAAGTTGGAGGGCCCAAACAATTAAAAACACCTGGCAGACGCGTTTCGGCGTTGGCCTTAATCATTGCCAGCATTATGTTTTTTGCGTTGTATTTTGCGTGGGCTGTTCACTGCCTAAAAAACCCCCATTGGAGCTTGGTCGTTCCGATTTAGAGGCACTGCTCTTGCCACCTCAGTTGCAGTGTTTGCTGTTGCTTTCTGGTAGTTGAAGTTCCCACGCTAGCAAGTCCTCCGTACACTTCCCGCTGTTTGTAAAAGCTGACGTTCTCCATCTTGCGGACTCTGGTACAGTGACCGGTCCGGGCATACGATAATGCCCCAGCATACACCAGCAAGTGAGTTCGCCCGCTTTTCACCACGGGACACATGGCAGCAAACGTCTCCCAGCATCGCCTCAACCAGCAAAATATTGCCGCTCTCTCCCCGATTCCACGAAGTAAATCCTGGGCGGGGGGGCGCCACTGTGTGCATTCAGCACGCAAATCAAAAGAAGAGTTGCCGGCCATCAGTGGAGCACCTGAACGAAAGGCGTGTCGGGAATGCAGAGCCGACCACTGCATTTAACACATACCACCAGTCCCCGCCTCTTCCCAAAAGAAGGGTCCGACACATGCATTGAGGCTTTACCAGGTAAGATTTATTGCTGCCAAGTTGGAGGGCCCAAACAATTAAAAACACCTGGCAGACGCGTTTCGGCGTTGGCCTTAATCATTGCCAGCATTATGTTTTTTGCGTTGTATTTTGCGTGGGCTGTTCACTGCCTAAAAAACCCCCATTGGAGCTTGGTCGTTCCGATTTAGAGGCACTGCTCTTGCCACCTCAGTTGCAGTGTTTGCTGTTGCTTTCTGGTAGTTGAAGTTCCCACGCTAGCAAGTCCTCCGTACACTTCCCGCTGTTTGTAAAAGCTGACGTTCTCCATCTTGCGGACTCTGGTACAGTGACCGGTCCGGGCATACGATAATGCCCCAGCATACACCAGCAAGTGAGTTCGCCCGCTTTTCACCACGGGACACATGGCAGCAAACGTCTCCCAGCATCGCCTCAACCAGCAAAATATTGCCGCTCTCTCCCCGATTCCACGAAGTAAATCCTGGGCGGGGGGGCGCCACTGTGTGCATTCAGCACGCAAATCAAAAGAAGAGTTGCCGGCCATCAGTGGAGCACCTGAACGAAAGGCGCTCGGGAATGCAGAGCCGACCACTGCATTTAACACATACCACCAGTCCCCGCCTCTTCCCAAAAGAAGGGTCCGACACATGCATTGAGGCTTTACCAGGTAAGATTTATTGCTGCCAAGTTGGAGGGCCCAAACAATTAAAAACACCTGGCAGACGCGTTTCGGCGTTGGCCTTAATCATTGCCAGCATTATGTTTTTTGCGTTGTATTTTGCGTGGGCTGTTCACTGCCTAAAAAACCCCCATTGGAGCTTGGTCGTTCCGATTTAGAGGCACTGCTCTTGCCACCTCAGTTGCAGTGTTTGCTGTTGCTTTCTGGTAGTTGAAGTTCCCACGCTAGCAAGTCCTCCGTACACTTCCCGCTGTTTGTAAAAGCTGACGTTCTCCATCTTGCGGACTCTGGTACAGTGACCGGTCCGGGCATACGATAATGCCCCAGCATACACCAGCAAGTGAGTTCGCCCGCTTTTCACCACGGGACACATGGCAGCAAACGTCTCCCAGCATCGTCTCAACCAGCAAAATATTGCCGCTCTCTCCCCGATTCCACGAAGTAAATCCTGGGCGGGGGGGCGCCACTGTGTGCATTCAGCACGCAAATCAAAAGAAGAGTTGCCGGCCATCAGTGGAGCACCTGAACGAAAGGCGTGTCGGGAATGCAGAGCCGACCACTGCATTTAACACATACCACCAGTCCCCGCCTCTTCCCAAAAGAAGGGTCCGACACATGCATTGAGGCTTTACCAGGTAAGATTTATTGCTGCCAAGTTGGAGGGCCCAAACAATTAAAAACACCTGGCAGACGCGTTTCGGCGTTGGCCTTAATCATTGCCAGCATTATGTTTTTTGCGTTGTATTTTGCGTGGGCTGTTCACTGCCTAAAAAACCCCCATTGGAGCTTGGTCGTTCCGATTTAGAGGCACTGCTCTTGCCACCTCAGTTGCAGTGTTTGCTGTTGCTTTCTGGTAGTTGAAGTTCCCACGCTAGCAAGTCCTCCGTACACTTCCCGCTGTTTGTAAAAGCTGACGTTCTCCATCTTGCGGACTCTGGTACAGTGACCGGTCCGGGCATACGATAATGCCCCAGCATACACCAGCAAGTGAGTTCGCCCGCTTTTCACCACGGGACACATGGCAGCAAACGTCTCCCAGCATCGCCTCAACCAGCAAAATATTGCCGCTCTCTCCCCGATTCCACGAAGTAAATCCTGGGCGGGGGGGCGCCACTGTGTGCATTCAGCACGCAAATCAAAAGAAGAGTTGCCGGCCATCAGTGGAGCACCTGAACGAAAGGCGTGTCGGGAATGCAGAGCCGACCACTGCATTTAACACATACCACCAGTCCCCGCCTCTTCCCAAAAGAAGGGTCCGACACATGCATTGAGGCTTTACCAGGTAAGATTTATTGCTGCCAAGTTGGAGGGCCCAAACAATTAAAAACACCTGGCAGACGCGTTTCGGCGTTGGCCTTAATCATTGCCAGCATTATGTTTTTTGCGTTGTATTTTGCGTGGGCTGTTCACTGCCTAAAAAACCCCCATTGGAGCTTGGTCGTTCCGATTTAGAGGCACTGCTCTTGCCACCTCAGTTGCAGTGTTTGCTGTTGCTTTCTGGTAGTTGAAGTTCCCACGCTAGCAAGTCCTCCGTACACTTCCCGCTGTTTGTAAAAGCTGACGTTCTCCATCTTGCGGACTCTGGTACAGTGACCGGTCCGGGCATACGATAATGCCCCAGCATACACCAGCAAGTGAGTTCGCCCGCTTTTCACCACGGGACACATGGCAGCAAACGTCTCCCAGCATCGCCTCAACCAGCAAAATATTGCCGCTCTCTCCCCGATTCCACCAAGTAAATCCTGGGCGGGGGGGCGCCACTGTGTGCATTCAGCACGCAAATCAAAAGAAGAGTTGCCGGCCATCAGTGGAGCACCTGAACGAAAGGCGTGTCGGGAATGCAGAGCCGACCACTGCATTTAACACATACCACCAGCCCCCGCCTCTTCCCAAAAGAAGGGTCCGACACATGCATTGAGGCTTTACCAGGTAAGATTTATTGCTGCCAAGTTGGAGGCCCCAAACAATTAAAAACACCTGGCAGACGCGTTTCGGCGTTGGCCTTAATCATTGCCAGCATTATGTTTTTTGCGTTGTATTTTGCGTGGGCTGTTCACTGCCTAAAAAACCCCCATTGGAGCTTGGTCGTTCCGATTTAGAGGCACTGCTCTTGCCACCTCAGTTGCAGTGTTTGCTGTTGCTTTCTGGTAGTTGAAGTTCCCACGCTAGCAAGTCCTCCGTACACTTCCCGCTGTTTGTAAAAGCTGACGTTCTCCATCTTGCGGACTCTGGTACAGTGACCGGTCCGGGCATACGATAATGCCCCAGCATACACCAGCAAGTGAGTTCGCCCGCTTTTCACCACGGGACACATGGCAGCAAACGTCTCCCAGCATCGTCTCAACCAGCAAAATATTGCCGCTCTCTCCCCGATTCCACGAAGTAAATCCTGGGCGGGGGGGCGCCACTGTGTGCATTCAGCACGCAAATCAAAAGAAGAGTTGCCGGCCATCAGTGGAGCACCTGAACGAAAGGCGTGTCGGGAATGCAGAGCCGACCACTGCATTTAACACATACCACCAGTCCCCGCCTCTTCCCAAAAGAAGGGTCCGACACATGCATTGAGGCTTTACCAGGTAAGATTTATTGCTGCCAAGTTGGAGGGCCCAAACAATTAAAAACACCTGGCAGACGCGTTTCGGCGTTGGCCTTAATCATTGCCAGCATTATGTTTTTTGCGTTGTATTTTGCGTGGGCTGTTCACTGCCTAAAAAACCCCCATTGGAGCTTGGTCGTTCCGATTTAGAGGCACTGCTCTTGCCACCTCAGTTGCAGTGTTTGCTGTTGCTTTCTGGTAGTTGAAGTTCCCACGCTAGCAAGTCCTCCGTACACTTCCCGCTGTTTGTAAAAGCTGACGTTCTCCATCTTGCGGACTCTGGTACAGTGACCGGTCCGGGCATACGATAATGCCCCAGCATACACCAGCAAGTGAGTTCGCCCGCTTTTCACCACGGGACACATGGCAGCAAACGTCTCCCAGCATCGCCTCAACCAGCAAAATATTGCCGCTCTCTCCCCGATTCCACGAAGTAAATCCTGGGCGGGGGGGCGCCACTGTGTGCATTCAGCACGCAAATCAAAAGAAGAGTTGCCGGCCATCAGTGGAGCACCTGAACGAAAGGCGTGTCGGGAATGCAGAGCCGACCACTGCATTTAACACATACCACCAGTCCCCGCCTCTTCCCAAAAGAAGGGTCCGACACATGCATTGAGGCTTTACCAGGTAAGATTTATTGCTGCCAAGTTGGAGGGCCCAAACAATTAAAAACACCTGGCAGACGCGTTTCGGCGTTGGCCTTAATCATTGCCAGCATTATGTTTTTTGCGTTGTATTTTGCGTGGGCTGTTCACTGCCTAAAAAACCCCCATTGGAGCTTGGTCGTTCCGATTTAGAGGCACTGCTCTTGCCACCTCAGTTGCAGTGTTTGCTGTTGCTTTCTGGTAGTTGAAGTTCCCACGCTAGCAAGTCCTCCGTACACTTCCCGCTGTTTGTAAAAGCTGACGTTCTCCATCTTGCGGACTCTGGTACAGTGACCGGTCCGGGCATACGATAATGCCCCAGCATACACCAGCAAGTGAGTTCGCCCGCTTTTCACCACGGGACACATGGCAGCAAACGTCTCCCAGCATCGCCTCAACCAGCAAAATATTGCCGCTCTCTCCCCGATTCCACGAAGTAAATCCTGGGCGGGGGGGCGCCACTGTGTGCATTCAGCACGCAAATCAAAAGAAGAGTTGCCGGCCATCAGTGGAGCACCTGAACGAAAGGCGTGTCGGGAATGCAGAGCCGACCACTGCATTTAACACATACCACCAGTCCCCGCCTCTTCCCAAAAGAAGGGTCCGACACATGCATTGAGGCTTTACCAGGTAAGATTTATTGCTGCCAAGTTGGAGGGCCCAAACAATTAAAAACACCTGGCAGACGCGTTTCGGCGTTGGCCTTAATCATTGCCAGCATTATGTTTTTTGCGTTGTATTTTGCGTGGGCTGTTCACTGCCTAAAAAACCCCCATTGGAGCTTGGTCGTTCCGATTTAGAGGCACTGCTCTTGCCACCTCAGTTGCAGTGTTTGCTGTTGCTTTCTGGTAGTTGAAGTTCCCACGCTAGCAAGTCCTCCGTACACTTCCCGCTGTTTGTAAAAGCTGACGTTCTCCATCTTGCGGACTCTGGTACAGTGACCGGTCCGGGCATACGATAATGCCCCAGCATACACCAGCAAGTGAGTTCGCCCGCTTTTCACCACGGGACACATGGCAGCAAACGTCTCCCAGCATCGCCTCAACCAGCAAAATATTGCCGCTCTCTCCCCGATTCCACGAAGTAAATCCTGGGCGGGGGGGCGCCACTGTGTGCATTCAGCACGCAAATCAAAAGAAGAGTTGCCGGCCATCAGTGGAGCACCTGAACGAAAGGCGTGTCGGGAATGCAGAGCCGACCACTGCATTTAACACATACCACCAGTCCCCGCCTCTTCCCAAAAGAAGGGTCCGACACATGCATTGAGGCTTTACCAGGTAAGATTTATTGCTGCCAAGTTGGAGGGCCCAAACAATTAATATATATATATATATATATATATATATATATATATATATATATATATATATATATATATATATATATATATATATATAATGCCGCTTTCGAATTGCGCTGCAACGAGTCTCGCCAGCCAACAAAAGAAACTCTGACACGGACCAAATGGGCTCCTGCTTTTCCTTTTATTGCAGAGGTACTGTCAAAGACGTTTCGGCTCAACGGAGCCTTGTTCACATGAATATATA
This sequence comes from Lissotriton helveticus, assembly GCF_964261635.1. Taxonomy (NCBI): domain Eukaryota; kingdom Metazoa; phylum Chordata; class Amphibia; order Caudata; family Salamandridae; genus Lissotriton; species Lissotriton helveticus. The sequence goes on from NC_136065.1 coordinate 1,937,745,599, forward strand.
TATATTGAATTTACTGATCCGAGAAAGATCTCGCTTTTCTGACTTGTAGGCATTGCCAGTGCTTTTTGCAGATGATGTGCAGCATCAACAAAAAGCTGCCAATGCGGTGTAGCATCGTAGAAATGACGATGAGACTATTTCCTAGGTTCACACCTGTACAAGGATGTATGCAAGTGCATGCGTCCCCATAATTGCATGCGCCTCTGGAATGAGTGGACATGTTTTTTTAAATATATATTTATGGATAAAAAATTGACACCCCTTGGCTTGCCTACAGACAAGCCTGTTTCATGCCCTGCCAAGGAGCTAGAAACTCATCGAAGTATGTGTCAAAAATGTTTAAGGAGAAAACTAAACCCCCACGCTTGATTTCCTCGTGCCATCAGTCTTAAAGAATGAACGATGTTTATACTGAACAATAGTGGCGACTGCCTCAAGAAAGCTCTTGAACCAAAATTAAATGAGTCTCATAGTCTCACCACCTTGACTGTTCCAACAGTAAACGGACTCAGCACCCTGGATTATATGCAAGTCTTTTCTAACTTATGGATATAGTGCAAGAGTTCTTGATTCTCTTTATACATAATGAGGAACACACTGAGAAGACCCCCAAGTGAAAACTACACTGTACTAATAATACTGTGCAGTGGTTGCCAACTTGTTAGCCCAATACCCTTGCCCATACTATAGTTAGTACATACAGTGAGCACTGGCAAAGTCAATGGATCTGGAGTTGGCTGCCAGTCTTGACTTAACACATGTTTACTTTGCCATGGTTTTTGTAAAACGCCATTGTTAATTAATTAATTAATTAACAGAAACTCACAGTGAAGTTAAAATCACTAAAGTGGGTTGACCCACTGCCCCATGCTGTAGTGTGCAGAAGAAAATTGTTAATGACAAAAGACAAATGAAGGAAAAGGGCTGTCTGAAAACCCCTATAAAATTATGTGTGCAATTTTAGTAAATTCCACATTCCCCACCCCAAAAGATAGGATAGATAGAACCCAAGAGGTTTGCCTCCCCCACACCCCCCTCCTTTTGCAGCTTACATTCCCCCCATGAAAGTCGGAGTCCCTCAGAGCTCCATCCTAAGCCTGTTGTTGTTTAATCTGTATCTGGCTCCCCTCGCCCTTTCTGGCAGAAGCCTGTGGTGCAACACTTATATCTCATGCTGAAGATACTCAGCTGTTTACCTGTAAAAAGGGCGAGGATTTTGCGGATTAACAAATGCATAAGCAAGGTTTTTGCTTGGTTTAGACGTAACCAGCTACAATGAAACTCTGAGAAATCCGAAGTAATTCTCTTTGGCTCATTCATCCATAATGCCTGGAGGCAATGGTGGCCAACCGATATGTCACCCCCTCAGACATCATCAGGAGATGTGAGAAATCTAGGGGTAAAGATGGATGATTCTCTTTAGATGAAAACCCAAGTTCAATCAGTAGCAGGTACCTGCTACTTCATCCTGAAAATGCCCCGGAGATTACTTCCCCTCCTATCGCTCCCCCACAGAAGGACTGCGGTTCAAGCACTCATCACTTCAAGACTGAACTATGTAAATGTCCTATATTTGGGCCTCCCGGATTGTCTTCTGAACAAACTCCAGGTCATCCAAAATGTGGCAGCTAGAGCCATTCTTATGTTGGGTCATAGAGTACAGATTTCTCCCTATCTAAAGAACTTACAGTGGCTTCCCATTCGTAGCAGAATTCCTTTTAAGGCCCTTGTGTTGGCCTTTAAAGAGCTCCATGGCACAGGTGCCCATTACATTAGGAAACCGGTGTCCTTCTACACTCCCGGTAGAAACTTAAGATCGTCACAACAACATCTGATGACGGTGCCCAAATTTGCCCGCTCTCGCAGAGGCGGCCGTTCTTTTCAAGTGCTGGTGTCCCACCTTTGGAATGGATTGCCTATTGCACTCAGACAATTGACTGATTTATGGCTCTTTAGGAAACATCTCAAAACTTGGTTATTCCATGAATAACCCACTAAGAGAGTCTGCCCTGTAAACAGTTTTACGCATGTTCTGCTGAGCGCCGGACACTATCGTGTAGATGCGCGCTTTACAAATATTGAATAACATAAAATGTTCTTTCGAACGATTACTTTGTAAAACTGTAATGCAGTCATACCAAGATATCTATGAGAAAAATCAAACGACTCCAGGGGCTGTGGGTGGCATAAACGGCACAAATGTAGAGAGAGACAAAGAAAAAGAGTGCTTCCAATTAATTATCCTGCAAAAACCTACGATTCCAAACGTCAGCAACAACCGGTTATCAAGCTTTGAGTATTTCCTGTAGGTGGAGCTACAATCTGCCAATGGCACACACCAGCTAGCTCATGAAGTTATCAAACCTTAAGCTTCTGCCTCTGCAAGAAAGTCTACTTTGCATATATGCTGGCTTCTGGAAGGCAGGTAGCCCAGATATCAGCCCTGTAGCCCACAGGTTGGCCTCTGGATTTCACCTCAAGATGAACAGTGCTACGGGGGTCCTACCTACATGGCCAGTTCGCTCAGGTGCTGGGAACGGTCTTACAGAACACCAGAAGCGATCCCAATGACTTTGGCAGCTTGGGGAGGTGGGGGAAGGGGTCAACCCAGAGCAAGCACGTCTTTGGGCCTTACCAAAGGCAATACACCCAGATTAGTGTTAACGAACATAACGTCCAATGGGCCAAACGTGTTCCAGTCCCGTAAACATGCACCTTTTAGAGTTGTTGATGAATTATGGTCTCGATGCCCAGAGGAGAGTGGAGCCCATTTTGAACACTCGTCAGAAGGTCACGCTCTAACAAAATTTCTGAATGACCACGACCTGGTTCACACTATGGACATGGTGCATTTACCGCAAGATGAGACCTTGCCACCCACCTTCAAGGGTAGAGGCTGCTCGTCATATATTGATTACATTCTCGCCTCACGGGCTTTTAAAAATAAGATCTCCAGGGTGGGGATTGAATGGAACCCGTTTAGCGACCATAATCCATTGGTACTAGATGTCCCCCACCGTGCTGATCCCAGTGGGACCAAGCACGTTGCAACAATTGAGAGGGCTACTGATCAGGGTAGACGCCTCAGGTGGTCGAAGATTGATGGAGATAGGTTCTACAAATCACTGATAGAGAAAGGGAAGTTAGCTTTTGAGGCATGTCTAGATGTGGCAATAGAAGGACAGCAGTTACTTATAGCATTTAAGCATATTACTGATTTAGTAGATGGGCTGTTAAAAACTAGTGCCCAGACAAAAGTTATTGGTAACCAACCATGCTGGTTTGACCGAGACTGTTCTAAAGCTCTGAGGGAACTTAAAGATAGTATTAAAATAAGGCCAAGAGATGCCACACGAGTTGCCTCCTGTAGGAAAAAGTATAAGAGTGAGCTGTGCAGGAGGAAAAAGGCATTACAAGCAAAAAGTTGGGCGGATTTAAGGGAGGCGGGGGAAAAGAGGGACATGACCGAATTTTGGAGAATTATTAATAGGCCCACCTTCCAGGATGATACGGTCCCTAAATTAGGAACAAATATAACATCCACTACGTGGATTACTCATTATAGGGCCCTATATAATCATGAAACGTGTACATCGCATGATCAACGGAATGTCGACCAAGCCCAGCCCATAGCTTTCACACTAAAGGAGATTAAGGTCGGGATTGAGGGGTTGTCTAAAAACAAGGCCCCAGGCCCAGATTGAATCCCGCCTGATCTGTTCTTAAGCTCTGTGGAATTATGGGCCCCTATAATGACAAGAGTCATTAACACTGCAATTCGCCATGGCTTACCGCCCTCCTGGTCTACGGCCATTATTGTCCCGATCTTTAAAAAGGGCAATAGGGATGACCCGCAATGCTATCGCCCCATCTCCTTGATCGACGTATCCGTCCAAATTTTGGGGAGGAGGATACTAAACCGGCTGTCGGAGTGGACCGAGGCGAATAACATTATCTCTGATACACAGTATGGTTTTAGGAAGGGTCGGTCCACGAGCGACCAGTGCTTGAACCTTATATGCTAGCAGCAAAGTACACCAAGGCCAGTACGGAATCCATCTACATGGGATTCATGGATCTGGCAGCTGCCTTTGACCAGGTTAACAGGGACAAGCTCTGGGACATGACTAACATGGGGATAGTAACTCGGTAGCAGTGGAGGTTCCCGCGCGCACTATTATAACACGGAGTGACGTATCATGGTCATTCATTACCTCGTTTACTGTTGAACGCAACCTCCACGTGGCAACACTTCTCTATTTATGAAGAACCACATCTCAACGTCTGATAAGACCAGGGGCCGTTATTCATGCTCCAAGACTACCTACGGTTTAATTACTAGGACTTCAAAGAGTGCTTCTAATCTGTTCATCCTTATTTGGAAATTATGTCTAGTACGTACATCTATATTGCATATTGATCCCATATTTTGAGGCAAGATCTGGAATAGTAAGATCTCTACACCAACACCTTTTAGCCTTGAAAAAGTCTCATGTTGAGACGAAACACGTGTCGGCGGTGTGAGCTGGAATAACTTTTAACGTGTATGAAATAAAGAATGTGAAGAACAACATTTGTTTCTGGATCCATACTTTTGTATCTCGAATGTTATTTTAGAATGGACAGTATTTCCTTAAATGATTGAAATAATTATATTGCACTCCATTTGTTTTTACAACTGATGAGATATAATGATCAATGTTGAATTGATGTCATACTTGGGGTGTGCCTGATTAACCTGTTCTCTTCGCAAAATAATTTACGTTAGCATTCCCTTGCTAGCCTAACACCCCTGGTGGTGGGTGTATAACAGGATTTACTGTGCACCTCCTTTCAAATTGTCTACTTATTATTGACATTACATACTCTAGGAATTGTATTTGCTTGATGTGCGGACGCTTTCTCTCATGAGAAACACTACCACCCAATATTGTGCATAAACATGGGGATAGAGGTCGGCCTTATTAAGAATTGCACAGTAACACCTCAGCGCAAGTAAGGTATAACACGGAGGGGGAATGTACTGATTCTTTTTTCTGTAGAAGTGGGGTACGCCAAGGCTGTATCTTGGCACCCTTTTTGTTTTCCCTGTACATTAACAAACTAGAGCAGCATCTCTTACAGCTGGGATCAGATTGCCCACGAGTAGGGACGCGTCATGTTCCGGTGTTACTTTACGCAGACGACGCGGTCCTCCTCGGGGGAACACCAAAGAGCCTACAGATTTTAATTGATGGTTTTGTATCCTTTATGGGTTCTTTAGATCTTTTTGTTAATCTTGGAAAATCGTATGTTTTATCTGTTGGTAATAAACCATGCAACAAATGCACATTCACGATAGGGAGCCACAAGATAGAGAAGGTCAAATCATTCTCGTATCTGGGCTTACTATTTGACGGGTCTTTAAAATTTAATCACCTGGTGGAGGAACGCTGTCGAAAGATGAATGTCACCAATGGAGCTATTGCAGGTTATGGCAGGAGGTTGGGGAGGTGGTGCCCTGAACAGGTGCTGAACCTGTATAACTCCATGTGTTGCTCCAAAGTCACTTATGGGGCAGAGGTGTGGGGTTTTGTGAATACTTGCCAACTCCAGCGGGAGGAGAATAAATATCTACGCTCCATCCTGAAAGCTCCGCACAGCGTAGCTGCATCCATTGCACACAGGGGGCTAGGGATACCCTATCTTGAGGACTTGGTGACAGTCAGGCCAATTTTAGCTTGGCTAAAAATCTGGATAAACCCTGAGGCAACTTTAAGTAGAGAAATAATGAAGGATTGCTTGGGCAGAGAAAAATGGTTGCGAATCCCGTGGCTCAGTTACGTTAAGTCCGTTCTGGACACGCTGGGCTTCGGGAACCTCTTTTCTGACCCGGCAATAATTACTCCACTCCAGAAGTCGACTGTTAAAAAAGTGTTTTTGGCACATAAAGCCACCCTGAGAACAGAGCTGGATAGGGTCAAAACCACGGTATGTGCCTATAACCTTGTAAAGACCCGAGAAGGAATGGAACCCTATTTATACTTGATGCATAATGCACAAGATAGATTTTTAATGAACCGTTTTAGGCTCAATCTTTTACCATATTTATTGGGATCACCTTTACGGTATTCCACTACAATTAAGCAGAAGGGAACCTGCGGCTGCGACAATAGGTCTCCGCAGGATTCCCTTCATTTTGTATTGTTATGTTCATTTTATTCTGTACCTAGGCGTAGATTTCTGGTAGACATCTTAAGAAAATCTAACATAAAATGCGCCCGAGAGGCTTTGATCTATTTACAACAGGCGAACGATCCCCTTACATTGTGCTGTATTATTAATTTTATTAAAGTGGCTGCTCGATTGAGGGCAACTAGAGGGGGGGGGGACGGGACTGTGAGATTCTTGATACTGGTGTCAAAGTTCCACAATGTCCTTTTTCCTATCATATACTTGGATATAGTTGTATCAATAACAGGATTCATGTTAATTTAATTGTTTTTTAATGATATGAGTATATATATGTATGTTTGTACTTTTTATGGTGATTTTTTAATCATCGAATAAAGAATCCTGACTGACTGACTGAGTTGTTGGCCTTGGGATAGTGCTGATGACACTTGGTGCACGCATACAGGGCAAAGGCCATTCTACAGCTGAGGAGATGCTGTGCTACTCAGGTGCTAGACATTGGCGATGCTCTTAGCCGGCGGACCATCTCTTCTAAGAATCTGCTCTTAACTTGCTGGCCTCTAGCGCTCAAGCCTTGGCCAGTCAGTGGTCTCCACTGCGGCTTACGTGCGGCTCTGGGATTCCACAGAACAGAGTAAACTGAAGGTCTCTCCCCGGTGTTCTACGACGGTCTCATCAACTCCTGCTCTAGTAACCGGGCTGCTGTCACTCTGCCTCGCTATGAAAGCCAGATGAAAACAGACTGCGACCGACCTGCACGAAAGGGATTTGAAACAGCTCTGTCAATGGAAATGTTTGCAGACGCCTCTGCTACCATTGGAGCAGTGATGAGGTCAGCGAGAGCCCGTGCTTCCTGCAGCCACAGGGACACCACATGCACCATTAGAAGCAGAGTATGTCACAGCAGTTGTCTGTTTAGAGTGGGCTGTAATAAAGTATGGTAAACTTCTTGGACACTTATGGCGAATATTCCTTCTAATGATTTATGGCAAGCCAAGATGCCAATTTGCAACACAATAGCAGGCACGGCGCCAAACGTTTGATAATATGGTAGTGCTTATTTTTATACGTAATGTAATCCTCATGGTGGCCAACCAACTGCCTCTTACTGAGACTCTGATGTTCTACCCCCCAGTCAATCACTGACTAGAGCCCAGTCAATAGCTTCTAGCCAATTAGAGGCCTCCAAAGGTTATTTGGCTTTCTGTCAGCATTTCGGAGAGGCTGTGAGCCCCAGAGCGCCCACAGCTTTTATAATATTTACGTGATTTAATGTCCGCTTGTCTGTCTGAAAAAAATAGACATTACATTTTCTTGCCCATCATAAAATTCAACATGTTTCGGACGTCACGCAATAGGATTCCCCCACCCCTGCAGACAGTATGAAGGATAATACCTTTGTCGGTCACCAGGGTGCATTCATCCCTAGATAGGAGCCAATAGTCTAGAAAAAATGATTCATCATGTGAGGAATAATAATATATTATCTTGTGTCTCTGGATTTCTACTTCTTGAAATATCCACTTGTCTCTATTCCTTTACCAAGCTTACTACTATTTTACACGCGGAGGACTGAGCGGGTTGCAAGTTTTGTGTATTCCTTGGCTGCTTATATCAGTGTTAAAATCATCTCCCCAGAGCAGTGTTTTCTGAGTCAAGTTTCTACATATTGTGAAGAGATGCTTGAAAGCCTGGACCATCTATATTTGTTCATTATACATTAACAAACGTGACATGTGCCTGACCTAAGTTACCTTGCTCTACTGGATACTTTACTTGGTCGTCTTTACCGGTGGCAAAAAGTTCAAAGGAAATGTTTTTTCTTTTTAATGTATGGGCACCCCTCTGGAATGCAAGCTATATGAGAAAAAGAAACATGCCACGTCCAATCCTTTGGCAATCTTGGTCTCCCAATCAGAGGTCAAACGATTTCCTGCAAGAGTGCAGTAGAAATAGTAAGTCTCCGGATATACGTCAAGGTCTATGTAGGGTCCATCTACTCATGTTTTGTAATGGTAAGATGACGATATGATGGCAGAGTTTAGTGCGATTCAGTCTCGATGTCTGGATAAAAGCTTGCACAACAAATATGCGTTGCCTCTCTGACATCAGAGGAGATCCAGAAACCACTATGGCCCCAGTCATTCAGAAACAATTCGAATCCTCTTCACCTCAAGTTTTGAATTTATGGAGAGCTGTTAGAATCAATGGAAATAGAGGAAAAGCATAAAGAAGTTTTAGTGGCCAGTCTATCAAAAAGGTAATGGCTTTAGGAACCAGCACAAAATGTCAGCAAGAAAGGACAACCACGAGTGAGGCAGTTAAATGAGTGATACCCACAGTATCTACAGCCATCCTCGACTACTGGCAGCAAGGAGAGTTAAGAGTGTGAATAGATGAAACGAGCAGAGAACAATGGAACTGTAGAAGAATCTGTCCCGGAGTACCCACAGAAGGACCATGGCGCAAGTGAAAACATACCAAGACTAGTGTGAGTACTAGGGTAAGACCAGCCTGTGTTGAGGGGAACCACGCCTACTGCTCTGACACCCACAATATTGCTGGGGTGGCAAAGAGAAGCTATTTAACTGGATAGGTGCCGATAGAAAAGAGAAACGCTTTTATAAGTATCGAGAGCATCAGGAAGCAGTTAATGAATGCATCACCCAACCCGGAGAGACCAGTCGCCTAGTAGAAAAAATTAGAAGCTGCCTCGCCCAAAACTGAAGCCAAAAGTCACACAGATGAAGCAAGCACAAAAACAATTTAGACACTATACACACCCGGCTAAATAGAGGGGTCATCATTAAGCACCTGTCCTGGAAAGGGGTAGAGTGGATGGCCTAGAAGGAGCTGGATAATAGGCGCACACTGACAGACTGTCGCCCTTAGCCTTCTTGCTCCAAGAGATTAGTAAAATTACTCAATTCGACACAACTAAGGAAACGGGGAGGAGTTTTATGGGTGTTCCAAGTTCAAGACAGTTTTAAGAGGATTGGAGGCGTTTAAAAGATCTTGTTGACCAAACCACAATGCGTCCATTTACAACCAGAGGCCCGCTCCTGTGAGATTTTGGGGAAGTAGGGACTGAACAATTAAGCTTACACCAGTAATGATTTTGGGGTATATGCATGTTAAGATTTTAGTGATATCCCTGCGGACCTCAACCTTCTCAGCAGAAAAGAACTAGAGGGAGATCAAAAATGGAGACTGAGAAATACTGTGAGCGTTCAAGCTACTATATTTGAATGTGTGAGGGCTCAACTCAAATAGAATTAAAAAAATGGAAATATCTTTGAAAGCAAGGTGAAGACCAAGACATTGCCTTCTTTCAGAAGACACATCTGCTTCGGGCCTAGCTATTCTCCATGAAACAGGTGATCACCCTTTCAGTTGTGAGCTTAGGCCAATTCAAAAAACATCAAGTGGCCATTTTATGTAGGTGGGACATAGGAGCCACACAATAGGGGAATGGAGTGAGACCCTAAGGGCAGAGTGAGACTTTGAGGACAGGTATGTTAAGACCGACATTGATGAACAAAGCGAGAACCTAACACTCATTAACATATACTCCCCCAATACATAGCAAGAGAAATTCCTGGTGTAGGTGATCAGGGGAGCAACTGGATGATGTTCTGACCATAGTGAGGAATTAGGGTCTATGTAGACAGATCTGCGCCAGCCTCACAACATGCCAAAGCCATGTCCAAGTAACTAAGAGTTGGTTTTGTACCAGGGACCAGACACCCAGAGATATCTGCATCCTGGAAAGAGAAATTATTCTTTCTACTTATCTGTACATACGGGATATGTAAGAACCGATCATCTTGTTACAATCAAGAGGCTTCGGCGCAGGCTACAGGGTGGGACATAGTGTATGGTGAAAAACTTCGGACCTCATAATTAGGAGGAGATGGCAGACATACAAGAATACTTAGAGACCAAGACAGTAGAGCGGAAATAGGTCGGGGGAAATTAATAAAACTTCTCTGAAAATACTCTCAGGACACGACTGCTCACACCCACTGGTACACATTTAAGACAAGAGGCACCGCAAAGATTTAGCTTTGACATTCAGGGCTCACCGGAAGGAAAGACCTGTTAGAATACTATTGCTTAAGGAACTATATTAGGTACAATGTAAACAAACTGACAACCTCCATAAAACTAGTTAGTACAATTGTATCGATTAGGTGGCAACTTCAAATATGAAGAAAAAATAAAGAAGAATATACATTGCTCCATCTAGAACAAACCTTTAAAAAAAAAAAAAAAAAGGAACAAAGCGGACAGACTGTTGGCGCTGCGACTGACAGCACAACAACCAAAGGCATTAAAAACGCTTCCGAATCCCAGGGGGCATGAAGGCAGGGAGAACAGGGGCCTATTCCTCTCATTTGGGAGGCAACTATATACTGTGGATGCTAGAAAAGAAAAGGAGCTATCAAGCTATTTAGAGAAGGTTCTGAAGACCACCATCTCCCCTCAGTGGAAGGGCACACTTTATAGGCCTATTGGATGCAGACTTAGCCATTAACTTCATGTGCCCAAATAAAGCACTATGCTCAGATGGGCTTATGATGACTTTTTAAAGAGAATATACAAGCCTACTTGATGGCCTAATGACTGACCCATTAAACCCTTACCAGAGATACAAAGATACATGCAGCAGAGAAGAAAATACCATAGCTGCATGCCTTTGTTTTTCTATCACCTTGAAACACCAGAAAAAATTGGTGCAAGCAGTAGGCAGGCGTAGCTTAAAAGGAAAATAAATGCAGCTCTGCAGGAGGAGAATGGAGCGCACTTAAACTGCTTGTAACTACAATGGAAGAGAGGAGAATAGCAGTGGAGGAATAGATTAAGGAGCTGCCATTGTCTATTAAGAAGAGCTGCAGAGCTAAAGACTGGGTGTGAGTGTTTGATTGGTTCAGATGCTCCGTCCATCCCCACCCCCTTTTGTACCGCTTTGGCCGCCATAAGTGTGGCAGGGTATGCTCAGACGCGAGTCCCTTGCTCACTTTGCCACTGGATTCAAGCAAGCTGGGCTGAAGATGGCTGTAATGCCAGAAACCGGTCCTCGGAAGCTTGTTTCCGGTCCAGGGAAGGCATGGCTTGGCAGTTCGGGCTGGACTGTTCCCATGAGGCACAGGGTCAGACTGATTTGCATATAGCCATGTCTGAACTGGGGTGGCAGAGTGGGCTGAAGAACGGTGATGGATCAAACCCAGATCTTCTGACTGGGTGTGAGTGAGTGATTGGTTCAGATGCTCCGTCCATCACCACCCCCTTTTGTACCGCAGAGCTAAAGAACAGCATTGTTTTTAACAGTACTATTGCCTATAAGAAATAGTCATGAGAGAAGCAGTAGTCTATTCTACTCAAGAAAGGGCATCTCAAGGGTTCCTCCTATCAAATCAACCCAACCTTATCAACTGTAATCTATTGGAGTCTCTCTTGGTTGAAGAGTATGTGGGATGGGGATGTTGCAGAGGGGAATAGGAGATGTTCCTTCCTTGGATACTTGGTTGTTAAAGGCTTCATGATATTGAGAAAATGCAACAAAAATATTGTGAATGGTCAATACAGAACAGATCAACATTCTAAACTAGTGAGAATAGATGTACAGGTCTGTAGGAGTTAATGGGGGCGCACCAGAGTATTCAATACGAAGAACTTCATTTTCATAGCTTTTTTCATTCATTCAAAACAGCTAGTGCCATCAACCCCCGACTACATTGCTTGAGTAATCAAGACTGGGAGGTTACACCGCTTCTGAGTGGTAGGTGTCTTAGTAATCACGAAAAGCAGACTTTCTCTACCCAACTTTTTTTTAATTATTATTTCTGGTTGGTTCATGATTTCTAGTAACGATTCTGCTGGAGCAATAACTGCACTGAATCCGCTGGCTAGAAGTTTTTTTTTTAATCCTCCTAGTGGGTGCCTAAAATAACTTCTGGGGTCCACAGATTTGAGCTTCAGATTAATTAGCTCAAATATGCAAAGGCAAATATGTGGTAGGCCGCTTGACACTACTAAACCTGTAAGACAATACCATTAAGATATTTTCTTGTTAAGATTATAACATGAAGCATTGACTGCTACACACTTAGCAGACCTCATCACCTGGCTGGCCATCAAATATTCTTTCAGTAGAAATTCCCAAGGATCTTCTTTCCGATCTGTGTTAAGAAAACCTGTTGTGTGTTGTAGGGATTCACAAAGCCATGTGTTTCATGGATTCCCATAGGAGCGAACAGCCAGTCTGTCCTTAGGATAGTGCCATACATAATCTCTGTACGAAACTCCATACAACAGCCTAAGTAGGTAGGTTGGGAATGTATACTTGGATAGAGTGCTTTGCTTCTCCACTAACTGAGGAGTGCTCTGTAATGGGATTAGTAATCTAAAATCATTTAGTTTTGGCATCCTAAAAAAAAAAAAAAAAAAAACTATTGACCTGCACAAACACCATGCTGTTTTTAAAACTTGTCCAGATGGTGCCCCAGTGTCAGGCATAGTTTAAGGGTGCTCCCAAGGAAGGACAAAACAAGGTCAGCTGCTGTAAATTGCTTATGTCATTTCGAACATGGTTCATTCTTAAGAGGGCTATTTTATGGTCTCTGCACTTAAGCTGAAGAAAACAGTAGCGCTAGGTGGCGCACGTCCGGAATGGCCGCACCTCTGTGAGGCTCCCGATGTCCGGCGCCTATATCCTCTAATTATCCTGCAGTCCTGCTTGCAAAAGATATACAGGCACCTGCAGAGGATTCCTGAAGCGGTCCCGGTCCCGCTGGTGTGGCTTCCGCGGTCCGTAAAGCAGAGGCGGTGTAATTCCGACCACTCCCACCAGCTGAGCAGTGCGACTCTGCGACAGCCCTGGAACTGTGCCTGGGACAGAACGGTGACGCGAATGCCGCGGTGGCCACGTGCCGACAGGGCCACGCGGCAGAAACAGACGGCTGGACGGCGCCTAGAGGCTCCCTGTAGTGAGTAGGCTAATAGAAGACTGGCCTACGGAGGCGCTGGCGGTGATTGCAGAACTGTGAGTACCGGATAGTCCAAGATAGTCGTGGCATATTTGGCCTGGTGGGAATCATATACTGTAATGTTGGGCACAAAATGGCAGATAATTGACGAGTGGTGAGGGCAGTCTTTTTTCGAAGTGACTGCTGGCTGCATAAACGCATGTATTGGAGGGCTGACGGCGCATGCCATGTTGCTACAGCTGCTGGACATACAGAGCTAGTTGTGATCAGCGCAGGAGGTGCGGGAATGGGATGGTGCATACGCTCTTAGCATTCATAGACAAACTGATGGTTCACCTACTGACGGCCTAGGTGTAGGTCACATAGCCTACAGCGGAAAGAACCTGGAAGCAAGGTTGGGACCCAGGATAAGGTGCCGCAGTGCCACGGGCCGTGACACTCAAAATCAGGCATAGAGCCCGTCTCACTCCATTGGCCCGACTGTTGGCTGGCGCGGATAAGGGTATTGTCAGAGGCGCCCTGCCTGCAACAATATTGTGCCTAGGGAGAACTGTATGGACATTTAGGAGGCCAGTTGCCTTGAATGAGAGCTCCTATTAGAGACCTTGGAGCCTGCATTGGTGCAACAACCGTCCTGATGCTGTGATTTCTGGCAATGGCCGAAGTGAGCTATGACTAACCTGTTGCTTGCTACACGTGACGAAGGCCGCACCTGCTACCACAACAGCAGATGGTCCCTTAAGGGCTTGCAAAGAGGGGCTGAACGACTAAGAGCTGCGCGATGGGACGGACAGATGCGTGTCAGCCGCGCCTCACGTTTGACTCCAAAAAGAGCACGCGCCCACCGACTATGGAACCAGAACAAACTGTGGAGGAATCCACCACTAAGACAGATGCTGCCGCAACCGGTGATATGCGCACGCTCCTCTCCGAGATGCGCCAAGGGTTCGCGACAATGGCGGACAAAATGTATACTATCACGACGCGTATGGACGCCATCGCACGCAAGTTGGATGGACATGACACGCGATTGAAGGAAGCGGAGCAAAGGATTTCTGATGCGGAGGATGTCACTACACAGCTGAAAACTGCAGTGTCCCAGATGGACAAACTGCTGAAATGTATAAATGCTAAAAATGAGGATATTGAAGCCCAGAGCCGGAGAAATAATGTATGAATTTTGGGTGTGCCGGTAAGTACTAACACTGGTAGACTGGAAGGCTACGTCGAGAAGATGCTGGAAGCGGTGCTTGGCAAGGACGCGCTATCCCCACAATTTGTGGTTGAAAGGGCACACAGATCCCTTGGCCCTAGACCTCCACCCGGCAGTACGCCTAGGCCCATTATAGCACGCCTCCTTAATTATAGGGATAGGGATACGGTACTTTGGGTGGCCAGGAAGAAATGCCAACTGAACTACGACGGAGTGGCCTTTACCATCTAACCTGACTTTACCCCACTTGTGCAGGAAGAGAGACGAAAGTTTAACGCTGTAAAGCAAAAATTGCGACAAGCACAAGTGGAATATGCCCTGCTGTACCCGGCGCGCCTCCGAATCACATACCAAGGTACACAAACGATATTTACAAAACCGCAACAAGTGGAAGACTTTCTGCGAAAACTTAAACGACGGAAGGAAACTACTTCGGAGCAAGGTGAAACCTGCGAAGCACATCTTTCTGATGTAGAATGATACCCCTCCTGTACTATGGCGGATTGGACTGGTACACGGAGAATGTTCATCTGCAACACCGGGAGATTTGACGAAGTCTCTCTACATATTTGTACAAGGTGTGGACATATATTAGATCTATGACTGAGCAGGAAACTGTGGAAGAAGCACGCCGGACAACCTTGCTGCCTGAAGCGAGACGGCATGAAAGCTGACAGTCTCCTTTACCGGGGCGAGGAACACGTGAGCCACCCGGAGGGTTTCCCCAAATGGGAGTGCCCCTACTAAGTTCTGTTACTTTGATGTTGGGGGATACTGGAGTGATTGGGATGCTTCAGTGGGTGGGGGGATGGGTGAGGGAGGGGGGTTGTAATGTTGATGACAAGTTGGGGTGTTCTGAAGTGACAGCGTTGATTCAATACGTGATGATTCCCATCAAGGGGCTGGAATATCGATATAGAGGCGATGGACAGTATGGCGAGGGAGGGTAATGGCTCGCATTTGAATATTCGGTCCTGGAATGTCCGGGGTCTAAATGATGCCCGTAAATGTAGGCAAGTGCTGGCGTATTTGAACAGACAGCAGATTCAGGTAGCAATGCTGCAGGAGACCTCCAAAGGCACATAACACTTTCGCTACTAAATGGGCGTCAGTCAAGGTGTTCTCTTCTTACTCTTCGTATGCAAGAGGGACTGCTATATTAATTAAACAACAAGTTCCCTTTGCGATAGTGGGTTCCATAACGGATCCTCAGGGGCGTTATGTTCTTGTGTGGGGGAGGTTGGGCAGGGACACAGTGACTTTAGCAAATTGATATGCTCCCAATGTAGACACCCCTGATTTTATTGCCACC
Organism: Lissotriton helveticus; assembly: GCF_964261635.1. Lineage (NCBI taxonomy): Eukaryota > Metazoa > Chordata > Amphibia > Caudata > Salamandridae > Lissotriton > Lissotriton helveticus. The sequence goes on from NC_136065.1 coordinate 1,937,761,287, forward strand.
TTATGGGGACACATAGTGAACATAGAATCTATGCATATCATATGGGGGGGTGATTTTAATGTAGCTTTGGACCCTGCACTAGTTAGGGCGGATGGTACGATGCTCTATCATAATAAGTCGTGGGAAATGCTGCTTGGCATAATGGAGGATGGGTACTTGGTGGATGGGTGGCGGCGGCTACACCCGACGGGGAAGGAAGGGACGCCTTTAACCTCATACACTGGGTCGTGGGCGAGACTAGATTATTGTTTACTGTAAAGAGGATTGGGTACAAGCTGCACATCTCCCTCGTTCATACTCTGACCACTGCCCAGTCAGTATTACACTCAATCTACCTGGGTACGATAGGCCGAGGCCTATGTGAAGGATGCAACCGAAAGCCCTACTGGATTTAGTATTTAGGACAGAGTTGGGGGAAGAAATAAAAGATTTTTTCATACGGAATAAGGGATCTGTGAATAGCGTAGAGAGTATATGGGAGGCTTTTAAGGTCACCTACGAGGGTACTGTATATCCAAATGTTTTGGGGTCCTGAGAGATATTCAATGTACTCAACGAACTTTGGAACAGGATATGAAGCGTCTAGAAGACCGAATGGTAGAGGGGGAGACTGGGAGGGTCCAGAAGGAATTCAGGGACAAGCTATCTGCATTTGAAGAAGAAACCGACAGGGAAGTCAAATTTAGAGGGCGACATTGGGTGGCGCACAGGTATGGAGAAGGGGAGCGCCCGGGGAGGGCTTTAGCGGAGATTACCCGGTGCCCGAGATTCAACAATACAGTACTGGAGGTAGAAACAAAGGGGGAACACTACGACATGATACGGAAGGCATCTTAGACACCTTTAAGGCACACTATGCAGCACTGTACACAACGCAAAGAACAGATGAGGTGGACCTGGATGATTTTTTAGGTGACGTGGCAATGTGCTGGCTAAGTGATGTCCATAGAAAGTTCTTGAGTGCTCCATTAAAAACTGATGAGATCAGGGAGGCCATTATGTCATTGAAGAATGGGAAAGCATCGATTGGACGGTCTGCTCGCTGAATTTTATAAGTGTTATGTTGATATTATGGCGCCAGTCCTGAGAGAAATATTTGAGGAATCCTTGGAAATTGGAGCCCTGCCATCTTCGATGCGAGAAGTGGTTATCACCTCTTTGTTAAAACCTGATAAGCCTCCCAGGAAGCTTCATTCCTATCGACCCTTGTCGCTAAACAACTGCGATACTAAAATACTGGCAAAGGTACTAGCTACCCGACTAACATTAATTATGGATAAGATATTTCTCCCTGACCAATCGGGCTTTATACCTGGCAGGGCCACCACGCATAATTTACGTACATTGTTTTCCTTGATTCAAACGGTGGCGCTAGCATTTCCGGTAGCAGCTGTTTTTTTAAGAAGCCTCTAAGGCATTTGATTCTGTGGAGTGGAGTTATCTGTTCAAAGTATTGCAGCGTATGGGCTTCCCACCACTATTTGTATCCTATATCAAATTGCTGTATTGCCGACCTTCTGCTAAGGTTTTAATCAATGGTCATATGTCTTCGGCCATAGATATCTCGAGGGGCATGCTTCAGGGCTGCCCGCTCTCACCATTGCTTTTTGCGGTAACGTTTGAACAGTTAGCATTAAGATGACGTCAAATTCATCGCGATAGAGCATTTCAGTGTTATCAGCGATAACTTTTGCTATCACTCTATGCAGATTACATCACGTTATAAATTAGGGACCCAGAGCAAAATCTTAACCCCCTCTTGAGGGAATTTCTGGTGTTTGGGCAGATCTTAGTTGTTAATATAAACTAGGGAAAATCTCAGTTTTCCCGCTTTCGCCTGCGGTTTCTAAATTCCCCTTAGACTATCCTATAGAATGGTGTGACTCAGATCTGCACTACTTAGGTGTACAGATATCTCTGGATAGGGAGGCATCACGCTCCAATTGAATTATGGCACTGCAATAACGAAGCTGGCGACTAAGATTACCCGGTGGATATCTTTGCCGCTGTCATTGGCAGGATGAGCATCTCTTGTGAAGATGGTGGTGCTCGCCCAATTTTTATATTGATTTCTCAATATTCCATATTACCCTGGTGCTTTTTTTTTTTTAAGACGTTACGCGCTGAATTGATCAGATTAGTTTGGGGTGGTAGGCAGCCTAGACTAAAATGGGCAGTTCTTATACAGCCCTATGATAAAGGGGGCTTTGATATCCCTGATTGAGCTTTATTATCTTAGCACCTAGGCGCACTATGCTTATCATTGGATGGCGCCTATGCCATACATGCCCCAGATAGCTGTCGAAGACTGGGTGGCTTGGCCTATCCCCCTCAGTGACATGGGCTCTCACTGCTGTTGATACGCCCTTCACTACAGTTACCTGCACGATAGATGCCTGGAGGCGCATTGCACGTCTTCTGGGAATACATCTTTAATATCCGCCACGACTCCCGCTCACTTACCACCTAGAAATTGCCCTCCTACAGGAAATGGGCTTTCGCGCTATGTGTAAGCGTCTGCAGATCGATACGTGGGGGGATTTGTTTTGTGATGGAAAGTTTCGATCACTGGAACAATTCTTTCAGGATACCCACTCCACACCATTAGAGATTTTTTTATATGTCCGATTATGACAGGGAATGAGGGCGTTCCTTCCGGACTTTCCTTGTGAGCCATGATCCCTTGCATCTCATTCTTAGCTCCCCCGACGGGAAACACCTAGTATTGGGATTGTACCGTACAATAAGGGCAAGAAGGGCAGGTGTCAACAGCTCAGCCCATACTCATTGGACTGAAGAATTGGCCCAAATGATATCGGACGAGCAATGGCAATATTGTTGTAGCGTCACAGAAAATGTGTCCTCTAGTTGTAGATTTAAGGTTATACATTAAATTACACTCCTGCCAAAAAATATCGATTTCATCTCTCGGACGATGACAGATGTAACAGGTGTCAGCGGGATGGGGCAGGCTTCCTTCACCTGGCGTGGGAATGTCCAGTTATCTGTGAGTACTAGACACAGATACATGAGGCTTTGGAACAAATGTTGGGCATTACACTGGAAAAGGACCCTCTAATGATGCTACTGGGATATACAGCACACATACCCAAACAAAGTAGGACATTTTTAGACATTGCTCGATTATTGGCAAAACGTAGGGTGGCTTGTAGATGGGGACGGGGAGGGCTCCAAAATTTAAAGAATGGTTACAAGATATCATATACTGTCAAGAACAAGCTTCTATATATGCAGAGTTGTTACTGATGGCTTCTCGGCCAAAGGATATTTGGGGACCTTTGCAGACATATTTACTAAGCAATGACAGGAATGACTCTGTTGAGCCTGCAATGCAAGGTGAACTGGGCACTGAGGACTTAAATGTTTCGTCCTGATATCGTAGTCAACAAGCATAATCCTGACAGGGATTCAGTACCTAATTGCTGTAGATTGTTTTCTGCTTCACTTCTGTGTTATGCAATGGGGTGGAAGGGACATGCCAACTGTGGATGCGATTACGGCTTTGCTATATGTGAGCACTTTGTGATTTCATTGATCGGATACCTGGGACTTCCTCCTAGGTGCAGTACAGCCCTCTCCGAGATATGGCTGAATGGGACTCCAAATGTTGAAGATTAACTTAATGCTGGGGTGCCGTTCGCGGATAGCTTTTGCTCTGCTGACCCTTGACCTCTGCTGGGACTCACTCGTGCTACTTCCCGGAGGTGTGGAACTGCTCCTTGGACTGCTGCAGCGCGGACACGGGCGCTGGGGACTGCGAGGACCAGCACCCTCTGTTCGCTATCAGCTGGTGCCTCTTCCCCTGATTGCCTGCCGGCTCTACAAAAACGCCTCACGGCCCCCGCTTCGCAGGAGCCGTTCGCGGATAGCTTTTGCTCTGCTGACCCTTGACCTCTGCTGGGACTCACTCGTGCTACTTCCCGGAGGTGTGGAACTGCTCCTTGGACTGCTGCAGCGCGGACACGGGCGTGGGGTACTGCGAGGACCAGCATCCTCTGTTTGCTATCAGCTGGTGCCTCTTCCCCCGATTGGCCCTTTACTCGACCTACTTAATCAAGCTACCTGTGCGCATCGCGGGACGCGCACGGGACTAGCCCGGGCCAAGGGCGGGCCAGTTGTAGCTCGTTTGAGCCCGAAAGAGACTGGACTGGGCTCACTCTCTTGGTTCGTTGCCTCGTGGAACTTGTGCTATTTACTTATTGCTTAGTGAGTTTTGGTTGTAATAGACCCTTTGCAATGTCTACACGTGGCGCTAGGAATAAAAATGTGGCAGGAGGATCCCTCTTAACTGGAACACTTGATAATTTTATTACAAGGGCAAACTCCGTGATAGATCAGGGAATTACACTGATGGAACGCAGGGTTTCACAAGATTTAGCCATGGCAAAAAGATCATCCATTGGCAATCTCGCTAACGCCCGTACACCTGAAAACCCACATAGAGGTAACATCATAGTAACAAGCACAGGTATACTGTTCCCCCACTCCAATAGATCAGTCTGATATTCAATCTATTACTGACCTAAATTTGTCTCAATCAACAGAGGAAAACATAGATATTACTGGGAGGGAGGACCCAGAAATAGTAAAGATGCAACTACGAGAGAGGAAGGAGGGAGCAAAACCAAAAAGAAAAAGGGCAAATACAACTATAGGGGGAGGGAGAAAAGCAAAAGTAGCTAAGGGCATGAGAAATATAATAACACCCCAAAGGCAGAAAAATACTGTGGATCTGGATATTTCGCACACACTGGCTATACAGCCCGAAACATTAGCACCTATGGTGAGGACAGAAATCATGGAAACAGGAGATGAGATTGCGGATACATTGTTGGTAAAAATCGGGGCTCTGTTTAATACCGCTATTGCTCCGCTGGTAAATAGGCTTAAAAGGATTGAAAAACAACTCTCCATTTTAGAAGTAAACTGGAAGGACTGGACAGGACCGATCAAAGAATAAAAGGCACCACAATGTGCAATAATGAAAACAACTAATCCGGTGGCACAAAAGCCCAGTAACAAATAGACTCTTGCCCAAACGATGAATCAGACTGTTACTAACTTAGCAGTACCGATCCCTTTGGTCAAATCGCCTGTTGGAGGTAAATGCACAGAGGGGGTTCAAAAAACACGGGAAAATCTAGACAGCTTACTCAGAGGGGACTCAAAGTTTAGTGTATCGCTGAGAAAGCCCACTGTAAATCTACCCCCCGAAGCGAGCCCCTACGTGGTTATATTAACAGGAGTACCAGAGCTAAGAACTCCCAAGGAGGAATCCTTTGCGGCTTTGAAAAATAAGGTGTCCCATTGGTTAAACACAAATCGACCCCTCCCACCTCACATTACAAGTAGAATATTAATGGTGCGCAGAGCTCCGTGGGTGGGTACAACTACCAAAACAACTCCTGGAGATTGCATATTGGTCAGTTTTAATGATACACGTACAGTAGAGTACATATGTAATTGGACTAGCAGGAGCTACCCCGGTGTGCAGTCACCCATAGAGGTTCGACCATTAGCATACTTCTATACACGTAATACCCCATTGACCTATGAGGATGAATGGACAACTGTGACACGGCATAATAGGGGAATGGGTGCCAGACCACAGCCAAAGACAGGAGGCTAGGTGGAGAGGTGTTTATCTAGATAATCGTTATAGTTCCCTAGAAATGGTGGATTGACATCAGAGCCCTAAAAAGAAATCTACAGGACTCAAGGGGGGCAATATGAAAGATCATTATTTAAATCTATCAAACAGAACACACCCCCTAAATAACAACATAGTAACGAAATTGGTGAGTGAGAATGTATCAACACTTGAGGGAACTACAAGCTTGAGGAGATTTTGCTCAAGGAAGATCCACCCAAATCATTTGCCTAGCCTAAAATCCGATGGTCAGGATCAGGGGAGTCCCATAGATCTTATGGAAACTGAAATACCAACATTAGCTACCCCCCCCCGGTCTCAAATAACCAAGTTGCCCTCATAAAGAAGAAGGATGATAATGACTCCATTACTTCTCTTTCATGGAACATAGCGGGTCTATCGAGCAAATTAAAGGTGCTAGGCTGTGTCCCTTATATAGAACAATTTATTATTATCTGCTTTCAAGAATGTTGGGACAGGGAGGAGACCCATTTAAATGGCTTTCGTACCCTTTTTACACCGGCCAAGCTTTCAAAAAGGGGCAGCAACGCGGGGGGCTTATGTACTTATATAGCTAATACTGTAAATATCACGGTTAAAAAGAGCGCCTTAACATCAGACTATTATCAAATATTGGTCTTATCCCTGGGTGGAAAACAAACTATCATTTTGATTAATTTGTATAACAATATCCCCAGGGAGGATACAAATAAGACACTGGCAGATCTTGTGCAAAGCGTGCAACAACTGCTCGAAAACCTACAGGAGGACGTGTGTGTAGTGTTGTTGGGGGGACTTAAATTGCCATCTAAGTACCCAAAGTAATCAAGGAGTTTGTGGGATTCTAAATCTGAAAGGTGATCCCTGCACTCACTTTGAACACTCAAGTGCGGGGAGTGCTTTTAATTCCTTGATCCATTCATTGAGCTTGGGGTTTGGAAATGAATTATGTAACCCGCAGGTCCCCTTTCTACCAACTTTTATGGGCAGGGGTTGCACCACAGTGATCGACTTTGCCTTGATTTCAAATAGTCATTCTGGTTATGTACTAGGTTGTTATAGAGGGGAGTCTGTATTGAGTGACCATTACCCTATCTGCCTCTCTATTGGCTATGCCCAGAATAGTAATAAGTCTGGCAATGTTGTGGAAACCCTTTAGAAATATGGAATAGCTTTAGCTAGGCAGAATGGGTACAACATAAAGTGGAATAAGGTTGAGTCCACGAAATTTATGGCAAACTTAATAAAAGAACACCTTGATGAATTTATGATTTGTCTTACAGAGAATACTGGAAGCGCCCAAATAGTGGCAGCTTTTCAGAAGATTTCTGAAGCAATTCATAAGGCACTAACCAAACCATCTAAAAAGGGCTTAAAAATCGAGGGGGAGGGATAGTTTGATAGAGCCTGCATTAAAGCTTACGCAGCTCTAAAATCTACCCTTAAGAAAGATCCAAAAAATGTTGTTGAAATCAGAATGGCCAGAGCAAGATATCATACCGCAATTAAAATTAGGAAAACCGAATTAAAAGAGGAGGCTTGGAGGACACTACACCAAGCATGCATCTTGAGGACACGGTGGGCTTTTGGAAGGCGGTGAATGCCCCCTTCTTTATTGAAAGAAATACAGATACTTTGGAGGTGGCCATTGATGAGGCAACGTGGGTAGACCATTTTACAAACTTATATAAGAAGGATGCTAGAGTGGAACTTCCCTATAATAATCCTCAGAAGAGGGAAATGGCTAGAATACAAAGTTTATTCCCCTTGACCATCAATTTCACCTTACCTGAAATTGAGCTGGCTATAACGAAAAGCGCTGCAGGAAAAGCGGCTGGCCCAGATGGGGTGCCCGTAGATATTTATAAATCTGACATGGATCTATGGGCACCACTCTTGACTAATGTCCGCAATAGTAGTAACAATACAGGTTTTATTGATACATGGCAAGAGGCGGTAGTGGTCCCCATTTTCAAAAAGGGGGATCGAAACGATCCAAAGTGTTATCGTCCGATTTCGCTTTTAGACTCACTCATGAAAGTGGCAGGACGAGCAATATTGAATAGGCTGCAAGCATGGGCAGATGAAGTAGAAATTCTCTCTAAATTCCAGTACGGTTTCAAGGCGGGCTTAGGAACTGTCGAGCAGGGTCTAAATTTGGCCATTCTCGTAGGGAAATACGTTGTTGCAAAAAAGGGCAATCTGTTCTGGTCATTCGTCGACCTGAGTTCGGCCTTTGACTGCCTTAGTCACGAGATTTTATGGGACACTTTGGCGCAGCTTGGCATTGAAACTACCTTGTTGAATTACATTAAAGAACTATATAGGGGAGCCGGGGCCAAAGTATGTTTTGGGAACAGGGGCGAATGCACATCTGTTTTTCCTATAAGGAAAGGAGTGCGACAGGGTTGCATTCTAGCACCCTTTTTATTTAATTTATACATAAACAGAGTGGCTGCCCAACTACTTATGGATAAAATGGATTTCCCCCAAAGTAAAGGTGCCCCAATACCACTTCTTTTATACGCCGATGGCGCGGTAATCATGTCAAGAACTCAGGTGGGTCTCCAGAGAGCACTTTCTACCTTTGCGGATTATATGGGAGAGAGAGGACTAAAAATAAATATTGCTAAAACTTTTAATATGTGTTGTACATCTAAAAGATATGTCTTTTGCAACACTTTTTTTAGAAAAGTCTAAGATAGAGTCAACAGAAGTTTTTTCCTATTTAGGAATAGTTTTTAATAAAAAGGGAACATGGGTGTCGGCAGCAGAAGCGAGGAAACTAGCATTTTCTCGCGCTATTGGAGCTGTAAAGAAATTTGCTACTAAATTAGGGGCCCGTCCTATACATATTCTCCTCGACATCTATAAGTCGAAATATGTGTCTACAGTAACTTATGGTGCAGGGATATGGGGGATTACTAACATCAGAGATATTCAAATTTGCGAAAATTCGTTTCTACGATTTTTGCTGGCACTCCCACCTTCAGCATCAATTTATGTATGCCACAAAGAGAGAAGTGTCACAGTGAGAAGTGTGGCTCAATGGTTAGAGCGGCAGACCCTGATGCAGAGATCTAGCCCGGGACCAGGGTTCAATTCCCCGCCTCGGCGGGTCTTGGGCTCCAAAATTCCACGGACCTGATAATTCTCGCCTTGGTGCCTATTCCAATCATGGAGTCCCACTCTGCAACTCTGGGCAATAGCTTGCTTAATCTCCACAACGGCCCCCACAACGCTAAGGATGCCTGGCCTCCACCTTGGGGGTACCCAGGAGTGGAAACCTCACAGGGAAAGCCAGGATGGGTTCCACAGCGGTATTCGTACAATCGCCTTGAGACCCTTGCGGGTGAGTAGTGCGCTATACAAGTATCAATTTACATTTACAAAGAACTCGGGCTGTCCTATGTGTCCGATTTAATTAAAATAAGCCCGGTTTTACTTTGGCATAAAGTTTGGAACACGGAAGAAACCGCCCTTAATAGAGATCATACAGGACTGTTTGGAGCTTCAGGAGGGACAAAACATTAAATGGTTTTCCTATGTAAAGTCCTTTTTAGGTGAACTCGGACACCCTGAATACTTCTCTTCTCCGAGTACTCTAAATTCTATTTCTAGAAAAAAACTGAAAGAACAATGCTTGGAACTATTAGAGTTAAAACGATGGCACATGGAAGGGACAAAGGGCTCTGTAATACAGAATCAATTAATGTTGCACGGGAGTGGTTTACAAAAATATTTAATTCTGGTACAGAGCAGTTTCTCTAAAATGCTGTTAACGCGTTTTAGAGGGGACAGCTACTTTAGACTGGTATCGTTTCCAGAAACTAAATTATGGTTAAAAGATCTACCACCGTGCCCATGCGATGATATTTCAAAGAAATCTACTATTCATTGTGTCTTGTTCTGTAAGTTTTACTCGCTTGCAAGAAATAAATATTTAATCCATTTGCTAAAAAAGTGGGGATTGAGACAGTGCAGACCGGTCCTTTTGAAACTTATGTTGCTGGAAGATGAAATGACCATGTTTTCTGTGTCAACTTTCTTGAAAATTGTGATTAGATGCAGGAAATCTATGAACTGATCCTTAATTTAAATAACATTCACCTACCGTTTTAACATCGTTCTGTACCTTCGCATGCTAATTAATTCTGGAACAGATTGTAATCTGTTTTTATTGCTTTTTGTAATGCTTTTATGATTTTTAATATGTAAAATCGAATAAAGCTATCTTTTGACTTTGGACTTAATGCTGATATTAAATGCCTATGAATCCAGTCTATATGCTATGTAATGGCTTGTCATCACGATGTATGAATCTGTATTGTTATTATTCTATGCAAAATGATATAAATACATTAAAAAAAAAATTTGTTAAAGCTGCTGAAAGAATTCCCTGAAAAGGGAAAGACAGGCCCCACAGCACAAAATGCAAAATTAAATTAAATCAGGTTCTAGATGTCAACGATCCATAGAAGGAAGGGAAAAAAATGGCGGTGCGGATACCCATTTATTATTTTGGGAGCGGTGTATACATGTTCCTTTGTGAGAGATACAGAGCATTGGGGTGTTCCTTATGAACAGCTTTGAGACGCAGCTTCTGATCCTTCCACTACATAGCACGACTGTAAGCAGTTAAGGATTAAAAGGCAAGATATAGGCATGAACCCAAAACCCAGTCAAGCACGGCATAACTGTTGACAGTAACCTTCCACATCCCCAAAGACCATCAAATCTGTCCTCTCTAAGACATATTGTATTGTATTCCCTTAACTCTTTAAAGGAATGGGGTGCCTGCAAATTTGGGGACACTCAGTCTGTTCCTTGGGTTATTAGGCCCAGGTGAAGTTTCCAATACGAATGTAATGTGTTATTCTTGTTCTGTAAAATTACATTCTTACTCAACATCTTCTAATTATGCAGAGTTTGCGGCAACATTTAGCAAGAGCACAGGAACATGACTGACAAGCATGCAAGCAGCAGCCGTTTATAGAACTGGCGTTCGTTCCAATAGCATCCTCTCATTTAAAATGTACACGAGGATGCATTTTGCTCTAAAAATAGCTCTAGATGCAGGTCTGCATGTCATAAAAGTAAGCAGATGTTTTCTGAAAGTTTGTGCTATTACGTAAAAGCAAATTATATGAATTTCATACAGCTTTCGGTTTAGTAGGAGTTTAGTAATAGAGAAAAATTGCTTTATATTCCTAAATGTACCCACTCACTTCAGAGTTCTCTCCAAAGGGGAATGTGGCCTCAAGAAGCCGTAGGCATTCCTCTAGAGACAGGCTTGTCTGGTCCGCCAAGGTGGACACCTGAAGAATGAAAAAAAACAGATGAAACCTCAGCAAGAAGCTACCAAGACTCTACATACTCTATCACCGTTCAGACCCTTAAATCACATCTTATATGCTCTCCAGTTGCCCGCTTTCCCGTACCTTCCAGGAAACTAACAACACAATCAACATTGGATATCCATACATCCTGACAGGATTCCGTATAGGACCATGCCACCAATAGATTTTAACAATTTAAGCAAAGGTTACTCTGATGTGCTTGTAAGCAGCCTTCCACGGTCCCGTAGTTCATGCAGAACCATTTTTGCAATCGATACCCCTTTGTAACATGCCATAGCCAACTACCGGATGCACTCACTTCATTTGTTAGGTCACTCATTCCAATGCACTATTATAACGAGCAAGTCCATAAAAAGTTTCCAAGTGGCAAAACTGACGAGAAAGTGTAGGCTCTTACCTGTACCGGGAGGGTTTCTCCAGTCTCTCCATCCACAGCTGACCTAGAGCATCGGACTTCATCCTCTTCTAATCTGCGACCAGCATCAATCTCTTCATGTGCTAATTTCTCCACATCACTTTCCTTTGGTCTGTTGCTGTAATCAAAAATCTCTCGCCCAGCTCCAAGGTCGATGTCCTGCCTCCATAATATGTCAATTAGATCCAGGTCCTGAAGTTGGAAGGGGATCAGGTAGGATGGTAAAAGAGAAGAAAATGTTAGCAACACTGGCAACCCAAGTGAGCTACGCTCCAAAAGCAGTAAGCAATTTGCACACGTCAAGCCCATCAATACCACGGAACCCACACAACGAATATTAAAAACTTCATCCCTCCCCTAAGAGCAGTCTGGACGTCAGGCTAAAAATCATAAACGGCATGCATTAACAGAGCCACGTTCTTTTAAGAAATTTGCAATGGCTGCATCCTCCTCCGCCCAAACTCGGCAGAGTTAGCTCTAGGTTTAAAAAAAACAAAAACACTAACAAGACTTAGCAGTTCCAAGCCATGTTATTGTTAACATAATCGGAGCCAGGATGCTCTATTAGCATGTATGTGATGCGCGATGCCACCAGTTTGTCCAAGAAACTAAACTTGCACTACAGACAGGTGTACCTGAAGAGTGTTCTAGTTTGCGGATGCCGACAGTGACTGAAAATATGTACATTTATCAACATCAGCAAAAGATAAAAGAAAATAAATTGTAAATTGTTTGCGACATGGTTGCAATAGTGTATTAGGACTGCTCTCAATAAAGGGGAGTTTCAAATAACTTCAGGAAAAAGAGTAAAATAATTTAGAATGAGAATAAAAGTCCTAAAAATAACGTCAACTAAATGAAGGAGTACAGAAGAGAGAGAGAGAAAAGACCAAACAAGAGAGACAAATGGGGACAAGATGTGGGAAAATGACATCTACCGTACACAAGTGAAATGTACCAAATGTATGAAGAGGATACACAAATTTTCCAGATTCATCCACCTTCCCTCTACTTTCACAGCCTTTACTCACTGTATGTACCACAATGAGAACAATTTAAATGACTGGCCAATCACGGAGCTTCACCTTTAAAACTATGTTGGATCTGTCATTCCTTTTAACATGAAGAGAAAACATGCTTTAGCTACGTAATATTCATGGATTTTTTTTTTTTAATTACATTTTAGGTAGTCTGAGCAAAATTTTTACAAGAGGGTACTAACAGATCCACAAATACCAAAGAATATTACAAAGTGGAGCATAAAATATAGAAGAAAATATCCAATATATATATATATATATATATATATATATATATATATATATATATATATATATATATATATATATATATATTTTGCATATATAGAACATTTATTTGTAAAGCGCATGTTCACCCAAGGGTATCTTGGCGCTGAATAACATTTATTGTTTCCCAACTCAATGGTACTCATTTTATCAACCTCAGAAGGCTGAAAGGCTGAGTGGACTCACTGGGATTTGAACCTGTGACCATGAGGTAGAACACAGGCCCCTAAAGTGACACATTAGTCCACAAAGCCACCAGACCCCTTCACCACACACACGTAAAATGAAAGTGTAGTATTTAGAGACCATGATTTTGCATATTAATGTATATCTGATATCATGGAGACCTCACAAGTCATAATAATAGATAAAGCTAAGATTGTGTAACAAATCACTTAAATTTAATTTGGTATTTATTAATTAAACAACGCTAAAATAAAATCCACTAATGTTGAGAAGTCTTCCGTATCACTTAAGGTAATTAATCATGTGCTTGTTTAGCAGCAACATATTTTTGGTCGCGAGGACCCTCTACTGCCTTTACATAAAATTAGAAATGTTGTCAAATTGATTTGGAATATTTAAGTTAGCGTTGATGGCCAAAATCATTGGTCTGGGAAGGGTTATAAAGCCATTACCAAACATGAAGTCATTCATTCCAAACTGGGAAAGAAGATCTAGAAATGAAGAAGTTCAAAACAGCGTTAATCTACCCAATTGTCAATTTTCTCAGCTAATGCACCCCATGACCAGATCGTCTGATGCTGCTAGGGATTCACAAAGAAAACCCAAAGCCAGAATATACGGACCTACAACCTCTTGTAGGTAATTAGATTATTAGCTGAGATGGGTGGAAGAACCTCTGGTATCTTGGCACAAAGAAGTCAGGAGTAACAGAGTAAACGTGTAAAGTATTTCACTCAAATAGCAATAAAATGAAGGAAAAAAAACAAGAAAAATCGCAAATTACTTTAGAAGAATAGTACATTTTAATAACTAAAATGACAACAAAATAACAAATGCAATCAGTAAAACCAGAGTTATGAGTCTAAATAGACATTAGAAGCACAACGCGCCACTCGCAGTTATCTGACCACACTGGACATGGGGACAGTCACAAGTTCGGGCCGACCCCGGGTCTGATACAGGGACTAGGTCAGCCCCACGGAATAGTTGAATTCTCAAGGCCAGCGTGAAAGGTGCAGTTCGCATGAGAAGGGGCATGGAGCTGGTCGGGAATCACTGCTGTAGCATGAAGATCCGGTTGTTGTTTGATATTCACGGTCAGCCTGAACTTGCGACTTTCCCCTAGTCCAGTCCAGTCAGATATTGCATTTTTGTCATTTTATTTATTAAAATGAACTCTATTTCCCTAACTTGGTTTGGAATTTTTCTTGGGTTGCGTTTTCACTTTATTACTGGTTTAGTGCTACATAAATACTTTACACGTCGCCTCTAAATTAAGCCGAACTTATTTATGCCAAGCTACCACAGGGTTAAGCACAGGCTCCACCCCTTACTACTAACAACCTAATTTCCTACACCTCTCAACAGAAAAACATTCGAGGTTATGGTTGTACGGTTAGAAAAAGACAAGTCAAGTACATATTTCGTTGAAGGGTCTCTTTGAGAAAAACTAATCTCCAATAAAACATTACTTCATAGCTTACATTTGCAAAACAGCACTTGAGTGAAGCAAAAGAGTTTTGTTAAAATGTCTTTGGGGCAGATAAGACCAAAGTGAAAATATTTGGCTGTAATGACAACCAAACACTAACTATCAACATAAGAACCTCACACCAACTGACAAGCAAGCTGGTGGAGCGGTGATTAAGTGGACCTGCTGCAGCAGCAGCAGAAAGGGGACTAGCCAACATGTGAGCCATCCAAAATCAAAAACGTAACTGGAGGTAAAGAGTGAAACAGGACAAATTGCCCTACTATCAAAGACTGGTTACAGAGCTAGAATAGCATCAGGATTTTAGAACAGCCAGACGTCAGTTCCTTGAGAGATTCTGTGGCGGGACCTATAGAGAACCCTCAACCCTCAGCAAGCTTAGGCAGGTTCAATTCCTTCCAGACAATGAGACAAAATCATAGGAAACCTTTACTGAAAAAGTTATTCCTAAAGGGAGTCACACAAGTTACTGAATTACAAGGTTCACTTTTTCCACATAGGCTACTGAAATTTGGCGTTTTGTTAACAAGGTGAAATGTGTGTGTTGCTGCAGTTTGGGATGAGCCCAGCTATATCCCCAGAAGTAAAACCATACAGGTTTACTTTTTCACACCACTGTGCACATATACATTTATGCTGTGGCACTAAAAATAAACCTTTTTTTAAGCAAATGTAGATGAAAAATGCCATGGAATAATACATGCAGGTGTGTAGAACACCATCCACTCCGGCTCCCCCACCGACCCCTGCCCACACCACATCTTCAACAAAGCCGACTCCATCATCGCACCCCAACTCCGGAACATCATCAACAGCTCCTTCGCATCCGCCACCTTCCCAGAGAGCTGGAAACATGCCGGGCTGAGCGCCCTCCTCAAGAAACCCACCGCGGACACCACGGACCTGAAGAACTTCCGCCCCCATCTCTCTCCTCCCCTTTCCAGCCAAAGTCATCGAGAAGACCGTCAACAGACAACTCTCCGCCTTCCTCGAGACCAACGGATCCCTCGACCCCTCACGGTCCGGCAGCACCGAGACCGCCCTCATCGCAGCCACCGACGACATCAGGTCCCTGCTTGACAACAGAGAAACAGCTGCCCTCATCCTCCTGGACCTCTCAGCAGCCTTCGACACCGTCTGCCACCACACCCTGATACAGCGCCTCAGCAACACAGGAATCCAAGGAGCAGCCCTGGAGTGCATCATCTCAGTCCTCGCCGGAAGAACCCAGAGAGTCCTCCTCCCCCCGTTCCGATCCGCGGCCACCGAAGTCATATGCGGCGACCCGCAAGGATCCTCACTCAGCCCAACCCTCTTCAACGTCTACATGAGCCCTCTCGCAGACATCGCCCGCCGACACAACCTCAACATCATCTCCTACGCCGACGACACCCAGCTGATCCTCTCCCTCACCCAACGACCCCACCACCGCCAAAGCCAACCTCCAGGAAGGAATGAGAGACGTCGCAGAATGGATGAAGATCAGCCATCTGAAACTGAACTCCGACAAGACGGAAGTCCTCATCCTGGGACCATCTCCCTCCGCGTGGGACGACTCCTGGTGGCCCCCTGCCCTGGGCAGCGCACCCAAACCAACGGACCACGCACGCAACCTGGGCTTCATCCTGGACTCCTCCCTCACGATGACCAAGCAAGTGAACGCAGTCTCATCATCCTGCTTCAATACCCTGCGCATGCTCCGAAAGATCTTCCGATGGATCCCCACAGAAACCAGGAAGACTGTCACCCAGGCCCTCGTCACCAGCAGTCTGGACTACGGAAACACCCTCTACGCTGGAACCACAGCCAAACTCCAGAAAAGACTCCAGCGCATTCAGAACGCCTCAGCACGACTCATCCTGGACATCCCTCGCTGCAGCCACATCTCAGCCCACCTAAAAGACCTGCACTGGCTCCCCGTCAACAAGAGGATCACATTCAGACTCCTCACCCACGCACACAAGGCTCTCCACGACATGGGCCCGAAGTACCTCAACAGCCGCCTCTCTTTCTAGACACCCACCCGCCAGCTCCGATCCGCCAGCCTCGCCCTCGCCTCCGTCCCACGAATTCGGAAGTCCACCGTCAGAGGAAGATCCTTCTCCTACCTGGCAGCCAAGACATGGAACTCCCTCCCCACTCACCTACGGCTGACCCTGGATCACCTCTCCTTCAGGAAACAACTCAAGACCTGGCTGTTCGAGCAATAGCGCCCGCCCCCCCCATAGCGCCTTGAGACCCTTACGGGTGAGTAGCGCTCTATACAAATTCTTGTGTGTGATTGATTGATTGATAGAATGTAATATCATATGTTTGTATGACCGCAGAAGGAGGGGCTGTGTTGCATGACTCCCTTTTATGAATCATGGTCTATCTGAACATGCACAAACACACATAAAAGTAGAATGTGAACACCATATACAAACACATAATTGTATCTACCCTTGTGTACCTAAAGAAAAAGACCTGGTCAACTTATAGTTATTAGGTCTCGCCTATGCAGCGCTTGAGCTGTCTGTTCGAGACATGCTGTATTCAGGATATGGGGATAAAGCTCCGCCTACTTTCCACCCATCTTTTTAACCGGTTCCTATCCTTTGTAAATGGTGGCTTTTTATTGATCATTAGGCTTAGTAGTCCCTCCTTAGTACCGCCTCGTCTCTTCTTGTAACCTCCCATGAGGACACCATGTTACATGTATTGTTACGCCCTAGGTTTTAATTACAGCCTCAAGGCACTATTTTCTTAAAGACCTTCAGATAGACACTTACTTAGTCCTAAACTAGGTTGGCAGTGGTTATTTTACTCGTTAGTACATCCCACATTTATATTAGAACTTCTATAAATGTCCCTTCATCAGCTCCACATAGAGTAACTGTAATGGGTGCCCTGGTAATGTCCCGAGTGGATTATTGCAACTCACTCTACTTGGGCACAGGAGAAAAACAACTGAACAAACTGCAGGCAATTCAAAATGCCGCAGCCAGGGTTCTGTTGAACTTACCCTAACGCCACCCAACATCCAAAGTCATCAAGGAACTTCACTGGCTCCCAGTCAGGTGCAGAATACAGTTTAAGGCCCTCTGTCTGGTCCACAAATCCTTGCACGGTATGGGACCAGACGACTTTCCCAAACTCCTCCCTCGATATGTGCCATCGCGTACGCGGAGATCAGCCAATCATGATTGAATAGGTCAGCCAAAAATAAGAAGAATGCGATGGGGTGGCAGGTCTTTTTCCTACCAAGCTTCCAGGCTATGGAACTCTCTGCCCCCTGCACTGCGCTCACAAAAGTCTAAATTATGTTTTAGAAAGGCACTGAAAACCTGGCTTTTTTCTTTGCATTAAGATCTGCTCTCACCGCTCTCTTTGTCATTATAGCGCCAAAACGCCGCAGCATTCGAGCACTTTATAAGTACTTCAGTCAGTCAGTCAGTCAGTCAGTACAACCAAGTCTGGAATTACTATAATAGTTATTTTGTCACATTTCAAAGTTACTAATTGTATATATGGACATAGCTACTTGAATGTACTCATGGTACTGTCTTGCATGCATGCATTATGGGTAGGGTGGATTTACCATATCTTCTGCAGGGTGCAGTACCATATGTGACCAAAAGTTTATGATGCTCACTAGGAACCTCTCGGAGCAGCTTGCGGTACTGCACCTAGACAAGTAGTGCTGGTGCCTTACTCACTAGGGTCTTCTAGGAGCAACTTGCAGTACTGCACTGAGACATAAAATGCCAGTTCCTGGCTCACTACGCAAGCATTTGCAATGCATTAGGTCTTGCATAACTGATAGTATGAGCTATTGGCGGTGCATTATTATTTGCAAAATCTGGAGCTAATCTGGGTTTTTCCTCCACTGCCCAGTTGAGTCGTGCAAATAAAAGTCTCCCCCCCTATCTCCATTGCCTTATTTACTAACATTGGGAATGTTCAGTAAGATACAGGTTGTGAGTACTATATACAGACCTCTACAGGTTTTGAGTACTAACTAAAGAGAACATTTATATTTAAGTAATCTAAACTGTACCCTGTGAGACTGACAGGAAGTAAAATATCTAAGGGCCATATTCTTCCACGTCTTTCCTGAACTTTGAGCATCTTAAGAGGTCATAGAGGCAACTGGAATATATTACGTCTCTGGCAGCTCGGCCATTTCTCCTGGAACCAGCCCAGTCTGTGCCTCACTGCAGAGCGATGCTCACATCTTGTAGCGTTTTCCTTGTTTCAGATTAACAGAACAGAAATTAAAACATTTTAAAGTTCATTTTTACAGTGCGTGAGATTACCGGTTCTTAGCGGATGAACAGCAATATCTATCGCATGGCTCAGTGGATGCGTTCCATAACAGTACTGAACTCATGGCAGGTACACCAGAGGGAAGTGGTTGGAAAACAATGGAAGGCAAATGCTTACACAGTTGTAGATGTAAATGTAAATGTACAGGAATTTATATAGCGCAAATCACCAAGCGGTTTCTAAGCGCTTGCTTAGGGAACCCGTCCTGGTATTCCCCTGTGAGAGAACCCTGGCAGGGTATCCGCAAGGTGAAAGCCAGGCATCCCGCCGCGAGGGGCCGTTGTGGAGATTAAGCAAGCTATTGCCCAGAGTCGCAGAGTGTGAACCCGTGAATCGAGTAGGCACCGGAGCGAGAATTGTCGAGTCCATGGACATTTTAGGACTCAAGACCCCGCCGAGCCGGGAATTGAACCCTGGTCCCGGGCTGACCTCTGCTTCCAGGTCTGCCTCCTCTAACCAGTGAGCCACACTTCTCCACGAGTGTAGGTTTGCCCTTCTAGAAAGGAACCCCCTTCCCATTGCGTCTTCTTCTATTGCTAAATGTTGTCTAGTAGTAAGCACTCTTATAGGTCTCTGTTTGGCTGGAACAACAAAAGAGTTTACTGGTTTAAAGTGAGCTGACCTTGGATAGCTTGTGTTAGAATCCCCAAAAAATAGGACAAATGTGCTTGCTCCAGATTGGCAGAATGTCTGTTAAACAATGCAACACCTTGGTTGACTCAGATTATCCATTCTAGCACCAAAAGGTGGATAATATACAGTTTTACCAGCTTGGAGGGGTCAATATTTTCTGTGGGCTCAAGGGACAGCCTTGATACCAGTGTTGGCAGATACATACACAGGAGCAAGACCGTAGCTCACGGACTGCCGTCCGTCAAGGTGAGGACAGGCCTGGATTACTGGAACTCTAGCATTGTGCTGTAAGCCATGGGGATATAAAATCTTTACTGCCCGTCTGGAGAAGAGCTTGCTCACAATTAAAGATCTCCAAAATGCCCGAAAGACAGAATGCTTAAGGCATCCTTCATGCAGTTTCTTCTAAGCGTTTGCAAGAGCCATGACCCCTACTGGAGTAGCTGGCTTGGCAAAAGTAGCACAGCCCCCAGATAAGAACAGCCTAGTTCCTGGTGCTCCAGTTGCTTTTCTGCATGCTCATGTGAGCCTACACCGCTCAGATCATTATCAACCCTTGGAAGTGTGCGTCGCTGTCACTTCCAGACCGAGAAGGCAGGAAATCAGCAGTTAGACCCTGGGAGGTTTCTCGTTCCACTGGCTTGAGCCAATCTTCATTACGTGCAGTTGTGTTTTTTAACCCTAAAATTCAGTTTCCCGTTGGAACGGTTTAAGCCTTGTGGTCCAGAGAGGGCAGCAGTGCTGAAGTCCACCTCTCCCCCAAACAGACACTCCACAAAAAAAAAAAAAAAAAATGCAACAAACGTTACTGAGAAATAATTGCAAAGTCTACGACTAATTGTTTTTCAGCTCCCTGGTTGTGATTGGATTTAGACACCGAGACTTTGGACACTCTGAAATCAATTTGCTTTGACCTGGGTGAGCTACCCTTATTGTTTGTGCGTTTGAGAAACTCGGCAGCAAAAAATAAAAAATAAATAAAAAACAAGCCGAGATATAGTTGTTACACTTATTTTTGGCTGGTATTTCTATCCATTTTTCTGAACCTTCAAAGACAGCGTTATCAACATATGAAACCCTATAATTCACACTCAACCCACTGGCAGCACCAGATCATAACTTAAGCCACACAGCCACCGTACAGAAAGCCAAGTTTCAGCCCCAAAAATCCTCTAGCACTTTGTCCTTTTCAAACCCCTGTAAATAAAAGTGTAATCCTTTTCTGAAGCTAATGCACTGGATCGACAGTTATTCCCTTATTTATTGTGTCATGTTGTATCTAGGTAGCTAACCTTAACCTCTACCAGAAACTAGTGTACGCCTTGAATTTACTATCACAGGAGAGTGAAGTGC
Source organism: Lissotriton helveticus (assembly GCF_964261635.1). NCBI lineage: Eukaryota > Metazoa > Chordata > Amphibia > Caudata > Salamandridae > Lissotriton > Lissotriton helveticus. The sequence continues at coordinate 1,937,782,012 of NC_136065.1, forward strand.
CTAATGGTAGTAACTGGGTTATATACAATGTAAGCGCTGTGGCACTGGTGGGCAGGGCCGGCCTTGGGCGAGCTGGATCCCAGGCCAAATATTCCGAGGGGCGTCGCCGCTGCCTATCCCACTTGGTCTCAACCGGGCCCCTTACAGCCTTTGCAGTCAGCCCTTCATTTACCTCCACGTAATTGTTAGCGCCCCTTTAACCTCCTTCCCTCCTCTCATCTTCCTCACACCTCCTGCCGTCACACAGCAACGATCCCCCGCCCCCACAACAAACACCAAATGTTCTTTCCGTCCAGGGCGCTGTCCCGGTCCAACCGTTTTAGGGCCGGCCCTGCTGGTGGGCCTCAGTCACCAATGGGAAACGAAACATTCCCACACAAGACATCGGCCCGTGGCCAGAGAAACCAAGAAAATGCCACAGCGTCTAGGTGCAGATTTCAACTGTAAGAATAACAGCGGTCACCCTTATTGAAGTACAAATGTGACCACTGTTTTGATGGCTGTACATCAGGAGTCTATGGGCACTGAAATAAGGGCGGGGATGTTTTGCATCGTCGGAGAACGCAGTCTCTAGGTGAGCCCTAAACGCACGGTTCGACATAAACAAAGACGGCCTGTTACCAACGCCTTTGATTCCAAAGGGCAAATAACAGACTAGGACAATGGGGACAGATTAAGTGCATAACCGCCCTGGGCAGCTGAATGAATCACCTCGCAGTTGCTCATCGCTAGAGGCGCTTGCATCAGTTGTGTTAAATGTAGAATGCAGGGAGGAGACAGGCAAAAAAGCTGTATGTTCGCAAGCTGACGCAACAAAACCAAATCCGCAGAATTCGAACAACCCCACCCCATGACATGCAGTTAGTCATTCTACCAGCCCAACTGATGCCTGCTCCTTTCGACAGAGCTATGCCATATGCTAAGCCTGTCTGATGTCTGGCTTGGCCTCATAACACCCTTCTCCCTTTTAGAGGGATACGATTACCTAACATGCAGACAGAGAAAGTCCTGGTCTTAAACACACATGCATCAGACTGGGCTTAAGGGTAGATCTGCCCCCCCCATTTCATGCATACAGATGCAGGTCTTACAGTACCAAATGTAAACATAGCCATACCTTCCTGGAATCCCCATCCGGATGTCTAATAAACACTCTGTTTACTTCCAAGCTGTGAAACTAGAGATGCTCTAGCTTCATCCCTTAGCAGGCACACATATGCTTGTCTTTAAAAAAAGACTTCCAATCAATCGGTTTCTGTAATTGTCTTTATAATTCACTTCATTTTTTGACTTGGGTACTCCAGGAAGGGGATTGAGGACAGCCTTAAGAAGCTGGTGAAGAAGAAATTTGCAGAAAAGCCTGAGGCAGGTGCTCAGTTTATTCAGAAGACCTTAAACAATTTTTCGACATGCACAGATCCTGCATCGGTAGTGCACAGCACAGACCTAGTCATTGAAGCAATTGTAGAGAACTTGACGGTGAAGAACGAGCTCTTCAGGACGCTGGACAAGTTTGCTCCCGAACACACCATATTTGCAAGCAATACTTCCTCCTTGCCCATCACAGAATTTGCAAATGCCACAACAAGGCAAGATCGGTTTGGTGGCCTTCATTTCTTTAACCCTGTTCCGTTGATGAAACTTGTGGAGGTTGTCCGGACTCCTATGACAAGCCAGGCAACAGCAGATTCCCTCACAGATTTTGTGAAAGAGTTGGGAAAGCACCCAGTAGCTTGCCAGAATACCCCTGGATTTCTTGTAAATTGTCTTCTTGTACCCTATCTGATGGAAGCAGTTCGCCTTCACGAGCGTCTATTCCCTGATGAAGGGCATGATGTTAATGCCCGAAATGCATTGGATACGTTGTAAAGACATTGCCTAAGTGAAAACTGTATATCATGAACCCGGATACACTATATTATAAATTTTGTGATACCCAAGTCAAAAAATGAAGTGAATTATAAAGACAATTACAGAAACCGATTGATTGGAAGTCTTTTTTTAAAGACAAGCATATGTGTGCCTGCTAAGGGATGAAGCTAGAGCATCTCTAGTTTCACTGTTTCATGTGTATCTATTGACGCCGTCGGACACTCGACGTCACCTGGCGGAGCACCTTAAATCGACCCAAAATTTGCATCGCACCTCGATTAAAAAACAATTTTTCAAATTTGCAGTGCATCTATCCGATTCCCATTCTGCATACTTCCAAGCTGTGGCACAAACTGATCGAGGATGTACAAATCATGCATACAAAGGAAAAGATGACCTTCCATTCAAACAGAATTAACAGAGCCAAATGGCCACAAAGGAGCAACACAAGATGCTACCAGACTTGAGCAATGCAGATTGGATATCAACTCCTCAATCTCAGAGCTTCTGCAACCAAGTAGCCGATCATTTCATTCCTAATGCTAAAGCAATACACGTACACTTACAAGGGAAAACCAAGCACGTTTTGCAAATCCACAAAGTGGGGATCATTGGAGAAAAACATACCTTTCGGTTCTCCTTCAAGGAACTATTTATTGAATCCCATGAGCTAGTGAGATCAAGTGGTACAGCAGGCACCCCCTCAGATCCTTGATCCCAAATGACATTCAACAACTAAATATCTTCAAATCAAATCTCTAACCACATTCACATTTCCTTCAGAGGTCAAAGCATCGTACATACAAGAATAACTTGAACCACGCCAACCCCCCCCCCCCCAACAACTACAGATTCATTTTCAATGCACCATTGCTTAGTAAACAGAGAGAAATGGCAGCCTTCTCCCATATCTTTAAACACATGGGAGAAAGCGTCTTGCTGTTTTACCAGCAAACAAGATTGCATCATTTCGCCTACAGAGCCCTTACAGACGGTCCTTTGGACCCTCTAGGTGCCCTGTTAACCCGCTATATGCCCACGAGAACCCTCAGATCAGCGGAGATGAACCTGCTGGTGGTTCCCCGTGTGAAGAAGGTGCGTTGGGGCAGTAGAGCATTTTCCATCGTTGCTCCCAAGCTCTGGAACTCGCTTCCACTGGAAATCAAGGCTCAACCATCCCTGTCCCTTTTTAAAAAAGCGCTCAAAACCTGGTGCTTTATCAAGGCCTACCCACAATGAGAGCATATCTGTTGGAGTTAGATTCCTTTTTGGTTAGGCGCATTGACGCCCTTTGGGCTTAGTAGCGCTATACAAATCTGTTTTCATTTCATTCATTTCAGCTAGGAGGAGACACTAAATCCATTGTGATTCCATTTGGGATGACATGAAAAATACAGTGGTTAAAGATGAAGTGACAGCATACATTCTCTTGCCCCCATCTGCAGCATTTGGCAACGTACGTAATGCATTCTTACTGAGCAGAATAAATTCTACGTATCAAAGAAAATATACTTGACTGATCAACATCTGCCTTAAAGCAGTTCAAGCATCTTTGTCCTGTTCTCCTCCAAACCATACTGCATCCACAAAGCAGTTATGCAATGATGAATTCTCTATCAAACCACTACCAGACCTCACCAATTCTTTCAACCTCTCCTCCTGCTTACCTCCTATTCCATTTGCACGTTGACTACAGTCTCTATATTTTCTCTCATACTGCCCCTACATAACCATGGCATCCTTACCTCTTCACAAATGAGAAGCATTCTGTGTACAGAACTACACAGTGAAACACGCATACCAAGTATTAAAATATCAAACAGACCATTTTATGAACACCTGTGTAACTGGGGATGGGCATGAGAGGAAGTGTGGCTTTCGAAGTCGTGATTCTAAAAGCAAAGTCAGTACAACCACAAGGATAGAGGCTTTCCAATCCTGCCTGATCTGGAGTGTAATAGGGTTTCTGGAAAAGCAAGTGGTAAACAGGGGGTGGTGACAGGCCAGCAACTGAATGTGGAGCTTTCTCAGACAGGTCTTCACCTATAACCGAGGGCAAATCGGATCCAAATGTCACAATGACTTGTATGGCTAGGTCTTTCCCAGCTACATACACCTTTCACAGACACTAAAAGTATGTCTGAAGAGTCGCCGTTTCTCCTAAGGTTACTACACCTCTAGTGTAAATTTATCCCTTTACATTTCAACTCCTTATCAAATTGCGCCTACCATACAGTGCACTGTCTGGTAGCAAAAGACCTATTATGGCCCTATAAAGAAAATACTGGGCTTTAGTCTGATCGTTGCTCGCCATTAGTTGGTTTTACTGTCACTCATTTTCTTGCTTTTTATTCAGCGGCCTTCCTCATCCATCCTCTTTGCAGTGTCCTTCCAATGCTCACTTTTAAGAACTACTAGACACAGCACCGTTTCTGCACTTCAGGTATATCGTACTTAAGCATGAGCATGGGTTATTTCCAGCTCTCTCCCTCATCTGCCCACCCGCACAAATGCTTGCTCCCTGCTCACTCTGTGCTTCTCTCATGTACTTTTTTCCCCACCACCTGTGCTCAATGTTGGTCTCTCCCTTGTATGCTTCTCTCCAGCGCTTATGTTACTGGCTTTCGAGCTTCTATGGTGATCCTTTTGAGACCAGTGTTTTTCTCCATCATATGATTCTCTGCCATCTTTCTGTTTCTCTCTCTCTCCCTCATGCGTGCAAAAAAGAAAACAAATGTTTTCATTTACCGACCCAAGTGGCATTCACCATCTTCGATCAATAAATAAAAATAAAGCGAATGGCGTCCACGTCATTACGCACACGTGCATCAGTGGTCAATATCAAAGCATGGCTAACTAATCTACAAAGCTAACTGATGACACAGGGAAAACTTATTGCCTTTGACAATGCTCCCTCCCCCCCCCACACACACAAAATATTACATAATCGAGGGGTGTGTGAAATGTGTGTACTTTGCTTTTCTCCATTATCAAAGTGGGGAGCTGAACTGTTCCTGCAAGAGGGGGGGAAAAAAAGAGGGGGAAGACTAAGGTGGACTATGTACACGCTGGCGTGACCAGAGGTGTAAATGTAACACCTGTGGGCATCCCTTTTGTTGGATGTATTTGCCTCACACACCCCGAAGGATGTCATGCTTCATCATCGGCGGTTGCTCCTCGTCGGGGGGGCGGTGCAATCCCCGACGGGCACACCTCAAAGAGGGGCACTTTGGCGGAGATCTTTTGTATCCAACTGCCCTATGGTGAAGTGTGGGTGTGTGGGCGGGGAGGCAACTGAGCCTGAGGTGAAAGTTAAAATGCAGTAAGAGGTACCGGAAACAATTTTATTCTGGTGGTCCCCCTATTGCAGTTAAAATTGTGAAAGCAAGCTCACTCAGTGTCACCTCGTTAGGTAGAGTGACCTGTGTGGAGCTCTGGAAAACAACAAGTGGTCAACATGTTTCTCGCAAACGGAATATTATCCTGCGATTCATCAGGACCTTAAAAAGTGCAAAATAATAACAGAAGGAAGAAAATTAACTCAATAACATGCCAGTGTCATGTATATGGTGTGGTATGGGTATACAGTTTACCTCCATGGGAAGTCCTATGCCTAGAGTATGAGAAAGAAAGCAAATGCACATTAGTAATACATTTCTCATTTAGAACAGCAAGGATTTGCCAACGCCAGAACGTGAATACAATGCGGCATGCTTGGGGCAGTGTGGGGAATAGTCACTACCTCTCCATGCCAGGTGGTTTCAGCGTGCAGTGTGGTGTGCACACACACTCTAAAACTATATCGGTGAGGGGGTAGAGAATTTAAAAATAATAAAAACAGCAGGCAACTATATACACACCAAGTTGGCTTAGAGTGGCATCATGACCCTAGAGTGTGCGAGTGGCGACAGCTATCATTCAGTGTGTGCTATCAAATCTAAGTGGCTCATATGGTCATGAAGTAATTAGCGCCGAACTCACCTAAGGGTTAAGGGCTAAATACCACATGGGTGATCGGCGGGTCAGTACATCGGGGGAAGCCTTCAGACTTGGCTAGAAAATAGACATGTTACAACAAGGATGAAGAAGAATGCTTCGCATAGTTCAGATATTACAGTCGAGGTGCTGCACAAGATTACAGGAAGCCGGTATTAACTAGGCTGTGAGGTGGTCATGTTACACCTAAGGTCTGGAAATACACTTTCACTGTGTTAGGTGTATTTAAATTTATTTAATGTTATAGTGTCACAGCGCGGTAAGAATTAGGGCAAAAGGATAAGCGAAAAGAGACAGGAAGCCGGTATTGGAAGCTTCCACCTGATCAGGTCTTATGGAGTGCCCACATATTAACACGTGGGTGAAGCTCCGCTTAGTTCACAATAAATTTACTGTACCAATGGACGCGCTGGTAAAATAATCAAGGAGGTCGGTAATGACCTAGTTAAAAAATAGACGTACTGTAACGGAAGTTTGAACAAGAAGGAGCGGGGTCAATGTGCGGTTTGAAAAATAGAAGCGCTACACAAGGAGTGAAGGAAGCCGGTGTTACAGCCTCCAGCCCGTCATGTCTCAGAGCGTGCTAGCATAGAAAGGGTCCGCTTCTTACCTTGCTCTGCCCGTGTCCGCGAGGAGTCACCTACCCATCTCCGCCGAGTCCGGATAGATGGTGTAGCCCTCGTGGAGTTTGTATTTAATGGAGTCCGGATCGGGGGTTTCGATTAAGGGACCCGCCTCCCGCCAAGATCACGTGACTCGGGTGGTTGATGGGTCGGCCATGATGTAGTGGTCAAAAAGGGCCGTGAAATTCATGTGGAAAGCTAATATAAAAGGGTTAATTCCATCGATTATAAGGGGACAGAAGTTTATATTTACCGGTAATTCATGACTAATTCCCGGAAACATTGACTGTCAGCTACTCTTGAATTTAAAAGTAATATTGATAGAATCCCAGGTAAAACTTATAGTTTGTCTGTCAGGATTCATAAATGATGTATAAAATTACGTTCACGGCAGCAGGCTAATTCGTCACGTGATTTCCATATATAGTGTTTGTAATATTTATTTGTATGCCCGGTGGGGGTCTATTGGGTCACGTGATTGCATCAGTATCATTGGTGGTAATGGTGTCCCATGTGGACGGTCTAGGACACACCAGCAGTAGGGTGTAGACCATATATAGTATGTTGTAATTGTAATATTTATATACCCGGTAGGGGGCTATTGGGTCACGTGATTTCATCAGTATCATCGATCGTAATGGTGTCCCATATGGATGGTCTAGAACACACCAGCAGTAGGGTGTAGACCAGTGTGTGCCGGGGTGGGTTGGACCAGGGAGAGTTAAACAAGGAGGTTGATGAGATGCCGCACATTCCCAAACAGGTGGTTAGTGTGGACTCACAGTGAATGCCACGGGATGTCTTCATTCAGTCCCCGGCTATCAGTGGAAAGTCGGTGTACCCATCTCTGCTCCTTCCGAAAGAGAGCATTTTTAGGGCAATTTGGACTGGATTCCAGGACAACCCATGTCATAGAGTCCGCGTTGTGATTGGACTCCACATAATGTTTGCACATTTTGGTATGGGTCTTTTTGCAGCGAAAGTTGCTGCGATGTTCAATGATGCGTGTTTTTACTGGGCGGGTGGTCATCCCAATATATTGCAAATTACAGGGACAGGTCAACAGGTAAATGCAATGTGTTGTGTTGCAATTAGTGTGGTGCCTTAGTTCCCAAGTGAAGGTCTCAGATAGCTTGATGGTTTTCTGTGTCAAGGTGAGCCTACAAACAACGCAGGAGCCACACGGGTAGTGGCCCGTGACAGGTGGTAGATGCCAAAGAGTTTGTTGAGTCTCTTTTATGGTTGTTTTTGGCCTCGTGCTGATCAGGATATCCTTCAGGTTCTGCGATCTCTTGAACGCAAACCGGGGTTGTTCTAAAGTCAGGTCACCTGTATTGAGGATCCCCCAGTGACGTTTGATAGTATTTCTGATTTGGTTAGACAGGGGGGTAAAAGTACTTTGCTTTTCTGCAATTACAAAAAATGTCAGCAAAACTAAGGGAACTTTGATGTCGCAAAATGAAAAAAATTACATTTAGCTCTGTATTTTTAGCACTAAATGTATCCTTGCGCTCACTTTGGACAAGAGGATGCATTTCGTCCCAAAAACAAAACCAAGTGAAAAAATCCCTACTCACTCTCTGCCGTTCGCGTTATTGCTGTGAATTGCTGGTAAATCTCTACCGCGAATAGTGCATTCGCGGTAAATATTTACCAAGAACGGCGAATAATAACGACACGTGGCCTAACTGTCATTGCAAACAAGTGTAATGTGAAATTACGCCAGAATAATGCATTTTGTCCAAGCTAATATAATCGACGCTGCGACCCGAGGCAAATACACGTTCCAGTTAATCAACGGTTTAGAAGTACTGACATTTGAGACTTTACAATTTCTCTCGTCCGAAAGCCCAGCATGTGCGTTCACATTCAAGTTTTCCCAATGAGCTTGCGGCCTAGGGTGCTGTAGGACTATTAAAAGCCAAGAGATCGGAATCGCAACGAGCCGCGTTTACTGGTCCTCTCAGCTTAACTTGAAGGTTACATAAAACGCCATGTCCCAAGCCGGGCCCTGGCTGCTGTCATAAAGTCTGGGTAAACAAGCCCGGATTGACCTGGCGTATCAAGTGCAAGTGGGTCCAGCCAGGCGCCGACAGCCGCCGCTGCTCCCCTCACCCACTGGCTCACAGCAGCAGATACCCCTCCGCAGTCGCCCCCCTTACAATCACATGCTGCCACATGCGATATTTTTATCCGCTTGTGAAAATGTTACAGAGAAAAGGCTAATCCACCAGCTGCAGCTTCCCGGCAGCTGCCTCCCAAGGGATGGCACACTCCGCTTCAAAGAAAGGGGTGCTTTCTGCATTCTTCGGGGGAGGTCAGCTACCAGTTCTGGACAGCTTAGATGAGGCTGAAGGCCCACTTCAATACAGTTCTCGTGGTGGCAGGGCTCGGCTCGGCTCGGCCAGTTGAAGTCTGACACAGAAGGGAAACTCCAAACTCTTCCTCTGCATCAGAGATCCCACAGCTGTTAGCTTTGTACAGGGGAAGTCTTGAGAAGCAGTGAACGTCCATCTCTGTGCATCAAGAATCGGCTCTACCCGAGAAGGTTGAAGGCCCCAGCTTAGTGCAGCAGAGGGTACTGAAGAAATGCTATTTATCACAAGTGTCCTTGTCCTACGACTTAAAGCGTGATACTCTATTTGGGAACTGGACTCTCAGAAGGTAGAGCGGTCAGGCAGTCACTTAGGAAGCAGAAAGTTAGACCCTTAGACACAATATAACAGTAAGTATTAGTTAAAAAATATAAGCTAGTTCTGGAACTTTCACAAATAATCCTTGTATTGACAGTCACGCAAAACGAGCAGCTACTTGTAAAATACAGCCAGGCCCCACTGATCTTTACAGAAAGAAAGAACATTTTCTGAAGGGCACGAGAGGAGAGAGAGAAAAAAAGGGGGGGGGAGGGGGAACCGAAGAGACAAAAAAGAAAGAAAGAGAAAAAGAAAGGAAGTGAAGACTCGAATACAATCCACGAATCTGTCGTGGATTGTTCCTCCACATGCCTTCCTCAAGACCCTGGGCTTCCAATATAGAACCCACAGACCTCAATGTACTGTACCTCTCACAGGCACACATTCATCACAATTCGCACGCTATATAGCACTAAATACTAACACCATGTAGGCAAAGTTAAGCTCACATCAGCTGAGCTTTACCAGTAGGTCTGACTCCACTGACACGGGTAAACAGGCCTGTTCACACCACTGATCACTATTACAAAAACACCATATACTTCCACCACTGTGCTTGTGCTACTTAACTCTTCGGTAAGGGGCGGTAGCCCTTTACCACTTATGAGGGTAGCACTTTGGGAGCCCCGCCCGGTCCAATAAGAAAGACTGCAATACAGGAGTCGGGTCTAAGCCATGGCACGCACACATGATCTGTGTTCGCTTGTGGCACACAAAAGAAAAAACAATACCAAGGCACCAGATATTGTTGTAGGTGGGGCGCTCGGGGAAGGTATGCCCTTCCGTCACTATGTAAGGAACTTTACCATCCCAACACAATGTCATGAGAGGTGCAGGAAAGGGAGCACTGAAAATGCAAGCATCTCGGGTCCCATATCATCGCCGGACAAAACCAGCAGGAGCACATGGAACCAATGACAGGGCGAAAAAGCCCCCACTCCACGCAACAAACTATACTGGACAAATACTCCCTATCAAAGGAAGCAATGACAGGACGCGGGACAATGGCAGAGGACCTAACAGCCACAATGTTGCCTTCATCAGTAGCGCATGAATCCATGCTGCAAGTTATTTTGACAGCTATCTAGGTGGTCAAGACGGACCTCGCTGGGAAAATCGATTCAGTGACGTGTGAAATATGGGATCCTGAGTAAAGGAGGTGGCAGCAAAATCCTATAAATACAGGTCAGTTAATTACAGGATGTGACCAGTCAGTTGAAGGCCAAGCTTTAACACTAAGAAAAGAGCTCCAGGCGCAACAACGATCGAATTATAGGGGGTTCCAGAAAAAGCAGAGGGGCCAACAGTGGACCTATTTGTGGAGGAACTAATAACCAAAATGCTTCAACCAAGGTGACTATCCAAATACTTTTCAGTGGAACAGGCACACCATATTCCGGGCCCTTGACCAAAAGCGGGAGCACCTCAATGCCCCACAATAGCGAAACTCTTCAACTTCTGGAGGCAGGGATGTGATACTGCAGATTGCTCAGAGTGCCCTGCCACTCAAATTCGAGAACGCCACCATTACCCTTTTCCCTTGACTTCACACTAAAAAGGTACAGCAGCAATGACAGAGCCTCCTGGAGGTGAAAGCAGTTCTACGGAAAAATAAATGAAATACTCCATGCTCTTCCATGCAACGCTCAGAATAGCCTCGGATAAGGTTGGGATCCTTGTCCACCTTATGTACTTCACCTGGCTCCAACAGAGATTAGTGCATTACTAATGCCGGTTTTAAACCAGGCTCTGAGTTCAGGAGCTTTTCCCCTAGTATGGAAAAAGGCATGCGTTCGCCCGCTGCTAAAAAAAGACAAAGCTAGACCCCGTTGATGAAAAAACTAATCGCCCTATCTCTTGCTTGCCTCTGCCTGCCAAACTACTGGAGAAAGCCTTGAATTCGGAGCTATCATCCTATCTTGAGATTAACAACTTGCTCGACAATACTCAACACGGCTTTCGTGCAAAACACTCTACGGAAACAGCACTAATAATGGCGGCAGAGGAAATACGAAAGGGCATGGATGAGGGAGGTAGAGTCACTCTGGTCCTGCTGGATTTAACAGCGGCCTTTGACACCGTAAACCATGAGGTACTTATTCAAAGGCGTGTCAAGGGCATAGCGTTGGATCTTCTCACCTCCTTCTTGTCAGAGAACAAGTTATCCTCTGGAATGGTTATCAATCAGAAAAATTCACCCTTCCAGGAGGAGTTCCGCAGGGATCTGCTTTGTCGCCTACTCTGTTCAACAGTTATGTCGCCCCTCTGGCGAAATTAATTAAAGAACAAGGCCTTAAGCTAGTGTCATATGTAGATGACACTCAGCTGATAGTGTCAGTTTCTCATTCAGTGAAGGCCAAGGCAGCTGACTTTTCCTTTTGTATGTCCATGGTTATGTCTTGGATGAATCAGAACTTTTTAAAGCTGAACACCGCAAAACAGAAGTCCTTGAATTCGGCCAAAAAGCCTCCATCTGGAATCAGCTTTGGTGGCGTAGATCAGCTGGGGCTTGTCCGCTCCCAGTGGTTAAAGTTAGGAATCTCGGCATAGTGTTTGACAAAGACATGTCTTGGCAGCCACAGATTAATCAAGTGACCTCAGCGTGCTTTTTTATGTTAAAAGGGCTGAGAAAGATACTGCCGTTTATCCCCTTCTTCCTCAGGAAAACAGTTATAATTGCTACTATCTTCTCTAGAATTGATTATGGTAATGCTCTTTATCTGGGAGCTGGCACTGCGCAATTGGCCAAGCTGCAATCAGTTCAAAATGCAGAAGCGAGAGTACTTCTCAATCTGCCCAAACATCATCCTACTTCCCGCTCTATTAGGCAACTACACTGGCTTCCAGTACAACGACGGGTGGAATTTAAAGCATTATGCTTGGTTCATAAGGCATTGCCGGAGATGGGGCTTTAGATCTTCAATCCCTATTCTCTCGATACCAGCCTACCCATTCCTTGAGGTCTGCTGCGCATTGTCTGGTCAATGTCCCGAAGATCAAAAGATCACGATGGGGAGGCAAGGGCTTCTCCCATCTGGCCTCAAGGTTATGGAACTCAGCCCCCTTACACCTCAGACAGATCTCTAACCGTAGGCTGTTTAGGAGGGAAATTAAGACATGGCTTTTCACCCAATGATGCATCGGTCAGTACTTGTTTAGTTACTTTACTTAGCGCCAAGACGCCTCGGCATTAGTGCGCTTTAGAAATACCATCAGTCAGTCAGTCAGCTACGACTCCTGAGGCGGCATGGGACGACTGGCTCGATGGATGGAGGACGGCAGGGAAAGCCTGGGGGTGAATAAACAAAACAAAAAAATACCACAGAGACACGGGCGAACTGACCCATGACCGGACACACCTGGCCCCAGATCAAACAGAGGACCCATCACGGAGCTCTGATCCCTTGAAGAATGGCAGGGAATGACTATAACCATTGGGAAATCACAGACAAACGCACATGAGCTCGTCATGAACCGCGGGTTTTCGAAAAAGTCAGCGCACAGCGGGAAAACGCTTAGCGCGGATGAGGTTAAGCACAGACGTTGAAGGGAGATACCGAGAACAGAAGAGGTTGGGATCTTGTGGACAGAGACTATCTACACAGATAAATTAATGTTTAGTCAATTAACTGAATGATCTATAGGACAACCTTATGATATGGGATATGTTACTATACACCTGATGAAGAATATATATATATATATAAATATATATATATATATATATATATATATACACATATATATATATATATATGACGCTCGAAACTCTTTGCATATAGTTCAAAAGAGGCAGCACTCACAACCCAAGAGGTGTCCAGTTATTTTATTCGTAGGGAACAAAAAAGCACAGACGCGTTTCGGCGTTAGCCTTCGTCAGTGTGTCACTCGTTAGTTTCAAACATCCCATAGAAATACGAAAATCTGTAAATATTAACATAGACATAGGACTGTAACCCTTTGTGCCTCTATGGGCGCCATGTTGGAAGGGTGTTTATCCAGATAGTGGGTCTGTTATAATTCATTCATTAATACTAAGGTGAAAATAAAGCCGTGGATCGGCTAATGTCCTATGTTCAAAGGTACGATGTCATATTTACAGAGAAACAGTGCAAAAAATAATAATAAAAATATAGTCTCAAACATATAAAGAGGACGTTCAAATGCAGGGGCGTAAGGAAAAAATTACACATGTATGTACGATATATCCATAATGGCCAGAGAGGATATCCAAAACTCTCAACTATACTCCTAGAGGGTGCACAAGTCTGACACCGTTCATCCTTAAGCTGCTATACATCACATTTTACTCAGGTTATTTAAAACCCATAGTGGGAAACAGCAAAAGAAAAACAACATACTTTTCTATCAGTTCAGATTCCAATCTGGCCCAAATCAAATTCCATACATACATGTTTTCATATATTGAATATATACCTATCTACATAATTACGTCCTTACTTTGAACTGACATTCCAAGCGGAATGGGTAGAACGCAGTGTAGTGGTCTTCTATATGAAATGTGATTTATATTTCATTCCAACAAAGAGAGTTGATATTTTGGGATTTTTTGATATTGTTAGAATACAGTATTTACACTATCCACAAAATATACAAAATATACAGTATACAAAATATACAGATGGTCTTAAGGCTGGCAGTATATAGGTAGGGCTTTACATGGGGCTTACTAAACACCATGGTTTATTTCCCTAAATGACATGAAAGTTCCTCACTGCTATTCATCCCTCCCGGATGTTTAGCCGAAAGGTCTACGATATATCTCGACTCGAGTCTACGGAGTCTCCTTAAGCGGTCACCTCCTCTTACGTTTGGTGGGACAATGTCCAATCCAAAGAATCGGAGTTTTGTGCGGTCTTTGTTGTGTTCCTCAGCAAAGTGCCGGGCAACCGGGTATGAAATATCTACTTTTTCGATTGCTCGCTGGTGTTCGAGAATCCTCAGTTTGAGTTCCTTAATAGTGCTGCCTATGTAGCTCAGGCCACATGGGCAGACTAAACAGTAAACTACAAACTGGGTACTGCATGTAATAAAGTGCTTGATTTGCACTTTCTTGCCGGTGTCTGGAATGACATATGATAGTACACGTCTGCTGCCACTGCAAGCCTTGCAGTGACCGCAAGGAAAGAAACCAGCCATCTGCTTTAAAGAGTTGGTTTTAGGAGGTAGTTTGTCAAGATGACTCAAAACTAACATGTCGTTTAATGACCTTGCCCTACTGAACGTAATTAAGGGATGTGTGGGTAGGTCATCCTTTAATATACTGTCAGTCTTCAGTATGTGCCAGTTCTTGTTAAGCATAGCTTTCAGATCTTTAGCTCCCCTAGAATACGGAGTAATTAATCTGAATTTTCCACTCTTTTTGTTGGTGTTTCTGTTTTTCGTCACATTAGGATCATCTGTAGCCAGCAAAGTATTTCTCTGTATCCTCCTTACCTTATTCAGAGTCTTTTTCAATAAGGTATTGCCATAACCCCTCATTGAAAATCTCGCTAGGCATTCCGAGGCAGCCGCCTCGAAATCAGATTCTTTGGAGCAGTTCCTGCGGATTCTGAGCAGTTCTCCGTAGGGAATGCTGTTTTTTAGTGGGGTGGGATGGCTGCTGCTGGCAAAAAGTGTGGAATTACCAGCAGTTTCTTTTCTGTACAGAGTGGTCTGCAGGAGATTGTCTTCAATGTACACTCTCAGGTCCAGATACTCCGCTGCCACCGGACTCACTGAACCCGAGAAGTGCAAATTGAGGCCATTGGTGTTAAGAATCTTTATGAATTCCTCTGCCGTGTCCATCCCTCCATCCCAGACGATAAACAAATCGTCAATATAACGATACCAGCATTTTACTTGTCCTGTGTCTGTACCAACTGTGCAGCTTCTGGGCACCTGCTCCTCCCACCAGCCAACGAACAGGTTCGCGTAGCTGGGAGCGAAGCAGGTACCCATCGCCGTCCCTGAGGTTTGTATGTACAGCTGGTCCTCAAAGAGGAAAATGTTGTTAGACAGAATTCAATGAACTCTAAAATCATTTCGTTGTGATGTGCATATTTCATTTGGCGTTGTTCTAGAGCATGTGCAACCGCTTCGAGACCCTGCTTGTGATCTATACAAGTGTATAGACTTGTAATGTCTAAAACCATTATTAGGTATCCAGAGTCCCATCTTAGTTCCTGGATCTTAGTCAGGAAGTCTTTCGTGTCTCTTATATATGATTTTTGCTTGATCACCAATGGAAATAAAACGTTATCAACAAAACGGGACAAGTTCTCCGTCAAGCTGCCAATCGATGATATTATTGGACGGCCAGGGGGATTTATCATGTTCTTATGTAACTTGGGGAGATGGTAGAAGGTTGGTAACATAGGGGTGTGGTTCCTTAGGAAGAGGTTCTCATCTTTCCCGAGCATATTCAGAATATACCATTTTTGTATTAATGCATCATAGTTGATGATGCTTCTTTGGTACGCTGTGTTCGTGCATTCCTGGTAAAAGCTTCTATCAGCGAGTTGCCTTAATGCCTCAATACGGTATTGATCTCTGCTTATTAGGACCACATTACCCCCTTTGTCCGAGGGCTTGATTACCAGGAGTTTATCATCCATCAGATTCTTTATTGCTTGGCGTTGACATTCCGTGATGTTATTTGTTGCATGAGTTGGTTGCGATTTCCTGTAGTTAGTTAGGTCTCTTTTCATTGCCTCTGTGAAAACATCGACTGCGTCCCATGATGCTTGTGGTACAAAGGTCGATGCCGGTTTAAACGAGCTCTCCTCTCTTACTTGTTCCACCCCTTGTAGAACAGCTCGTTGAGCAATGGTCAAGTTTGCCAGTTCGTGATCGGGCTCTTGGTCCAACCGTAAGTCCTCTAATGCTTCGATGGCTGGTAAATCTTTGGAGCTGAGTATGTCCATCTCATTAACTTTAGTAGTTTTCTTGTTAGTTTTTAAATGCGGACGCATTTTAAAATGTTTATGGAGCTTCAGCTTCCTAGTAAATCGAAACAGATCAATTCTGGTCTGTGTATACTCGAGGTCATTCGTTGGACAAAAGGTGAGACCTAAACTTAAGACTTCAGTCTCCGCTTCCGTGAGTACCCTTGATGTCAGATTCACTACAGTGAGACTGGCAGAGTCAGTATTGTCATCAAGATTCACATTTGTTGTTTCTTGGTCGTCCGGCGGTTCTGCCATGAGGAAGCTCTTGCATTTCCTCTGCCTCCTCTTCCCGCCACCTGCCCTCCTCGTCCTCCTCCTCTGGTTGATGTTGTTGTGGCATCTGCATCCGCATCGGGCGGCTTGTTTTTGCCACCCCTTAGCCAGGAGCTTTTGATCACCTCGTACTCTTCCTGAAAAGGAGTCTTCTTTGGGCGGGCCCCTTGTAGATCATACATTGCACCTTGTGAATCCAAGTCATTCTGCCTCCGTTGTTCGTCTCCCGACTCGTTCTCAGTCAGGTCTGATTCAGAGGTAACGAGTTCTATCTCCGGTGCTCTGCTTGTGGTGGTTACCATGGTTCTTTTCTGGAGAGCCTTACGTTGTTGTATAGCTCCTATATATCCTTATATCGTGTTAAGTTAGCATAGGTACATTTGAGATTTAAACGCCATTTTTCCTTTCTTGCAACTTCTGCACACGACCCTTAATTGTTGACTTAGCTTTCAACCTAGTGGTTTGCCGTGGTGTATGTGAGAATAATATGTTATTGCTCTGATATCAGTTTTGTTTGTTAAACCATGTCTGCACGGAGAGTGCTGAAGTTTCAGGAGCAACACGATATGGAATTGTTATGAGGTCTGATCTCCACGCCTTCATAGTCATAACACAAGTGCAGCCTTTGCCAACTTGGGGTTGAGGCGGGATTGATATTGCTTTGCACGAGAATTGTTAACACACTTGATGCGGTGCACATGCAGAGAGAGCTGGTGTATGCTGATGTGATTCCTTCATGCTAGGACACTAAGGTATGGGCCCGCCCTAAAACAACCCAAAGAGACCTTCTTAGCTAATAATATAATATATGTGTTAGGGAGGGTGAGATATAAGTGTTGTTAACTCTTATTCATTACAGCATGTTAACATGCTGTCACCATTCGCTTTTTATGTCTTAGTAACTATGCTGATAATTTTGCTACTGATAATAAGTATACTTGTATTATCTAAGATACTGCGCCTGAGAAGACGGCATTAGTAAATAAACATTTCAAATGCACATGTGTCTTCTTTACTCCATGTTCTGGTTTGTAATGATAATATAACGAAAGAGTGTTCATGAGTCCCACGTACCCTGAGGTACTGTAAGTTCATGTTCTGGTTTGTCTAAACATTGGGAGTTTGATATGTCCAATGAGACACTGTAGCTAGCTCGGTAAGGGGTGAGTTGGTTGCTAAGGTAAGTTTTGGGACACCCTAATTTGCCGAGGTTCCACTCCTCTGTGCACAGTTCTGTGTGAGTACAGAAACCCTGCAACATGGCGCCCAACGGTTTCGGTGGTCTTATATCATGACACTCGAGTAGTTTATCGTTCATGCCTTAACCCCTTCACATCCGTTTCCGGAAAACGGGGTGTCGGTGAAACCTACCTATTTTTTGAAATAGGTCGTTATTCAAGCTTGATTCTTTCTTAAACGGTTTCTTTGAATTACTACCCAGTTGTGCTACAAAGTATTCTTTGTGTGTTCTTGTTTCCAGTGTTGTCATGGCGGCGGTGGCTATTGCGCAGCATAGTCGCGTAGCGGTACGCAACCATCTTCAGACGTACCAGGTCCCAGTAGATGGGATGGCTGTGATTTTCGTGGTATGTGCAGATCCGGCGTTTCCTTACGAGTTGTTTTACTCTTGGGTTACGTTTCCGGCTGTGGACGCTAATTCTGGTTTGTTCCACTCCTACACCGCCTCGTATGTCCCAGCTGAATATACGCCGTACAGGGCATTGGAAATACCTATTGATCATTGGCAGCATCGAGTTTGGTTTGATGGCGCCCTCCCCCACTCTTTGTCCCCTGCGAGGTTAGGTCCACTCTCAATTCCAGGTACAAATTGGCCTGCGTTGGGTGGCTTTACCCCGCACCCGAATCACGGGGCTTGTACCCTGGCAGAAATTCGCAGGCTACATGTAGTTTCCATTTCCGTGATTCGTGCTTTAGTGCAATACATCGGTCGACATCTTCCTGGTGGTCCCCAGGGGGGTGCGGCCGCTCCCATGGAACGAGGCGGAATGCGTCTCAATCCAGTGATGGTTAATTCGGTTTTTGGTGCGCGTCCTGTTGACAACGATGACTTCCCATTCTGGCTAGCAGAGAAGTTTGATCAACTGGAGGCGGTTTTTCCGAATTCTACTCCTGCTGATAAACATAGAATGTTAACGATTACTCTACCGAAGGATATTACTCCTGAACTTGCTGACTGTGAAAGCTGGGGAAAAACTTTTGCGGCAGTTTATACGAGGTGCTTCGGCACCCCGTCTATGAATGCTCTGCCTGAAATCATTAGACGTGTTCAGAATGATCACGGTCCAGAGGCAGCGGTTGAATTGGGTATGCGCCTGTGTGGTTCTTTTGAGATTGTAAGTGATCTCATTCTCTCCAATGTTAAAGGAGATGCAGTTAACTTTCAGGTGTCGAATGCTTTGGCTGCTCTGCCCGATGCCGACAAACCCCGCCAGTTAGCAAAGATTGTGGTGGCCGCTTATAAGACAATTGGCCGCACAAGTAGAGGTCTGAAATATTTTCCAGTGAAGGATAAAAAAACAACCTCAGGGACAATCTGCAGTGACAGATGTCCAGCCCAAGTCCAAAAAACAGAATTGGCCTAAAAAACAGACACAGGGGAAGCAGACTAGGCAAACTCAGGATCCTGTTCCTGCAATACAAGCTCCTGCGCCGGCAGACAGAGTTTATGATTTGCGCGATCGCGCGATGATTAAATCACCTGATCGTTTTCAGGGTTCTGATCAACGCTCTCCTCGTTCCTTTCAGGAAACATCGGCCCAGAAGACCGGTGGTGGAGGAGGGGGTGGACGTGGACGTGGTGGCCAGCAGGGACGTGGTCAGTCCCGCCAGACAGACGGCGCAGTGAAGCAGGAGGATTCTACGCCTAAGCGTCCGCAGTTTGCGAAGAAGAAAGTCGCGGCCTTAACAGCGCATAGATATGCCACAGATAGTGAGAACGCGGCTTCGGAATCTGACGTGGGCTCTGACCTTGCTGGACAGCGCGGCGGAGATTACCATAGTCAGAGAGGCGCTCCGTCCACTACTGAGGGTGACAGCGACTGAAGTTTTTGTTGTTATAGAAACAGCCGATACGAGATTGGCTCCCCCTGAAAGACTTTTTGAAATTGTCCTGTTAATTGAAGGTGACATACAGCGTACTGTCAGAGGGGTATTTTGGGAGAACCTTTCGTCTACGTACGACATTTTGCTTTCCGAGGCTGACTGGCCCCCACCTTTTGTGCTCGCAGCGCCGCGAGGGGAGGAGGTAATCCTTCCCAGTTTCGCGCACACTGTCTCAACTGAGCATGCGCAGCATTTTGCAGAAGAGTGGGCTCGTGCTCTTGCACCGGCTCTCTACCGCAACCAATGTGGTTGGGACAAATTGTCCCCATGCCACGAAATTCCTTTGCGGTCTGAGCCGCAGCCTCAGCCTCAATATCCCATACGGCGTGAAGCTAAAGCGGCCGTCGCAGAAATCCTTGAACAATTGGAATATCAGGGAGTTATTGAAACGTGTGTGTCACCAATGAATAATCCCCTTTTTACTGTGACCAACGGATCATATCGTTTGGTATTGGATTACCGGCATTTGAACTCGCATTGCCGTAACTGTGCAGTACAGAATACTCACGGCTCTGCCCTAGTGGATAGTCTAGTGCGTAAGCGTTTCAAGACAACGCTTGACATTTCCAATGGTTTTTATGCCCACAGACTGGATGGCTTTAGCTCCCAATGGACAAGTTTTACGTCCGCTGGTGTGCAAAAATGCTTCCGGCGACTCCCAATGGGCTACAAAAATAGTCCTGGGGTCTTCACCTCCAGAATAGTCACACTATTGGAGGGAATCGATCCGGATGCATGTTCTTATGTGGATGATATTTATCTCACAGACGACGAAATTTGGATGCATCTGTGTCGAGTGAATTCCATAATTTGTACCTTTGCAGACATGGGTTACAAATTTAATTTTGCGAAATCGCACATTGCAGAACACACAGTGTTGTTTTTGGGCTATGAGCTCAACAATGAAGGTAGAGGTTTGGCTCCTCACTTCTTAGAGAAGTGCGCACAATTGCGCGCTCCAACAACACTGAAAAAATTACAATCTTTACTGGGCTTTTTGAATTTCGGCAGAACTTACATTCCGGATTATGCCCAGCGTATCAAGCCTTTGTATGCTTTGATACAACCAACTTTCTCAAAATCATGCTGGCTGCCTGAGCATTCAGCCATTTTGCTATCCTTGCAGGCTGATCTGCTCGCTTCTAAATATTTACCAACTTGGTAATAAGAATAATTCCCGGGACGGTGGGTTTCACATACCTCACTTTTAATGAAGGTGACACAGTACCTATCGCTTACAAGTCACACTTGTACACTTCGGCTGAGATGCGGTTTCCCACAGTGGAAAAAGTTTTAACTGCTGTACAGATGGCAATTCTAAAAGAACGAGCACGGTCTCAGGGGAAACGCATGCTAGTGGTAACACCCTGTCCTCATTTGGAGGCAGTCACGAAAGCCAGTGTACCAAATTCAAAGGCTTTGCACCCTCGGTGGATTCAGTGGGCTGCGTCATTGTCATCCACGGATGTCATGTTTATTTTTGACGCTTCCTTACGGTCGCAGGAGTACTTGCAGTATGAATTCGTTCATCCTGCTCCTCTGGCGATGCGACCTTTGGAGGACTTCCATTGCATCATTTACACTGATGGGTCGGCGCAGGTTGCGCATGGCTCTAAACATGCCTACGTTTCCGCATGCGCCATTGTGGTCGGTGCTATGTTGAATGATGAGTTCATTTCCAGGGAGGTACACACGTTGCCCCTGGGCGATTGCACCGCACAATTGGCAGAGCTTCGTGCTCTCTTACTAGCTTTGGAGTACGCAGATCCAAGTGTTACTACTCTAATTGTAAGTGATTCTTACTACTGTGTCCAATCTTACAATGAAAACTTGTTCTTTTGGATTCAAAATGATTTTCATGATTCCAAGGGTAGCACAATAAAACATAAAATGATCTGGGTTCGAGTGGCAGAGCTTAAGGCTATGTTGCCACTCGTTTATGTGATTCATACTCTCGGTCATCAGCGCGTGGGAGTTCACGCTGTTGGCAACTCGCTTGCTGATGAAGCGGCGAAATCAGCAGTATCTACATACTTAGTTGCAGCAGTTACTAGGTCTAAAACCAAGATTGATAGCGACATCTTGGCAGCGATTGCTGCCTCTGAGAAGGGAAGTAAACATCCTGCGGGATTCCCTTCGAAGTATAAATACCACTTAAGTCCCGAAAAGGTTCCTTTTGTGACAATTCCTGATGTTGGGGAACGGCTGATTCCCAACTCGGATCGCAGAGCAGACTTGATTACAGCGGCTCATGAAGGTGTGGCGTCTGCGCATGCGGGCGTCTCGGCCACTGTAACTCAATTACAACTACGTTTCTGGTGGCGGGGACTGTACAAACAGACGCGTGATTATGTCCTTCTTTGTGACATATGCCAGCAGATTAAACCTTCAACTGCTACGCGTCCGCCTCAGACTCAGTTGTACATTTCTAATAAACCGCTAGGCTGTGTTTATTTAGATCACTGCGGTCCATTTTCATCTGATACTGCGTATAAATACATCTTAGTAGCAGTTGACTCATGCACACGCTTTGTGTGGGTATGGCCACATCGCAGCGCTGATTCACGGACTGTCATTAGAGATTTGCGTATCTTTATAGGGATTTTTGCCTGTGGTACCTTCCATTCGGATCAGGGTCCGGCTTTCGCCTCTAAGGCGTATAAGGATGCCATGACTTCGATGGGGGTCCAAGTCAAGTTTTCGTCACCCTACAGACCTGAGGGTAATAGTGTAGTTGAACGAATGAACCGTGATTTAAAGCAATCTTTGACAGCCCGAGTTATAGGCACTGGCAGAAACTGGCTGGCTCACCTCTATGGCGTGCAGAGTGCTCTTAATAATCTCCCTAGAAGGTCTCTGGGTGGGCGGACCCCATACGAAATGCTCTTTGGCATCAAGATGTACGTCCCTGACCTTGACGGTCTAGACTCTGTGGTTCGCGCCACTTCCTTTGACGCAGATGAACATTGCAATGTTTTACAGAATCTACAAAAGACCAGAGACAGTCTTGCAAAGGAACATTTGCCCTCCACATCGGATGATGCGTTGCAGATCCCGGTAGTTGGCTGGCTACCCCAAGTTGGAGAACTGGTTCGAGAGAAGATCGACAACAAGAAAGAGTTTGGTCCCTCCTATCGAGCTCCAGTCCCAGTGCTTGGAGTGAAGGGCACAAGAACAGTCATTTTACCACCACTTCCAGGTCGTAAGGAAAACAGGTTTATTTCTATTGACAATGTCAAGATACACAGAGTGGCCGATTCTTCTTAGCATGACACCGGCTGTTTCCTGTCCTTCCATTGTGAGAAATTCAATTATGCCCACTGCCTCTAATATTGAACCTGAAGTGGCCATCGAATTACCTGCTGTTTCCAGTCCATTATTAAATAATTTGCCCGGAACTAACATGGATGAGACAGACTATACATACCCCACTGATTTGTCCATGCCTGACCTGCAAGCTCGTTTAGCCACGGAATCCAGATTTTCATTTGACTCTGCTTCCCTTGCCTCGAAAAAACCCTCTCAAATTGCGGTATATGCTAGCCTGTTTAAAAAACATTTTTTGATTCCTCCTTGGATATACATTTGGCTGGTCCTTTTTTCGGTTTACCTTTTTATGTCAATTGGTTTTGTGTTTTATTTTTTTCGGATTATGAATGGACACTATGTCGAGGAGAGAACTTGCATTACTCATTTAAATGGAACATTGGCCCCACTTTCCTCTTCACATTCTACACACAGATTAAAAAGAGACTTGACTTTGGTTAACATCACAGCATGGCCTGTTCTGGATGGAATCGCGTGGGATGCAGTTCGTTTTCAGATTCATGGCCCAACGGAAGTCGTTAATGTTCCTAATGTACTAAGAGTTAATATGGGGGATGTGGTGAAACAAAACATTCGTTCTGATGATTGGGATGTTAATGCTGTGGAAAGTTTGTTTTCTGATTTGAAATACTATGCTGCTTTTGATGCTGAGGATTTATATTTAGAATCTGCTAATTATGGTGAATTGTTCTGTTACCAACATTATGGCAATCACTTCTTACACAAAACATCTTCCCGAAGGGAGGCTGTTAATTTTACTCAGTGGGAACATTGCCCAGCTCCTACACAAGGGAGTTCAGAAACGTTTCTTAAAAAGTATACTTATTTCACTGACTTTAACCAGTCCAGTCCCGAGTCCTTTTATTTTAAATTTCACAAACAGCCACTGTCCAAGGTTAGACTTACCGATACAAAATTGTTGTACTCGAAGGCCTTCCTAGATCAATTAGTTACTGGGGGCTATGAGTTATGGAAGGAAACAATAGACCTTAAATCAGTTTGGGGTTCAAGGGCCTGGCAGGTACGAGGCACTGAGGCTTTGCACCGTGCATGTCTCATCCCGAATCATATGTTGTTTTTAAATGAAACCATTTCCCAGACCACATGCTTTGGATTGGCTACATCTAAAAGGTTAAACACCCCGTCTTTCCCGGAGTTGGAGGAATATGAGAATTGGAGTAATTTTACTCAATTGTCCATTAAAGATATACAGGCTCTGCTTCTTAATTCCTCCTTTAACATTTCCAGTATGAATCCCAAGGGTTGGCTGCTTTGGCACCGTAGTGCTGATTCTTGCCAAAAAAGATTTTTGAATATATCTGACGGTTTTAAGACTGTTAGATCGGATCCCCGGTTTGATTTGAGTCATACTGTCACCTCTTACTCTGTGGGCAAGTTGTGTCAAGCTTGGCTGAAACATTCAACTTTACCTGCGGTTAAGTATCACCTTTCCAAACTGAATGCAGACGTGGATTTGAATGATTTCATTAAAGGCCCAGCTAGTGGCAGGTCGAAAAGGTGGTTATATGGGGTTTACAATGAAATTTGGAAACTCTCACAGATTGAGGCCGCTTCACGCCTTAGGGCTATTGATCAGGCGAATCTTGAGAAAGTGCTTGCAGTTGTTGACAATAGCATTAACGTGCTTTCCTCTAGAATTTACACATTAGATAATATTGTGTCGTCTGTTGTTGATATTGTGCATGATGAAGTGTCAGTATTATACCATGGTCAAAATCAATTACGGTCAATCATGCAGTTTGCATGGACACTTCAGACTCTGAAAATGGGTAAAGTTCCCTGGGGATACATGAACGTTTCCTCTTTATTTTCACCGTTTAATTTGACAGACAAACAACGCTTGCTTTCAATGCGTGATGCTTCCTTTTCTATGCTCCATATTGAAAGGTTGGAATCTTTACCTTTTTCTGTGGCAGAAGCCACTACTGCTACGTGGCTTATCCACGGTTTAATAACACTGCCTTTTGCTTTATATAAGTTTTCAAATTGTATGAAATACGTGCCAATAGGTCGTTTTGAACCCTTAGGTAGCGGTTTTCTTCATGAGGTCTGGTCACTCCCATACACATACAGATGTTTCAAGGATGAACAAGAAGTTTATCTAACAGGGGATGAGTGTACTGAGACGCCAGATCATTCTTTAATGTGCAGACACATACAGTTACACGGTTCATGTAACAAGGACCGACCGAATATGGCTTGCGTTTTACAGGGCACGCCAGTTCCTGCTATCATCCCCACGTTTAAATTGTTAGAGAATGGTAGTTATTTAATGCTCAATAATGAAAACTGTTGTGGTTTAATTAAAGGTATAGCTTTCATAGTAACAGTTAGTGAGCGAGTTATTTGCTGCAGAAATGTTCTTTATCCTCCCACACGTGAACATAGGGAGTCTTCCATTTGGCCACAGATACCGACCTTGGAGGCAGAATTCAGCGGCATGGCTAGAATAAGAGCTCTATTGTCCCAGAAAGAGGTGGCCTTGAGCTCGGCCCGTGAAACGTTCGTGCTTCACATTGCTAACACCCGTACGGAGGTTCAGGCTCTTTTAAATACTGATTTGCCTTTGCATTTCGGAGCCATGGTCCGTTCTATCTTTAACGCATCCTCCACAACGGGCCTAGCACATTTTTTTTAAGTTGTTAGCGGTGGTCTCGTGACTTCCTTTGAGAAGATTTTTGGAGTCATCCCTGCCTTCTTCCATTCTATTTTTTCATCCTTATTTGGAGGGTTCCCGTTTTTCCTTGCATTAGCGGCTGGCGCATTGGTGGTTTTCTGCCTTTTTAAATATGGATGCCCTTCCTGTGCAAGACCACGCTCAGCTGCTACTGACGCGGTTTCGCAACCGCATGCTTGATTATTATGGCACACTGCCGTTGGCGACTCTAAGCACGGCGTTTGGATTATCTTTTCGGTTCTCCTATTTCACCTGTGTCCAGCCTGTATTTCGCTGCCTGACCTGTGATTTCCTTTGGGCCATTGATTTGTGTCTCTGCGGACCAATATCTTCTGACGTCGATTTTGATCAACTGATGAGTCCTATCATTGCTCACGAGTTGGTTTGTTCTGACGAAAGGATTATGGCCTTGGCGGTGGCACATGGACTAATGGGTCCCTGGGATGTGTTGTCGGCAGCGCAAAATTTCTTGGAACGAAGTTTTCTTGAAAACCCACCGAGCTGTCCTCTGATGGTTATAGAGGATCCGGTGCTGGAAGATCACGTATGTTCCTTTCATCTTTTAAATTGGATGGCTGAACTGTTTTCGGATGAGGACAGTGACTTCCTCCTGGAGGCTGTTGCAGCTTACTTTTCATATACAGTCTTATCATAGACACTGCCTCAAATTGACATGCTGATTGATAGCATTTCCTTGATTTTATTGACTTTTAGTCAAGACATTTTTTTTTCTTGCCTATTGGCTTGAGCCACATTATACTTGTGGGCTATTTTTTAGCATTAGTTTTTATAATTGAATTTTTATTCATGCTCGTTTATAATTGGATTCTGCTCTCATGTGATGGCACTTCTGTTATCTTATTTAGTCCGTTCTCGGATCATGGGGGGGTGTTGTATAGCTCCTATATATCCTTATATCGTGTTAAGTTAGCATAGGTACATTTGAGATTTAAACGCCATTTTTCCTTTCTTGCAACTTCTGCACACGACCCTTAATTGTTGACTTAGCTTTCAACCTAGTGGTTTGCCGTGGTGTATGTGAGAATAATATGTTATTGCTCTGATATCAGTTTTGTTTGTTAAACCATGTCTGCACGGAGAGTGCTGAAGTTTCAGGAGCAACACGATATGGAATTGTTATGAGGTCTGATCTCCACGCCTTCATAGTCATAACACAAGTGCAGCCTTTGCCAACTTGGGGTTGAGGCGGGATTGATATTGCTTTGCACGAGAATTGTTAACACACTTGATGCGGTGCACATGCAGAGAGAGCTGGTGTATGCTGATGTGATTCCTTCATGCTAGGACACTAAGGTATGGGCCCGCCCTAAAACAACCCAAAGAGACCTTCTTAGCTAATAATATAATATATGTGTTAGGGAGGGTGAGATATAAGTGTTGTTAACTCTTATTCATTACAGCATGTTAACATGCTGTCACCATTCGCTTTTTATGTCTTAGTAACTATGCTGATAATTTTGCTACTGATAATAAGTATACTTGTATTATCTAAGATACTGCGCCTGAGAAGACGGCATTAGTAAATAAACATTTCAAATGCACATGTGTCTTCTTTACTCCATGTTCTGGTTTGTAATGATAATATAACGAAAGAGTGTTCATGAGTCCCACGTACCCTGAGGTACTGTAAGTTCATGTTCTGGTTTGTCTAAACATTGGGAGTTTGATATGTCCAATGAGACACTGTAGCTAGCTCGGTAAGGGGTGAGTTGGTTGCTAAGGTAAGTTTTGGGACACCCTAATTTGCCGAGGTTCCACTCCTCTGTGCACAGTTCTGTGTGAGTACAGAAACCCTGCAACAACGTGGGGCATCATATTTCTTAGCGTAAGTGAGTACACGCCCGGTTGCGTAGTCGTTGGCATCGCGCTCATATTTTTCTTGCTTGCGCGTTCTTATCTTTTGTTCATACTTCGCTAATCTCGTCTTCATCTGGTCCCTCATCTGGGTTATTAATGCCTTTACTCCATTATCCATTTCTTTACCTAGCTCCTCATTGATCAGATCAATTTCCGCCAGTGCTTTCCCCCTGTCGCTCCAGGCGTACGTACTTTACTAGGATTTTCAGGGTGCCCTCACAGTAGGATGCCGTGTGCTCAAACCAGTCTGTGAGAAGTTCGGGATCCGGATGTTCATACGTAGGCACCGTGTGCACTCAGCCCCCTAGGTACTCTCTTCTCTTCAATGTAATTTGTTAGGCTTGTAGCCTCCCACCACTTGCGCACTTCGCGCTCATGTAGCTTCTCCAGTTTCAAGAATGTCTCTTTAAGTTTATGATCCTGTGGTCGTTCTTCAGGCATTGTTCTCGTTGCCACTAGCGCTGCTGCCCCCTTGCGCTTGAACATGTCTTTCGCAGCGTTCATACGCTCTGTATCAGAAAACATCTTTAACACTGTTGTTGGAAGTTAGATGTTGATAATCACAATGGGGTTGCTCCTGTGATGTACTACAACCCTCAGTGCATAGTCCCCTTTAAAACTCGGACACCTCTCGGTCTTGCGGGCGTTCTATTGGCAAATACCGCTACACGCTCAAACATCAATGCGTGAAAGGGAAAGGCAGAAAGTCAGCTTACCGGCAAGCGCGTCTTCCGTCCGGGGGCCCGGAGCAAGTCCAGCGCGCTAATCCCTTCCGTCGATACACTGCCGGTGTTGAGATGGTCCTTTCAAAAATACTGTCCAGCGGCTGCAATGGTGCACAGCGTAACTCCTCCTCGGAAACGCTCAACTCCCACGGAAAGCCGTGCACACGTGAACGGGTGCTGCTAGCGCTCGTAACTCTTCTCAGATACATAAGAGGCAGCACTCACAGACCAAGAGGTGTCCAGTGTTTTAATTTTTTAGGGAACAGAAAAGCACAGACGCGTTTCGGCGTTAGCCTTCGTCAGTGTGTCACTCGTCAATTACAAACATCCCATGAAATATAGAAATCAGTGGACATTGACATAAACATAGGACTTTACCCCTTTGTGCCTCTACGGGCGCCATATTGGAAAGGTGTTCTATCCATATAGGGGTCTGTTTCAATTCATCCGTTAATACTCCCGGTGAAATAAAGCCGTGGATCGGCTAGTGTCCTATGATAGAATGTGCAATGTCTTATTTACAGATAAACAGTGCAAAAAACAGTAAACAATCAAAGAAAACATTAAAGATAAAGGCGTAAACAGGGGTTTGACATGCATTGATAGTGTATCCCAATGGGCCAAGAAGAACCTCTGAGACTCTCGACTGAGTTACCTAAGAAGTACAAAGGTCTATCACGGTTTATCCTTGGACTGCTATAAATTCCATTGCATTTAAATTCTGCTGAGCCCACAATGAGGAACACCAATCGTAAAGCATGATCTGTTCCAGGTCGAGATTCCATATTGGCCAATTAAGCTTCAGTATATACACATTTTCAATATATACATATCTACATAATTACGTCCTAACTTTAAACTCACAGTTTAAGCAAAAGGGGTAAGAAAACTAATCATCAACGCAGTTACATTATATAGTTCATTCCAACTTCAAGAGTCGATATTTTGGGAATTTAAGTGTTATTAGAATATAGTATTAACACCATGTACAAAATATACAAAGTATACAAATGGTCCTTAGACTGACAGTATGTAAGCAGAGCCACCTATCGGAAGTACTTGTCCCTATGGTCTTATTTCCCCAGGTGACATGATAGTTCCTCTCCGCTATTCATCCCTCCCGGGTGTTTGGCGGAAAGATCTACAATGTATCTTGACTCAAGTCTGCGGAGTCTCCTTAACCGGTCACCTCCTCTTACATTGGGTGGAACAATGTCCAATCCAAAGAATCGGAGTTTTGTGCGGTCTTTGTTGTGTTCCTCAGCAAAGTGCCGGGCAACCGGATATGAGATGTCTACTTTCTCGATTGCCCGCTGGTGTTCCAGGATCCTCAGTTTGAGTTCCTTAATAGTACTGCCTATGTAGCACAGGCCGCATGGGCAGACTAAGCAGTAAACTACAAACTGGGTGCTGCATGTGATAAAGTGCTTAATCTGCACTTTGTTTCCGGTGTCTGGTATATCATATGATAGCACACGTCTGCTGCCGCTGCATGCCTTGCAGTGGCTGCAGGGAAAGAAACCCGCCATATGCTTTAAAGAATTGGTTTTCGGAGGTAGCTTGTCTAAATGACTCGAGACCAACATGTCACTTAATGACCTTGCCCTACTGAACGTAATTAAAGGATGTGTAGGTAGGTCATCCTTCAATATACTGTCAGTCTTCAGTATGTGCCAGTTCTTATTAAGCATGGCTTTCAGATCTTTAGCTCCCCTAGAATACGGGGTGATTAGTCTAAATTTCCCACTCTCTTTGTTGGATTTTCTGTTTCTCATCATAGTAGGGTCATCTGTGGCCAGCAAAGTAGCTCTCAGTATCTTCCTTACCTTATTCAAAGTGTTTTTCAGTAAGGTATTACCATAGCCCCTCATGGAGAATCTCACTGGACATTCCGAGGCTGCCGCCTCGAAGTCAGAGTCCTTAGAGCAGTTCCTGCGGATTCTGAGTAGTTCTCCGTAGGGAATGCTGTTTTTCAACTGGGTGGGATGGCGGCTGCTGGCAAAAAGTGTCGAGTTGCCGGCAGTTTCTTTTTTGTACAAGGTGGTATGCAGATGGTTGCCTTCAATATACACCCTCCGGCCCAGATATTCCGCTGCCACCGGACTAACTGATCCCAAAAAGCGCAAATTGAGGTCATTGGTGTTAAGAATTTTAATAAATTCTTCTGCCGTGTCCATCCCTCCATCCCAGACGATAAACAAATCGTCAATATAACGATACCAGCATTTTACCTGCCCTGTGTCTGTACCAACTGTACAGCTCCTGGGTACCTGCTCCTCCCACCAGCCAACGAACAAGTTCGCGTAGCTGGGAGCGAAGCAGGTACCCATCGCCGTCCCTGATGTTTGTATGTACAGTTGGTCCTCGAAGAGGAAAATGTTATTAGTCAGACAAAATTCAATGAACTCTAAAATCATTTCATTGTGACTTGCATATTTCATTTGTCGTCGCTTCAGAGCATGTTCAATAGCTTCGAGACCCTGCCTGTGGTCTATGCAGGTGTAAAGACTTGTGATGTCTAAAACCATTAGCAGGTACCCAGAATCCCATGTTAGTTCCTGGATCTTGGTCAAGAAGTCTTTCGTGTCCCTTATGTACGATTTTAACTCAATCACCAAGGGAAATAAAATGTTATCAACAAAACGAGACAAATTCTCCGTCAAGCTGCCAATAGATGATATTATTGGACGGCCAGGGGGATTCTCCATGTTCTTGTGTAACTTGGGGAGATGGTAAAAAGTAGGTAGCATGGGGGTGTGGTTCCTTAGGAAAAGATTTTCATCTTTCCCGAGCATGTTAAGAGTATACCATTTTTGTACTATGGTATCATAGTTGGTAATACTTGTTTGATACACTGTGTTCGTGCATTCCTTGTAGAAGTTTCTATCTGCAAGTTGCCTCAGTTCTATATTGGTCTCTGCTCATTAGAACCACATTCCCCCCTTTATCCGAGGGCTTAATCACCAAGAGTTTGTCATTCATCAGAGCCCTTAATGCTTGGCGTTGGCATTCGGTGATGTTATTCACTGGGTTTAGCGGTTGCGATATATATATATATATATATATCAGGGCTCGAAAAATCCTAAAAAATGCACTAGACCTGTAGGTCTAGTAACCTACAAAATCTTCTCGACCTAAATGAAATGCACTTGATCTCTGAAAGCTGAGCAAATGTGACAAGTTAACGAGATTTAAAAGCATTTTTATTGCCCATTTAATTTGTGAGCAATATAGATGCCTTTAAATCTTGCTATCTTGTCACATTCCCTCTGCTTTCAGAGGCAGAGGTCAAGTGTCAGTTTGTATTGCTACTCGCCTGAAAGGGCGAGTAGGACCTAAAAATAGCTCACCCTGAACTAATCTGACTTGCAATTGCGAGCGGTCGAGTAAATTTTTCGATCCCTGCATATATATATTTCCCAAAACCGCTCGTAAGCATATGCACACTCACTCAGAAGCTGGTTTTGCTGAACATTTTTTTATTCTCAGGTAACGCGTCCGGCGGACACACCTGCGGCCAAAGCCCACCTGATTTACAGTACGATTGTACTGGGGAGTTAGGGGGGGGGTGGGAAGTTTTGAACCCACTTCGCAGGGCAGCAGGGACGGGGGAGTGGGGCTGCAATAGGTTAGGAGGCCACGTTCAAGGTGGCATTGCTTTACAGTTATACCTGATGCTCAGCTTGACAAACATGAAGAATTGGGGAGGTACGACACAAAGGGGGTGGGGGGGGAGAGGAGGCAAACGCCTACTAGGGCCACATGTCAAACGCACCACATGACAACAAGGGGTGAAAAGACAGGATTGCTGAACCTACCTACAAGGCGAACACATGCCAGTGCAGATCTGAGAATATTGACCTGGAATGTTAACGGCATAGGCCACAAAATAAAACGTACAATGGTATTGCAATATCTCTGGCTACACAATCCGGACATAGCTTTGTTACAGGAAACACACTTAAAAGGTAACAATTACAACACCCTGGATAGGGGTGGCTATAAACTCCTAGCACATGCAGGGTTCACATCGGGAATCACAAAGAACAGGGATCCTGGTGGGGACGGCACTTCCCTTTATACTGGGCAAGGTCAGGAGCGATTAGATGGGCAGATACATGGCGCTGACAGGGGTCTGGGAGAGAAAGGTTATCCACATATGGTCACTATACATACCACCAAGACTTTACGCTAACACAATGCCCGCCATCAATGCACTATTGCTTGAACTACCAATAGGCATCTTGATTCTGAGAGGAGACATGAGTGCACATTGGACCCCATAAAAGATAGAATATCAACCACAGATAGGGGAATGAGTACAGAACCCCGGAGAGAATTCATGAAGGCCCTCAGATTACTAGCTTTATGGAGGGAGATATTCTCGTTTAAACTAATGACATTCCACCACAGCAGGTTGGTTTAGGGGGGCAACTCACAAGACGAGGGGCATATCAGAGCATGCACCAGTGGCGGTATACATGAAGGGACCCACTAAAGATACCACACTGCCACCAAGACTAGACTAGACCCGTGGCTCTTCAAAGGTCAGCTGCTCAAAGATTAAGTGAGACAACGGACACAGCAATATTACCAAGAAAATGTAGTCACCGTAGATTCAGCATGCATAGTGTGGGAAGCATATAAAACAGTGATTAGAGGGTGCATGCAAGCTTTAGCTGGGGTTAAAAAGAAGAAACAGGTTCCAGTATGTCAATATAGAAACTGAGCTGGCCGGACTTGAGACTAAAGACAGAAATGCAGGGGGACTAGATGCCCAGGTTAAACACCAGATCCGACTCAAGCTGCAGGAGCTGAGGGACATGTGGAAGGGAAGGCCAGGGCACAGGCCAAAGCGACCCAGAAAAGATTGTTTGAGGTAGGGGACAAAGCCAATACATTGATGGCTTGGCTAGAGAAACGGGGCAAAGAAAGAAATTGAGTGTTGGAAATGTGTACCCCATGAGGAGAAACAAGCAGGACATCAGAAGAGATAGCCTCAGCATTTGCA
This sequence comes from Lissotriton helveticus, assembly GCF_964261635.1. Lineage (NCBI taxonomy): Eukaryota > Metazoa > Chordata > Amphibia > Caudata > Salamandridae > Lissotriton > Lissotriton helveticus. Next base: position 1,937,815,181 of record NC_136065.1, read on the forward strand.
ATGCATTATGAGAGCATGCATCAGTCAACCACAAATAGTACTGGACCAGACTGTGCTAACTTCCTCAGAGAACCTAGTCTTCCCACACTATCCCCCGGCGAACAGGTAGATCTAATTAAAAACTTAACTGAGGGAGACATAGGGCGCGCTATTAGAGCCTTGAAGACAGAAAAGGTGTATGTACCAAACGGCATTCCAGCCAAATTATATAAAAGAGTAGAGTGTCATGGCACCGCATAGGCTAAATATGTACCAAGAGGCACTGGAGCCGGGTATCCTCCCGGAGGACCAACAGATGGCCACCATCGTAGCTATTCTGAAAAAGGGTAAACCACTGACAGACTAACTCATACCGCCCAATTTCCCTGCTTCATATAGAAGCAAAAGTGCTGGTGAGAGTTTTGGCGACTAGACGGAGTACAGTACTCGGGTTTTATGCCACATAGAAGCACCCGGCCGACTTAATCTACAATGATTATATGGAGTAATCCATTTTATGAAGCAAAATCGGGAAGAAGACGCAGTGCTCCTTTCATTAGATGCCCGTATGGCCTTTGATAGCATCGAATGGCCGTATCCATTTGCAGTGCTAGAACGTCTGGGACTAGGCTTAAAGTTTTGTGCTTGAGTCCATCTCTTGTATACCAACTCACTAGTCAGTGTGACAGTAAATGGGCCGATATCACAGCCAATAAACCTGCACAAGGGTACAAGGCAGGGTTGCCCGCTATCCCAGATGCGTTTTCAATTAGCCTTGGAACCCCTAGCAGCGTGGGTCAGAGGTGAGCCTCTGATAATGGGGATACCAGGAAGGAACGACTGGGATGGGAAAAGATCACTGTATGCGGATGATATATTATTATACATCACAAACCCAAAGTCATCGCCATTCTGAATACTTCCCCAAATATTTGGAATATGTGGATACTCGGGGTATCAGATAAATTGAGATAAATCACTCTTTTGTGCTGGCGGGAGCGGCACAGGCATTGCCATCCAGTGCTCAAACCCTGAAATAAAAGACAAATTCAAATACCTGGGAAGTATGATCTCAAAAACAGACATTGAATTCCTAGAGGACAACGTATTCCCACATTCAGACCGGCTTTGAAATGATGTAGTACAATGAAGACAGTTACCACTGTCTCTCGCAGGAAGGGCTGGACTGTTTAAAATGATAGCGCTACCCTCCGATTACTCTATGCTTTACAGAATACACCATGTAGGGTACCATCAGACTTCTTTCGAAAAGTAGACCGTGAAATAAGATTATTACTATGGGATGGTGGGGGGTAGGGGGGGGGAGGGAGCCCTAGGATAGCCATACACATATTACAGAGGGGAGTCTTTGTTGGTGGACTTACCATTCCAGACATCAAAAAATATTACTGGGCAGCACAGCTAGTCACGATTAACGCATGGGTCTTTACGGAAAGGGACAAACCTGCATACAGGGTATGGGGGCAGAGAGGATATCTAGCAGCTCTTCATCAAAAACGGAGGGGGTACACCCAACTACCACCACATACGCAAACGGTAATAAATATATGGCGAGAGGCAAAAAAAATCCTGGGATGGGAGGGAAAGATTACAGGAAGGACTCCGCTATGGGATAGTGACCTCCTAAGGGAAGTAGGTGGACTACAGGGTTTCAGCAAGTAGAAACAACTGGTTATTGACTACTTAGAAAATGTATGGAGGGGATGAAAGATGATTGAATTTGAAGAGTTAGAAACGGAATACGAAGTGTCCGATACCAAACAATATAGATAAATCCAGATGAAGCACGCACTGCAATGGCACATCCCAGAGGGCGAACACATAGTGGAGTACATGCCACGTGAGGATAGGCTACTACTGGATCCCATGACTTATAAAAAAAAATAATGAACACACCTGACCTATTAGGAACCCTATGAGAATCGTGGGAAATGGACCTAGGCATATTGGAAGAGGATGACAGAGGCTATACAGAGCCCTAAAGAGGTTGCAATAAATGCGCGATCTCGCCTTGTAGAGTTACAAATTCATAGATCCTACACCTCAAGGGCACTTCTCCACCGAATGGGCCACAGTGACACGGACCTATGTACCCGGGGCTGTGGGGAAACTGGCACATTTTTCCACATGTTGTGGGCCTGCCATAGCATTCAGCAGTATTGGGAAACAACCGTACGGGTAATGGCTGAAGTAGTAGGACAAGAATTCTCAAGGAGGGCCAAGTGGCACATACTATGTGGGAAAGATCAAAATAGATGGCAAAAAGACACAACACTATGGCTCAAGATAGCTGACATGTTCGCTAAAAGAAATATAGCACAAGCATGGGGGGAAACCCAATCACCGGGGGTTACTGATTGGCAGGAGGGCCTAGACTGGTGCTGAACTGCTGAAAAAGTGGTGTACCAAAACAGGGGGAGAACACTGAGATCCAGGCGATCATAATCAATCAATCAATCATTTGTATAGCGCGCTACTCACCCGGAGGGTCTCAAGGCGCTTGGGGGAGGGGGGGTCCTCTACTGCTCGAACAGCCAGGTCTTGAGTTGCTTCCTGAAGGAGAGGTGGTCTTGGGTCAGGCGGAGGTGGATGGGGAGGGAGTTCCACGTCTTGGCAGCCAGGTAGGAGAAGGATCTTCCTCCCGTTGTGGCTCTTCGGATGCGGGGAACGGCGGCGAGGGCGTGGCTGGTCGATCGTAGCTGGCGGGTGGGAGTGTAGAAGGTCAGGCGGTCGTTGAGGTATCTGGGGCCTTGGTTGTGGAGAGCTTTGTGTGCGTGGGTGAGGAGTCGGAATGTGATTCTCTTGCTGACGGGGAGCCAGTGCAGGTCTCTCAGGTGTCCGGTGATGTGGCTGTGTCGGGGGATGTCCCTGATGAGTCGTGCGGAGGCGTTCTGAATGTGCTGGAGTCTTTTCTGGAGTTTGGCTGTGGTTCCGGCGTAGAGGGAGATGGCGTAGTCCAGTCGGCTGGTGACGAGGGCCTGGGTGACAGTCTTCCTGGTTTCGGTGGGGATCCACCGGAAGATCTTGCGTAGCATGCGTAGGATGTTGAAGCATGACGAGGAGACGGCGTTGACTTGTCTGGTCATCAAGAGGGAGGAGTCCAGGATGAAGCCCACGTTGCGTGCGTGGTCCGTTGGTTTGGGTGCGCTGCCCTGGGCAGGGGGCCACCAGGAGTCGTCCCAGGCGGAGGGTGATGATCCCAGGATGAGGACTTCCGTCTTATCTGAGTTCAGTTTCAGGCGGCTGTTCATCATCCACTCGGCTACGTCTTTCATCCTTTCATGTAGGTTGGTTCTGGCGGTTGCAGGGTCGTTGGTGAGGGAGAGGATAAGCTGGGTGTCGTCGGCGTAGGAGAGGATGTTGAGGTTGTGTTGGCGTGCGATGGCCGCGATGGGGCTCATGTAGATGTTGAACAGCGTGGGGCTGAGTGATGAACCTTGTGGTATGCCGGAGATGACTTTGGTGGCCTCGGATCTGAACAGGGGGAGGCGGACTCTCTGTGTTCTTCCGGCGGGGAAGGAGATGATCCACTCCAGTGCCTTCTCCTGGATTCCGATGTTGTTCAGGCGCTGCACTAGGGTGCGATGGCAGACAGTGTCGAACTCTGCGGAGAGGTCCAGGAGGATGAGGGCCGCTGTTTCCCCGTTGTCGAGCAGGGCTCGGATGTCGTCGGTGGCTGCGATGAGGGCGGTCTCAGTACTGTGGTTGGCCCGGAAGCCGGACTGTGAGTGGTCGAGGGATCCATTCGTCTCGAGGAAGGCGGCCAGCTGTCTGTTGACGGTCTTCTCGATGACTTTGGCAGGAAAAGGAAGGAACGAGATGGGGCGGAGTTTTTGAGGTCGGTGGGGTCCGCTGATGGTTTCTTCAGTAGGGCGCTGAGTTCGGCGTGCTTCCAGCTCTCTGGGAAGGTGGCGGTGTCATAGGAGGTGTTGATGATGTCCCGGAGATGGGGTGCGATGACGGAGTCGGCCTTGTTGAAGACGTGGTGAGGGCAGGGGTCGGTTGGTGATCCGGAGTGGATGGAGTTCATCGTGCGGATGGTGTCTTCGGTGCTGACCGGGGTCCAGGCGCGGAGGGTGGTGGTGGTGGTGGGGGGCGTTGGTACGGTCGTAGGGTGCGTCGGCTGTGTGCTGAAACTGTTGTGTATGTCTGCGATCTTGCTGTGGAAGAACGAGGCGAGCGAGTTGCAGAGGTCTTGCGAGGGAGTGATGTAGTTGTTTCCGGCGCTGGGGTTCGAGAGCTCTTTGACGATGTTGAAGAGTTCCTTGCTGTTGTGGGCGTTGTTGTCCAGTCGTTCCTTGAATACAGTTTTCTTGGTGGTGTGGATCAGCTGGTGGTGTTTTCGGGTGGCGTGCTCGAGTGTGGTCATGATGTCTGTAGTCGGGTCTCTGCGCCAGGCCAGGCTCTCTCGAGGGCCCGGCAGTTCTTCTTAGAGCTCTTGAGTTCGTCGGTGAACCAGGATGCTTTCTTGCTGCCGGGTCTGACGCGGGGGGTCGTCAGTGGAGCGAGGTCGTCTGCGCAGTTGGTGATCCATCTTGTGAGGTTGTCGACGGCTTGGTTGCGTTTCGTTGAGCTGGCGGGAGGGTTCTGGCTCAGGGATGTGGCGAGATGGTCGGTGGTGATCTTGTTCCAGCTTCTGCGGGGGACCTGTTGCGGGTGGTGGTGAGTGGTGGTCCTACTGAAGCTGAAGTGGACGCAGCTGTGGTCTGTCCAGTAGAGTCCGGTGGTGTGGCTGAAGGAGATGTCCTTTCTGGAGGAGAAGACGGGGTCAAGCGTGTGGCCGGCGTAGTGGGTGGGGGCTGTCACCAGTTGCTTGAGTCCGAGGTTGGCGAGGTTGTCCAGCAGGGTGGTGGTGTTGCGGTCGTTGTTTGTTCTCCAGGTGGAAGTTGAGGTCTCCTAGGAGGATGTAGTCAGCGGAGGGGAGGGCGTGCGGGCTGATGAAGTCGGCGATGTCTTCGCTGAATTGTGTGTGGGGTCCTGGGGGTCTGTAGATGAGGGTGCCTCTGAGAGTGGTCTTGGGGTCGGTGTGTATCTGGAAGTGAAGATGTTCGGCGGTTGTGAGGGTGTCGTCGGAGTTGGTCGTGATGCGGATGGTGTTCTTGTGGACGATGGCGATGCCTCCTCCGGTCTGGTTGACGCGGTCCCTCCGGGTGATCTTGTATCCGTCCGGGATGGCGATGGCGATGTCAGGCGCTGAGGAGGCGTTCATCCATGTTTCCGTGAGGAAGGCGACGACTGGAGATGTGGATTCGAGGAGGTTCCAGAGTTCGACGGTGTGTCTGTGGACGGAGCGGGTGTTGAGCAGGATGCACTTCAGGTGGTTGCTGCTGGTGCTCGGCTTGGCGGGTGCGGTGCAGGTCCGCGTGCAGGAGAACTTGCAGGATTGGCAGGTGAAGGGTCCGTGGGTGCGTCCTGGGGTGGCTCGGTGGCAGCCGGGGATCCGGCCGGTATGGAGTGCGTTGAGGGTGGTGGCGTCGTAAGTCCGGCGGGTGGGCTGGCAGCTGCGGGGGCCAGGGTTCCTGGCGCTGGGCGCAGACGGGCGCAGACGGGCTTGCCTTTGGCGCACAATCGGCGCACCCGCTGCGCGTGGCCGCTGCGCGTGCGAACTCCGCCATATGTAGGGCAGCGGGAGGGAGGAGCAACTGGGAGGCGGGAGCGGGGTGGCGCGGGGATGGGGATACACAAGGAAAGAGGGGGCGGGGCCGCAGGGGAGCAGCGGCAGGGAGCGGGGAGGGGGCACTGGCAGGAAGCGGTCACGGGGGGCGAGGAGCGAAAACACAAACAGGGGGCAAACCAGGGGGCACAGGGAGGAAGAACAAGCACAGGGGACGACAGTAACAGGTCACAGGGCAAGAAAGACAAAAGGAAGACAACAACCTATGCCACAGGGGCTGCGTCGACGGAGCGAGGCAGTCAGGGACACCGGGCGCACTCAGGGGAGCCGCGCGGCGGGTGGAGCGACCTACAGACCAGGGTCGGGTCAGGTCAGGTCAGGTCATAGAAGCATTGATGGGGGAATGCCAATCCAGTAAGATTACATAAGAAGGCTATATGGCACTAAAAAAGGGGCTTAAGATCATGTTTAATTGAAACTAGGACTGATAAGAACCGGTTGTAGTAAGTTTATAATATAACGAAGACTGAAAGTGTAAAATGTTATGGATACTTTTTGAACGATGAAGGCCGCCTTATGATAGAGCACCTGTTTTGCCACGCTTATGTTTTTTTACAAAAAAAAAAGACAGAAAAAAAAAAAAGGAAAATGCAAGCATCTCATACCGATTACCAGTGAGCTTCGAGCCAGCTCAGGTGAGCGAGAAAGTAACTCAGACATCTCGGTATCATACAATTTCAATAGTTCAGCACAGGGAGGTCTAAATTGGAAATGGAAAGCCAAATAAAAACAACAAGATCTCCAAAGCAAGTGTGTCTGGACATCAGTGACCTTACCTTGCATATGCGTGGTTAGTTTTCCTTGTGGCCCTTACACACTAGGGACATGATAAAAGAAGCTAAAAACTAATCCTCACTCGACAAGTACGCCCCACAGAGTCTAACTCTTCATTGGACAGGAGCCACTGAAAAGGGGGGTACTTTCAACCGCACATTCCAAAGATGGCTGTACTTCCCATGGCACTATAAGGCCTATCCCAGATCCTTCTTACTGTAGACGTCACCTAGCAGTATCAAAACTTCAGTGACTGAGTTACCTAATGACAAGGATGCAGGACCTGCTACCAAAGATGCCTCGACCCTCCTGGATAGCCTGATTCCGCGGTGGTATAGGGCGGTACTGGGGCTCCATCAAATTAATGCAAAAAGCCAATTTGCTCTTCTACGACTGCTCTTGAAATATGTGTCTAACAAAGAATTGTATGTTGTTTTCTGATATAGCTCATCTCACTTGATAGATTATGTATGAAAATATATATTATATACACGCTCACCAAAAGCAAATAGGTCTCACCTATGCAAGATCTATTGGCTTTGCCACTGTTTTTTAGCCGTGCATCTTTATATTGCTTTTTATTTTTAATTTAATTTAATTTCCATCATGCTACACAGAAGCCACATAGCTTTACAAGGCAAACAAAACCATGACAAAGCTAAATTGCTCTATTTGACTTTTAAATGTTTAAGCCATGCTGTGTAGCTGCATGGATGCTGTACAGCACAGTTAAAAGTTGGAAGAAAAGCGTTATGATACGGCTAGTATTGAGTGCAACAAAGCACCGTTTTTACCCTTTTGCTCTTTTTTTTAGCCATGCTGCACGGCCGCTGCGTTTCTGTACAACATGGCTAAAAAACATTGACAATGCCAATAAAACTTGAATAGTTGATATTGGCTTTACCAATGCTTATTTACTAAGCGGACGCAAGTAATTCTAAGGAGACAAGTGGAGGAGAGCAGATATGGCGCTAGGGCCAGAGCTGCTGACTTCAGAACTGGGGAATCTGGATCAAGGGCCAATGTTGGGTCAACATCCTGTGACTCTGGGCAAACCACATTATCTACACCCCTCCCCCCACAGAAAAAAATGATGTGAACTCAAGAAATTTAACTGGTGCTCATGTAAAGAGCTCCAGTATCTTTGGGTCGGGTTTGTGATATTTGATATTGGCAAAAACAAATTAAGAAATACCCTAATCACAGCGGACAGACACTAAGTTAAATCAATCTGTACTTGGTCTATGCTCCACACAGAGAAAGGAAGTGACATCTTGCATGTGCGTTGCTAAATTATAAGGCAGCAAAGAAGAGTGATAATGATGCCAATGAATAGTAAGCAATTGGCGGGCTGAAAACCCCTGTTTATTTTAGACTCCCGCCCCCAACACACCATAGATTGTCACCAAGCGACAGCGCATGTGAGCCTCCTGCAGGATCGACCTAAAAAACATGATGGCCAAGCCCGCCTAAACATTCCCTTCCACCAGACAACACCAGTGCCTAGCAACGGGTGCATGCATACAAAAAGAACAATTGATGGATTGAATGCTAAACAATGTTAAACATTCAACCCCAGTACAGAGATCTGGGCCTAAATCCATTGTTTTTTGCTCCCAATGCCATTCCATTTTGGACCCAGACATATGCAAAAAAAAATCTTGACCCTGCTCCCAGTGGGAACAGTTCAGCTCGAACGGTCAGGCCAGGTACTCCCAGACCGGAAACAAGCATCCTAGGAACCGGTTCAAGGTATCCATCCTCATCAGCCAGGGCAGTTTGACACAGTGGCAGTTCAGGCTGGACTCTTACCATTGGGGAGCAGGGTCAAGACTGATGTGCAGATGGCTGGGTCCAAACTGGAATGGTGAGCAAAAAAATCCAATGCATTTAGACACAGATTTATGTACGGGGGTGGGGGAGGGAGGTGTTTGAATTGTGCAACATTCAATCCAGCAATTGTTCATTTTGCAACGGGTGCAGGCTCCTGTAAGAGGTAACGTGTTTGTGTGTACACACACACACACACACACACGCACACACACACACACAACCCTCATCCCCCTCACCCACCCCACCCCCCAACTTGTGAATTTCAACATCATGACAGCTCCCAAACAATTCTTAAGAGCTTTAAAGTAGTCGAGCCACTAGGATTAAGCAGCAAGGAAGGACCAAATTATGTGGCAGGGTTTTTTAAACTATATTATAAAACATTTAACTGCAGTATTTTAATTAATTTGATTTTTATAAATAATACATTTTGTTTAAATCTGCAATGTGCAGTAAATAACTATGCAATAAACACTGCAGCTAAAAAAGTGCATAATTCTACTGAGCTCGGACTACTATACACTGATCATTGATGATTCTTAATCAATTTTGTATTTTTTTTTGTTTCAACAAAGAGAGGAATAGTGCAGTATTTCACTATTTTCAATAAACATTCCCCCGATTCTTAAAACACGTTTCAACAGCATTTGTGGTACAAGTTTTGTTTTGCATGCTAGTTCTGTGCATTATGGTCAGGCCAACTGGAATTATGCGATTCTACAAAGTTTTCAAGATAATTATTCCACCCATGCCAATTAATCCATCATTTGCTGCATACTCGACAGATGTTTACAAAAAAATGTTTTTGGAAGGGAGACGTTGTTGGAGAACGTGGGACATTTTTCTGTTACAGAAGGGTGGTTCTGACTACACCATTTCTTAGAGACCTCAAAAAAGCTCTATATAATCCTCCGACTATCAGACTATGTAGAAAGCTCCTGCAGGTCGTACGCTAGGCATCAGTGTAAATCGAGATTTGGCTATTGTCAGTGTCTTGATTCAGGACTCTGTCCACTGTAGAAGGATAAGATGTTATTCTGCAGCTCTTGTGTAAGAGAAGAGAAATCATGCTGGTCTGGGTGGCAAGAGGCAGAGAGCTATATCCCTCACAGTATCAACAATACATCAGTGGGGGAGGTAGGGCATCTGTGTTGCCTGCTATATCCTTATAGGATGATGCAGGTTATTTTACTTCTCCATGCCGTTCCACACCAGACACTGGGGAAACGTATGTCTGGCGGCATACTCTAACTACGCTAGAGGAACCGCGATCCTTATTCATAAAGGTATTGGCTGGAACCAGATTCAAAAGCAGTCTGACCCGGAAGAAAGGTACATCTAACTCGGATCGGTCAGGCTGGTCTTGGTGACAGTCTATGGCCCCGAATCCGGGGCAGCATAATGCAAACCGGCTGTGACACAAAACTATGGGGGGGGGGGGGGGGGGGATGGGGGAATTTCAATGCCATCCTTGAGGGCTCTCTGGATCGCAGGGGAGCGACTCGCAAACTGCACCCCAATGCCAGCACTGTGTTAAACACACTAATAAAAGACAGCTGATTTATAGATATATGGAGACAGTGGCACCCAGACATGACGGAGGGCACATGCGTTATGGTGCAACACTTAGCCTGGTCTCGCATTGATTACTGGCTTGTAACTAAAGACGTAGGCATGTGGGCTATAGGCATTAAACACCTCCCTCGAACCCTCTCGGACCATGCACCATGCTTGCTTCATCTACAAATAACGACTGCACCTACCAGAGAATTTCAATGGAAGCTCCCACCTAAAGCCTTACAAGATGCCGCTTATAGAGAGGAAATAAAAAGTGATATCCTCGAATACTTCTCACTCAATGAGGGATCGGTATCATCCCCAACATCTCTATGGGAGGCATTCAAGGTGGCAAGTGTATCGCCAGACAAGCCGGAATACTTCAGGCCTTTAGACAAACACTCAAAAACCTAGAAACACAAATCTGAACACTTGAGCTTGACTACTACCAGTCTGGCGATTGCAAGCTACTTTCCCAAATCAGGAGCAGTTTGATGAGTTTGAAGAGGGGGTACAGAGAAAGGTTCAATACTGGAGCAAAAACACACAAGCTAGAAGGTATGGGAAAAGTGATGGGCCTGGGAACACAGTAGTAGCCCTACTCAGACCTCCACACACCACAAATTACATTACAGAACTGAGAGATGAGGCACAGCAGACAATTAGGGGCCCAGATGATATAATGAACCACATCACAAAGTTCTATTCAGATCTTTACACATCGCAGTGCACTAGCCAACCAGAGAATATGCAACCCTACTTTGATTCGGTGGAGCTGCTGTGGCTGAGCAATGCACACAGAGCATATCTAGACGAACCATTCACCGAAGAAGACGTAGTCTAGGTCATCAATAGTTTACCACCTGACAAAGCCCTAGGCTGGACGGCCGGCAGGCCTCTTTTAGGTCTCGGGTCTAGCGCCACACTGCGTAAGCAGTGTGGGCGGAGCCCGAGATTTTATGTTTTGGCTACAGTGGGGCTTGAACCCGCCCCTCTTCTCCATTGGCTGGCTTCCTAAACGGAGGCCGGCCATTGGAGGACAGGGGCGTCACTCTGTTCAAGCCCAGTCTTTTTGCGATTCGGGGGCGTGTTTTTGCAGTTTTTTAGCCGTGACGTCATCCGTCACTCAACTGCTAAAAACACATCCCCGAATCGCAAAAATGGCGCCGCTTTTGTGACGCCATTTCTGGATGAACGCTGCCGGAAGAAGTCGAGTCCTCAGGAAGACCTCCCCTGCTGTAAGTGTCCCTGTCTCATCTCCCACCCCATCCCTCAAATCTGGTCCTCTCGCCTTCTGAAGCCCCTTTCCTTCTAACCCTCCCTCCTGCTGGCCCCTCGCTCTGCTGTCTTTCTCTCGTACACCTTCCCCTGGTGCTCTCCGCTCTCCCTTCCGTCCAATCATCTCCCTCCTGTTCACCTGCTGCCCCGATAATCTCGCCCCGTCCTTTCCTGTCGCTCCCTCTGCAGCCCCCAACCCCCTCCTCTCTGGCCTCAACCCCGGCGCCCCATCATCTCCCTCCTGTTCACCTGCTGCCCCGATAATCTCGCCCGTCCTTTCCTGTCGCTCCCTCTGCAGCCCGACCTCCCCCTCCTCTTTGGCCTCAACCCCTGCTGAGCCCTCTCACTTCTGCCACGTAATTGGAAGAGGCACTCGAAAAAAATGTTTTGCCTCGGATGACACAATGTGGTTTCGTGGGGCTAATCTGAGATTTTCTGGTCTCGCAGTCAGCAAATCAACCAGTAGTTGGTGTGTTATGAAAGCTCGGCTCGTTTTCGACTCGAGGGCCCAAAAGGACCTGAGCGCGAGCCAGCCATCGGGCTCCAGATGCTCATGTCTTCCACACATCTAACCTCATCTCTCTCTTCTGCCTCTTTCCCCTCGATCTCCCTCTCTTTTCTACATCCTCCACTTCTCCCTTCCCTCATTCTCTTTTTAAAAAAAATATTTTTATTTGCATTTTATCAAAACTCAACAATACAGTCGTAAAATCAGCAGTACATATACCTCTACTCCCACACCCACCCACCTCAAAGCCACAAATTTCTGCCTCAGTGCGAAACATCTCAATTCAATGTCCACTGATACAAGGTGTAATTATCACATCGCGTAATACTTGAAGTCCTCTTGTCAGTACTCTCGCGGTGGAATAGCCAGATTTTAAAGTACCCATCCCTCACAACCCCCGTCCAACCCATGGTAATGCCGCCATTTGGTCCAGACCCTTCGAAATTTTTTGGGGCACCCCCTTGCTTTATACGTCACTCTCGGCTGCCATGTAGAGGTCCAACCCTCTCCTCCATTCCTCTAGTCCTGGCGGCTCCGGTGACCCCCAGTACTATGCAATATCCCTTTTCGCTACTACAAGTGCGAGAACTAGGAAGGTGAGGAGTGGGCGTGGCAGGTCTACCTCATTCGTCATGCCCAGTAGCGCTAGCTTGGGTTCCCGTTGGAGCGTGACCCCCAAAACCTCCCCCAGCTCTGTGAATATGTGCGCCCAGTAAGTTTGTAACTTGTCGCATGCCCAGATGGTGTGATAAAAATCTCCGTCGTGTTGGCGGCATCTAAGACAGTGCGAGTCTTCTACTTTCCCCATTCTATGGAGTCGCATTCTATCGTAGTAGGTTCTGTGGAGCACATTGAACTGGATAAGGCGTAGTCTAGATTTAATTGCCACCTCCCGGGGATGCGTTAATGCTATATCCCAGTCCAAATCCTCCATGTCCCCCACCTCCGCCTCCCACGTACGTCTAAGCTTCGCCAAGTCACCTAGCATATTGTTAGTTAAGGTTTTGTATGTGAGGGAGACCGCCTTCCCTTGGATCCGTTCTTGGAGCAGTCTTCCCTCCAAAGGCGCATATTCTGGGATATCGTTTAGTGGGACATTCTGGGCCCGCCACGCGTGTCGCAGCTGTGTATATTTGAAGAGCTGTGAGTGATGCAGCCCAAACTCTGACTTGAGGACCAGAAAGGATTTCAGCTCCCCTCTGGCGATCACATCCCCTATAGTGGAGATACCTATATCATCCCATCTTCGGAAGCCGCGTAGCTTATTGAGCTCTGCTAACCACTGACAGTGCCATAATGGTGTCTGCCGGGTGGGCTGCTTCTCCCATCCCATGCGCCGTGTGGCCTTAGTCCACGCGTTTAGCGTGAGGGTCGTCGCAGGGAGGAGCGGTGCCCGTCTAGTGCCCCTGTAGAGATAGTACAGTAAGTTTTGAGTCGATAGTTTAAACCTCTCTAGGGCATAGGTTGGGTGATCCGCCGGGGCATGCAGCTACTCATTAATCGGTGCCATGTGTTCCGCCCAATAGTAAGCCTCCAGGTTAGGGAGTGAGATCCCCCCACTATATTGGTGCCTTTGGAGCGTAGTCAGGGCCACTCTAGGTTGCTTACCTAACCAAAGAAAGGTTCTCAGGTCAGAAAGGATTTTAGCCATGAGCGTTGTCGGAAGCGGGTAATATTCGTTCTGTAGGGCGTAAAGATATTTAGGTAGAATGATCATCTTATACATGGCCGCTCGACCTAGAAGTGTGAGCAGGAGCTGTCTCCAGCAGTCATATCCGCCACTGAGTTCAATATGATCCGTTCCAGATTCTTTTTGAACGATAGCATCTTATCTAGAGCCTTCAGTCGTCGTCTACAGTTGCCCCGGCAGCCTTCCCCATTGGTCCCGTCCCCCAGGGTCGTACAAGATAGATTTGTGCCAATTTATTGTGTATCCTGCTCGTCTACCATAGTGCTCTAGTTCCCGGAATAGCTCCGGGACAGTGGTCTCTGGTTTTGTGATATATAAGAGGACATCATCCGCATATAGAGATCTTTTCTTGTGCGGGTTCTGTGTCTGTACGTTCAAAACCAGAGATGCCCTCATTTTGTCGAATCCTGGCTGCAAGTACCTCGATGGTAAGTGCAAAGAGGAGGGGAGATAGGGGGCAGCCCTGCCGTGTCCCCCTCTGGATCCGGAATTCACGTGATAACCGAGAGCCAGGGTGAGGGTGAACGGGAGGCTTAGTGTAGAGGAGTTGGACCCACCTCTGGAACTTAGGGCCAAAACCAAATTTGTGGAGCACAGCATAGAGGAATGGCCAGTGAATCGCGTTGAAGGCTTTTTCGGCGTCTAGGGAAAGAAACCAGTGTAAGTCGCTCCTTCCCCTCACTTCCTGTAGCCAGTTATGGGTACGTCTAAGGTTCAGTTTGGTTGCTCTGTCCGGTAAAAGACCTGACTGATCCAGATGTATAAGATCCGGGATCACCGACCTCAGACGGAACGCCAAGATGGTCGCTAGAAGTTTCACTTCCGTGTTTAGGAGGGAGATGGGGTGGTAGGACGCACAGTCCTCTCGCGATTTGCCCTCTAGCTTCCCTCATTCTCGTGCACCCCATCTCTCTCCTCCTGTCTTCCCTCGCCCCTTCCTCTACCGCCCCTCCGTCTTATCACTCTGCCCTTGCAGCCCCTCTCTTTCGCCCCCATCCTCTTCTGCCCCTCGTCCTCCCCGGTCTCTAGCCTCTCCCCTTCACCTCCCCCCACTCTCCCACAGACCTCTCTCTCTCTCTCTCTCTCTCTCTCTCGCTCTCTCTCTCTCTCTTCTTCCCCATAGTCTCCCTCCCACCCGGCACACTCTCCGGTGTCTCGTCTCTCTCCCTTCCATCCCCTCCAGCGGGTCCTTCCTTCCACTGCAGTGCTCTTCCTCCTCCTCCGAGGGTCCCTCCATCAGAGGCGGCCCAGGTGTTTCTCCTGTCTCTGAGGCCCCTCCTGTGCAGGCTGAGGGGCGTCAGCGGGCTGGCAGCTCAGGCAGCAGAGAGTGATGCGACGCAGGCATGTTTACAGCCCCCGGAAAGGAGGCTGGCCTGTTACAGGGGCCCCACCGAGCTGCACCCCGACAGGTAGAAAGGAGGAGCAGCAAACGCTCGGTGTGCCTGGCCCCCTGGCAGGATATGACGTCGCTAAGATTCTCGAGCGTTGGGTGGGCACAAATGCGCAAGTATAGTTTAGTGAGGACATGACAACCACATATTAACTGCAACACTTTCCAAGCTGTGATCGGTGTTATAGAGATAACAGGGGAAGATGGAGAAACACGTTTAAAGTGAGCATTTGAAGTGTACGGCGTGGCTTGCGTAGTGGAAGAAGAAAGGCTTGTTTGAGGCAAGCAGTACTTAATTTGTTCCTGCGGTTGAGGGTGGTGGTAAATAGGAACTAATTTGAGGTCCGGGACTTATTTTTCTTTATCAGATCATTTTCTCACGGTTTTCTACACTACAAGTCCCAGCATGCTTAGCAATGCGGCCTGAAAAACCAGGGCTTGCTGAACGTCACCCTCACGATGGGTGATCAGCTGCCTGTTTGTGGTGCTTCTTTACAACCACACGTGTATCTTCTCATCCAAGTTAAGAAACTATGGCCCATGGTTGTCACCAGTCCCTAGACTGCGTCTCCCTCCCCATTAACCCACTCACTCCTGCCTTTACTTAGTACTTAGGTAACACTAGCCGGAGGTTGCAGAGCTATACATAAAATGCACAGAGAGGGGCGAGCATTAGGGGAGCAGGGATGTCTGCCCAGGGGTCCAGGGAATAAGCAAGGAAAATGCTCCCTTTGACTGCAGTTGGGGCAGTAACTAAAGCATTGCCCAGGTTCATTGGGCGCCGGTGCCACTGCACCAAATGCTAGCCACGCTCCTGGAGCCGAGGGATATTCAGTTCTTTCTTTGGGGATGTCGAGTGCAGCAGGGACGTTAAAGGAGGCGTCTCTGTAACACCACCAGAGGATATACGTTTACTAACATAATCTGCCCATACATTTTTAGGGCACAGCATCATCAAATAAAGTAAGACGCTGCGGCAGCGCCAGGAGCTCTTTAATATCACAGACTGTGCCCTTGTGAAGGTGCCAGCTGTAAAGGGCTCGGGTTGAGCCAGACTGGCGCCCACTGCGGGGGTCGCACCGCTGTCTCCGCACCCCCTGCTAGGACTGTCAGGGGCCAGAAGCCGTCACTCAGCCTCGAGGCGCCGGGCGCTTCTCAGGTGCTGAAGAGGTGTGACGGGGCCATCAAAGCGCCTTCTCATAATTTTCTTTTTTTGTATTTTACAAATTGTATATTTCATGTTATTATTTTTAACTTCCTGTATGGTTTACCGTTATACATTTTAAGACTCATCAGTCATGCTTACAGTTTACTGTTTAACTTCAGCTGTTTTCCCTTTATTTCTCCTTTTCTTTATGACTTCTACCCAAAATTATGTTTTTTTTGCTGTTAATTACATTATTGCATTTTTTCTTTTTTTTTCTATTGTATTAGTGCTTACTCTTATGTAACGTCTTTATGGATTTATTGTGCTTATTTTGTCCGAAATTACTTTAATAAAATTTTTCCTGAACTTAAAAAAAGCGCCTTCTCAGCCAACGGGGCGGCAGGGGATAAACGGGCGACCCCAGACCAGCTAAACCGGGTTCAGGTCGGATTGACCCTTGCCCCCCTCCCTTGAGGCGAGAGATAGGGGTGGGCGGGAAACGGACAACCCCCCCCCCCCTTTATCGACTCTTAGAAGAGGCCCCCGTCATTCATCCTCGTGTCTGCTTAGCTGTCATTGCCCCAGCGCCCCTCTTCCTCTAAGAATATAAACCTAGTTTAGGGAAAATGTCTGCTATGAACCATTCATCCTACGTGCTGTGATGTCGGGGCTGTAGAGGGGCGAAGAGATCCGTGGATCCAGGAGAGCGGATGTGCTGCGAAGAGAAGGGGGGGCAGGGGGTCAGAAAGAAACGCTGGGGATGTGGAGTGACGCTGGAATGTGAAGAAAATGTAGGGCTAAGAATAAGTGCTAGGGATGTGGGGTGACGATGGGTCTGTGGAAAAATACTGGGCTGTGAAGAGATGCTGGGGGCTGTGAAGAGATGCTGGGGGCTGTGAAGAGATGCTGGGGGCTGTGAAGAGATGCTGGGGGCTGTGAAGGGATGCTGGGGGCTGTGAAGGGATGCTGGGGGCTGTGAAGGGATGCTGGGGGCGAACCACCGACAGAACCTTTCTAAAATAAGCTTGACTCACTCAAATATGTCTTGTCAAAAACACTTGGCGGTTGTTTGATGAGATTATAATAAGGAATGATTGAAGAAACGCAGTGAACAGTAGACCGATGCACAGTGAAAGGGCTTGGTCGCAAGGATATATCGGTCTTTGTCGCAAGGATATACCGGTCTTTGTTGGGATTATTGCTCTGATTAAATGAGACGGGCCTAAACATCAAGGCTGACTGGCGACGAGCCGCTTTGTGTGCAATTAATTTTTTTACTGTCACAGGTGCTACGTGCAGAAAAGTGGAACAATTGCCAATACAAGAACAAGATTAAAATAGTTTCTCGTAAAACAAATAATAGTTTAATGACGCACATTAACAGACCTAACGCTTCCACCCTGTTCAGTATAACCGTTCATGTCCAATACATTATTGGAATACATAACTTTACTTTGCAATTGCTGCCAGGCTTTTCTAAAAAGCTCAATAAATTGCGTCCCGCATATCCGCTGGCTTTTACGTGGTCACAGAATTTGACATCGGGTGACCTAAGAATCCCATTTTCTGAATAGGTTTTTTCCGGAAACGACTTATAAACTCATCTAAACCAGAATATAGATAGGTGAGACAAGGTTTAACAGTCATAATCGCGTACTTGATATCATTTCCTCCTTTATGTAACTGACAAATGGCTCTGTGTGTGTGGGGGGGGGCTCTGTGTGTGTGGTGGGCTCTGTGTGTGTGGTGGGCTCTGTGTGTGTGGTGGGCTCTGTGTGTGTGGTGGGCTCTGTGTGTGTGGTGGGCTCTGTGTGTGTGTGTGGTGGGTTCTGTGTGTGTGTGGTGGGCTCTGTGTGTGTGTGCGGTGGGCTCTGTGTGTGTGTGCGGTGGGCTCTGTGTGTGTGTGTGTGCGGTGGGCTCTGTGTGTGTGTGCGGTGGGCTCTGTGTGTGTGTGGTGGGCTCTGTGTGTGTGTGGGGTGGGCTCTGTGTGGGGTGGGCTCTGTGTGTGTGTGGGGTGGGCTCTGTGTGTGTGTGTGGGGTGGGCTCTGTGTGTGTGTGGTGGGCTCTGTGTGTGTGTGGTGGGCTCTGTGTGTGTGTGTGTGGTGGGCTCTGTGTGTGTGTGTGTGGTGGGCTCTGTGTGTGTGTGTGTGGTGGGCTCTGTGTGTGTGTGTGTGGTGGGCTCTGTGTGTGTGTGTGGTGGGCTCTGTGTGTGTGTGGTGGGCTCTGTGTGTGTGTGGTGGGCTCTGTGTGTGTGTGGTGGGCTCGGTGTGTGTGTGTGTGTGTGTGTGTGTGGTGGGCTCTGTGTGTGTGTGTGTGTGTGGTGGGCTCTGTGTGTGTGTGTGTGTGTGGTGGGCTCTGTGTGTGTGTGTGTGGTGGGCTCTGTGTGTGTGTGTGTGGTGGGCTCTGTGTGTGCGTGTGTGTGGTGGGCTGTGTGTGCGTGTGTGTGGTGGGCTGTGTGTGCGTGCGTGTGGTGGGCTCGGTGTGTGCGTGTGTGTGGTGGGCTCGGTGTGTGCGCGTGTGTGGTGGGCTCGGTGTGTGCGCGTGTGTGGTGGGCTCTGTGTGTGTGTGTGTGTGGTGGGCTCTGTGTGTGTGTGTGTGGTGGGCTCTGTGTGTGTGTGTGTGGTGGGCTCTGTGTGTGCGTGTGTGTGGTGGGCGGTGTGTGCGTGTGTGTGGTGGGCTCGGTGTGTGCGTGTGTGTGGTGGGCTCGGTGTGTGCGCGTGTGTGGTGGGCTCGGTGTGTGCGCGTGTGTGGTGGGCTCGGTGTGTGCGCGTGTGTGGTGGGCTCTGTGTGTGCGCGTGTGTGGTGGGCTCTGTGTGTGCGCGTGTGTGGTGGGCTCTGTGTGTGCGCGTGTGTGGTGGGCTCTGTGTGTGCGCGTGTGTGGTGGGCTCTGTGTGTGCATGTGTGTTGTGGGCTCTGTGTGTGTGTGTGGTGGGCTCTGTGTGTGTGTGTGGTGGGCTCTGTGTGTATGTGTGGTGGGCTGTGTGTGTGTGTGTGGTGGGCTCTGTGTGTGTGTGTGTGTGTGTGTGGTGGGCTCTGTGTGTGTGTGTGTGTGTGGTGGGCTCTGTGTGTGTGTGGTGGGATCTGTGTGTGTGTGTGGTGGGCTCTGTGTGTGTGTGGTGGGCTCTGTGTGCGTGTGTGGTGGGCTCTGTGTGCGTGTGTGGTGGGCTCTGTGTGCGTGTGTGGTGGGCTCTGTGTGCGTGTGTGGTGGGCTCTGTGTGCGTGTGTGGTGGGCTCTGTGTGCGTGTGTGGTGGGCTCTGTGTGCGTGTGTGGTGGGCTCTGTGTGCGTGTGTGGTGGGCTCTGTGTGTGTGTGTGTGTGTGGTGGGCTCTGTGTGTGTGTGTGGTGGGCCCTGTGTGTGTCTGGTGTGCTGTGTGTGTGTGTGTGTGTGTGTGTGAGTGTGAGTGTGAGTGTGTGTGTGTGTGTGTGTGTGTGGTGGGTTCTGTGTGTGTGTGTGTGTGTGTGTGTGTGTGTGGCTCTGTGTGTGTGGCTCTCTGTGGGTGCAAATGCAATAGGTCTCGCATTTGCGAGAGATTAAGCTATTGACATTGTAAGTGATAATGCCATTTATTTATCTGTTTTCAAAACCAACACATAAATAAAGATTTTGTCATTTACAATGCCAACAGCTCTAACTTTGGCAAAGCCGAGACCGTTACATTGTAAATGCTTGTTTATAAATGTTACGCATCTATCCTTGCTTCTCACCTTATGGCGGTAAACCAGGAGTCCCTTGAAAATTGTAGACTACCCCCTACACTTAGAGAAGCAAGCATATTGTTGCTACTTAAGCCTGACAAAGCATCAGATCTCTGTGACTCATTGTCCACTATCCCTAATCAACACAGATAATAACATTTAAGCCAAATTGCTAGCCAATAAAGTTCAGCCGCTTTTACCGCTCATTACCAGACCAGATCAATCTGGTTTTATTCCCAGGAAATAGACTGCACATAATTTGCTCACTTTCTTCACGATCCTTCACTACCTCGACCCACAATTTCCCACGGTGGCAGCACTCCTTGACGCCACCAAGGCAGTTGACTCCCTGGAGTAGCCATTTCTTTTTGCTGTACTTACGAGATTGGGATTTTGTCCGCTCGTTACACAACAGATTCAACTGCTATATTCAGATCCCACTGTAAACGGTCAAATATCAGACGCATTTACTATAACCCGTGGAACGAGACAGGGATGTCCCCTTCCCCCTGCTCTTCGTGATAGTGATGAAACCACTTGCAGCGCCACTGCGGCAACATCACGCAGCCAGAGTCTTGGGTTTCTCTTCTAGAGGGATAATAATATCACAACATGCAGACGATATTACCTTAGATATTAATAATCCCCAAATGAACTCAATTTGGCGGCATGTCCAGCATACAGATTAACTGGAAGAAATCCACTCCACTCCATCTCCACTGACAGAGCACCACCCCATTCGAACTTGACTTCCGTCGGCTCAGTTAAATATCTGGGGATTTGGTTAAGCAGAGATACCCAAGAATTATGGAACATGAAGATAAGGCGTACCATTGCCTGGCTAGAGGAGAAAGTTAAAGTCTGGTACACACTGCCACAGTCCCTAGTGTAAAAAATAGCAATCGCTAAAATGATAGTCCTCTCCAAGTGTCTGTATCTTTTTGTAAATGTCCCTCTCAAACTTACTCAAGCATTCTTCAACACTATGCGCTCGTTGATATCACTAGTATGGGCGAGAGGACAGGCTAGAGTCTCTTGGGAAACATTGACGCTCCCACAGAGCCAGGGGGGGACTGGGCACGCCCGATTTTCCCTATACGCATACTGCGCACAAGCGTAATTCTTACATACGACCCCTTTCCAGCCCCACATGGCGGTCGAGTATGATATAGCTGCACCTACTCCTCTAGAAGTGGCATTGTACCGACCATACAAACACCCCCACCGCGCCATTGACACCACAGTAACATTGCGATGGGCATGGAACGGATTACGGAAGAGCGCCAATACAAAGATACTATTTGCCCCCTCAATAATCTTTCGCCAAAAACCAGCAATGCCCCCGTTAGAGGATCAAGGCGCCTTAGCGAGAGCTCGGAGACTTAGCATCATCAGCTATGCAGATTTATATCGGGAAGAAGGGTTCATTGGCGCACCATCCGCGACAGACACGCCGTCAGATGCATAGCACATTTCCAGACTCCACTCCTGCCCTACAGGCCCTAGAGCACATACTCACCACTCCCTCAGCCCACAAGCTAATTACAAGACTCTACTCGTCCATGCAAACACACTGTCCAGTGACAACACCAAAACACTGAACAGTGGAACACAGAGTTGTGTCCCCAAACTATAAACTCAGGTAAATCCATTTTAAAATTCATAAATCAATACTACAGAACACCTATACAATTGTTTCGTATGGGCATTGGGCCCAACGTGGAGTGCGGAAGAGGTCACACAGAACAGGTAACTTTTCTGCACATGGCCTGGGACTGCCCCCAGATTGCGGCATATTGGAGAGAGATCTTTCTAAAAATAAGTGAAATACTCAGGACACACAGAGCCTAGGGCACTAGTGGGATTACTGGGGTACGTCAGGGAAGTCTCATTGGGGGTCCGCAGGTTATTGGCTATGCTGTTACTATTAGCAAAACAGAGTCGCCATGAGGTGGGGTAGGCCAAACCCCACCCTGCTTAAAGACTGGATCCTTGAGGTCACATTTTGTCAAGAACAACTCACTGCCTTTTGGGAAATAATGCCCATTGCATCTCGACCAAGGGACATATGGGGTCCCTTTGTCACTTGGCTGAGGATGTCAGAACAAAACGTACCAGAACCTAGCGAAACATCCACTATTACTTAATTGCCTTCCTGGTTCACATGTTTGTCCCTCATGTACCTGAACTGATAATGCCCAATATGATTTGTTCCTCATGACAACCTGAGTGATGTGGCGGTGTTCCCGAGTGATGTGGCGGTGTTCCCGAGTGATGTGGCGGTGTTCCCGAGTGATGTGGCGGTGCTCCCGAGTGATGTGGCGGTGCTCCCGAGTGATGTGGCGGTGCTCCCGAGTGATGTGGCGGTGCTCCCGAGTGATGTGGCGGTGCTCCCGAGTGATGTGGCGGTGCTCCCGAGTGATGTGGCGGTGCTCCCGAGTGATGTGGCGGTGCTCCCGAGTGATGTGGCGGTGCTCCCGAGTGATGTGGCGGTGCTCCCGAGTGATGTGGCGGTGCTCCCGAGTGATGTGGCGGTGCTCCCGAGTGATGTGGCGGTGCTCCCGAGTGATGTGGCGGTGCTCCCGAGTGATGTGGCGGTGCTCCCGAGTGATGTGGCGGTGCTCCCGAGTGATGTGGCGGTGCTCCCGAGTGATGTGGCGGTGCTCCCGAGTGATGTGGCGGTGCTCCCGAGTGATGTGGCGGTGCTCCCGAGTGATGTGGCGGTGCTCCCGAGTGATGTGGCGGTGCTCCCGAGTGATGTGGCGGTGTTCCCGAGTGATGTGGCGGTGTTCCCGAGTGATGTGGCGGTGTTCCCGAGTGATGTGGCGGTGTTCCCGAGTGATGTGGCGGTGTTCCCGAGGTGGTGTCCCTGAGTGGTGTCCCCGAGTGATGTGGCGGTGCTCCCGAGTGATGTGGCGGTGCTCCCGAGTGATGTGGCGGTGCTCCCGAGTGATGTGGCGGTGCTCCCGAGTGATGTGGCGGTGCTCCCGAGTGATGTGGCGGTGCTCCCGAGTGATGTGGCGGTGCTCCCGAGTGATGTGGCGGTGCTCCCGAGTGATGTGGCGGTGCTCCCGAGTGATGTGGCGGTGCTCCCGAGTGATGTGGCGGTGTTCCCGAGTGATGTGGCGGTGCTCCCGAGTGATGTGGCGGTGTTCCCGAGTGATGTGGCGGTGTTCCCGAGTGATGTGGCGGTGTTCCCGAGGTGGTGTCCCTGAGTGGTGTCCCCGAGTGATGTGGCGGTGCTCCCGAGTGATGTGGCGGTGCTCCCGAGTGATGTGGCGGTGCTCCCGAGTGATGTGGCGGTGCTCCCGAGTGATGTGGCGGTGCTCCCGAGTGATGTGGCGGTGTTCCCGAGTGATGTGGCGGTGTTCCCGAGTGATGTGGCGGTGTTCCCGAGTGATGTGGCGGTGTTCCCGAGGTGGTGTCCCTGAGTGGTGTCCCCGAGTGATGTGGCGGTGTCCCCGAGTGATGTGGCGGTGCTCCCGAGTGATGTGGCGGTGCTCCCGAGTGATGTGGCGGTGCTCCCGAGTGATGTGGCGGTGCTCCCGAGTGATGTGGCGGTGCTCCCGAGTGATGTGGCGGTGCTCCCGAGTGATGTGGCGGTGCTCCAGAGTGATGTGGCGGTGCTCCAGAGTGATGTGGCGGTGCTCCAGAGTGATGTGGCGGTGTTCCTGAGGTGGTGTCCCAGAGTGATGTGGCGGTGCTCCCAGAGCGATGTGGCGGTGCCCCCAGAGCGATGCGGCGGTGCCCCCAGAGCGATGCGGCGGTGCCCCCAGAGCGGTGCGGCGGTGCCCCCAGAGCGGTGCGGCGGTGCCCCCAGAGCGGTGCGGCGGTGCCCCCAGAGCGGTGTGGCGGTGCCCCCAGAGCGGTGTGGCGGTGCCCCCAGAGCGGTGTGGCGGTGCCCCCAGAGCGGTGTGGCGGTGCCCCCAGAGCGGTGTGGTGGTGCCCCCGAGTGGTGTGGTGGTGTCCCCGAGTGGTGTGGTGGTGTCCCCGAGTGGTGTGGTGGTGTCCCCGAGTGGTGTGGTGGTGTCCCCGAGTGGTGTGGTGGTGTCTCAGAGTGGTGTGGTGGTGTCTCCGAGTGGTGTGGTGGTGTCTCCGAGTGGTGTGGTGGTGTCCCTGAGTGGTGTGGTGGTGTCCCTGAGTGGTGTGGTGGTGTCCCTGAGTGGTGTGGTGGTGTCCCCGATTGGTGTGGTGGTGTCCCTGAGTGGTGTGCAGTGCGCCAGGTTGCGCGTATTCTAGTCAGGCGGCTATGTATGTACCACAAGCTAAGTGCATACGGGCGACAACAGGTGTGCAATTGTCAAGGCAACTGTGGAAGCAACTAGTCCAGTGTGAAATGTCACAAAACAGGGAGGACCGCACCCACAAACGATACATGCATGATGTTTACTGGAGCAAAGTGCGCGTTCATCAGTAAACAACACGAGTGATGACGAAAAGCTTAAACAAGTGAAGAGCGCACACCGAACAGAACATGGGAAGAGAGACTCAAGAGGGCGTTCATCCCTCGGAAGGTATCGCTATCAGCTAGTCATCCTGCGTGTGATGGAACTTCGGGAATGTAGGAAACGGCCTGATGCGGCGAGGCTTCCGCAGTCGGCATGGCTCCCAGGCAAAGTATAGGGCATGAAAAAGAGACTAATGGATAAAGCAACACACACGAAAAGAACGCATCGGAAAGCGATTTAAGAATATTGTGCCCGCACCCAATATTACTGTGGTGTTGGCATGTTTGAAAATCAGAAACCTTCGCGCGGAATGCAACAAAGTAATATGCTAGTCAGGATGAAGGAGAGAAAAAGTGTGGGGGCGGAGAGTGGTGCAGCAGCAGAGACTGAAGCTAAAAATACATCTTAAAAAAGCTCTCCATTGCGTGGCGCGGGAGCGCATTCCTTTGAAGTCTGATTGGGGTGGAGCGGCTTCCTTTGAAGTCTGATGCCGAGGCTCAGACAAATGGTGGTATGCGAGCGGCTTCCTTTCAAGTCTGATGCGGGAGGGGCCCAAATGGTGGTGTGCTATGTGGCTGGCTCTGTGCACGCGCATAGATCACATGAACTGTATGCGATCTGCAGCCGTTTTGGTAGACTTTTCTTTTCCGCTTACTATAATCTCGCCGGGCAATGCGCAAGCGCATTGGCTCAGGCGAGACCTAAAAATGAACAAAAAAAAGCACTAGGGTATTCAAGAGCAGAAAAAGGGAACATTAAATGCCAAATATGAGGTCTGCAGTAGTGCAGTCCATGGAAGCCTGATACTAGATGGACACCACATGTTGGAGCCCCGGACCTCAAGAAAGAGGACTTAGTACCACAAGCCTCATATTGGCACTAAGCTGTAAACTGTAGAGATTCTCAACCACCGAAGCCCCAATAACAACCAACTAGCAAAACCTGGGAAAAGGGTACTTTTAACAATTCCTTCCAGTACATAAGTTACTTCTCTGTCTCTCCAAAAAATGCACTAGATTCAGACCTTCAAGCAGACCAGCACCGGTTTGGCAATGTTTCACAGACCATCAATGACCAAAACCATGGGGAATGTTTTTGACGAGAGTGCTAAAAATCACTTAACATCCAACTCAAAGTCCTGATTCATGAAGACATGTTCGCACTGTGATGAGAATCCAGTGGGCCCAAATTGGCGAGCTCTGTCACCTTCAAGATACAAGGCGCATTGGCAAGTGTGTAGTTTAATCTCTTAGCAAACCTGTAGCTCTTTATAATGGCCAGCGCTAAACTGTATGTGACCAGCGGAGTGCAAAGTTTCAAGCACTCAACTATACCAAACAGCCCCTTCCTTCCCAATAACAAAGAATTCATTTGCTTCTCATCCACAATGGTGCTTTTGTTACACACCATCACTCCTACTGCCGAGCTATTCCCAGAACTGACCCCTCAATTCATGCATCTACAAATCCAGCAAGTAAATGGAAAAGACTTTCTAATTCGCTACACTCGCACCCACCAATACTTTCCTGACGAGCAGGCCTTGGCAAAATGATTTCCCAGAATATACACCTCCTTTACAAGAAGGTACTAGCTTATTTCTCCTCCTCCCCCTCTGCAGCCTGTTCATGTATGCGTTCTGGCAGTAGAGCCAAGTTTTCTGAAATGTGTGTGCCAGCTCCAGACCACAGGCTCTCCTTCCAGGCATACTTCTTTTCCTATTGAAATATCCTGTTTAGTTCTGTGTCTAGTTTTGTCCTGCCCCACTCGGAAATCCCCACCTCTTGTTTGTGACAGAGGGCGGTTCCTAGGTACTGCAGGCCTGACCGGAATGGGCGCAACCACAGATTTTTAAATTGCAGTGCCAACCCAGAACCGGCATCGCCTGTTCCAGAGCAGCAAGGCAAACCTATGAAAAGGTCAACGGCACCTGCAGGGTGGGAGAAGCGCATTCCAGCATCTCTGCTTTCCTCTTCACTCCCATTTCTCAAAACAAATCACTGAAAAGGTGTAGTGTAAGTTAACTACCATCCCAACAAGACACAGCAGTAAAGACTGCCACCTCTAAATCTTTGAGGCCAAAACAATAGGGCGGTGCGGTGACCGGAGGTAAAGAAAGCCAAATTATATGGAGGCACATGCGGGGGGAAATATACAAACTCCCAGTCATGGTATGGAACACGACAGAGAGAATGAACATCTAAACCAAGACATGGTTCAAGCCTGAGCTACAGGGGGGTGTATGAAACCCTTAACTCCAAACCACTGGGGCATGACACAACCCTTAACTGTTGGGATGAATGCCCTCGGTGCTCTTTGAAAAAGAAGAGCCATGCTGCCTTTCAGGTTTTTCTGGTTAGGGTAGCGTGTTCTCTGATGGACTCCAAAACCAGAGAAGGCCACTAGGAATTGTATCTCTTCATCCTTCTGTTCCAATATACCCCAAAGTCCGAATGTGGTTATTGCTTTTTCGACCCACCCAAGTCCGTGACAGGAACAGATGTATAGCACAGTGGCACCTTTTTTTTTTTTTAACTGGACCCTTGTACCTAGATTTCCTAGTGGCTGTACCACATGCCAGATAAAAGATCAGTCCAGTTCGTCTAAATATGTGACTTTCCTGGGAAGGATGGCTAGGTCCATGCTGGACATGCCCAGAGCTGCACATGCTGCTTTCCAGTCACTGAAACCTGCTGCAACATGATGGTGGTGGCGATGTCACAGGCACGTGAAAATTCGGTATATAAGCATATAAATAAATCTGTGCAGAGAAAGTTTCCCCTCCCTGAGATACACTCAGCTACCCCGCTTTCTTGTATTTTTGCACGTTGCCAAAGCTATGTCTAGCCCTCATTCCAGAAAGCACTTGGACCACTGCATACTGGTTTTCCCTCCAACTTATGGCTTCAAAGCCCGGGAAAGCAAGCGCAAACTTTAAATAAAGCAGTTTTTGTGATTGGTTGTGTCTTTAAGCCTTGGTCACCAGAAGACTAATGAATTACACCTGCTACGTCTCCCCCATCCACTCCCCACGACCAGTACTTGCAGTCGGTCGGGATGGACAAGGAGGAGGCTTACATAATCTGGGGGTCCGGATGGAAAATTCCCTCTTTCGAGCTCCATGCCAAAAAAGTGTCAGGCACTTGCTTTTCCCACCAACGTGGTTTGAAACCCATAGGTGGGTCTGAAACCCATTCTGGGGGTTTTCCGACGCTTTCACACGACAAGTGATTATTCAATCAATGGTTCTGTCATGTCTCGACTACAGCAACAGGCTGCTACTAGGCTTTAATAAAGTGTCACGAAGAGACTCCAAAGGGCACAGAAAGCATTATTTTTGCCCTCCCTAAGCACTGTCACACCTCCCATCTCCTGCACCATCTACATTGGCTGCCTATCAAACAGAGAATTCAGTTTAAATCTCTCTGTGCCACCCATAAGATCTTACACAGCCAGGGCCCCCAGATACTGCAGGGGCTCAGTACAGTTTATGTCCCAACACGAGCACCGCGCTCCGCTCACCTGTATCTGGTCTGCACCCCTAGGGTGCCCAGGAGCAGATCGGGAGGGCGCTCTTTGAGGTCTCTGGCCTCTGTCCTATGGAACTCTATTCCACTCATGGCGCGCTGCACACAAGATCATTGCGCATTCCAAAAGCGCATTCCAAAAACAGATTAAAACCTGGCTGTTTTCATCCATCTAGTTCATGTGTATGCGCATGCCGCGCTCCTGTTCCGTGGCTCTTAGAAACGGAGTATACCTGACTGTCTCTTCATCTGGCTTGCATCACTTTCGCTGGTCACCCGTCTGTGACCACTGGGACGCCCCTAAGTTGATGCAGCCATGCGCTAAACAAGCACGTCTAACATAACATAACATAACATAACATAACATAACATAACATATCAATGTTGGAAGAAAACATCTTCCAATAGTCTGGAAAGCTGAAACCTTACTTCGGTGATTTGTGGAAAGAAAAAAAGAGCCCATCTGCATGAGGAGCACGGTGGTCCACCCCTGGAGAAATAGACTTAATTCCATGAGGATCTGCAGAAGGGCCAGCTGATTTGAAGAGCTGAAATAGTTCAACCACAATGAGATGAGATCCCCACAATCCAGCTGACAGATGAAAGCATCCTGTCCTGAACTGCATCGCATCCTCAGACAGAGCTGCATCATATGGGTCGCAAGCTCCACTGTCACCTGCAGTCACAAATCTAATGAGACAGAAGTGGTTGCCCCTGCCAATAGAAAATACTGGGACTGACAGTGCCAGAGATGCAGGGTCAAAAGTTTAAGTAACCCGTGGATTTAATGGAGGACAATTGCCCACTACATGTGTCCTACCTCTTCGTTTCTTAACTACTTGAAGGGTTTTACTTACTTTGGACTGAGCCCTAACCAGATTCCTGTAACCTGACCCAGGGGTCAGCAGAGACTACATTGCTAGATCTTCGGTGCAGCATCATTGTCTTCAATGTCGTGGGGTCCTTGTATGCGTAGTATGAGTTTGGACACACCTTGCAGCAAATGGTTGCCACAGAAGTACCTGTTACATGAAGTTTTTTTTGCTTTCTACAGCTAAAGCACTGACTGGACTTTAAAGCTATTCAGTACTAGTGTGAAATTCTGGGGTTGTGTTTTTAACTCAGCAAACACAAGGAGATGATGGCTGGAGCGCTGAACCTTTTCAGACACTCACCCCCAGTCACATACCTGGGTTGAATCCATCATCATGCTTTGGCTCACTTTGCCACCCTAGTTCAGACCCAGCCATATGCAAATCAGTCTTATAATACAACAGTCCAGCCCAAACTGCCAAGCCAGGTCTTCCCTGGACCGAAAACAAGCATCCTGGGACCGGTAATAGGGTAACACCCCTCATCAGCCAGGCTAGCTTGAATCTGTGACTGGAGGCGAGTGTCTGAAAAGTTTCAGCACTCCATCTATCATCTCCTTGTGTTTGCTCTGCTTGCCCGGAGTTGGCTGGGTATGCCCAGACATAGGACCCTTGCTCACTTTGCCACTGGATTCAAGCTAGCCTGGCAGATGAAGGGTGTTACCCCGAGACCGGTCCCAGGGTGCTCGTTTCCGGTCCAGGGAAGACCTGGCTGCCTTGGCAGTTCGGGCTTGACTGTTCCCATGATTAACAGGGCCAAGACTGATTTGCAATGGCTGGGGTGGCGAAGTGAGCTAAAGAACGATCATGGATTCAACCCAGATCTGTGACTGGGGTGAGTGTCTGAAAAGTTTCAGCACCCCGTCCATCATCTCCTTATGTTTGCGTTGAATTTTTAACTACCTTTCAGAGAAAGCCTTCCTATGTGTTAATGTATTACGTACAAAAAAGCATGCTTAAAATAAGTGAGTCTTAAGCTCTTTTCTGAAGTGGGAGTGATTTTCACAGGTGCATAGTTGCATTGGCAGTTTCTTCCAGAGGTGAGGGTCAAGGAGGGAGAATGATCTACAGCCTGCCTGGGCCTTTCTGAACCTAGGGACTTTAAGCCAGGTATTGTCACATGATCTTAAAAGTCTTGAAGGGGTGTAAAACAAAAGTTTAGAGGCTAGGTATGTGGTCCCTGGTCCACGGAGGACAAGGGCTGACTGCTTGCTCTTACTAGAGTCAAATGCCGGAAGGCAGTAACTTGGTTAGAAAACTGGAAATCAATAGTATTGTGGCCCTAAAACACCAATGGTGAAAAAAATGCTCAGTGGCCATTCATCATCCCTAGCTGGTAACTGACTTAGAACCCAAGTAAAGACTTCACATAAAAAATGTGACCCAGAATGGTAGTTTGTTTCAGACTATATTGTGGGTTACACCGTCATATGCACACGACTACCATGTTGACATAATTGTCTCAAGTGTTTAACTCCGACATAGGGGCTCATGTAAAGACAGAACCAGTTCCCAGTTTTAACGTCTTTATTTCGAAGTTTTCCTTCATAAAAGACAAGCATATAAAATACATACACAAAACACATATCTAATATATACAAATTTATACATACAGTTAGAATTTTCAAGAGTCTTGTTTAAAAACAAATAAATGACAGTGAAAGACGTTTAAGTACACGTTAATACAATTAATAAAGGTCAATTCAAGAATGCTACCCAGGAAATATATGTTAGTAAAATTGTCACTCAGCTACTGGCTCTTCGTGCAAGTTATCAGAATACTAGTTTGAAGAGTAAACTTCATTACTCAAGCAATACAGTGTTTATACTGTAGATCTTCGAGGGGAGCAGTATGAGGTACATGGATAAAAATCATACAAATCCCAAATGGAGATGGGGCCGTCACCTTCGTGGGGCTGGCAGGATCGTAAATAGGGGACAGTGTTCCTATTCCTAAATTTAACAAGGATTAGGTCCCCGGGAATGTCCTTAGGTAGAGAGCCAAACCAGCCCACCCTTCTGGCACTCAGTATACCTCCATCCTTATTGGGTGGCAGTGGTCTATTTTTATCTAGCCAGAAGATGACCTTGTGTAATAGGTCCTGGTATCTCTCGGGTTTCCTGCGTGGGGGAGCTGGTACTCCAGAGAGAACTAGCACAAAGGGGGCGGCTTCCGGGGGCAGGTCTATATGTGCTGCTCTGTTTGGCTCTGCTCTAGCGGCTGGGTAGTTTGTTAATAAGGGTTTGGGGACAATTTTAGTGACCAGTGGAGGTTGGCACTTAGGGGGCTGTTTAGTAGTCCGGACATTTATTTTTGAGTTGTTCAAGGGTTTACGGCCAGTTCTAGTATCAATTAGGGGTAGCATGCTGGGAAGTTGTCTATCAACGGAAGCAGATTTTGTTATGTCCGTCAGCATAGGGCCTGCAGGTACAGTGGGTGAAGTGGTACAATTGGGTATTGCCATATTTATAACAGATGAAGAGTTAGTCTTAATAGCCATCTCTATACTTGTCAGCCTATCCCCTAAAGAAGTAATTTGTTCTAGCAGGGGTGCCATTACAGATTTTAACAATTGTTCAAGCTGAGGCATTAATTGCAATAGAGGATCATCCAAGCGTTCAGCGACCCCCCTGGGTATGATGGAGTTTGTGGCAGGCGTTGGGGGATCGATACAAAGTTTTTGATTTTTAGGTTGGAGCTCGCAATCATTTGTCCCGTCATGTTTCCTTTTCATACTTTGGGCCGGCAACACCACAGTGGCCTGAATGTTATCCTCATTGGGTGGTAGGGGAGGTTCACAAGTTCTATCAGAGGGAGCGTTAGTAGTAAGGCCTTTTACGGGGGGGGATGTTATTGGGATGAACTTAGTCCCACACAGAGCATTTAATTCCTCCCAGTAGGACAAGATTGGCAAGCTAGCTGGGGTGTGTGACGGGGATAACAATTGGGAACGGTCATCAATATCAATTTCGCAGGTATTGGTGGGTGATGCATAACTCTGGAAAAGATGTTCCATTCTCTGGTAGTGCTATGGGAGTTTGGTATGCCCCCTTATATGACACTGAAAAAGAATAAAAAATAAAAACCAGGAATGTCCGCGAATAGTCATGTACATGGTATCTATAACTGTACCTTCTATTGCTATGGGGCCAGGAAACGTGGCCCGTCCCATCCTCCTCGTGCCTCTGAGGGCCACAGGGGGCCCGCCCTTTGCCCGGGCTTAGCCCGGCGCTCCCGCGACGCGGGACTGTTGGGGGACTTTGTAGCGCCTCCTGGCGCGGAAGTGGTATCCCGCGGCTTCCTGCCGCAAATCAGGCTGGGGATTGTAGTCTCCCCCGCACGGCTGCTGCAGCGCGATGTCAGGGGCTGCGGCGGCGGGGGGAGACAGCTGGCAGGGTCCCGCTACAGTGGAGGGTAAGTGCTCCGAGCCACACAGGGCTACACAGGTCCGTGGCTAGTGGCCGCCCGCTCCCCTGGGACTGCTGGGGGACTTTGTAGCGCCTCCTGGCGCGGAAGTGGTATCCCGCGGCTTCCTGCCGCAAATCAGGCTGGGGATTGTAGTCTCCCCCGCACGGCTGCTGCAGCGCGATGTCAGGGGCTGCGGCGGCGGGGGGAGACAGCTGGCAGGGTCCCGCTACAGTGGAGGGTAAGTGCTCCGAGCCACACAGGGCTACACAGGTCCGTGGCTAGTGGCCGCCCGCTCCCCTGGGACTGCTGGGGGACTTTGTAGCGCCTCCTGGCGCGGAAGTGGTATCCCGCGGCTTCCTGCCGCAAATCAGGCTGGGGATTGTAGTCTCCCCCGCACGGCTGCTGCAGCGCGATGTCAGGGTCTGCGGCGGCGGGGGGAGACAGCTGGCAGGGTCCCGCTACAGTGGAGGGTAAGTGCTCCGAGCCACACAGGGCTACACAGGTCCGTGGCTAGTGTAAAGACAGAACACTTTGTGGCTCAAGTTTATAGTTTCTCTACAAAGTAGAAGGACTACAGTGGGACATGAGCACTGTTGGTGATTCATGGCCAAAGTGGCACTGTGCGAGCCATGAACACAGTGCTGGGGAGCAGACAGAGCTAGGAAAGCGTGTGAAAGATTTTCAAAGAAGTAATCCGTTATCAGTTGGGAGTCATTAGTAGCTTATAGGAAGGTGCAGATGTGGGGTTTAGAGACTACCTTTAAGGGACTGCTGGGGGTTGTGTAGACTATTGGGGTAACAATCATTGTCAGGCGTTTATAAACAAAATTGCTGTGACCTAGTGCTAAAGGACTCTCGAGTTAATGCAAAGATGGCATGCTCAGAGTGCAGATTACATCACGTACTGTGGAAGAATTGGCCTAAATGTACTGGTTTTGCACCTTTGCAGGTCTGTCTAGAGGTCGTGTTTTACTCAAATTTAGTATCCATATCGGGCCTAACAGACCCTATTTCGTGCATTAGCTAGACCCAAATCCCCAAACAAGGCAACATCTGAATCAGTCACTTCACCCAAGTAATGGTGACTCGCTCCTCTCCCCCGAGTTGAGTGGTCGCTCGCCTGTGTCCCTCTGAGACATTTGGTATCGTTGTGCCTCTTTGCATCGCATTACTGCATTATTATTTGCTGCCTGCTGTTTGCCTGATCGCCGCCTAGCTCTACTTGCACTTTAATAGCTAAAATTGCCGATTTCACCCTGTTTGCGCACTGTGCCGCTCTGTATTCATATCTGCATTATTATTTCTGCCTGCTGCCTGCCTGATCGCCGCTTAGCTTTACCTGCAATTCTAAGTGTTATTTCCGCTGTTTTTGACTCTGTTTGCGGGTTTGCTGTACTCCCCCCCCTCCGCCTCCATTTTGTTTGTTGTTGTCGTAGTCTGTAGCCCGCCCCGCCTCCCAGCTGAGACGCCCTCGCCCCTCCCCCTCCAATATCCATATATGACAGTTCTTCCCGCGCGCAGCGTTCACGCGCAGCGACCGCGCCCAATTCGCGCCAAAGGTAAGCCCGTCTACGCCCGTCCGCGCCTGGACCGCGCCCAGCGCCAGACCCCCTGCCCCCCGCGCTGCCCAGCCCTCCCGCATTACCTACGATGCCGCCACCCTCCTAGCCCTTAACCCCGGTCGCGCCCCCAACTGCGTCCAAGCCGCTCCTGGACACACCCATGGACCTCTCTCTTGCTACTCCTGCAAATTCATCGGCACCGACAACATCTCCGCTACGACCACACCACAGATTCCCGACCCCAACTACCTACAATGCATCTTGCTCAACACCCGATCGGTCCACAGGCACGCAATTGACCTATGGAATCTACTAGACACCACCTCTCCAGACATCGCCTTCCTAACGGAAACATGGATGAACGCTTCCTCCGCCCCAGACATCACCATTGCCATCCCTGAAGACTATAAGATCACACGCAAGGACCGTACCGGCCACACAGGAGGAGGAATCGCTATCGTCCATAAAAAATCAATCCACATCTCAACCAGCTCTGACGTCAATCTCGCCAACTCTGAACACCTTCACTTCCAGATCCACATCGACCCCAAGACCACACTCAGAGGCACCCTCCTCTACAGACCACCAGGACCCCGCGCAAAATTCAGTGAAGACATCACGGACTTCATCACTCCACACGCGCTCCCCTCCAAAGATTACATCCTTCTGGGAGACCTCAACTTTCACCTTGAAAAGAACAACGACCGCAACACCACCACCCTCTTGGACAACCTCGCCAACCTCGGACTTAAACAACTGGTCACTTCCCCCACCCACATAGCAGGTCATACTCTCGACCCTATCTTCACCTCCAGCAATCACGTCTCCTTCAGCCACACCACAGATCTCCTCTGGACTGACCACAGCTGCGTTCACTTTACCTACAACAAGCCTAAACTCATCAACCACCCCCAACCAACGCTGCAAAGAAACTGGAACAAAATCACCATCGACCAGATCTCCTCATCACTCCTTCTAAACACCCCAGCCCACTCTTCTAACCCAGACCAAGCCGCCGCCAACTTCGCCCTATGGTTATCCAACAGCGCCGACATCCTAGCACCACTGAAAAAACGTCAAAGCAAATCTGGCAACAAGAAGGCCTCATGGTTCAACGATGATCTTAAGAAGTCCAAGAAACTCTGCCGCTCCCTTGAAAAGGCCTGGAAAAAAGACCCAACCACTAGCACCAAGGACGCCTTCAAAAACGCCACCCGCATACACCACCAACTAATCCGAAAGGCCAAGAAAACAGCATTCAAGGATCGACTAGACAACAACGCCCACAACAGCAAGGAACTTTTCAACATCGTCAAGGAATTCACCAATCCCTCGGCCAACTCCAACGACATCACCCCCTCCCAAGCCCTCTGCGACTCCCTGGCTTTATTCTTCCACAACAAAATTGCAGACATCCACAACAGCTTCAACAACCAACCCGAAGACCAACCCACCCAACCATATGCTGAACATTCACCCCCCTTGAACACCCTTAACGACTGGAACCCAATCTCCACGGAGGACACCATCCGCCTGATGAACTCCATCCACTCAGGATCCCCTACAGACCCATGTCCTCACCACATCTTCAACAAAGCAGACTCCATCATAGCACCACACCTCCGAGACGTCATCAACTGCTCCTTCAACTCCGCCACCTTCCCGGAAAGCTGGAAACACGCTGAACTCACCGCCCTTCTGAAAAAACCCACAGCGGACCCCACCGAACTCAAAAATTACCGCCCCATCTCGCTCCTTCCTTTCCCGGCCAAAGTCATCGAGAAAGCTGTCAACAACCAGCTCGCCGCTTTCCTCGAAGCCAACAAATCCCTCGACTCCTCACAGTCTGGCTTCCGAGCTAAACACAGCACTGAGACCGCCCTCATCGCAGCAACAGACGACATTCGAACTCTACTGGACAATGGAGACACAGTCGCCCTCATCCTTCTCGACCTCTCTGCAGCCTTCGACACAGTCTGCCACAACACCCTTTTACAACGCCTCAAAAACATAGGAATCCAAGGAAAAGCACTAGAATGGATCACCTCCTTCCTCACCGGAAGAACCCAGAGAGTCCGCCTTCCACCATTCAAGTCCGAGGCCACTGAAGTCATCTGTGGCGTACCACAAGGATCCTCACTCAGTCCCACCCTCTTCAACGTATACATGAGCCCCCTCGCGGCCATCGCCCGCCAACACAACCTCAAAATAATCTCCTACGCGGATGACACTCAACTGATCCTTTCACTCACCAATGACCCTAGCACCGCCAAAACTAACCTACACGAAGGAATGAAAGAAGTTGCCGAATGGATGAAACACAGCCGTCTGAAACTGAACTCAGATAAAACAGAAGTCCTCATATTAGGTACATCCCCCTCTGCATGGGACGACTCCTGGTGGCCGGAAGCCCTTGGAAAAGCACCCATCCCGACGGACCACGCACGGAACCTGGGCGTCATCCTGGACTCCTCACTCTCAATGACCAGACAAGTCAACGCCGTCTCATCATCCTGCTTCAACATCCTTCGCATGCTCAAAAAAACATTTCGCTGGATCCCCACCGAAACCAGAAAAACAGTCACCCACGCTCTGGTCACGAGCCGTCTGGACTACGGAAACACCCTCTACGCAGGTACTACCGCTAAACTCCAGAAAAAACTCCAACGAATCCAAAACGCCTCAGCCAGGATCATATTAGACATCCCGCGTAACGAACACATCTCTGGTCACCTGAAAAACCTCCACTGGCTACCCGTCAATAAGAGGATCACTTTCCGACTTCTGACCCACGAACACAAGGCACTCTACGAAATCGGACCAGAATGCCTCAACTCACGACTGTCCTTCTACACCCCCCCCCGCCAACTACGATCCTCCAACCAAGCCCTCGCCACTGTACCTCGCATCAACAAGACCACCATGGGAGGTAGATCCTTCTCATACCTGGCGGCTAAAACATGGAACTCACTTCCCACTTACCTTCGCCTTACCCAGAACCACCTAGCATTCAGAAAGCAACTTAAAACGTGGATATTTGACAAGTAATCCTCCTCCCCTCCCTAAGCGCCTTGAGACCCTCTGGGTATGTAGTGCGCTATATAAATTTTATGACTTATGACTTATGTGAAAAGAAATGAACTGCTTAAAGACTGAGCCCTGAAAATATGCCCCGCACCCAATTTTCAAAGGGATCTCTGTATTGATGCCTTTAAACATACAAGACGCTAATGTGACAGGCCAGGGCAGGTATACAAACTGAACGCCAGCCAAGTAAACACATTTCGGACATTCTGAACTCCCCACAAAACTGTACAGGATTCTAGAGGGCACAACGTGTGACACGGGGTTAGGTATCAGTTACCAAATGTGGCTAATATCTTCCAGCAACAGACTTGGGTAGACGGGTGATGCAAGGTCGCCCCAGAAATAGATCTATGCTCGTCAACCTAAACAGTCCCATCTCAGAGCGTCTGAAAAGGTTTCTGTCCGGGCATGCACCTCCCAACAAACGCAAGCCGGTATTTGGTTTCAGTATAAGAAAAACAAACAAGGGGGTGGGGGAAGAGTTGGGGGGAGAGTTGGAGGGATAAAGCGGAGATCAGATTTAAGAGATCCAGAAGGGTAGGATGCAAGATAGGCACCTACCTCTTTTGTCAGGTCGTCGTTGCTGGGGGGCGCCACCGCTCCCTGGTCTTCCTCTTCTTCCCCATAGTCTTGCTCGGGCACGCCTTCGGCCCTCACCGTGGATTCAAGGTTACCGACCTCCTGCAGCCCGCCGACACTGTCGATGGTGATGGGTGGGTTGGGCTGGGCACTGGACACGGAGCTTTCGGGCTCCCTGTGCACCAGCCAGGCATCCACCTCTGCGCTGGGGACCTGCAGCCGGTCCAGGGCTCTCACCTGGCTGAGGAGGCGGCGGGTGGTGAAGAAGCTGTCCAGGTCCACACTCTTGGGGTGGACGTCATAGCCCTGCAAGGTGTTGCGGAGGTTGTGGAACTGAGTCTGGGTGTACGCCGAGCTGGGGCCCAGGATGATCTCTCGCAGGTGGGGCAGCCGGGGGTTCAGGTAGCTGTCCACGTCCACACGCACGCCAATCAAGCTCAGTAGGATGGTGAATTGGATGAGGCCTTCTGTGAAATACTTCTTCAGAGACAGCATTTCTGAGCAAAACCAACCCAAAAGGCAATAAAACAGACTAAAAAACACATACGCTGACCAGCTTTAGAGTCCAGCAGGTGCAGGTGGGCTTTCGGGTTTGTCAGACAGAGCTTCAGATAAGGACCCCCACGCCTGGAA
This sequence comes from Lissotriton helveticus, assembly GCF_964261635.1. Taxonomy (NCBI): domain Eukaryota; kingdom Metazoa; phylum Chordata; class Amphibia; order Caudata; family Salamandridae; genus Lissotriton; species Lissotriton helveticus. The sequence goes on from NC_136065.1 coordinate 1,937,852,842, forward strand.
AGGCCCTAGGCAGTCAGTGCGTAAGTTCCCGGGTTCGGCGCCAGCGAGCGCTCCCTTTGTCCCCTCGTGCTCACCGGCCCGGCCTGCCCGGCTCCCTCCAGACGCGTGCTCCCTTTGTCTGCTGTCCTCGGGGCGGGTGCTGACTTCCTTCGATCCTCGGGGTCAGTCCCTGGAGTGTGGACGGTGCTCTCCGGTGCCGCGTGCTCAGCTGTTCTGACTCTTGCCGCTCCCCGGGGACGGCGAATCTATTTCAGGGGAGGCTCCACTCTCCCACACGTGACTCATCCGCGGCCCAAAGTTCGTTCCAGCAACTTCCGTCAACACTCCCGGCACTCGAGCTCTGGTCTAATGGCAGCCGCCGGCGCAACGGTCCCTTCCAGTCAGGCTTTCGTTTACAATGTATATCTAACAAGGAAAAACGACACGAAAGCCCAGTAAATAGACAAACCAATACACTTAACAGGCCCTGAACCCAAACTCAACACTAGTGCAAAGCATGCATCCCGAGTGCCATATTACACTATATTTAGCCTCACACTTAAAAACGCCATGTGCCACACAACTTCTGCTACATCAATATGTAACACACAGGGGCACTTAAACTTCAAGTGTCACCAGAAATAGCATCATCTCAGTTCTTGATAGTCAGTAGTAGCTATACAATAAAAACAAGTACGCTCCTGTTATTCCCCAATACTCACTGTACACACCACTATTTCTCAAACGAAACCAAACCCGTCAACTGCAACACACTGGTGCTAAAAAGAAGCAGGTCATATCTACAATACAATAAGTATCAAACCGGACCTTAAATATAGTAAGTACAACGTGACCTTGTCAACAATATACTGTACCACAAACTAAACGTTGTGAAGTACAATCCAGTGCCTACCCCCTTTAAATATTAAAGCACGCTACTCCTTTAACCTAACCCCACCAACATCACCACACTCCAAACCAACTAGAGCTCGCCAATGAAAACAAGCTGCCAGAAACTAACCAAAACTCATCAACAACACACTGCCACAAACTAGATCTCGACACAATCCACAGTGCCACTAACCAGCCTCGTCAGCTATAATAAATTGTATCTCAAGAATCCAGACCCTGCGGGTCACAATACACTGTGCCTCGAGCTACCCAGACACTAGCAACCACAAGCCACTGCGCCTCAAGTCAACCAGAAACGCACAAGGGGTCAAACTAACCAGACCCCCCTCAACTAGAAAATGCACTGTACCTCAAACTAACAGCACCCCGGCAACGCAAGTACTCATCAACTACAAACCACTGTCGCCAATTGTTGAACCAAAGCAACGTCCCACAAACCAGAATCCAACAACTACAAATTACCCACCCCAACCACAACGAACTGCCTGAAACCAATCAGACTATCTGTTAGCTTCCGACTGTGCCTGAACCCAACCAGCCTACCAATCAACTACAACACACTGGGCCTGAACTCAACCCGCCCATCAACCACACTGAGCCCGAACTCAAGTGGACTACCCTGTTAAACTGCATTGTCCTGAACCCAACTAGACGGACCGTCATCTACACCACACTGAGCCATAAATCAACTAGACTACCCATCGACGATACTGCACAGTGCTTGAACCCAACCAGGTTACCCGTCAACAGCACGCTGTGCTTGAACCCAATTAGACTACCCTTTATTTATACTGCACTGTGCCTGAACCCAAACAGCCCCTGTCAAGTACAACATACTACACCTGAAGCCAACTATACTTGTCAACTACACAGCACTGTTGTCTAAACTCAGGCCCTGTCAACTACATACTGTGCCACAAACTGACCAGATCCTGTAAAACACACTGCAGCAGACTAACCAAACACCAATTGACTACAATGCACTTTGGGACAAACAACCAAAACCCTGTTGACCACAACAGAGTGTGCAGCAAACAAACCAGGACCTGTAGACAACGTTATTTTGTCATTCAATCAAACAGCATGTGTATAGCACAGCACTATCAGTGAAATGTCAACATAAAAGAATTACTGAACCAATTGTTTGTACAGAGCGGTCAACTAAAACACATGGTGCCTGAACCCCCCCAGACTACCCATGAACTACAACACATGGTGCTGAACCCAACCAGACCCCATAAACTACACTGCACTGTGCCTAAAAACCCAATCGACCCTATCAATTACGACACAGTCTGAAGCCAACCACACGCCGTCAAGTATGCTGCAATGTGCCTCAACCAAACAAGACACTATAAATTACACCACACTGTGCTGTACCCACATAACCATACCATACCTTGACCCACACCCCATCAAATTCATCGCACTGTGCCTGAACTCAGGACCTGTGAACTACAACATATTGTGATGCAAACTGATAAGATCCTGTCAATAACGCACTGCAGAATAATCTAACCAGACCCAGCTGACCACAAAACACTGTTGGACAAACAAGCCAGTCCCGGTTGACTTTAACACTTTGTGGGTCAAACAAACCAGATCCTGTCAACTACAATACAGTGCGCCAAACAAGCCAGGCCCTATTTACTACAAGGCGCTAACAAACCAGGATCCATCAATTACAAAGCATACTGGCGCAAATTTCAAATTGCAAAAACTACAGGACAACGAGGCCAAGTCAACTACAATACACTGTGCCTCAAAGTACACACCGTCAACTTCCACACAGAAAGGTACACACTAACTAGATCCCATGAATTATAATAAAATAAACTAGGAGTCAAACGCCTCAGCTCTCATTTATTGATCATCTGTTCTTAGAGCTTGACTTTGCCATAAAGAACTTCATTTTCGGACGTTCCACGTCAGCTCTAACCCTACCCAACCCATAAACACAAGTCAAGTTTCTCTAGGGCCTCGCAAGGGTGAACGTGGACAATGGATGGTACTGAAAAGAAGGGCTGGTTAGGTATGAAAGGGACAAGCGAATATGCCCAGTTTAAGATGGAACTTGACTCAGGGCTGTTTTACTCCTTCCCCCCCCCCCCCCAACACGTACCCTTTTCCACAACCAACATTTCCAATTCCTCCGAGACGTGTTAGACCATATACGTCTTCTAGTGTCCCACTCACTGCGTTTCGACGTACCTCTCCCATGTGAAAGTCACACTTACCACCTAAACTCATCCACTTCCCGTTTCCACCTTGCAGCTCCTTTCACTTCTCCACAGCCCTCCCTTTGCACACAGCCGGCGTCCATCTCTACTCCCAGTTATTACCACCAACTGCTCATGGCTTCCTAACACAGATCATCCTCCTCGCCAAAGATTAGGAGGGCGGCAACCTTCAATGAGCTCCACATGGTTGACCTCCATCTTCACCACTATCTCCTGTCTATGCACTCACACACACCAAAAATCCGTGCCATCCGTCTCCAGTTGTCTCAGACCCTCACCCCTCTAGCCCCACTTCGGCTCCGTGCCCTGCAGCCGCTGACGGCCGGCCCCGCCCCGGCTTCCGTCCTGTCAGTGACGCCGCCGCACAAACAAACGCACAGAGCGAACAGTCGACACTTCCGCATCACCGGGGCAACATAGTTGGGGCACGGCCTTGCACCAATCATGTCACATCCTAGACCGAAACTACGCCAAACGACACAACCACTAACCAATCGGAGCTCTGCGGCGACTAAACCAACACAAAGTGACAGCAATAACCTCCAGTCACTTTGCAGATTAGAGCGGGCGCCCACCCTCGCAGGTCTGCAGTGGCGCAGATTGACGAAGATGTTGTCCAACCAAAACTGTGCGCCAGCCGTCTCCTGATGAGCTCAGCCAATGGCATTTACTACCGTTATAACAGAAGATAGGGCCTAGCGAAACGGAGGATGTGCTGGGTAAGCCTACTACTCGTCGCGGACACCAGGTGGTCCGCGTTATAAATGTATCCATAGCACAGCTGATATAAGTAAATAAATAAAGACGAAACTTAGTGTCCGGCCTTTCGGGACTCCTTAAGCGCCTCCCACAGTGACTTGCAGAAACAAATGGGGCTACGCCCACAAACCTGCTTTTGTGTGCGCATGCGTTGGACCGGAGTCCAACCGCGTTCTGGAAAGATCTGGGTGAATGGCGTCATAAGGCTGACAACGTGCGGGAAATCCCCTAACAAGCACTGTGAGCTCAAAGGACAAAGGCAGCGTGGGCGCATTGCAAGATCGCCATCTTGAAACGGGGAGTTTCCAGCCTTTGGAAATGTCCCTGCTGATAGGAAAGAATAACGAAGAAAGCAACACAGTTGTACAGCGCATGCGCCGTGATTTATTTTATATGCTATTTTGTGTGTATGCGCAATGTGTTTTCGATTTCATAAAACCGGAGTTCGGCCACGTGCGCGCTTGAGCTCTGGGGTGCCATTGCTAATCAATTAGATACAGCAGTTGTGAAACAAGAAATATAATGAGTAAAACATTCAAGGATTTGTAATACGTATTCGCATTTAGATGTGGTACTACGGTCAGAGCTGCCAACTTTGAGCTATAGAACCAGGTTCAAGTATCGGCTCAACATCCTGTGATTCTGGGCACATCACTTAATCTCCCAGTGCCTAAAAAGTTAATGTGTCCTTTTGTTCTGTAACGAAGCTCATACAAAGCACTTAAATACCTCCTGTTAGAGTTTGCGGAATATACTGCAAAAAAAGTATAGCCCGATATTCGTAGGGTTACTCATAGATGCCAAGGTTTCATATTGCTATGCGTGACATTTTCATAATTTCAGTGTGATTATGAGTGACATTTCAATGACAATGAGTGACACATTTCCGCGAGCAAAATCAAGCATACATTAAATTAAATTTGAGCAACAAAAACATCTTTAAAGTACTGTAAAGCACCTGAAATAATAATAATAATAAGCCATTTGTAAAGCGCCTGGCTACACAAGAACAGTGTGTCCCCGCGCCAACTGCTGATAAATTTCGAGAGGCAGATGTTAATAAGCCCTAGGGAGGGTTTACATGGTAGGGAACAGAAACGTTTAAAGTTTCCCCCGGAATCTTAATTCGGATGGTTCCATTCGAAGATGAAGCGGGAGTTTGTTCCACTGTTTAGAGGCCAGGTACCTAAAGGAACGGCCACCCATCCTGGCCCTGATGATACGGGGAAGTTTAAAAAACATCGCGCCGGACGATCTTAAATTCCGAATGGGGCGATGTGCAGTAAGGAGGTTCTTTAGGTAATCGGGGCCCTTGCCCTGTGCGATGCGGTGCGCATAACAAAGAGCTTTAAATTTAATCCGCTCCCTAACTGGAAGCCAGTGGAGCTTGGCCAGAGCGGTCTTCCCAGAAGCTCTGCGCGAAAGCCCAAGCACAAGGCGTGCGGCAGCATTCTGTACGCACTGAAGTTGGTGAAGGCCTTTCTGACTCAGCCCTATCAGCAGGGCGTTCCCATAGTCAAGGTGCGGAGTGACCAGAGCATGGACAATGGTTTTTCTGGCTCCGGTAGGGAGGAGATCCAAAACCTTCCGAAGAACCCTCAATATACCAAAGCACCTTCCGGACACCCTACTAACATGGGCCTTGTAGGAAAGGTCTGAGTCCAGCATTACACCGAGGTTTCTTACCGAATCCGCGGGAAGGGGGGGACTCCCCAATTCAATGGGCCACCACATGCGAGACCATGCTGATGCTGCTCTCCCAACTATCAATAGTTCTGTTTTTTTCGCCATTAAGGCGCAGGCAGTTATTGTTCATCCATACTGCCACTGCAGACAAACAGTTCGAAAAGTTGGTGGCGTCTTCTCTGCGGTCGGGCGAGAGCTTAAACATCAGCTGGGTGTCATCGGCATAGCTAACAATGCCCACCCCAAATGCCTCCACCACGTGAGCCAGGGGTTCCATATAGATATTGAACAGGGTAGGGCTCAAGCTTGAGCCCTGAGGGACCCCATGGCTCACCTTCCGGAGGGAAGATTTGAAGGGTGGGCAGTGTATCTGAAAACTTCTATTGGCCAAAAAGGATCGTAGTCAAAAACAAGGAGGAGCTTTAGAGGGTAAAGCTAGTCAATAGGTCGCCCTCCACTCAATATGCAACTACTACACAACAAGACCTAGACTATGAAAGCACATGTGAAAATTACACCCTTATGTAGGATATTTCGTATGTTGCTTTTTGTTTGCAGACCTTACTCCCCTTCTTAAATATTAAATGGGGTAGCCGAAATACCTGAGGGTAGTGCTATATTCAACAAATGCCTGATTCTCATTCACAAATAAAATGCAGTTGTGAGACCACTCATACCACACTTAATCTCGTGTCCAACATATATAGTGCTAAACCGAAAAAAAGTGTGCAAGAGCGAGATGGCACCTCACGGGCGCACCACCAAACGGGGACCTGACTGGTACTCGCCAGGACAGCCCTGTTGTCATCATCGGTACCATCAAGCTCAGAACAGAAAATAGTGTCCAGATACACAAAAGATTTGTGAGAAAGGTGCAGTGAACATAAAGCAAAAAAGTGACCTCTAAAGTGTCAATCAAAACATTAAAACACTCATAACACAACACAGACAGTACAATTTTATTCAGTTTCTTGTGTTGTGTATGGAAGAATAAAAAGAAAAAAGTAGATGTGGTTATCACCTATTTAACCACTCATACTTTTACTTGCCAACATGTTTCATTGCCTTTTGACTTTTAGGCAATTTCATCAGGGCGTCATATGTATCAAAACCACTGCAAATGGACCCACACGTCTTCACAACTGTAAAAAACATAAAATCCGCACCAATGTAGTTAACCCAAGCATTTAGCCTGTGTCTACTCTGTATGTCACACAATTGACCTCCTGATAATTACCCTCAATTGGCCATAGGTGCTCCTACCAGCCGGATGGAACACGGTTGTTATTTAAAAAGGTAGAAAAATCGCCAGAAGTCGATTATTCACTCCTCCCCTTCGAAATGCTAGAAACGATAGGGAAAGTGCACTCATTAGGCAAATTGCAAAAATGCATATCTCTATATATTGCAACGATGTAACTAGAGGGCCCTGCAAGTTATTAAAAGGACGCTCTGCAAACACTCCACCCGGTTTAGGCATGAGTAATGAATCCCAAGACTCGAGGGCAATTTTTTCAGCATGCTCAGTGTGTCTCTCACAACAACCACGAGCTGCGGAAAACGCTTTCTATCCCCTGCTGTTTAAGCGACCCAAAACCTTACCGGACGGTGGAGAAGCTGCCGCCGTATCTCAGCCCATGCATTCTTGCCGTTTAGTCACAGGGAAGCACTTGTAATGCCTTGCGCGGTCTCGCGTAGACACGCGTCCGCCATCTTGGATTGGGCAAATTCCTATTTCCCTCAATGTAAAGTGCTCAATGAGATCTAGATCACGCGAGATTCGCTCGTGATCACGCTTTTTCAGGGAAAACCAATAAAAACTTTATGCACGTTTATGTAGGAAGACAAGTATCGATTTTAGTTTTCAGTGGAAAAATGTGTATATGAGAGTCACCTATTAATTGTGTAGTTCTCTACTGCTCATGGTCCCAACAATTAATTCTCATTGATTTATTAAGAGAAGGAGGCTCAGATGAGACCATGTTTTAGATCATGTAAAATTGAGCGTTAATCCCCGTGGATAGGTGAATGAAAGTCATATACATATAAACAAGAGAGAGGATCCAAAGTTTGTATATATCCATATGTACATGTATACATAAACCAATCGGGATTATAACATACCATAATTAGAATATAGGTGTACCCTCATACGAATGCCAATACAGACTCATTTCTGATGGAAGGTTCAACGTATCTTATTCCACTCCAATAAATCGTAGCCAAGCATACGCTGATCCTGCCACCCCCATCTCAGAGAGACGAGACAGCAGCGTTGTGTGCAGCACGGTGTCAAAGGCTGCACTCAGGTATAATAAAACCAACGCTGCTGTCTCACCTTCATCCACTATCTGTCTGAGGCACTCAGTGGAAAAGAAAACGGCCGACTCTGTTGAGTAGCCAGTTCTAAATCCCGATTGTGAGGGATGGAGGAGGTCTTCCTCCTCAAGATATTCCATGAGCTGTCTGTTAGCTACCTTTTCCACGATTTTTGAACAGAAGGGAAGAAGGGAGATGGGGCGGAGGTTTTGGAGTTGAGAGATATGAATATTGGCTTTCTTTTTTAGAGGAATGACCTGAGCTGTTTTCCACACCTCGAGTACGTGACATTCCTGAAAAGACAGAGTCACCATGTGACTAATGTAGTCAATTAATGTGCTCTCCATGACTCCTTTACACCAAGCCGGTGGGCACGCGTCACAGGGAGAGCCAGATTGTATGCTGTTGACAATAAATAATAGTTCCTGTCTTTCAGGTGTTTTAAAACAAGTAAGATGAGATTTCTTTGTAGAAGCGTCTCTTACATCCCCTTGGTTGCATAAGAGATCATTGCTGTTTTTAAAGGTGGCATGAATTTTGTCGACCTTATCCAGAAAGAAATCAGCTACAAGATCACAAATCTCAGTAGAGTAAGTATCTTGGGCTTCGAGTCTAGATGGAACCGTGAGTTCTTTGTAAATGCTGAAAAGTTCTCTGGTGGGGTTATCCGCTAGCTCTATTCTATTCTTAAAATAGATACTTTTCTCCAGTCTCATCAGTTTCTGGTATTTTTTTAGTTCCATTCTATAACGTACTTTGAGTTCTGGAGCATAGTTCTGCCTCCAACTCCGTTCCATAGTTTTACATTTGGCTTTAGCCAGGTAAGTTTTTCTGAGAACCAGGGTGCAGTTCTTGATTGCCTTGCCGGGGGTTTGAGTGTCCAAGGCGCTGTCTCGTCCAAAGCATTGGACATCCAATTCTCATAACTGCTCCATGCCTCCTGTAAAGTGTTACTTAGAGGCAGGGGATGTTCTAATAGGGTGCTTTCAAACAAATCTGGAGTAAATTTCTTCCAGTCCCTGCGCGTCTGCAATAAGGGTTTCCTAAATCTAATTCCTGGGGGCTCACTTTCTATTTCAAACGGGACGATACTATGATCCGACCAAATCATTTGGACCGGAGATAGAACCTTAGTGCCTTCCCAATTAGCAAAAATAGGGTCCAGGAGGTGGCCCAGCTGATGCGTGGGGGCTGTGGATAGCAGTTTGACCCCCAAGGATTCCAATACTGCAGCCACAGCTTGTGCCTCTCTGCAGTCTGTGTCTTCAAAAGTGAAGATTTAAATCTCCCAGGATGAGAAACCTTTTGTATCTGATCGCTGACTGAGTTATTAGTTCCAAGAGTTGGTCTCCGAACTGTGCAGCACCCCCTGGTGGGCGGTATATCAATAATCCATTGACGACGTTTTTGGGTCCTACTTTTATGGTGAAGAAGCCACTCTCACTGTTAGGTAGGGTAGCCTTTAGTAGTGTACATTCTAGGTCTGATTTATAAATAAGGGCTAGTCCCCCTCCTCGCTGTTTTTGTCTGTCTAGTCTAAGTAGACTGTAACCAGGGGGATCGCTTCGAGAGCATCCGGAGATGATGTTTCGTCCAGCCATGTCTCGGTGAGAAACATAGCATCCGGGTCTCTGTTTATCAGCAGATTGTATATCTCAATTTTATGTTTCTTCATAGACCTGCAGTTTAATAGTAACATATTTAACTTGGCTTCTTCCCTCGCCTCCCTTCTAAAAGATGGTAAGGTTTGGTTACATTTCTCGCAATAGGGGGGTAATGACTCGGCCAATAGAGTGTGATAACAGCTATTTTCCGGTCTCTGACATAACGATAGTAGGTCATGTTTAGTATAGCATAGTTGGTGCCTGTACATGCCCAGCGGACCGACTGGCTCTGAAGGACCAAGGGGTCCTGCCCCGCGCCCCGATCAATCGCGGACGGGTGCAGACGGGCAGGACTCTGGCTTGACTCCAGCGCGTGTACGGCGCGCCCGCTGTACGCGTCCGCTGCGCGGAGCCATGGCCGTATGGTTTTATAGCCGCTCCCGAGCGCCAGAAGAGGAGAGCCCTCTCAGAGATGGCCGCCGCTCAATTCTCAGCCCGGGCCCCAGGAGATGACGGCCCTACAATCGGCCAGTCGTTGCGGGGGACGGCAAGTAGTCTGCCTGCACTAAGCAGAGTGCAATAAGGATGTAATTTAAAGGGGGCTGAATCCTTCACCCTAATATCGGTGAGTGATTCGATAGCGCCACGGTGGTCTGCAGCGCAAAGCGCTGATGCCAGGGGGGGAAAGGACACAGAGGGAAAATCACACGATACGAAGTTAAGATCAATTAAAATTAACAACCGCCCGGCTCACGCCTCAGGGGTCAAAATAGCAGCAGTACATTAAGCCTCAGGCTTAGGCGCAGAGAAGTCTCAGGCAGAGCCAACAGCTAGTGCACTGTAATGTTTAAAATTTTATAAACAAGTCTCTCTCAAAATTTACTCAGTTGTTTCGAGGTTCTTCAAGGAATGGCCCATTCAACTTGAGGCCGCTCAGCACAAATTAGTAAATATTCAAAATAAACAACCTGCTCTATGTTACAACTGTGTTATCTTTAATATGTTTTTACTACCTACTTTGCTTATCTCTTGGTATTTCACTTGGTATGTTCCGCCTCCCCTCCCCTGCATTCCGATTGGTACATTCCTGGATGCTCTGGATGCTACCATAGAATGTTGAATGAGGCACTGTGACCAAAAACTGGTGGAGAGAGGAGCTGTGTAGAATAAAGGTTTTTCTTACCTTAAGTGGTCTTCGTATCACTGGCGACGATCTGTGAAAGGGGACAGATGTTACCTACTCCTCCCCTTCTGCGTACACTCCACCAGCTTTTCTTCATCAAAGCAGTTCTCCAGACTGGTGTTTATCAACATCCAGGACATTAGCAGACCTTCTCTTCTCTTCAAGTCAGTCCCTGGTGAGGTCTTGTTTTCATTGTTGGATGACTGCTTCGCATTCTGTTTATTGCACTGTGACTGCTTTGCTTTCTCAATTCCTGTTGAGCGTTTCCTGGTGCTCTTCTGTGCTGGAAGTGGGGCTGTCTTCTATTTTTCGAATAAACCTTCTCCCTGTCCTGCCCAGCACTGCGTGGCTCCTGAACACCTTTTCTCTGACTGGGAACCGCTTTCATTCTTGCCTGCTCTGATCCTGCGTTCCTTGGTGGCGATCTTTGCTGGTGTGGCGCTCCTCACCGGACTCACGACACCCGTGTCACAGCATTGCCACTGCAGGGCCTCGGTCTCGTTGCGCCTTGTTGGGTCCGGGCACTTTCTGTGTCCTTTTGAGGCAAGGCGACTTGAGGTCTCCTGATATGTGTGCTCCTACTGCCGATTTATCTTAATCATCAGCCTTCCCAGCTCCGACGACTGGCGTCCTGCTGGCAGCCTTCCCAGCTCCGACGACTGGTATCCTGCTGATTAGCTTGAGGTCCGCCTTTTGCCAAATTTCTTCCGGAGCTCCTCATTAGGAACGCCCTCAACGCCTAGCCTCACACTACCGGCCCAAGCTCTAACATTCACTGTTGCCTCAGCAACCCCTGGGCTGGTATTTTCATCAATTTCATTGTAGGAACGCTCGGGGTTTATCGCTTCAGTGGTCTTTGTCTTCGTATCACTCTATTTTCCATCCACATGCTCCAATAACTGGTGTATTTTTGACGCACTTTAGTTTAGCTAGCATTCATGTACCACACGTATACATCCGGGTACCAGCTGCCTCACAAACATGGGCACCATCTTCGAGAGACACCTACCATCCTCTTGAGGAGTGCTGAAAGCACTGAATTTAATTTCCTATCATCACCCAAGTCAAGCACAGTTGAGCTGTTTGATACGAAGACGAAGACCACTTAAGGTAAGAAAAACCTTTATTCTACACAGCTCCTCTCTCCACCAGTTTCAGGTCAACAGTGCCTCATTCAACATTCTAAGGTAGCCTCCAGAGCATCCAGGAATGTACCAATCGGAATGCAGGGGAGGGGAGGCCGAAACATACCAAGTGAAATACCAAGAGATAAGCAAAGTAAAGTTAATAAAAACATATTAAAGATAACACAGTTGTAACACATCTTCCCCCCTTAATACCAATGCAACCAAATTCATTTGTACATAATAAAGTCTTTATGCCATTCCGGAATTTTGCGTGTTCTTTGGGTAGAGGAAAGGTTGTTTGACTGTGACTGTGTGGGGAGTCTATGGTTTGCTGATTGACTGTGTTCATGTTGTGACTTAACTAACCTATCCATACTCCACAATTGGTCATTGTCTAAAATGGCTGTGTTGTTTCTTACAGCTGTTATACGCATAGGTTTAGAACAAATTTGGTCTCAGAATTGCTACTTCTAGGATTTCTGACACAAACCCAGTCCCCCACCTTCCATTGTGGAATCTTGGTTCCATGTTTGGCGTCATACTGAGTTTCGTACTTGTTTTGGTGAATGTGAGTTTTGTCTTTGAACTCTTGCATGTCATTCGTGATGTGGGACCCCCCTCCTAACCAGTTGGGGAAGAATTTGGTGCAAGGTTTCCTCCCTCTTAAGGCAGAAAAAGGAGAGATGCCTGTGATTTGATTAGGGGTGGTATGATAAGCCCACAACATCTCTTGCAAAGCTTGTTCTGTAGGGATACTGTTGATACTAGCTAATTGTATACAACCTTTAACCATGCGGTTCATTCTCTCTACAAGGCCATTGGCCCTGGGACAGTAGAGCGGTGATCTTACATGTGATATATCAAGTTTGCTGAGAAATTCTGTCATGGCATGAGAAGTAAATTGGACCCCATTGTCCGTGATGATGAATGCAGGGATGCCTTCTGTCGCAAATGTATCCCTAAGGAATTGAGTGACTGTCATAGTTGTTATTTGACTAACCATCTTAACAATAGTCCAATGTGAATGATAATCCACCAAGACTAATGCGAACTGCTTGGCTACCCCTCTGAGGTTGAATGGACCCATTATGTCTAATGCGATTTTTTTTCACATGGTTTATCTGGTACCGATATCGGGAAGATGGGAGTTTTCCTAGATATTTTTGACTTGTTGCTGTTAGCACATGTTAAGCAATTCTTAACTTATGTTTCTACTAATGAGTCCATGTTGGGGAACCAGTATCGTTCACGTAGTCTTGCTTTGGTTAAGCTTCTGCCTAAGTGACCCTCGTGAACGAGATCAATTATTCTACTTCTAAGAGCTTCTGGTGGAATTATTCTGTCATTTCTATATAAGACGCCTTGTTCTAAGTTCAGCTCATGACGTACCTCCCAGAATTTCTTTGTATCAGTACTCATCTGGTCATGTGAATCAGGCCAACCATGTGTAGTGTACAAAATGAGTTGTGCCATGGTGTTATCTGTGTCCATACAATTTAACCATTCTTGGGGAGAGATGGTGGTAAGATTAAGTTGGAATATAGGGTACTCACATACTTCAAATTTCTCTTCCCTGTGAAGAGTGCTTCTGGAAAGAAAATCTGTTTTGTACACCTGGCACATATTCAATTCTAAAACAGAAACCTTCCAACCCTAATATCCATTTGGCTATACGAGGGGTGTTGCAAGAATTGTTTTTCGGGTTAAACATAAAAACCAAAGGTTTGTGATCTGTACGTATCCAAAATTGAATGCCCCAAAGAAAACACTTAAAATGTTTCACCCCCCCCAAAAACAAGCTAATGCTTCTCTTTCCACCACCGAATAGTGGCAAAAGCAACGATTCTTTCTTTGCCATCAATAATCTGTGAGAGGGTAGCCCCCAAACCTTTTCCACTAGCGTCTGTGGTAAGAATCATCTTTCGGTATGCTCAAAGTTACACAAGTAAGGGGCTGAAAGTATGCCTTCCTTTACCTTAGAAAAGGATATCTGGTGTTCCTCTGACCACTGAAATTGAATGTTCTTTTTAGTGAGTTCCCTGAGATTGGCGGTCAACTCAGCAAAATGATTGACATATTTAGCCATGTATTCTGCCAATCCCAAGAAAGATTTGAGTTCCTCTTTATTGGTAGGTGCTGGGGCCTCTTTCACTGCTTCAACCAGACAATGTTTAGGTTTAAATTCTTCTTTGGAAATGCAATGGCCTAGGTATTCTACAGATTCTACACCCAGTTGACATTTCTCTCTCTTAAGTGTGAGTCCGCATTTTTGAACTTTGAAAGAACTTGTCTTAAGATGTTGTCATGTTCCTTGATGTTGGCACCATATATCAGAATGTCATCCTGAAAGCAAAGTGTTTTGGGTACTCCATCAGGGATGCGTTGCATAATTTTCTGAAATACCGCTGACGCAGAGGCTAGCCCGAACGGCATGCGACAGAACATGAATGTTCCCAAGGGTGTAGTAAACGTAGTGAGTCTTCTAGAGTCTGGATGTAGCTCCACCTGATGGTATGCTATGGAGAGATCCAGAACGCTGAAATGCGTAGCCTCCCCCATAGTACTCAGCATCTCATGGATGAGGGGTAAGAGATGTCTTTCTACTAAAATGCTGTTATTTAAGTCCCGTAAATCAATGTACATCCTGATGTCTTGACTATGGTTCTTCTTCGCGATAACAATGGGGGCTACCCATTTCGAGCAATTGACTGGCTGTATGATATTTAATTTTTCCAATCTGGTTAATTCTTTTCTTAATGATTCCCACATAAGTTGGGGAATGGGTCTGGTTTTGTGGACTACAGGACGAGCATTATGTTTCCACTGAATTCTGTGTTGAAAGTCTTTGAGTAACCCTAAGTTCTCAGAGAATACTTCTGGAAATTCATTGGTAATATGCTCACTGTTGTTTGAAAGATTAGTGAACAAGACTTGCTCCGGATTATTGGGGTCTAACTTAATTCCTAACTCCTTTTGATGTTGCCATCCCAGTAAGTTGGATCCAGTTTCCACAACATACACTTTACCTACAGTGGAACGGTCCTTAAAAGAAAGGATGGACTTGAACATTCCTTTCATGGGTATGGGGGTCTCTATTGTAACCACTGGGAGCTATATCTGCCTTACAGAGTTACTTTTGTTCTTAGCCTAATATGGATTTAAAATCTGAGAAATTTACCAGGGTGAATGGGGAACAAGAGTCTGCAAACATTTTGACATTTTTCCCGTCAATGTAAACTTCGCATTCAGGATATTTTTGTTGATCACTAGCTCCCACTTCATTGATTTGTAGAATTATCTTCTTGACTTGAGCTTTATCATCGCTGGGTTTGTTACCCCCAATTTGTCTCGGGAAGCATCCACAAACTCTTGCTAGGTGCCCTTTCTTGTTGCATTTCCTGCACCAGGCAGATTTGGCTTGACAATTAGGATCATTGTCCAAATGGTTGTTTCTTCCGCAGCGATAACATTTTAACTTTGGATTTTCTAGATCTCCTGTCTGGTTACGCCAATTATCCTTCTTAGGTTTGGGTATCTCATTTTTGATTTTGCAGACTTCTGACTCTTCATCTATGTTGGGTATTTCTGCCACTCTTTCATTAGAATCAGAGGAATGTATCTCTTTAATGCAAATATCCGTATGTACAATAGATTTTGCTATTTTAATTGCTTCTTGGAGATCTGGCTGTTTTTGTAACAAGTTCTTCTGAATCTCTTTGTTATTAGTACAGCGTACTAATTGGTCTCTAATTAATGAATACTTTAAATCCTGGAAGTCACATAGCTTGCTGAGACCCCTAAGAATCGTAACATAAGTAGAAACACTTTCTTGTTTTCCTTGTGAACGACTGAAATATTTATGTCTTTCTAATACTATATTTACCTTGTCCCCAAAATGAATACGTAATTTTATTAACGTGGTATTGTACACGTCTTCATCATCCTCTTCCATCTCTGGTTCTGGAAGTGATTCAAATACTTTCCTTCCAGTAGGACCTACATTGTGTAACAGAATATGCTGTTTACTGAAAGCACTGAACTTTTCCCCTCCAATGGCCACCAGATAGGACTCGAATATTTTCTCCCAGTCTTCCCATGGGACGCTGGGTTCCCCAAACTCATTAAAAAATGGGGCTGGTTGTGACATGCTTGCAGCTGCCATAATGTCAGATACTACAAGAATGAAAGTAACCACAGAAAGTAGATATTATGGTGAGGTACCTCGTAAAAGCTGACAAAATGGCACCTTAAATATGTGCTAAGGGAGAAGGGTGAAAGGAGTTCTAATACATATATACCATGCATTAAGTATATACAAATTTAAAGATCACACGCTGATAATCAACATAAAAGTTCAAGGAGAGATATCAGATAAATACAAGAATGAAACTAGCTACATAAGGTAGGTATGATGGTGAGGTATTCTATAATAGGTGACAAATGATACCTTAAATTTGTGCTAAGGAAAATGAGTGTAAGGAATTCTAACAAAGCATATACATGAATTGAACAAGAACATACAATTAGGTTATCACATGCAGATAGAAGAATATATATGTTAAAGGTGTGTGTGTCACCATGATCGCAAATGACACACTATACTGTACCTATGTTCAAACACACAATTTTCTGGAAGCAGTTGTGTAAATACAATTGGTGTGCGTATCACCGTACAATGGAGTATTCAAATGGGTTGACACGCTGAGGAGTGCATGTCTCCGAAGATATTGATGGAATTCAACATGAATAGATAAGAAATTTGGTGTGCGTGTCACCGCGAAAACAACACTTCCATGTATAGATACACTGAGGAGTGCGTGTCTCCGAGGTGTACCAAAAGGTTGAAGGATGGATTACAGGAGAGAGCGGTGTGCGTGTCACAGTGTAGAATTACAGGACTCCAAATATTAGAGGAAAGGGTTAACTAAGGCTGGGGGTGTGAGCTGAGGGAGAGACGCTAACACGAACGACGACAGAGGCCCCGCTGTGGCGCGCTGGGCATCGGCACTGTCGTCAACTAATTAGGTTCTGAGGCAGCTGAAACACGAAAGACGACAGAGGCCCCGCTGTGGCGCGCTGGGCGTCGGCACTGTCGTCAACTAGTTAGGTTCTGAGACAGCTGAAGCGATAAACGCCTAGCGTTCCTACATTGAAATTGACGAAAATACCGGCCCAAGGGTTGCTGAGGCAACCGGTGAATGTTAGAGCTTGGGCCGGTAGTGTGAGGCTGGGGCGTTGAGGGCTTTCCTAACGAGGAGCTCCGGAAGAAATTTGGCAGAAGGCGCACCTCAGGCTATTCAGCAGGACACCAGTCGTCGGAGCTGGGAAGGCTGCCAGCAGGACACCAGTCGTCGGAGCTGGGAAGGCTGATGATTAAGATAAATCGGCAGTGGGAGCACAGATATCAGGAGACCTCACGTCGCCTTGCCTAAACAGGACACAGAAAGCGCCCGGACCCAACAAGGCGCAACGAGACCGAGGCCCCGCAGTGGCAATGCTGTGACACGGGTGTCGTGAGTCCGGTGAGGAGCGCCACACCAGCGAGGATCTCCACCAAGGAACGCAGGATCAGAGCAGGCAAGAATGAAAGCGGTTCCCAGTCAGAGAATAGGTGTTCAGGAGCCACCCAGTGCTGGGCAGGACAGGGAGAAGGTTTATTCGAAAAATGGAAGACAGTCCCCCTTCCAGCACAGAAGAGCACCAGGAAACGCTCAACAGGAATTGAGAAAGCAGTCAGAGTGCAATAAACAGAATGCGAAGCAGTCATCCAACGATGAAAACAAGACCTCACCAGGGACTGACTTGAAGAGAAGAGAAGGTCTGCTAATGTCCCGGATGTTGATAAACACCAGTCTGGAGAACTGCTTTGATGAAGAAAAGCTGGTGGAGTCTACGCAGAAGGGGAGGAGTAGTTAACATCTGTCCCCTTTCACAGACCGGCACCAGTGATACGAAGACCACTTAAGGTAAGAAAACCCTCTATTCTACACAGCTCCTCTCTCCACCAGTTTCAAATCAACAGTGCCTCATTCAACATTCTAAGGTAGCCTCCAGAGCATCCAGGAATGTACCAATCAGAATGCAGGGGAGGGGAGGCGGAACATACCAAGTGAAATACCAAGAGATAAGCAAAGTACTGTTAATAAAACATATTAAAGATAACACAGTTGTAACACTGTTGGCTCGCCAGGGTGAAGTCAAGTGAAAACTAAGGGGGGGGGGCAGACTGGAGCAGTAGCACACACCCGGGCATTTTGGTCAAGGCAGCTTCAGGCCCTGTGAAGCACACATTTAGTCACAGCATGCGCGGTCAGCAGCCTCGTCAAGCCAGTGGGCAATTATAAGAAAGGTGATAGATCATGTGTAGTGGCGTTAGTAAACAGTGTCAAGTGAGCGTTTAGGCCAGAGAAATCATGTTACAACAGCCACCTGAGAAAGGTGTAGTGCCGTGCATGTTGTTTGTGCGTGTCACTGACTGGCCGCTATGTGCAAGTTTGTGTGTGACTGCAAGTGTGGGTGTGACTCGTGTGTAGGTGGTGTAGGAAGTTAGAAGGCAAGTCAGGCACACAGATTTGCAAATTGATTACCTGCAGCAACTGTTACTTTATGCCCCTCACTGACTCCTAGCAGGGTTAGGCACACACTTACTTGAAATTCAGTGGCGCCAGCATGAGAGCAGCTGCATTTCACGTGATGCCGGCTGCCTGGCTTCCCTCTTTGGGCCAGAATTATAAAATTATCAAATCAGGTCGGCGCAATCTAACGGAAGTTAGAGACACCGGGCGGGGGTTGACTCCGGCGGTGCATGCCTGTACTTGGAGCTTTACTGTACAGAAATATATGATCACCTGCGCTCACGAGGGTTACTGCGGCGCCAGGCCCTTCTCCTCCTCAGAATCCAGTCCTGAATGAAACATCACACTCAAGCATTTAGAAA
Source organism: Lissotriton helveticus (assembly GCF_964261635.1). NCBI lineage: Eukaryota > Metazoa > Chordata > Amphibia > Caudata > Salamandridae > Lissotriton > Lissotriton helveticus. Next base: position 1,937,871,588 of record NC_136065.1, read on the forward strand.
GAGGGCTGTGACGTACATAATTTTAAAGTAAAGTCTCGCGGCAATTAGGAATCGCTGCGCTGCCTATGAAATACCAGGGACAGCAAGGCGGGAATCTTATTCAATTGATACAATGAATCAGCAACTGTAGCCGGCAAACCTGCGGGAGCAGCGCGTGCTCACCAGGGCCTGTTGCCAGCCACATCAGCAGCTATAGTTTAGCATAGTAATATGTATGCAGGCAGGCATTTAGTGGGCAGCGCTAACGGCTTTGACAGCCCAGGCACTATGCATGTAATGCGTGAAAATGCATTTCTGTGCAGCGATGCGAATCACCACACTGAAATGTGTTAGACACACGCCTGATGCGTGATACGTGGCAGAACTGGTTACTTTGACCTATGCATAGGTTTATGTATTACAGCCTTTTTGTTCATAACCTTTTGTAGCAAAAATTGAACAGACTCTCTTTATTTGACAAAGTAGACTAGTTACGTTTGGTGAACATTGTTATGTTCACCAAACGTAACTAGTCTACTTTGTCATTGACAGGTTGAACGCAGATTCAAATCTTGGCTGAAATCCAATCGGCGACTATTGCGGGAACGTTTTGCTACACGCCAGAGTTGTAGGCTATGTGAGCAACATCAAAAGGAAAACGATTGCAGCCAAGATTTGAATCTGCGTTCAACCTGTCCATGCAACGGAGCGTTCCAGGCATAAAACAGCTGACTACGCCGCTGTGAAGGAAACCTAGTCAACTGCAATCGAGAACGCCCCAAACACTGATGTGTTCACACCTCCTTAAGTCACACTTGACAGTTTCTGCATAGGAAATCAGAACATCTTGGTCCTGATGAGAACCCGACATAGGGTTGGGTTTGAAACGCGTCGAGCCCATCTGTCTGCCCTTGCCAAACAAACTGTGTATTTTGATTAGACTTACCACGGAACAAATTAGTTTGTTTGATGTATAGAAGGGTGGTAATTTGAAATCATCCCTACATTTCTACTATTAGTAATTGTGATCTTTTCGTTTGGCGCAGGGATTCATGAATTTGTTCATCAACTTTTTATTAGCACTGGTGTGTTGTATGGATGATATGTGAGATAGTGAGTTTTGTTTGTGAATGAGTGTGGGAAGGTGTGGTTGAGTGAGAATCTGGAGCGTCTGTGGGTGTCACACTTGAGCGTAGTTATTTGTATATAGCTTTCTTTTTGGTTTTGATATAAGGTTTGCTACACATGTTTTTGAAATACTTTTGATAAAATGTGCTCTAAATGAATTTGGAAATAAAATAAAACAAATGATGGATTAATTTCTAGATGGACGTATATGTTTCATTCATATAGCCTAGAGAAAATTAATTTCCATAATTGTTACTCAGTACTGGCAATTGCTCTGTTTTGATGTTATATGAACTCAGCCTTACTGAGGTGAGTCAAGGCCCTTTGGTGTTTTTTTTACTCAACTGGAATAATGGCAGCTGTGCCTTTATTTTTTGTTAATTTCGATCGCTGAGCGGCCACATGCCTTTTTTCCTGTTTATTTACTTTCTGTTACAATGACGGCACCCACACTTAGGCTTTAAACATCTGATCCGTCTGAAACGTCCCTTTTGTTTTGGAACTAGAAAGATACTTGAGTTAGTTCCCCTGCCCTGATTCATGGGAACCCGAGTGATGGCTCTTTTTAGAATTAAGAAATTAATAGCTGATCTCATGGCTTTCAGTTTCACAGGATCGTGAGGATTTGGTGTATGAATTGTCCCAGATGAGGGGATGGGGGGGGGGGCAAAGAAAACTCTTATCTGCTAGCCTTGTTTAAGTACTGACAGTACCAAAGAGTCTGATGTGGATGATTTTACCCATTCCTGAAAAAATGCTTTATCCATACTCCAACCTGCGAGTCTGGGCCATCTTTAGCATAGTGCGAACCATTGAGAAATCTTGGGAGAAAATTACTTTTTTATCTGGTCAGATTGAACCCTGAAAGTCTTTCCTTTTTTGTTTCCTTGAAAAAGAAAATTAGGAAAATTGTCTCCTTGAAGGATGTCTGAATGAGGATTTTGAGACATTAAGTCTTGAAAATGAAGAGGATGTAAGTGACTGCCTGAAGAAAGAAGAATGCTTTTTCTCCTTAAAAATCTTATGGATTTTGTCTTCCAACTCTGACCCAAAAACCTTGACACCTTCAAAGGGAAGACGCAAGGCAGTGTTCTAGTGTGCAGAGTCAGTGTGCCAGCTTCCTAAAAAAGTTGCTTCTGGCTGCTATGATTGCACCTTCTGAAAGAGCCCCTGTTCTAACCACATCAAGCAGGATATCAGCTAGAAAACCAGTCTGAGATAACGCTCAGGGCAGTATAGGCACCATATATACCTGCTTGCATAGCTAAATTGGATCCAGTGTAGGCCTTCTTAAGAACAAAGTCCACTCTTTTGTCAGTGGAGTCCTTCAACATATTTGCTTCACCAACGGAGAACCTACCAACCAAACTGGCCAATAAAGAATCAACCATAACTGTTTCAGGTATTTTCTTATCCGTGTCTCTTAAGGGATATACACTTAGATGTAGGTGGCCAATTACCGGTCGGTAACGGCCGAATTCGGCCGTTACCTACCGGTAATTGGATTTTGAGATGTAGGAGCATGCTTTACAGAATCGGTATTTTACAGAATCTGTATTTACAGATTCGGTAAAATTACAGAATCGGTAAATACAGACTCGGTAAAAATACCGAGTCTGTAAAAGCATATGTAGGTAGCACATCTTTGAGTGCCGCAGGCCTTTCAGATTCGGTATTTTAACACCCAATCCAATTGGGTGTTAAAATACCGAATTCAGGTGTGCATGCACATGTGTGCATGCACACCTAGCCATGTGACAGACAGACATGCCCTTAGGGCATGTCTGTGTGCCACATGGCGCACATGCCTATTTTTGGGGTGCCAGAGGGTGTCAAAGTGACACCCCCTGCACCCTTGCTAAAATCGGTATTTACCGATTCTGTAATTACAGAATCGGTATTGCCATTGATTCCTATGGGCTTCACAGCCCATAGGAATCAATAGGAAATACCGATTCGGTATTTCCAGATTCGGTAAATACCGAATCTTAAAGATTCGGTATTTACACATCTGGAAATACCTACATCTCCCCCCTTCATATTTACCACTTCTTAAATACCGAATCGGTACAATTCGGTATTTAAGAAGTGGTAAATAAGAATTACCTACATCGGGCCCATAGTTTGGACATAAAACGAAGAACCACTATCTTATCTGCTCCTTTCATTCATGTAGAATAACATCTAAGATATGTTGTTTTAGAGGCAAAGACTGAGCACTAGATTTAAGAATCTGATGTAAAACTGGGTTAGTGGAAGTGGAAGATGTGTTTTCTACTGGAAACCTCATATTGCACTGAAGTTTGGACAGGATCTCAGGAAGGAGTTCCTTATCGATGTATTTGCCCTTTTGTTTTGCCAGTCACCGGTTACTCATCCTAGGGGTCAGACAAAATGTCATTTTTCTCCTTGGTTTCATCTTTAGTTTTTACTGATGATAAGGTCTTCAAAATAATTCTCTTCACCTTATCCTCAAACTCCTCATCCTCAAGCTGAGCTCGTCATGAGCGTCGAAGGGGTTAAAGGGCTGGTATTTACTGTGAGACCATCATCAGACTCCACATGTTGTTCCCAATTAAAGGGGAAGTACTTAGAACAGGTACTTGAAAGACCTGGTAAATATCACACATCACTTGACATAAACACAAATTCGATATATCCCTGCAAAGTAGTAGCTCAGTCATAGATACGTTTTGTGTTTTTATAGTTGACTGTTTTAATGTCATTTCTGAAATGTCCTAGCAATAGATCCACAAGATGTAGTGCATTTCTTCACATACATATATTTCTAAACTATCTTTTGACCTACAATTCTCTTTTAAAATGTAAATATTTCATAAGCTATCTAATCATTAAACAGACTCCAGCCAGTTTCTCGGAATAATCAAAAGGACAATAGCGTTTCCAGTCGATAAGATAATGCAATTGCAATAGAACCCATGAATCACAAATGTCCTGCACCTTATACTCTAATCGGCCATCAATCTTAACATATGGTGATTTTTCCCTAGCCTTTGTGTTTTTTAAAGGAGTTGGTAAGGAGACATGATGGAAGTGTTCTCCAGGAAGGTAGAAGTTTCAGCCTGATGGTGACTAGATGAGTGATCCTGGTGATACTGAGTGGACATAGAATCTTGGACTGAGTGAAGACCCATGGATTAAGAATGGAAGACTGGCAGAGGACAACCTTAACACCAATTTTATAGTTTGGTGCTGGTCATCTACGTTGATTGGCCTGAACCTGATTTAACTTGACATTCTTTAAATCTTGAAGAAGGATCTTCCTGATTTTTGTTTAAATCTTTTTTTTTTAATTGACATTTTTGTACATTCTTTCCGAACAAGAACATTAGTACAGTGGCATCATACATCATAACAGCATTAGGATAATGCAGCTCATGGTACAGCATTCTGTTATACATTAACAGCTTGTGGCTGTGTTATTTTGGGATATTACTTTAAGAGTTTCATTACGTTAGCAATAATGGCTTTGGTGAGACATTGTGGTACACAACGTACAGGGCTCAAAAAATCTTTGAAATGTTACTAGACCTGGAGGACTAGTAATGGACTAGTAATTTTAATAATCTACTCGACCTAACTGTAATGCACTTGACCCGTGAACTGGTCTCAAATTGTGTGATCCTAGGCAAATATTTTGTCTTATGGAGCCGCCTTTTTCTTTATCATCAAATAAGAGAACACATTCGAATATGCAAGTTCACTATTTCTACTGTGCAAAAAAACTCTTTATTTAGCAGACTAAATGTTTGCTCCATGCATAACAAGAATCATGCCCATATATAGGGTACACATGATTCTTTCCTTTTAGTTCACTATTAGCATTGTCATCTGGGTAGGAGCAGTAATAATTCCCAGTTCATGTTTAAAAACTCACTTTTCATAAATATATTACCATAGCATGATGTGGTAGTGCATTGTCATTTACAGATAGCTTATTTTCCATTGTAGTGGCCACAAAACTTTCCTACTAACACATAATTTTACTGATAATAACACACAAACAATGCTTGGAAATTGGGTTTCAGCAAAAATATTTAACGTTTGCACATCACCAAGTAAAGTTTTCTAATTTGTTTTGATCCAATAAAAAAATATTTTCACCACAGAATTACAAAAATGGGTGTTTAGAACAAGTGAAATCTATTTGAAATGTTTGAACAGTTAACTTAGCTATTTTCAGTGTTGTTGAAAAAAAGCCTGACATCTTACAGCCTTTCATTTAAAATGCTTTGCACAGTTCAATTGTCACATAGTTTAATTTACAAAATCCTTTAACTTAAATCACAGAAAGAAAAATAAATGTAATAAAATGAGCTGACTTTTGACCTCTGCCTCTGAAAGCCAGCAAATGTGACAAAATAACAAAATGTGATGGCATTTTTATTGCTCTTTCTCTTTGTGAGCAATAAAGATGCCTTTAAATCTTGCTATCTTGTCACATTTGCGCTGCTGTCAGGGACAGAGGTCAAAAGTCAGTTTGTCTTCCCTGAAGTTAGAGGATTTTCAACTGGCCAGAAAAGGCAAGTAGTCCCTAAAAATAGCTCCTCCTGAATAAATCTTGCTTGACTATGCCAGTGGATTTTTTGAGCCCTGATGTATCTATGTTCTGAACATGATGCATCACTTATTTGAACTGTGAAAGTAGGATGCAACAAAATGAGGACAACTTATTCAAATCAGGGGTAGGGTGATTGTCTAAGACCCCTGCCAGTTGTAGCTGTTGATAAATCGCTTGTTGCCGGGGCCTAGACTATGTTAGTAGGGCTCTGTTCTTCCTAGGCCTCTCTGTGTGTACTCTCTGAACCCAAGTGTTGGTTAGGCTGGCGCTGTGTTCCCTCTTGCTTTTCCTCCGCGGCTGCCACTAGGGCCTGTAAGTTTGACACTATGGTCTCCCAGTTACTAGCCAGGGGAAACTTGCATAGCCCCAGCAGTTCTTTTCTACGCAGGGCCACCCTCTCCGCCCTAGCCCAGTTGAACAGTGATCGGTGCCAGGCTATTGTGTGGGGGGCTATCGAAGATTTCCATCTCTTGATCATCAAGAGTTTCGGTGTGGGCCGAGGAGGAGCCTAGCCTGCAACCATGATGGCCGCCTGATCCCTCGGCTCCGCCGACCCTTTCGCTTTCCCTCCGAAGGGCTCTTTATCCTGCCGGTTATCCTGTACCCACGTTGATGCTACGGACTCGGGAAACTGTCCTGACTCCAACGGTACGCTCCCCGGCGTCCTTCCTGCAGCGGATGCGACGAAACGTCCTTGTCCCGTTCTGAGCCTGATGGCGGTGTCCGGGTCTTTGTTATATGAGGGCGACCGACCCTGAGTACAACGACCGCGCCTGCTCACGACGGCGGCGGTCGGCTGGCAGAGAGCGGCCGCAGTACTTCTCTTTCGTCGCAACGTTCCATCCTGCCCAGCCCGCCTCAACGCTTGCAACGCTGTTACAGCGGCCAGTGCTACATTGTGTCTTTCCCCAGCCGGTCGACGGCTTTTGATGCCTCTTTGTATTCCGGCAACGCTGTGGGTGCCATCTTGGATCGAGCGCTCGATGTTTGCATTTACCGACACTGGGCTACACTACTGATGTTTGTGTCGACTGGCGCTGCACCGCAACTGAGTGCGGTGTAACAACATAGTGTGTGTCCCCTGGGCCCCCATGGTAGCTTTATCGACGGAGTGCTGATGGGCGGTATACGATGGCTGTCTTTGATCGGTGTGGGGATCAAGCCTGTGTCTGTGAGCCCCGAGTGTGGGAAGCTGCTGCGTCTATCTCTCCTGTGGCGTCTCCGACGCTTGACGATGTGCTGAGCGCTTTGGGTTCTCTGCGAGCTGCCCTATCTATCAATGCCCGGGACCTGGGGGACCGCCTTGATGCCATTCTGCCAGCGGAGCCCGTGACTTGCTGTTTGGGTTTTCGCATGCGGTGCACTTCGCCACACCCTGTGCTCGGTTGCCGAGATGTGCCTGCCCAGATCTACGTGGAGGAGTTGGATGGCCCAGCTGTGATATTGCCTGTCGTGGTTGGGCCGAGGAGTGCACTGCCTGGGCTGGTGCATTGGCTGGGGGATGATTTTTGGACGCGATGCTGGACGACTCCTTTGTGTACTGCTGGCACGTTTCTCTGCCCTATCCTGGCTTTGCTACTCCTGTTTTGGCTGATCGCTCTTCGAAGGATGCTGTTGTGTGTCTCCCTGCTTTGTACAGCAGACGACCACGGGACATTGAGGTGGACAGACCTTGGTGGACAGAACTCGTTCTTGTGGTTGTCGTTTCGTTTGCTTCTTCCATCCACGATGGCTACGCCGCGATGGTGCCTCGTCGTCGTGCTCGTTCGGAGCGGACAAGGTTGATGATGGTTTTTCTCTTTCTTGCCTCCTGCTGCCTGTTTTGAATGGATAATGTTCGCTGGACTGGGGAGTTGGACGTTGGATTTCGCTTTGGGTCCCGGAGCCGGGGGGGGGGGGGGTTGGCTGGGTTTACCTGTATTTATGGTTTTGTTTACAACTGTCTGGCCCTCCTCCGCTCTGCACTGATTTTCCTTTCCTTTTTCCTTTTATTCTTTCTATATTTCGGGTACTCTTCGGGGCGACAGGCACACTGCTGGGGGGGGGGGGGTGGCCGTAGCCTCTGCATGCGTGTAGGGTGGGGGGTTAGAATTCTCTCTCTTTGTTTCGGTTTCTATGGGCCTTTTTTTCTTTTCTATATTCTAATTTTTGTCTTTTTCGGGTAGTGGGTGGGATCGATGCGGGGTGGGTGTTGATATGCAATTGATGTGCTGTGGGACTGTTCATCCTTTTGTGTTCATTGTATGTCGCCATTTTGATTTAGTCTCACGGCTTGCTGGATCTCTGTTGGTACGCCTCGCCCGCTTCTGTTTTAGACGGATTGTATGGACTTCGATCCTCCTCCATTCCTATTCCTATGTTATATTCTATAAATTTAAAATGTAAACCTTCACTTATCCTATGCCTCGGTATTATCCGTGTCCCTGGTGGACTGCTGAACACTTATACTTAGTCTTGATTTGTTACCGAGTCGCCGTTTTGATTGCTGATTTGACCTGTAGGATGTTGTGGCCGGCCGGTTGGTTGTGGGCCCGTATTTGTTTGACAATACTACGAAATAAAGGTTTAAAAAAAAAAAACAAAAAAAGAGTTTCGGTGTGACTAGGCCCAAGTTTGAAATTCGGGAGGTAGCTCTGTTTTTAGTGCTCGCCTGGCGTTGCAACACGAAGCGCAGCCGCCAGCGAGACTTATTGTCGCTGTGTTGCCTCCCCAAGTGATACAGACCGGTGCACGAGCAGACACCGGTCTGTGAACGCGCTTCTAAGACGTGGCCCCGTCCCACAGCCTCACAAGCAGCGCAGGCGCCGCCACTGGCACGAGCCGCAGGGAACACCAACGTTCACGCTCACGGCGTCACGCTCCTGCCCTCCCGCGTCTCTTCCAAGGCTGTTCTGCGGTCCAGGCCGACGTGTTAGCTATCTAAGTTTTCTGGACCAACCCGACCCTGATTGACTTCACCGGACCAACCCGGTGCTCCTGTGTGGAGTTAGCCAGCACATCGACGTCTCAGCCACCTATTCTCTGTGCTCAGCCATCTGTGTGAATGCGACAGGGCTGGCCACGTGAGTGGCGACAGCACGCGGTGATCTCTTTGTTAGGGGGTGAGATGTTTCTGCTGCAACGCCAAACTCGACCCGGAGGTATTTGAGGGTTTTACACGAGCACCAATTATGTTACACAGGGACACATTCATTTTTGATAGGCACAGGAGATTAAGTGATTTGCCCAGAATCACAGGATGTTCAGCCGACGCCCCAGCTGGCAACTCTGACTATTAAGCCACATCCTATCTGGGCTGTAGGGCTGTACTGCCAGGCAGAGCAGAGAGCGAGAGAGGGGGCTTGTCGCTGGCTTAGCCGCTTTGTATGTTGTCCGGACAGTGTTTTCGGATATGACTTCCGATGACAAGCCCTTGGCCGCCAGCTGCACGCGGGTTGGTGCTGAGCTAGCAGCTCCTGTTTTTACAGGCGCGCGGCCAGTCACTCGACCCCTGATGATGGTCGGAGCCAGTCAGCAAAGGCACGGAGCAGCGATGTAAGCCAGCAGGTGGGTGCATTTGCTTCAGGCTAAGCGAGCATTGTGTAGGCCAGCTGGGGCGCGGCACTACTGCGCTCTCAGCGCCAGAAAGTGTTTACCTATGTCCACGGACACTGAAAGTATGCGAGTTTGCTTCCGCTGTGTCTGCCACGTAATTACAAATGTGCCGCATTTGCCACATAATGCATCAATTGGCATAATTTGAACATTTCGCCAAAATCGTTTCTACTTCAAACGGATGAAAAGATAATAAACAGGCAGTGGCAGCCCTTTGCAAAGATAAACTGGCCATCTGCCAATTGCTGCATTCAGGGGTTCAGCAGCTATGCATGGGTGAAATTAAATGAGGTCCAGTTAATCGAATGATTTTCACCGGGCGCGGTGCTTAGTTTGTGCCAGGATTGCATGCGGGGGAGGGGCACTGGCCGCCATTTTTGGGGATCAGGGCTTATTTTTTTATCATTCGTTGTCCCAGAGCACTGAAATGTCGTGCATTTAGCTCCTGCTGTGAGTTCTGTGGCCTCGGGTTTTTCATAAGAACGGGATTGACGCCCTGTGTAATGCCAGGCAGAGTTAAGTAAAGCTGCAGCAAGGGGCAGAGTCAGCGAGGCAGATGGCCTTCAGAACTCCGGAGAAGGTGGATGTTTGTTTTCACGTTCCTGCTTCTGGCGCCGAGAGTGTCCAGTTGACTGGAACTATTACCCTTACTAATTCTGAGGGAAAGTGCTACCTGAAGGGCTAGGCATTGTCACTGGATGTATGATGTTACAACGCATACTTTTACAACGCCTACCTTTACAACGCAATTTTTACAACGCAACATCCATTACAACGCATTCCATTACAACGTATGCATTTACAACGAATTTTTAAAAACTACCTTTACAACGCATTCCATTACATAGCATACTACCTTTACAACGCATACCATTACAACGCATAACATTACATTGCATATAAGGTAAGTATTGGATAGTGTAGGGGTAAAAATGACTATTCTAACTCCAGGGGATGCAACAGTAGGGTAAGTGTTGGATAGTGTAGGGGTTAAAATTACTATTCGAACTCCAGGGGGTGCAACAGTAGGGTAAGTGTTGGATAGTGTAGGGGTTAAAATTACTATTCTAACTCCAGGGGGTGCAACAGTAGGGTAAGTTTTGGATAGTGTAAGGGTACTATGTGTTGTAGTGCTATGTGTTGTAATAGTATGCGTTGTAATTACTGCGTTGTAATGACATGCGTTGTAGTGGTGTGCGTTGTAGTGCCATACGTTGTAATGGTTGCGTTGTAAATGCATGCGTTGTAATGGATGTTGCGTTGTAAAAGTTTTGTTGTAATGGTAGTGCGTTGTAAAAGTTGCGTTGTAAAGGTTGTTCCCCATTGTCACTACTTGCTTGTAAAATGTTATTGCACGTGAGTAGTGAGTATTGTCTTTAAGCCATTTGCTCACGTCAGGATGCACTTGCAATAAGAAAATAAAGAGTGTGATTTTAAACACATCACAATATCTTCACGTATAACATTCATATGTTTAGTCTCAACTGACCTGAGAAATTTCGGGTCAAACCACTTATTTACTGCTGCTTAATCTATATGCATCATATACAATTTGTGCTGGCATATTCTTCATCTCGGCTCATCATCCTCATTACCTTTAACGAAGTGACTCTAAGTCCCTTATTTGATGCGGCTTGGGCGATTACTGTATGCAATGGTGTGGCATCCATTGGCTCTCACTCTATCTACCTATCGCCCTCACTCTATCTATCTATCTATCTATCTCCCTCACTCTATCTATCGCCCTCACTCTATCTCTATATATCGCCCTCACTCTATCTATCTATCACCCTCACTCTATCTATCTGTCTATCTATCGCCCTCACTCTGTCTATCTATCACTATCACTCTATCTATCTATCTATCTATCTATCTATCTATCTATCTATCTATCTATCTATCTATCTATCTATCTATCTATCTATCTATCTATCTATCTATCTATCTATCTATCGCCCTCACTATCTATCGCCCTCCCTCTATCTATCGCCCTCCATCTATCTATCTAGCGCCCTCACTCTATCTGTCTATCTATCACCATCACTCTATCTGTCTATCTATCACCCTCACTCTATCTGTCTATCTATCGCCATCACTCTATCTATCTACCTATCTGTCTATCTATCTATCTGTCTATCTATCGCCCTTACTCTATCTATCTCCCTCACTCTATCTATCGCCCTCCCTCTATCTATCGCCCTCACTCTATCCATCTATCACACTCACTCTATCTATCTCCCTCACTCTATCTATCGCCCTCCCTCTATCTATCGCCCTCCCTCTATCGCATCATCACAGCATCACTCAGCACCACCACAGCATCACTCAGGGGCACCACAACATCACCATGCGCTACCACAGCATCACTGAACGCCACAGCATCACTCGTCACCACCACAACCTCACTCAGCGCCACCACAGCATCAATCTGTGCAACCATTCAACAACGACTAGTACAAATATGTTCTCTCAATGTTTCAAGCTTTATAACAAATGTCACAAAAAGATGTTAATATTTCACTTCTGTTCTTGGATTTTCATCACAATAAAATACACTGAACATAATCTTCACAAAAGTTATTGACAGAAGTTTAAGCTATTGCCATTATAAATTACAATGACTTTTATTTAAATATTAATTATTAAGAAAAATTAAAAGCCATTGTTATTTGTAATAGCAATACATCTAAGTCACGTAAATTCAACACATTGCATTACAAATGCTATAGGTGTCACATTTGCGAAAGTTATAACTATTGGCATTGTAAATGACAAAGCTATTAATTTCGCTATTTTCAAAACCAACACATAAATAAAAAAATTGTCATTTACAATACCAATAGCTCAAACTTTCCTAATGTGAGACCTATTGCATTGCAAATGCTTGTATTACAATGTGACTTGAGCAGCTCTAGATTTAGGCCAAACATATTAAATATCATAAGCTGGTAAGGAGCAGCATGGTCCCTGGGAGTGTGCTTATCCACCCCCACATTCCTCCCTTTGGTGCACCCTCTTACTTTCTGTTTGTTTCTTTACTGTGGCTTGTTGCCCCTGTTTGGTACCTAGACATGTTTAACCAGTTGCTTGCTTGTTGTTGTTGTAGTTGAAGTAAGTGGCATTGTTTTTATCTTCTGCTTATGTCCTCAACTCCCTGTTCAGACCTCTTTATAGTGTGAAATACTAGACGATATTGGCAGTTGTAGGTACCCTAAAAGTTGCTAAGCAGGGTGATTACCCCCTTCTCGTAGGGTGAATGAATGAAAAGTTTAGTGTGTCAATTAACAAAAATTGTTACAAATGATTGAGTGTGGCTCTGTGTGTGTGTGGCTCTGTGTGTGTGTGGCTCTGTGTGTGTCTATGTGTGTGTGGCTCTGTGTGTGTGTGTGTGGCTCTGTGTGTGTGGCTCTGTGTGTGTGTGGCTCTGTGTGTGGCTCTGTGTATGTGTGTGGCTCTCTGTGTATGTGTGTGGCTCTCTGTATGTGTGTGGGTGCAAATGCAATAGGTCTCGCATTTGCGAGAGATTAAGCTATTGGCATTGTACATGACAATGCCATTTATTTATCTGTTTTCAAAACCAACACATAAATAAAAATGTTGTCATTTACAATGCCAATAGCTCTAACTTTTGCAAAGGCGAGACCGTTGCATTGTAAATGCTTGTTCGTATTCCTACTAAAGAGATGTAATTGTAATATATATGCCTTCCAACGAAAGGGGATGTTGCTTCCTGTGCAATTGGGCAGTGTAGTTGCGACGTTAGTCCACAATTCGCCTATAGCAGGGCAATGCCATAACATGTGTAATATGTCTGCGTTCAGTAAGTAGTGTCTGGGGCAAGCTGTATCAGTTAGGTGAAAAGACTTATTAATCTGGGTGGGGCGAGATATGTCCGGTGCAGTATGAAAAATTGAATCTGCTTGAATGCTGATTGCGCAGGACATACGTCGGACCTTCCAAAGCAGTCGCTCATTCCTTGTCTATGAGTGTGTGTTCCCGATCTTCCTCCCAGTGCTGTCTCAGGGGGGTCAGGGTAATTGCCGTGTGTTGGCGTAATGACAATGCAAACCAACGAGTCAGATGTCCCTGGTCTCCCATCACATGTAGGTATTTAATCGTGTGGTGTGTGGGTGGTTCCGAAGCCAGATTGCCCCATTTGGATGACGGGGAGTCTATGAGTGCACAATGTAGTAGGAATTGTCCAGGATGCATATTTTCCTCAGATAAAAGCTTTGAGTACGGGATGAGGGAGCCATCAAGAAAAAGGTGCCCCTTGTCATAAATACCCACCGTGTCCCAGCTTCACAGTTCGGCTGCTGTGGTGTATGTGCTTCCTCGTGGCGTTCCCAGTAAGGGGATGGCCGGGGCATACAGTATGGTGTCTTTAGTGAGAAAGAGGGATCTGCGGTAGCATTTAAAAATGCTATTTTGAGTAATAGTGCACCCAGGCCCCCAGGTTTCGCGCATGGATGAAATGTGCTAAGTAAGGCGTGGTATGGTACTGGTGGTTGCAAGGAGGCTGTATCTGTCAGGTGTCGGGAAGACAGACATCTAGCTATCCACTGCAGTTTGATGATTAGGTAATTGTGTCCGAAATTGAGCACTGCCAGCCCTCCCTGCCCTGTTGGCACATATAGTTTCCTCAGGGAGACTCTGTCTCAACGTCCCCCAAAGAAAATCCCTCATTGTCTTTTCCCACATACGGAAATAGGAGGGGGAGATGAAAATAGGTAGGGTACTGAAGTAATAGAGGTGGCGTGGAATGATCACCATCTTTGTGAGGGCAATTCTACCTGAGACCGTTAATGTGGGTTCTTCCAGAAGCTCATTTGTGACTGAATGGCAGTAGTGGCTCTGATAATATTTCCCTCAAACAGGTCCTCTTTGTTTCGGTATATGTGTACCCCATGGTATCTAAAAGTAAAAGTACACCATGGCACTGAGATTTCACCGAGGGAATAGCCCGGATCTGCGGTTGCTCGTAAGAAAGGAGAGAGAATGGATTTCGCGGCATTTACGTTGAGTCCTGATGCTTCGGCAAAAAATGTTAGCGCTAGGTCCAAAGATGGCTTGATTGCATGGAGATCTCTCACATACAGCAGCAAGTCATCTATGTGAGAAGTTGGCCTGGTATATGATGTTCACTATTCTAGTGAGCACCTTGCACCAGTCCAAACAACCCTTATGGTGATGGTCCACCAAGTAGGTGACCTCTCCCTTTTTCTCAACAATGATGTGGGGTCCAGACCATTTGTCCTGGAGTGCTGCTGGGGCCACTGGCTCCAACACCCACACCTTCTGTCCTGGCTGGTACTCAGTCAGCACAGCCTTTTGGTCATGCCAAGCTTTTTGAAGTTCTTGGCTAGCCTCAAGGTTTTTAGAAGCCTTCTTCTTATACTCAGCCATCCTGGAGCGGAGACCAAGTACATAGTCCACTATGTCTTGTTTAGGCTTTTTGAGAGGTAACTCCCATCCTTCCTTCACCAGACATAGGGGTCCCCTTACAGGATGCCCAAACAAAAGTTCAAAAGGGCTGTAGCCAACCCCCTTTTGTGGGACCTCTCTGTAAGCAAACAGAAGGCAGGGTAGAAGGATGTCCCATCTTCGCCTAAGCTTTTCAGGTAAACCCTTGATCATACCCTTGAGGGTTTTGTTGAATCTTTCAACAATCCCATTGCACTGTGGATGGTAGGGTGTAGTGAATTTGTAATTGACACCACACTCCTTCCACATAGCAGTCAAGTACCCAGACATGAAGTTTGCACCTCTGTCTGAGACTACCTCATTTGGAAAGCCCACCCTTGAGAAAACTCCCAGGAGGCCTCTTGCCACAACAGGAGCTGTTGTGGTCCTTAGGGGAATAGCTTCTGGATACTTGGTGGCATGATCCACTACCACCAGTATAAATCTGTGCCCAGAGGCTGTTTGGGGATCCATTGGTCCAACAATGCAAATCCCAACTCTTTCAAAGGGTACCCCCACCACAGGTAGTGGTATGAGGGGGGCTTTGTTGTGCCACCTGATTTGCCACTGGCTTGGCAGGTCACACAGGAGCGACAAAACTCCTTAGTATCTTCTGACATGTGGGGCCAGTGAAAGTGAGGGAAAAGCCTGTCCCAGGTCTTGTTCTGGCCTAGATGTCCTGCTAAGGGAATATCATGGGCTAAGGTAAGAAGGAAACCCCTAAAGGCCTGAGGTATGACCAACCTCCTGGAAGCACCAGGCTTGGGGTCTCGACACTCACAATAAAGGAGTCCTTCATCCCAATAAACTCTATGGGTACCTGTAGCATTCCCAGCAGCCTCAGAAGCAGCTTGCTGTCTGAGGGGTTCAAGAGAGGGGCAGTCTAACTATGCCTGCCTCAAGTCTGCCCTTGAAGGTCCCCCTGTCCCAAGAAACTCAACCTGGTCAGGTTCAAGTTCTTCTAGGACAGTTCCGTCAGGAGTCTCAGAATCAGCTTCCTGAGAAGGCTGATCCTCACTTGTAGGCAGGGGGGAAGGCACTACCTTAACCCTACTGCTCTTTCTCTTGGATGGCACTTGGTCCATAGTTTCAGGATCCAAGGCCTGTTCAGTTTGGCACTTTTTGGCCTGTGACCTGGTCACAGCAAGTACATGTGCTGATATGCCTAACATCTCTGCATGAGTCCTATACTCCACTTCTGACCATACTGAAGATTCAAGATCATTGCCCAACATACATTCAACTGGGAGGTCTGCACTTACCACAACTCGTTTGAGGCCAGTTACCCCTCCCCAGGAGAAGTTAACAACTGCCACACTATGGGTAGTAGTGACATTGCTAGCATTGGTCACCAGGTAATTATCACCCAGTACAATCTGTCCAGGGTCCACAAAGTTAAGTGTCACCATAGTGACACTGGCACATGTGTCCCTGTAGGCCTGAGCCACTTTCTTATTTATCAAAGGTGTTTGCCTGTACTTGCCCAGGGTACTGGGACTCACAGTTGAGGACATAGCCATGTCCACATTACAGATAAGAACAGCCTGGGTTGGTATCCTGACTAAGCCAGAATCCACCTCAGTACCCATGGTTAACCCCACTATAGCCTTGGGTTGGGAACTACCACTGTTAACTCTACGAGGGGGTGCAGGTGCCTTAGGGGCTACAGTGGTAGGGGCTGTACCTTTCTTGGTGCACTCATTAAACCAGTGAGAGGCAGATTTACAATAATTACACCAAGGTTTCTTTGGACCTTCTTTCTTCTTCTTCTTAGAAGTTTGGGACCCCCCTTCATTAGAATTTTGGGGGCCTGATGAAGACTTCTGGGGCCCGATGTAGGTCTCCAATTACCGGTTGGTAACGGCCGATTTTGGCCGTTACCGACCGGTATTTGGGAATTGACATGTAGGTGGCATTTAAGTTACAGATTCGGTATATTTAACGATTCGGTAAATTTACCGATTCTGTAAAATACCGAATCGGTAAATTTACCGAATCGGTAAATACAGATGTAGGTGGCACTGAAAACAGTGCCACAGGCCATTACCGAATCGTTATTTACCATGGATTACTATGCCATGGTAAATAACGGATTCCAGTGTACATGCACATCTGTGCATGTACACCTGTACCATGTGGCACACAGATATGCCCTAAGGGCATGTATGTGTGTCACATGGCACACAAGCCAGTAACAGAGGTGCAACAGGGTGTCAAAGTGACACCCTGTCCCCATTGTCAAATCGGTAATTTTACTGATTCGGTAATTACCGAATCGGTATTTGCTATTGAATCCTATGGGCTTCAAGGCCCATAGGAATCAATGGCAAATACGGATTCGGTAATTACGGAATCGGTAATTACCGAATCTTACCGATTCGGAAATGAAATAGGAAAAATTATCTAAATCCCGATTGCCAGTTCTTAAATACCGAATCGGTATGATTCGGTATTTAAGAATCGGTAATCTGGGATTACCTACATCGGCCCTTAAGTCTTTTGGTTTCTGATCCCCACCTTTTTGGTCTGCCTTTTTCTGATCACCACCTTGGACCTGGTTTTTCTGCTTAACCCTGGTTCTGACCCATTTGTCTGCTTGTTACCCAATTCTTGGGGAGAGGTCAGATCTGAGTCAATCAGGTGTTGGTGCAACAACTGGTTCTGACAATTATTAAGGATTTGCTCTCTCATGATCAAATTATACAATCCTGTATAGTACTTAACTTTACTTCCCAATAACCATGCTTCCAGAGCCCTAGTGGCACAATCAACAAAATCAGTCCAGTCCTGAGTCTTTGTCTTCTGGGTATCTCTGAACATCAACCTGTACTGTTCAGTGGTTAGGCCGAACCCATCAATCAGAGCACTCTTCAAGACAGTGTAATTGTTAGCATCATCATCACTAACTGTGAGGAGCTTGTCTCTTCCTTTTTCTGAAAAAGAGAGCCACAAGATTGCTGCCCACTGACTTTGGGGTACCTTCTGTACTTTGCAGGCCCTCTGCAAAGCAGTTATCCATTTGTGGATGTCATCCCCAACTTTGATGGGGGGCACAATCTTACTCAGGTGTCTGTTGTCATAGGACCTGTCTTTATCCTTAGGGATATTGCTGCCACCAGTGGAATCTAATCCACTTAACTTTTGCTCCCTTGCCAAAGCAAGTTTTGCTTGGGCTAGGGCAAGTTCTTCCTTCTCTATTCTGAGTTGGATTTCCCTCATCCTAGCCTCATGTTCCCTCCTTTGAGAGGAAGTCATTCCCCTCTGAGAACCTCTAGAGCCATTGGAGTGGAGAGATTCACCTGAGTGAGATCTGTCCCTCCTATACCTCTGGTTAAACCCACTGGAAGGCATGAATGGGGCTCCCCCATGCTCAGCCCCAAATTGGCTTAAGTTGGCCTGGCTAAGTCTTCTGACTCCCACCTGGCCTTGGCTTCCCTCCCCATCTTCAGAGTCATCTGCCTCCCCATCATCCTCATTATCTATGATAGTAGGATCAGTGGTATCCTCTACTGAGGGCAGGACCTCATCTGCATTCCCTGTAGGACCGGAACCAGATGCTTTCTGAGCATCATGCTCTTCTAGGATTTCCATCAGGTGCTGAAGGGTAGGGTTGGAACCCTGTTTCAACCTCCTTGTGGTACACAAGTGTCTCAGCTCTTGGAAGTTGAGTGTTTCATATCTATGGGGTGCCCTTGGAGGGTCACTCCCCAGAGGTAGAGTCACACTTGGCTCACCTGTGGCAGACATGATCTAGTGAGGTGTGGTGTGTGCACCTACCTACACTAAGTGTTTCCTACTGAACCTCCCTAGGAGTTGTAGTCAGGGTGTGCTAGGCCCTTTGGTCTACAACAACTAAGTTCAGTAGAACTTAAGTATTCTAAGTCTTGTTTTATATGTACCTATAGGTACCTGTATGATCTTTCAAATGATATTGCAAAGATTACAATTGGTAAAACAACAGCAAGCTCAAATCCCAACCGCTGCACACCAATGTGAGAAGTTGGCCTGGTATATGATGTTCACTATTCTATTTAGCACCTTGCACCAGTCCAAACAACCCTTATGGTGATGGTTGTAAAGTCAACCTTATAGACCAGCTATCCTAGTGGTAGAATGGACAAAGCAGTCTTAGGCTAAACTCAAGAGGGCATGTGAAGCCAGCTGTTTTACCATATGCAATCCCCTCAATACCAAGTGAAAGGACACCACACAGGTTGTATATCAAAATATATATGTATTTATTTCAAACACAATCCTCTGAACTCTTTATGAGGTCAGAGGCACCAGCACATAACACGATACTTAATCAAAATACAATAAGTTGCACAAAATACAGTAATGCCCTAGGGGCACTTCGAACCATATACTAAAATAGTGGTATAAGAACCACGTCACGAACAAAGGAAAGGCCTAGGGCCTGGAGAATCGCTGGGGCTACACTGTACTACCAATTGATAGAAAGCAGGAGGCCCACGGGATGCGCGTGCAGTGTCTTTACATGCACGCAAGTTACCACAGAGTTAGAATGGGAACGAAAGAATTGGAAACTAGTTCTTTTAGGACACTTCCGGATGGACTAGGGAAAAGCTACTTGAAACTAGGGGCCAGATGTAGGTAGCCAAATACCGGTCGGTAACGGCCGAATTCGGCCGTTACCGACCGGTATTTGGCTTTTGAGATGTAGGTGCCTGAAAACAGGCAATTTCGGTAATTTTACCGAATCTGTAAATATACCGGTCGGTAAATTTACCGACCGGTATTTTTACAGATTCGGTAAAATCGAGATGTAGGTGGGACTCTTCTGAGTCCCACTAGCCCTACAAAATCGGTATTTTACCATCAAATACAAGTTGATGGTAAAATACCGATTCAGGTGTGCATGCACATGTGTGCATGCACACCTGTGCCATATGACAGGCAGACCTGCCCTTAGGGCAGGTATGCCTGCCACATGGCACCTGAACCCGTTTTGGGGGTGCTAGAGGGTGTCAAAGTGACACCCCCTGCACCCTTGTGTAATTCGGTATTTACCGATTCGGTAAATACCGACCGGTAAATGCCCAATCATTCCTATGGGCTTCAAAGCCCATAGGAATGAATGGGCATTTACCGGTCGGTATTTACCGAATCGGTAAATACCGAATTT